>NC_090932.1:471351763-471954944 GCF_040938575.1 Ambystoma mexicanum | reverse complement strand
TCAGCCGCTTTCCACACTCGGCCGTTCATGAAGCTGCCAACGTAAAAGCATCTGTTGAACATACTCTGGCCCTTAGAATCTACAGAGACGAGTCTCGTCCAGCCGTGGCATTAATCAGTGATATCTTCAACTCCAACCAAGGTCAATTGCAACGCTGGGCGACCGGGTATTGACCCAGTCGCCAATTAAATGTTTGCAAATTCACAAAGAAAATGCCAGCACTCCACGATCGAATACACAAAAGAGTCGGGCCTTCTCACATGCAAGGTCACAAGTCGGCGATATTGGCCTCAAATGAAGATTCAACAAACATATTGGGCCTCATTACACGGACGGCGGTAAGGGTTAACGGTCACCGTTAATGGCAACGGTGACCGTTAACCCTTGCCGCCGTACTACGAGGTCCCTCAGCGGGTTGGAGTTTTAACGCCTGCTTTTTGCAGGCGTTAAATACCAACCCGCTAAGGGACCTCGGAGCTAATTACGGCACCGCAAAATTGCGGTGCCGTAATTAGCGCCTTCCCCAGTCCCATAGAGCCCTATGGGGCAGAAATGGGAATGGGGAAGGGCAATGGCGGAAAGGGGATTTACCGCCCCTCCAACCTTGGAATGGGGCGGTAAATCCCCTTTCCGCCAAGGCGGTGCCGGTATTTTACCGGCATGGTCCAGGGTGCTAATAGCACCCTGGACCACCGCCTTCCGTGTAATGAGGCCCATTGACAGCGGAAACTGAATGGCAAGCAAATGCTGGAGCAAGATCTAGGCCCTCATTACGACCCCGGCGGTAAGTGAAAAACGATGCTGGTAAATGATTACCGGCATCGCTTACCGCTTGGTCCGATCATGACCCGTGAAAGTGCAATTAGCGGCATCGTAGTTAACGGTGCCGCTAACAGCACCAAGCTCGCGCGCACATGACCTTCCACGCCGTAAGTACCAGCATCGCGCAAAGGTGGGCAAATCACGAACCAAGCGGACATGCTCTTAACGCCATCGCGAAGGCCGTAAAGTACCATACTGCCATGGTGCTAATTCCGCCATCGCGAACCAACCGTAAATGGCCATGTGCAGTGTTCCCAGCTGCCACAGGTGCACAGAATCAGCACAAGTGGAGGCAATACAGACCCACCAAGTACAAAAAGAGCACACCCACCCCTTCCCACACCCAGTCACACTCCACAATGATTCCAATACGACTAGCAATGTTGGGGCTGGAGGACCTGATTGCAATGCAAGTGCTACAACTACAACAACAACAACAACAACAGGCAGCACAGAGGAGACCCAGGAGGAGAAGGAGGGCAAGGCAGGGCCAGCAAGCCCCACCAGCACAGCCAGTGCCTCCACACAGGCAGCCCCCAATCCCACGCATCCAAGCCAGTCCATTCAACCTCAATGCTGAGCAGATCCATACCTTGTACCGTTTGGACCGGGACACCATCACCACCATCGTTGACATGATACACAACAACATCGTCAACATGATAGAAACACCCACCGCCACCCCCCCCCACTGAAGGTAGTGTCCGTGCTCCACTTCCTGGCCACAGGCACCTACCAGCACACAGTGGGGCACTTGCATGGCATTTCACAACCATTATTCTCACGTACGCTGATCCAAGTGCTCGATTCCCTCCTCAAGCACACAGACGACCACATTTCCTTACCACGGTCTGCCCAGGAGATTGCAAACACCAAAGTGGGCTTCCATGCACTAGCCGGCATACCTGGTTGCATTGGTGCCATCGACTGCACCCATGTGGAATTGGTGGACCCACATGCCATGGAGGTAGCGTACCGCAACCGTAAACTATTTCACTCAATCAACGTGCAAATGGTATGTGACTCCAACAGGATCATCACACATTGTTGTGCCCGATTCCCCGGATCAACCCATGATTCAATGGTCCTGCGTAACTCCACAATACCACGCTACATGGAGCGACATGCAGGGCCAAGATCCTGGCTACTCGGTGAGTCTCATGTCATGGCCATGGAAATGTGAAGTGGGTAGGTGATTGACGTACCAATGCATACTTTACCTGGCTGAAAGGGGAGGGGTGATGCATACTTTACCTGGCTGAAAGGGGGGGAAATAGGGGGGGACTGTGAGTACCAGAGGCAATGGAGCCAGCTCATACCCTAAAGCAGCCCAAACGTCAACTGACACCTGCACACATAATGCCCGATGTAAGCAGCCCTACCATGTGAATGAAGGTGTGTCCCAACCATGACACAACCATCTGCAAGTGCATTGTACCAATTCGGACCACATTGACCTCAACGAAATGCACCTACATGCAATGACTTCAGCAAATACACGGCACCAAACACCATCAACTGAAAGGCCAGTCCCCCATATCTGCGCACAAAGGAGGCACATGACGGACAAAAACATCAATACACCACTACACAGACACTGAGTCCCAAAAAATGTGCCTATCAAAATTAGTAGTGCTTAGTGGGGTCATCATAAGGCTGACAGCAATGTTGCCATGATGAGAGCGTTGATATCACAGGACACCTGCCAAGTCACCAAAACAAACGCCATGAACGAACACAGTGGATGGGCACTCACAAGGCACTCGACCCCCCTGCATACATTGGTTGATGGCATGCAAAACAGTCCATGAGAGGAATACACAAATACCGGTCACATAGTGTGAATCCATTTGTGCATGTAAAAGTGGTACAAAGTAACAGTTGAATGCATGCCATGGTGGCACGTCATGATTTGAGATTTGATGTTATGACTGACACATACATTGTTGCCCACATACAGGTGATGCAGGCTATCCCCTGAAGAGGTGGCTCCTTACACCAGTCCAGAACCCACAGAACCAGCACAAGGAGGACTTCAATCGTGCACATACACGAACCCGTGTGGTGATTGAGCAGGCATTTGGCCTATTGAAGGCACGGTTTTGCTGCCTCAGCAGGTTTGGTGGGGCACTCCTGTACCTCCATGAGAAGGTGGTAAAGATCGTCATGGCATGTGTCATGCCACACAATATGTGCAGCAGACGGAATGTGCCCCTGCCCCCTGACGCTGAACTGCAACCACCTGACGATGAAGATGAGGAGGGTGGGGATGGGGCAGCACCTCATGAGGCAGTGATGCACAGGAGGGACGTGACATGCGTCAGACTCTGATCAACCAATGTTTCTAGCACACACAGATGGGGGGGTGTCACATGGAGATGGCAATTGGGGCACTGTGTGTGTCTGGGATATGCACACTGTGGACTGTTCACCAATAAAGCACACATACGCAATGAGCAATGTCCACACATGTGATTTGTGATCAAGCAAAAATTGTATTGTAAATGTGAATTCAATTAACACACCCACTCCCCGCTCCCCCCTCAACTCCCCAACGCACCCACTCCCCCCTGCCCCCTCAACTCCCCAACACACCCACTCCCCCTCCCCCTCAACTCCCCAACACACCCACTCCCCCCTCCCCCCTCAACTCCCCAAGACACCCACTCCCCCCTCAACTCCTTGCAAAAGTGCGTGGATGCCTGTGTTGAAGTGCCTAATGTGGAATTGTTCCACTGGGCGGCCTCTATTGGCAGCTCCCTCTGCCGGCCCCCGGGGCACCCCTGCCTGTACTCCGCAGGTTCCTGGCCGACCTGCGGACAGGGCTGCTTGGGGCAGAACTGGCAGCGGAGGAGGTACTCGGCTGCTCACTAGGACGCATGTCCCTCATTGTCTGTACAAGCTCCGAGAGCATGTGCCGCACCGCGGCAAGTTCGGCACAGATATCCTCGGTGGAGGATTGTATGGCTGCCTTCACAGTCTCGGCACATTTTTGCATATCAGCACATGCACCTCCACATTCGGCCACATGCTGAGTGAGGAGTGAGGACAGTTGGTGTTGCCTTGTTAAGATTTGGTCCAGCGACTCTTGGTATTTTTTGGTATTGGATGATGCCATTGGCGCGTTCATTGGGCTACTCCCCTCCTCCACACCTTCCACTGGGCATGGAGTGGCTGGCCAGGAGTCATCAGGGGATAGCCCCTGTGTGTTATCAGCATGAAGATTACATGGGGACAGGTAGGGGGAATGAGGGTGGGCAGCGGGGGGACATTCTATGACATCATCATCATTCCCCACATCACTATCCGAGCAAGCTGCAATGGCAGCAGTCTCCCCAATCGTACTGCTTCCTGCAGACACAGTTCCTTCAGTGGCCACCAGTTGTTGATGTCTGTTGCGGTGGTACTATGCTGCTTGCCTTGGTGCTTATCGTTGCCCTGGCCTGTGTTGTGGCAGTCGATTTTGGCTGCTGTGGTTTTTTTTTTTGGTCCAGCAGAGATGGAGGGTTGGTGTGGTGTTGCCTCGGGCCTGGCCTTCTTGGCAGGTGTGGTGCCAGTCTCGTCCTCGCCAAGGTCCGAATGGGAGCCTGTGGTGGAGCAAAGGAGGGAAAGTGTTATTGATGGGTCTGCCGACATTGAGCAGGCATTCTGATGAATGCCATGATTTTGATGACTAGATGGTGCACTTTGGAGGCAGTGACATACAGGTTGTCTCCCTTTTGGGTGGGAGAAGCATGCAGGAATGTGGGTGCCTACAGTGAGAGTGTGCATACTGCATGTGTACAGGGTGTAGGTCAATGATGCCTGTTGGCAGTCTTCTGCTGATGTGTTGCGTTAACCCTATTAGGCAAAATTGTGCTTCCCATGAAACTGGACTTCAGGAAGTTTAGCATGGCTTAATTTGAGGCACCTACCTGCGTCACCTGATGTCGGGGCTCCTCTCTCCATTTCACCGACCCCCTTGATGCTCTCGATGCCAATGGTTGTGGCACATATCTCCTCCCACGGCTCCATTTTAATTGGTGAGTCTGCTCATCCACCAGTTACCATGCCCAGGTTTCTGTTGGCAGACAGTATGCTCCTTACACGGAACCGGAGGTCGTCCCACCTTTTCCGGCACTGTTTTGTGGTGCGGGGTGTTGTTCCTACTGCACTGACACGCTGTGCGACTAGGACCCATATGGCCTTCTTCTGTGCTATTGCCGGTCTGGTCATTTCAGTGGAGAATACGATGTCCCCCTTTTCCTGTAGGGTTTCTGCCAACATGGTGAGCTCCTCCCTACTGAAGCGCTCCTGCCGCAGCCGATCGCAAGGTTTTTTGACAACTTTCGGCATTCTGACGATGGGTGGATGTGGGTGAAGGTTTGTGGCAGGTCTCGGGGTCAGATGTTCACTGGTTGTGGAGGATTGCAAAGGATTGTGTTTTTAAAGATGGCCGCCATGCTCTTTCCCGTTCCGGTGCGATGGCGTAACTTCCGGATTCGCTTCTTTACGGTCACCGCTATTTGCGGTGATCGCTAATATCGTGGGTAGGGTGGCGGTGGTGCAGCTTGCACGGCATACGATGCCGATAGCTGCAGTTTTTGGGACGTTAACGGCATGGCGCAGATTACATTACCGGCATGGCGCAATGCTCGTGCCCGAGACATCGTAATGTACCGCTTTTAACGGTTTCAGGCCAGCACGGACACGTTAGTTGCGCCATGCCGGTAATGTCCATTACTTACCGCCGGGGTCGTAATGAGGGCCCTAGTCTTTCCGCTGCAGCTTCAAGGCAGATTCACAGCAATGTCCTGGCTGCATCATCACGCGCAATGATCCCTTCTGTCAAACTCTATGAATCCCTAAATGATACCATTCGCGATCAAGGATCTCTTTTGTCGAACTTGTCAACCAAAATGGACCAAATAGACAAATTCAACATCTTTCTTCAACAACAAATAACTTGAGAAGCCCATTTGACAGTACAATGGCAGCAGCGATTGTGTGATCTAGCCGCACGTCATCACTGCCAAAATGACAGCTTAGCTGAAGGCTTGCTGGATGCAGTAAAATGGATGTGCCATCATTCCAGAGATTTGGCTGACAACAATTTAAGAAACAACATAAATAAAACTCAGCCTGCTGAGGCAGTCCAGGCAACCAACGCTTCTCCTCCAATCCTCGAAAACAATTTGCCTTCATTGGCTGTTCAGTCCAATGAAGGCGTCACAACCAACACTGCCACAGTTGCACGGTCGTCTGCTGAGCATAATGGTCCTGTCTCTTCAACGTCTTATCAGCATGATACAAACTGCGGCAAAACAGTTTCCACTTCAACCAAAAGTGATTGCGGTGGCAATAGCTTGTTCCTGGATGTCACTTCGGGTGTAACCCAAGGTTTGAATCACGGTCTTAAGGTTTGTGCTCCCGCACAATTTTCATTGTTTGGAATTTTCACCGGTCCTGCAAAGCCTGCACCCAGTATTGAAAAGGGACAGTCCAAAGTGCAGGCTCAGGCAGTGGTGGTCACAGAACTTCACAAAACAACATCTAAAGAGAAAAAGTTGTCCAGGCGTGGTAATGGCAAGAAATTTCTTTGGAACATTTCTTCACCCCCAAAACTCAGCCTGTTCACCTGAACAGGCAAAGCGAAACTGACACCTACTTCTACGATCATCAACTATGAGCCTGTTGGACCACCACCTAAGGGCAAGGCTAACCATACCAACAAACAAAGACGAATTGTGTCTGACGAAGATTCAACGTCGTCTACCTCGTCACCATCTGCAATTAACTGATGCGACTTGTCAACCTATTCGCACAACGACAAATCACTTGGAGTTCATATTGCACCATCAGCTTCCGCCCGTGATGCAGTCACTCCACAAGCCTGGTCTAATCTGTAGCAGAGCAATATGAAACAAAGTGCTCCAAAGCTGTCTGATGACAATGTTAAGACAAACAAAGCCACAAGTGATGAAATAAATACAGCCCCAAAATCTGTCTCATGCCTAAACCCTAAATTTACGTTAAATCAACGTTCCCACCACGTGCATTATAAAACGAGGGACCACATGATGAAAAACAACAAATCCACATTTCATACCTGGAAACTGCATCTACAAAATATCCAAGTGGATGACAACGAAGTGAATTTGAATTGGACAAATGTACTAAAGCTATTTAAGTGCGTGCCAGCACTTCGCACCATTCACTCAGACGATATCAAGATAGTGGAGTATGCAACGGAAAAATCATCTGACCAAGTTCTTTTGCATATCTTATATGCCCGAGTGCAAAACATGATCTTGAGGACGGCTGATGATTTACTCTTCTTCGGGTTTGAGATAATGCTGGAACCAGCCTTGGAGAGTCCACGATTAGTAAACCAGCCCTCAAGACATACATCTAAACAACTCAGCGAAAAACAATCTACTTCATTAAGGAAAGCGATTAGTACTCTGAAGTTTTCCGGTGTGAGACAGCAGCCATCTAATTAGCCATGATTGGAGGTGCAAGAATGCCAATACTCCCTGTTATCATGGAATACACGTGGCTTCATGCACCTCTTTAATGACTTTGATGTCTCACTTGAAAATGTACTCATAATCTTCTTACAGGAGACATGGCTCTGTGAGGCCCCGATGAGAGATGGCTTTACATCATTCTTAAATCCAGCATCAAAGAACTTAAAAGGTTGTCCTTACTCAGGTCTTCTAACGATGATTAAAATAACGCAATGGTGGTCAGCAGGTGATTCAGTCAATCCAAATCCCTTTGTGCAAGGGACATTCATACACAGCAATATTGACTTATCTAATAAGCGGAAGCATGTCTTGATCCTCAATGCGTATTGGAATCCCGAGAAAATCAGCACCAAAAACTTTGTTACATCGATTATGCTGATAATAGATCAAGCTATGCTGAAATATAACAACCTATCAGTAATATGCTGCAGTGACTTTAATTGTTTGTGATTCGAGTATGACAGAAAATGCTAAACTTATACACGCATGCCTGATCATGCTGTTCCAACCACAGGGCAACATTGGCTCACGGTGATACCAACTCGCAATTGCACAATGTTAAATGGAAATGTGCACAGCGATGTACCACCTCAAGCGACCTGGCACCGTGATGCGAGTCACAGCATACTTGATTATATCTGGGTTTCCCAAAACATAGTAGAAAAGGTCACGGCGCTAAATGTTCTGTCAATGAAGCACAGTGATCATAATCTCCTGCGACTTTGTATCATGATGGAGTGGGCACCTATTGCTCAAAGCCACAACGCCCTTCTCTCAACTAACGCTGGAGGAAATCGTCTTCGAATCAACGCATCTCAAATTCACAATCTTGGTACCAAGTTCGCCACACTCTCACTTACAGAAAGCTGATTATACACCTCTGCTAAGTGATTATTTTATCACCTCCGATGCGTCCCGTACAACTGAGCGTGCTCATAAGCATCAATACAGTACTGTCATTCAAGCAGCCAAAAAATCACTGAAAAGGGATTTGAGACTCCTAAAGCGAAATTTGCAGAGGAAAGACTTGCAAGACGCAATTAAAAACCAACGACGACAGTACCGTAATTGGGCAAAATCTCACACAATAATAATCGACCAAAATTGAGCTGAATTAATGTTGAAATTATTGGTTATAAAAAATGCGAGAGACATTTGGCAGATACTGAACTGTAGCAATACCAAATGTCCTTGCGCTGTCACTAATACAATTTCTGGGGTTGCCTGGGCAAAGCATTTTACTGCTGTGTTCATGAAGCCTCAAGTTGAACCGGCTGTGGTGATCAACCTGGAAGGCGCACCATGGGCCGTGAAAATGTCATCGGCCAACATTGAACAAGCAATTAGTGGTTTAAAAATATCTCGAGCAGCAGGTCCCTACTTGATATCTAATGTGATGCTAAAAAAAGCATCCAAAAGAATGGGCATTTTTCATCGAAATCCTGTTCAATCAAATATCAACCACGAAACTGCTTCTGGAATCTTGGTCCACAGCTATTGTTGTGCCGATTTATATGAAGGGCAGCTGGGATGACCCCTCCAACTATCGCCCAATTGCGCTTCTTGATACCATCGGAAAAATCTTCAGTTGAAATTTGCGACAAAAGTTGGCACTTTTTGGCACAACAAGCACGGATCCCGGACATACGCCAAACAGGTTTCACCAAGTCGAGGCTAACCTTCTGATCTTAACAACTCTAAAACTTGAGGCGATGAGAGCAAACCGAAAACTGTTTCTGGCATTCATTGACATGAAGCAGGCTTTTGATAGCCTAAATCGAGGCAAGCTTTAGTCAAAATTGCTGGCTTGGAAGTTCCCGGGAGAGCTACTTGAACCAGTCATGGCACTCCATGCACACGTCGATTCGAGTACAAGTAAACAACTACGGCAAACTATCTGACTCTATATTAACTTCCAAAGTCGTCAAACAAGGGTGCCCATTGGCACCGAATTGTTCAAACTGTTTTTGGCTGATCTACCCATTCATCTTAACCAAGTCCAGTGCTTCTCGCCTAATTAAATAATGTTCCTACAAAGTGCAGAATCTACGCCGACAACCTGGTCTTGAAGGACAATACTCAGATCGGTCTCCAGCGGTTGCTTAAGAAACTCCACGAGTATCTCGTAACTAACGATCTTGAGAAAAATACAACCAAAACCAAGGTACTTACAATCGGTCGCCTGAATAATAAAGACAAGTCATTCAGGTGGTCGGTTGATGGGGGAATTTGTAGCTCTGTTTACTATACAATTCAATATGGGAACACCTGTGGAAATTTGATCTAAAAACCCAGATGACAAAGTTTGCACTGCAAGGCGCCAAGATTAATAAGGACTATGGCAAATTCTCGCTGGCGCCTGTTTTGACATTCTACCTTCAAAAGGTAGTTCTTGCCATAGCTTTTGGCGCAGAGGCTGGATGGAATATCGATGAAGGCACTTGGCAGAAACTGGAGGGTCGTTTTTTTTGGCGTTGTGTCTTGAATCTGCCACAGTCTGCCTCAATAACCATCTTAAGATATGAATTGTCATTAAACTCCCTTTACACTAGAGTCCTGTGGAAATCTTTTGCGGTAATGCAAAAAATATTTACACCCTTACCGATGCCGGCCTATCAGATCCTTGCAAAAGATAAAAATGGTCACCAAGCCGGCCTAATACATTTATGGGTGCATCAACTTCATGAAATCCTAGATGCAGCCGACATAAAGATTTCAGAGCTAGTACATCAGCCCTAATGTGCAAAGAAAACGTTTGAGTCTTGGTCCTGGATAATCAACCAAGACAAAAGAGCTAAGATGCACTCTGCTATTGCCTTAGGTGTTGGTAGACATAAACTTAATGTTCAGCCACGATATCTCCTTCACAGTCCTTCACGACACCTTAGAGCCCAATTTTTAAGATTGAGAATGAATCTCTTGGATACGAAAGAAATTTTATGGCAAAGCCGTGATAAGGCTGTGAAAGACAATCTTTGTCGCTTTTGGCGGCTCTCTATGAAGTCATCTAAACATCTACTAATTAGCTGTGAAGGCACCCGTAATCAACGATCCTTATATCTCGGGCAATATGCACCCGTCGACGAGGACATGGAACTTGGTGGTCCACGATCACTTCATGGAATGACATCAAATTGTATTGTGCTGTTGTGGACTATATGGACTTTTTTTCTAAATACTGAGATTTAGAGAAACATCTTTTTCACTGTTGGACATTGGAAGTAAAGAACCTTAACTTAAAAGGGTCAAATGGACCATTGGATCAAATTAAGTTTTGTTATAAGGATAACAAGGACAAAACTCAGTTGTTTGGTAGATTGGTTGAAACAAAAGTTTAAATTCCTTTGCTTTTGAACTGCGTTTTCAACAAAAAAAAGTACAGGTTTATTAAACAAGTCAATGATACTATAGCAACAACAAATGTGATACTGAGGCAGGTGGATTTAATGCTTTCTGTAAATTATATATAGGCAATACAAACAGTAGGAAAACGATTTTGTTAAAGCATACTACACCTGTAAGCACATAAGCAGCACTACCTGGTACAAAATACTAAACATGTCCCAATACTTACTATGATATTTATAAATTCAACAATACTTTGCAATATGTTTCTTATTTTTAAAAAACATAAAAAAGTGAAAAAACAGTGAGTGACTCTCCAAAACCAACCAAAATCCCAAGAAACAGAGCAGCAGAAGTAGTGGGCCACCTGTTGACAAACCATGAAACATTTGATACATGATGGCTTTGGTGAGCCAGACATATAAAACACACATGTCTCTAGGAATGCATGTGACTTCGTAACAGATATGTGTTAAAACAAGTGAAAATGCACATTAGAAATTAACTTTCCGAGCTCACATTTTTGCAAATGTGGAAACAAGGTTCTTGATATCAATGTGTTGAGCAATGTCATGCTCTATTGACAAGGTTGCTAGGCCAACAAGTCTTTCTTGCATCATAGAATATCGAATATAAGTTTTGATCAACATTAGCTTTGAAAAGCTTCTTTTGCCACTTGCCACTGAAACAGGCAGGGTTAAGAGAATCTGGGTTTGCCATCCCTTGCACTGAGGGCTGTACCAATACAGTCCCACTACCACTTTTTCTTCTGCACTAATAGATGTACCCTATCTGACTAATCTAGCACTTGCCACTTGCTGGCTGCACTACCACTGCTTATTAGTTAATCTTTTCTATCCTCTGTTTAGCACTTTCCACTTCTCCCCCTCTGCACTTTCCCCTTCCCTCTCCCCTGCACTTGTGCATTCTCAATGTCACTGCGCCTAGTAAGATCGTTGTTTTTGTTCTCCCTTGTTCCCCTCCCTTTGTCTGGTCGCCCTCTGAAACACTTGTGTATGAGCGCAATATAAATAAAATATCATTTAATTTAATTTTGCTTCTTGCCACTGGCACAGCGGTATAAACATAATGATTTAGAGTGGACCAGATTGCAGGGCAAAAGGGGCTATTATTTATTACTGCTATTTGGTTTGGCACATTGGATACAGCACCCCTGTGTGTATGAGTGGAGAGGAGAGGTTGTTTTACATGGAGGGCACGGCTGCTATGGTTCATGTCACCTCCTTTGGCTGTATTTTACAAAAAAGGGGAAGCCCCCTGCGTGTTCAGTGAGAGTTCGGGGCAACACAAAAAATAAACACAGGGTTGTAACTCTCACTATCATAAGACCAAACAATTTATGGTCTAGGTTAATATATTAATTTTCCCAAACAATGAATGTTCTGCTTCTTGAGAAGTCAGAAAAAAATACGAAACTTCCAGAGTGAACAATTAGGGCAAACTACATGTATATATTTAGTCATACATATTGTTTATTAATGTAAACAAAAAAAGGGAAGTTTAAAATGTTTTCATTATACATTGAATTTAAGTAAAGAGTAATGGTTCTGAACAGTGCCATGAAAATGTACACATAAGATATTCAGACAAAAACTTAAACAAAGGGAAAACAAAAGAGTGACCACTTAAATGGTTAATGTTTACAAACAGGATAATTCAAGATATAAATGCAGTAAAGGGTAAAGAAACAAAGGAAAAAAATACTTTCATATTAAAGCAAACAAAATGCACAATTAAAATCAATGTTTGAAATACTGAATCAAACTTTCTTGTGGACAAAGGTACCTATCCTTTGTATGTACTCATGATCAGCATTTGATCATGTTTTGAATAAAGCTGCCTGTGGCTGGGCAGGGGAGCCGGGCGATGTGGGAATGCCAGCGCGCGTTTGGGGTCTCTATGCGCATATTGCAGGTTGGGTTGCGCATAATGCAAGTTCTCCTGCTAGGTGCGCATTCTAGCGACTAGGGCGGCAGCGGGATTGCGCGCACGTTGTGGTGCGCTGGTGTGGCACTCATCATCTAGAAAGCATCCCTTGTGTGCACATGTGTGTGTTTGGAATGAACACATGGGCTCTCGTGTTAGGTACCATGTCGGAAGGAAGGGGCAAGGCTTGTCTGTGGCAGGTGTAGGGACTTTTTTTGGAGGTGGTGCTGGAATAAGGGGCAATCTGCATTCAAATTAAAAAAGCGCCTTTGTATCTGGACAGGTCTATTATAGGTCCCTCTCATTTACGCTGGCTTTGCCAACATGGTGGCATTGCCCGGGCATAGTTGTCTTTGCGGCGCACTTTTAGGGGGAGCGCATTTGAAGACAGGCTTTCTTATTTTCAGATAAATTAAGTGCATTTCCGGAAACATAACCTAAAGGTTACTTACATCGGACACATCCACACATTCGTAGTCCTCTAAAGGAGGAGACCATCGAAGTTGGCAGTAGTGCCAAGATACTTTATGTCTGTGCTTTTTTTGGCATTATTTTTATGTTTGCGCATTTTTTTTGTGCGTCTATGGCCCTTGCAACCAGGTGGCATTTCCCCTTCAAGGCTCTGTGCCGCATCGACGGAGCATGACAGTGCCAATGTGCTTTAAAAATAATTTCAGATGCATTTTTTAGGGGGTTGGTGGGGTTTTTATCGAGTGCTTAATACATTTTTTGAGTAATCGTGTTTCCCATCTTATGTGTCACATCATATGCCTGCTTCCCGCTTCGCACACCGGCTATACGCAGTGCAACACAGCTGGCACTACCACCGTACTCGTTTTATGTTGTGTTGTAATGGTGTGTTCCATTTACGATGTGGTATTTCTCTTCTAGCCCACCTGCGTATCCTGCAGGGAGCCTGCAGGCTTGAACTGCTGAGTGTGAATAGAATGCACAGCCGAAACATTATGTTTCATGCCTCTACTCTGCCTCAAAAAGCCATCAAAATCCGCCAGAATGTACGAATAAGACATAAAGAGCTTACACCTTGGCTTCACCCCTCACATTCACACCCTAGGACTTTGAAAATGGCACCCATGGACTGCTTGTTGTTTGTACCATAGAAAGAAGTCTTCCCAGTTCCATGTGTGACATCTCGAGCCAGTGCTGGTTTTCCCACTGCATGCTGGTACTTGTATGCCCATACTTGCAATGGGAAAAATTGAACTCCAAGTCCCAGCATGCAAATCAGGTCTGGCTCGAGGTGTTACACACATGAAAACATTGCAGATGATGTCCAGTTATGCTCTGCAGCTGTCCATGCCAAGAAACAGAAATACAAGCCTAAGGATGCAGACTGTAGTGTCCTATGTCTATGTATCCATCGGTCACAGAACGGGCCTAGGGGATATCTGTAACACACTTACAACAATGAGGAGGAGCAGGGGCAAAATGGCGATGAGAAGGGAGGAGGGCACAGGGTGCACAAAGATAAGGCCACAATGGCAAAGATGCAGCCACAATGTCAGGCAGCGCTTCCAACACACGTTCACTATTTGGCGAATCCTGGTTTTAGTGGTGTCTTCAATATAGTGTGTGCATAGTGTGGTTTCTCTCGAATCTCTCCCAACATTTCTGGGCCAAGCAGGGAGGCGGCTGGCACTGCTATCCTGCGGGGGGAATGGCACTGCTATTTTGCCTCTGTTGTCTGCGGGCTCGGGTCCGGCGAAGCTATTTTCCACATGCACGTGATATTACCCTGCCAACCCGTGCCCCTGGCATGCGGAGTACAACGTGCCTAGCTGGCTAGTGGCAGCGGACCTTGGCTCGTGGGGCATTATTAATAAAGGTTGTTCCTTTTCAATGGGGCCTGCAAATGGCGCTCCAATGGCATGTGAGTGCGTGTTTGTGTGTTTGGTGTAAAAGAAATGTGAAGGGGTCAGGTGTTTAGAAAGATGCCCCTTCTACCTTGGCTGGAGTTCACATGAGGGAAGTGTGTCTCTGCCCGATGCCCACGTGTGTGTGTGTGTGGTGTGGGCGTCGGCCTAGTCATGGTGGCTGCCATGAGGGATGCGTGCCTCTGCCCGGCCCTAATAAATATCTATAACAGAATTCAATGCACCTTCACAATCTGAACAAAGTGGGAGCTCACACAGCCCAGCAGACTTGGAAAGGCCGCCTGCTCTGGCCATAGGCCACGACTTAAGGTCCTACACTCTTCGACTCTTGCCCTCTTGGTGATGCGGGAATGGGGATGCCAGGCACGATGATCTGATTGTGTGTCTGCCCGCTGCCTGCAGCTAGTGACACAAAGAAGAAGTTAACTGTCACAGGCAGGCTGCAGACTCACTGTCACTGACTCAGTCAGTCAAGGGGCAGTGGCACGTGCGGTGCTCCGGCGTTCGTGTTGCCAATGCACAGGTGCTAAGAATGATGCCAGCGCTTGAGCGAGCGTGCTGCCACGCCCATGCATTACCGTTAACTGACCCCATTCATTTCACGGGGCCTGGTACTGCGCTGCCGCTCCTACAGCAAGCCAGCACGTGCAGTGGTCCGGCGTTCGTGTTGCCATTCATTGATAATGTATTACGTAGGTGCTAAAATGCATCATGCCAGTGCTTGAGCGAGCGCTGACCACGGCCATGCGTGACCGAAACTGACCCCAACCATTTCACGCGACCTGGCTGGTACCACGCTGCTGCTCCTACAGCCAGCCTCAGGCTCAGCCTGCAGGCTGCCTGCAGCCTCGCCTCAGACAGTGTGAACAGGTCGAACAGCAGGGCCGGTGCAATGTGGCAGGCAGTGTTAGCGTTTTGCCGCTCTAACATTTGAGAATATAGGCAAATGCCTAACCTTGCCTACTGTTAGCACCGGGACTGCCTTTAGCAACCCGGCTATCCCTACACGTTCAATATAAAGGTTCAAAGTTCTGACCAACAGACATGTTCATAACCCTCCTCCACAAACGTCCCGGCTTATTCTATAACATAACAGAAAATGTACTCCCAGGAAGTCCCTTCCAGGAGTACTAGGAGTACTCACAATTCTGGATTTCTTCTTCTATGTAGCTACGTCTTCCTGGCTTCTAAAGCCCCTCTCCCTCTCAGTTAACTTAGGCCTTCCCTCTGCCCTACTATTCAGTTTCCACATTCTTTAGGTTCCCCAAAGCCTAAAGCTTCAACACATTTTGAAATAGTGCTCTCCTATAATGCTTTCAGCAATACTCTCAGGCCCCTCAAAGTCCTTGTATCCTCTTCGTCTAGAAAGGGTGTTTCTCCACCCCCCATTTCTGTCTGGGTCTTTGCCATGCCATAACGTTTTCAGCCTCCTGCTGCAGGTCTTTCTTGCTTCTTTCTCTTCCCATGGATTGCAGCTCAAAAGCTCTGACTCTCGAATACTCTTATGCGCAGTTCCCTTTCCTCTGTACTCTTGGGATACACGCACCACTGAACATGGGACGAGGTCGTGGCATGATGCAAAGCAGCCTTATAGAATGTGCAAGTGCTTTCCCTGAACAGGTGTGCACTGCACATGCGCTGCATGGCACCCCTCCCTTTCTCTGCTTCAGATGGGACAGAATGTCACTCTAGCAGCTGCGCCTTGTTGCACATTACATTCGAAAACACCTCCATGGCACATACCCAGCGGGTTCCCCATTTGCACTGGGTATCCCAAAGAGCTTCTTTTTTTTTTCTTTTATTGATTTGGTTGAGAAACTCAACCTTACAATTTAATTACAAACAGATTAGCTTGCATATTCATTATAAAATGTCATTTCAAAGGTATATAACAATCTGGTGATAAAAAAACGTTATTATAAAAGTCTGTATAAAAAGGATAATATCAAATAACAGACACATTTAGATAAGTGCAAAATAACGCAGATAAAACCAGTATGTAGCCAATATAAAACTAACACCTAGTATCGGCATCCATTGATAAAACCAAATGCACTATCTTTGAAGTCAACCATTTAGCTTGAGGGGAAGATCACCATCATAGAATATCAATATTTCCTCATTTAAAACATTATTCACACAATTTCAGGTTCCTCAGAAAAGTCACTATAGCCAATCTCAGGTTTCTTAACTCAGCATTTTACAAGTATTGCAAAAGTACTTCAGCTGTAATCGCAGAACTATAGTCATTAAAAACATTATACAAATAGCTCTTTCACTGGAATAAGAGAGCTGTGCAAGAGGTCAGTAGATGCCTGATTGTCTCTGCTTGGTTTGGATGCTGGCAGAATCTGCAATTATTCATAGTTTTCTTGATTAATCTATGTGTTGCAAGAACATCCTTTGTGGGCAATACATTTTAATGAAATCTCAGAAATTGGTCTCTGTAAGCTGGATCTGGAAATTTGATTAAGTATGTTTCCGGCAAGGAATTGATTTTAGTCAAGGATTTAAGGATCTGTGAACCAATTATAGTCGACTTTTTAAACATTGCTCTCTGGTGTTAATCCAGTCAGAATACCACATTTTGGTCTTGACCTTTTCCGGGTTTGATTTCAATAACTCATCAGTTATGCCTGTTGCTAACATGTATTGTTGAATCTTAGCTTTCCACAACCTGGTTGCTCTATGCGTGGTGTTGTTCACGTAATCTGACAAAATGTTCATTAAAGTACCAGGTTGAGACGGCATGATGCATTTTCTGTAAAAGGCACACATTTTACACATATACATGGAATTCAGGCAAAGTAGACCAAGGTCATGTCTCACTATGCACATGGACACGCATTTAGGAAGTTTCGGAAGTGTCTTCCATAAAGTTCCCTCTATTTGAAACCAACATTGTTCTTGGCGCCATGCTCTTGCTTCCATGCCATACATAATAATGGGGACCGCTTTTTGCTTGTAAAAGGTGCTTGCCGGACTCACAGAGAATTTGCTGTATTTGGCGTGCAGAATGCATGCTTGGGCGGTTACTGTTTTTGTTTTCCTCTGAGTGTCCTCTAGGTAAGGGCAGACACCTACATGATTATTAGTATTTAACCCCAAATATTTATAATCGTCCACAATATCTAGGGGTTTACACTGGAAGAACCACTCATATGAATTTTGCTTCTTGCGTTGTCCATTTACAATTGGTAACAACTTTGATTTAGTGTGGTTCACCTTTAACTGATTTAAATCAGTATATTTGCCTAACTGAGATAAAAGATCTGCAGTCCTCATGGGATTTTAGCTGTCATGATCAAATCATCGTCGTAAAACAACCAACGGACCGCATGCTGTCCCAATTTGGAAGGATCAGACACAATATTGATAAAATGCTTACCTATATCAAATATAAAAAGTCAAAAAGTGCTGAAGCTAAAAGACATCCTTGTTCTAATCCTCTAAAAGTTGAAATTGGGACGGAAAGTCATCCATCTAGAGTTAAGCGTAGCTGAATTGTCGTGTCCGTGTGAAATGTAATTATCCAGTATTGCAAACAGGGTGGACAAGCTGCTTCGGTTAATTTGGTTTCTAGGATTTCTCTAGAGACCGAATCGAAAGCAGCTTGGAAATCTACTCTGTCAGTTGTCAATTGCCCTTTTTGTATATAGGGATAATAACGGACTTCCTTCATGAGGGATGAATTTGGAGAGTGTGTACCACTGTAGAGAATATGCTGTATAAAATCCTAGCCCATGCCTCAGAATGTAATTTCAACATTTCATTCGAGAGCCCATTTGGGCCGGGAGCCCTGGATGAGCTCAATTTTGATATGTGGAAGAAGATATCTTCGACCGTAAAGTTAATGTCCTCATACTTCATCAGTGTTTTATCTTTGTTTATATTAGCTAGAGGCGTTGCTGCTTATACAGTTTTATAAAAATGTACCCAAGTTTCTTCCGGGACTGCATTTATTTGAACATGAGTCTGTTTAATGTTGTTTGCTTTGTTAAGTAGCCCCCATATGAGAGCTGAATTTTTCGATGCTAAGACTCGTTGAATCTGCTCAGCATCTGCTTGAATCAAAATTGCTTTTCTGGCTTTGATCCAATTTTTTTACTGTGTTTTCAGCATCGTTAAGCAACATTTTCTCATTGCCCATGGTAGATTTCTAAGGGCTTGTTTGTCCGCTCTTAATTTTGCTCTCATGGTTCGTATAGCTTGGTCGTAAGTGTACATGTGCGTTATCTTGTCTAGGGGTGGCAAAAAATTGTATTGCTGTCCCATAATTTCCCTGATCGTAGATTAATTCTAGAAATATGGCATCAACTGGGTATTCTACTAAGCCTTCTAGTTTTTGTAATGACGGTAGTGTCCATTTGAAGCGATTTCGAGCTTTTGATATAGTGCTTTAGTTTAGTATTCTGATGGTGTAGGGGTGACATTTAGGGGCTATGCCCATGACAAAGACAACTTATCATGGTCGCTATATTCTTGCTGTATTATATGAAATGTCTTACTCAGAGAATATAAACTGCGATTTACATATGTGTAGTCTGTAGTGCTTGTCTGTTTGCCTCTCAGCCAGATGGGGTTAGGGGGGATGTCATCAGGCATTGACCCATTGATCATAATAAACTGTCTGTCATCAATAAGCCGTGACCACCGCTTTGCTATTTTCGATGGTTTAAGGCCAGGTATCGTATAGCATTGATATTTAAATCACCTGCAATAATTGTATAATCAATAGACGCAACATCAGATACTAGATCTAGTAGTGATTGAAAACTATGCAAGAATTCCTTGTCTTTTATGGCTGCGTGGTCCCAGTGGGTATTTATTAATGCAATTTGAAGATGAGCATTCAGAATTTTAACTAATTGCAGGAACATATTTGGTGATACCCATGCTGAAACTTGCAGTCCAGACGAGACTCTTACCCCTACTAATAACTCTGCCATCGGCCTGCCATGTTTTAATGTATTTTCCGGTATTAGAGATAAAGCTTAGTTATCCCATGCTGGCATACTCGTTAGACAGACCTCCTGCATTGCTATAATGTCATAGACATTGAGGGGATTTAATAAAGTGGAGGATAGATGCTTATGACCTCAGGTTTTCCCAACCTTCAATGCTTGTTAGCTGAAGGGGGACCCTCCCAGGCGGACTTCTGTAAGGGACAGAGAGAGTGCCAACCTCTCTAGGGTCTGAGGAAACAGGTCCTGTCCCAGGCACAAGAAGAAGTGCCTAGGACCTTCCGAATCTATTGGGAGGGTGAGCTCCTTGTTAGTGAGCCCACTAAGCCTGAACCTGGTGCCCTCAAGTGGTTGGTGGTACCCCAGGTTTACAGGCCCTTTCTGCTGCAGTTGGTGCATGAGGTGCCCTTAGATGGTCATCTTGGTACCAAGAAGACTAAGCAGAGGCTCTCTGCCCATTTCTACTGGCCCCGGATGGGAGTAGAAGTGGAGTCCCACTGCAGGACCTGCCCAGCTTGTCAGTTGTCTGGCAAGACTGGATGCAGTATCATTGCCCCACTACAGCCATTGCCAGTGGTTGGCACACCGTTTGAGGGTGGGCATTGACATTGTCGGTCCCCTTGACCCTCCCACTTCAGGTGGATATCGGTTCATCCTGGTCTTGGTTGATCATGCCACCAGGTACCCTGAGGCTACATCCCTTCGGACTGTTACTGCCAAGGTAGTTGCCAGGGCTCTCCTAGGCATTTTTACCCATTTTGGATTCCCTAAGGAGGTTGTCTCTGACAGAGGATCCAACTTCATGTCTACTTACATGAAAACCATGTGGAAAGAATGCGGGGTAACCTACAAGTTCTCCACCTCTTACCATCCTCAGACCAATGGTCTGGTTGATTGATTTAATAAAACTCTTAAAGCCATGCTAGGCGCTTTGGAAGAGCCCCTAAGGAGGAAATGGGATCTCCTCCTCCCATGCATGCTGTTTGCTTACAGAGAGGTACCTCAAGAGGGTGTTGGTTTCAGCCCCATTGAGTTACTCTTTGGACATCCCGTGAGGGGGCCCCTTGCCTTGATCAGAGAAGGTTGGAAGCCACCCCTCCAGGTCTCGCAAAGCAAGTGGGGGACTATGTATTAGGCCACAGACAGAGGTTGACACAGATGATGGGTCAGGCAACAGCAAATCTCAAGGCCAGCCAGGAATTGAACAAGTACTGGCATGACCTTAAAGCCTCGCAAGTGGATTGGACTCCGGGACAGGAAATCCTTGTGACAGAGCCTACCAAGCCTAGAGCTTTGGCAGACAAGTGGACTGGATCCTTCAGGATAATCTCCAAGATGGGTGAAGTCAATTATCTGGTTGACATGGGAATCCCTGGGTTAGCCCCTCAGGTATTCCATGTTAACAGGCTCAAGTCTTTCCACAGGCGAGCAGAAGTCTCATGTCTCTTGCTAGCTTCAGAGCAAGAAGAGGATGAGAGTGAGCCCCTTCCTGATTTGCTGCATAGCAACCCTCAGGATGGCTCAGTGAGGTAGTGCATATCTCTCCCGATCTGACAACAGAGCAGCAGAGGGCCTGCAGGGCTTTGGTCCGGCAGTATGACTCTCTGTTTTCACTGACACCAGGCCTTACACGGTGGTGTAGGCACGAAATTGATACTGGTGACAGTGTGCCTGTCAAAAGCAGGTGCTACCGTTTGTCAGATACAGTTAAGAACCACATCCAGGCTGGGGTCGCCAAGATGTTGGATCTGGGTGTTATTGAACCCTCAGCAAGTCCCTGGTCCAGTCCAGTGGTCCTTGTCCCCAAGGGAAGTTCCCAGGGAGATACCAAGAATTGGAGGTTCTGTGTGGACTTCGGAGGAGTCAATGCCGTCACCAAAACGGACGTGCACCCATTGCCCAGGGCTGATGAGCTCATGGACACCATGGCTGCTGCCAAATTTGTGAGCACCTTTGACCTTACTTCAGGCTATTGGCAAATAGCTCTGACGGACCATGCCAAGGAAAAGACGGCATTCTCAACACCTGAGGGACTCTACCAGTTTAGGGTCATGCCTTTTGGGTTAAAGAATGCCCCTGCCACCTTCCAGAGATTGGTCAATCATGCACTCAGGGGGCTGGAGGCCTTTTGTGTGGCCTACTTAGATAACATTGCCGTCTACAGTTCCACCTGGGAAGAGCAATGACACATCTGGATAAGGTGTTGCAGGCCTTGAAAGGCGGTAACCTCACTATCAAGGCCACCAAGTGCCAGATAGCTCAGGGCAAAGTCATGTATCTTGGTCATGAGGCAGGAGGGGGTCAAATCCAACCTCTCCCCAGTAAAGTACAGGATGTACATGACTGGGAGACTCCCACTACTCAAACCCAGGTGAGAGCCTTTTTGGGCCTCACTGGGTATTATCGCAATTTCATGGCAGACTATGGAACCATAACTGCACCTCTGACAGCTCTGACTTCACCCAAACAGCCTGGGAAGATTAATTGGACGGAAGGCTGTCAGAGGGCCTTTAATGGCTTGAAAGAAAGTCTGTGTAGGGCACCTGTGTTGTGTGCGCCTGATTACAGCAAGCCCTTTATCGTTCAAACTGATGCCTGCAACACCAGAATTGGAGCTATCTTGTCCCGGTTAGATGACAAAGGGAGGGAACATCTGATCATATTCATCAGTAGACAACTCAAGGGTAGAGAACTTAGGTGGGCTACTGTTGAAAAGGAATATTTCAGCATCATTTGGAGCCTTAGGTGTTTTAGGCCCTACCTTACGGGGTCCACCTTCAAGGTCCAAACAGATCATAAGTCCCTGAAGTGGCTTATGCAGATGAAGGGTGAAAACCCGAAACTGCGCAGGTTGTTCATTAGCCTGCAAGGGCTAGACTTCACCATAGAGCATAGACCAGGGAAGAGTCACGATAATGCAGATGACCTTTCCAGAAGGTCTGTTGACCGTCTCAATGAGGGTGTCTATCTTGTGGGAGATTAGGCACCCTAACCTCAGTCTGGGGGGGACGAATGTGATGCTGGAAATGCATCGGAGGGACAGGGCCTCTGTGTCCTTGTCCTTTACTACTTTTTATCGTGTGTTCTGTCGTGTTTTCTACACAGGAGTTCATGTGGGACTCCTGGCAGTGCAGCTCTCTTTTGGTTTGGTGTGCAGACCTATGGGTTACCCTTATGGCACCCATAGGTGGGGGTATAACCCTGTGCCCCTAGTGTATGTTTTTGGGCACCTGTGTGTGGCCCACAGAGTAGCTTATGGGCTGATGGTAGCTCCATGCTGAATTTGACAGGTGCTCTGAGTATCCTCAATTTTGGGATACCCAGGCCCTGCCATTGGAATCAGTTGATTCCTGATAGTAAACAAGATGGCCCCTGTGGCCTCTTGCTTTCTATTGCTTGTTACCGTGTTTTCCCAAAGGCCTGGGAAGCCATGACTCTTTCCCTTCCCCCTGACTGGCTGTTGGGTGGAAGTTCCATATATGGTGTTGTTGTGAAGTCCAGGTTAGACTGGATGGAGCCTTCCCAGTGACTGTATGTTGTGGGTACACCCTGTGGGTGGGACCTGGTTGAATGGCGTGTGTGACCAATATGCACTTCTTGTTGTGGATGTCTGGTTTCTGGTGTTTGATACAATGACTGAGACAGCCCTGTCCGAAACTGGTATGAATTAAGTGTTGAGTGTTGAATGGCTGGGTACTTGTCCCAATACACATAACTTGTTGTGAGTGTCTGGAGAGAAGTGAATGGCCTGAATGCACTATGCACCTGATTGGCTGCCTGCCTGCATGAATGCCCTTCTGACTGATTGGTTGCCTGAGACTGACCCAGCAGAATGAATGAGCGATCAACTAGTATATCTCGGGGCCTCTCACTGCTAGAATTCATGTTCAGAAGCTGAAGAGAAACTGGATTTGAAACTGAAGCTTAACCTTGAAGCCCTGCTGGAAGAGAAGTCTTGCTGCTGCTCTACTTCACCAATCTGAAAGCTGCTGTGTCTCCAAGGACAGACCCAGAGAGGACCTGGTTAGCGGTCCTCTTCCCAAGCTATGAGGGACCATTGTGCACTGCTAATCTTTGCCAGCGCTCCCTGGTAGGCAGGCTGCCGACCGGAGACGGGGACCGCCGAGGAATCACAAGGAGAAGCGCCCGGACACTGTTGTCCATCACTGTCGCCGACCGCCGCCGCCGACCGGAGCCACTGTGCTCCCTTTGCCTAAGTAACATTTCATCCAAGGACGCTCTTGCCTGCACTGTTGACCGTTTTGTCCCGACGGAGAAAGTCGAGGCCGCCGACGCGCCGAGGAGCATCTGCCGTTGGGTTTCCCGCCACCTAAAGACCACAAAGATTCCGACGACTCGACGCCCTTGCTGGGCCACAGTTCTTCAAACTCTTTGCAGCCCTGAACTATCATCACCGAGGTGCCCCGCACGCCTCTTCCTTGCAGGACGCCAACGCTCTGTTGTCGATGAGCACCGCTAGGAATGAAGCTGCCACCTCACTGTCATCGTTCAACCCTTTTCCTCGTGGGATCTTGACGATCCGTGGCTCCTGCCTTAAAGGGAGCCGCTCAAGTAGGATCCGTCAACGACCCGATGACAAACTCTGCTATTCCAGGTACATTGGGGTTGTAGAACTATTGTAGAAGGAAATAAGACTTCCAGAACAATATATGGACTGGGCTTGTGATATATCTTTACTTTACAGGTTGCCCAGGTGGGTGCATCTCCACCCATAGCTGTGTCTAGTGGCAGGGGCCAGTATTCTGCCTATTGTTCTAACCAACTGCTTTCCTCCTATGTCTATTGTTGGTTGCCTTTAGTAAGTGATCTGTGTGACATTTAACCAGAGTATAGTTGATGCACTTTAATAAGATCTGATAATAATTGTGGTACCACTTTAGAACTGTATATATTTGCCATTGTAGATTTTCTGAGCACAAAGTGAGTTATTGTAATAGTGTACATAACCTTGAACTTAATTATATAAGGACTGTGTTTTAATTTATACAGTGTGGGGACATTCCTTTGTGGGGCTTGGGGACTACACTGTACTTAAGAATCAGCCTGCATCACCTCCTGAGAAGCTAGGCCCTGATTGCTCGTCCATTCTTACCAACAATAGAGAATCTTGGCTGGGGTCCTCTGTGCCTCTCCTCTACCATATAGAGAGCAAAAGTACAGACCCCCCCTCCAGTCTTTACAGACACACCTACCTGTATTTCGATGACTAGTTGATTCGGGGGCTCCAAACCATCTGGGCTGCGGGATTCAATTCCAGTAGTTGTAGAATAGGTATTTATGCGAGTCCTCACACATAACATAGAAAAATCAATACTTACACCAACACAGAAACATCAGTTTATTTCAATCCTATGGGACTGTGCAAAAGCGAGGGTTTATCTGCCCTCATACTGATTGGAAAATATGAAAAGCCTATGCGAGGAGTCCCTGAGGAACACGATCATGCTGGTGTTCAAATTCCAATGACTTCTGGAACTCTTGGCATCTGGAATTCTGGTGGTGGCATATGCAAACTGCATTTGCACAGGATATAGCTGCCCAGGATGGTTCCAGGAAACACAGCCGCAAACAAAGGAAATATTAATCCCAAAAATGGTACACCCAGATCTGTGATGGTAGACAGAGAAAGGGTGTCTCACTTTGGGTGTCCCATTCTCGCCCCCTCTACCATCCAAAGTGTTGGATATGGACGCAACTGTAGCAGGCTGAGGGGTGGACCTAGACAATTTAAAGATACACAGTTTGTGGGATCCCGAAGAGCAGGACAAGCACATAAATTACCAGGAATTTAAGGTGATTTTTCTAGGCATTAAAGCATTTCTACCGATTCTGTGTGGACACTGGTTATTGCTATAGATGGACAACATTACTGCAAAGCTCTACTAGAAAAAACAGTGGGGAACAAGATCACCATCACTTTGTTGACTGGCAATGGAAATGTGTACCTGCTGTCTAGAGCATGCCCTTTTACTGATAGCTTCCACTTGCCTGGTGAGAAGAACTTTAGGGATGATATATATGTATGCACGCTCCTCACAAATGGGGAAATCAATCAGAAGGTGCTATTACTAATCTTCCAAATGTGGGACAAGCCAATGATAGACCTCTATGCAAAACACACAAATAGGAAATGCAACCTGTATGCTTCATTGAAGGGGAAAGGCCCAGACGCACAGGGAGACGCCTTGCTACTCCAGTGATGGTGCGGACATTTTATGCATTGCCTCCCTTTCTCTGATCCCAAAAGTATTGCATGAACTGAAATGCATATAGGGGTGCCACATGATTCTTCTGAATCCATTCTGGCTTAAAAGATTCTGTTTTTGGATCATTAAACCATGAATGTCAAACGCTTTGGCCAATGCCAAAATGGCTGGACATACTCCAGCAACAACAGGGGATGGTTCTCCATCCAGCCATCAATTGCTGTCCTTGGTTGCTTGTTCCCTGAGAATTTAGTATAAAAACACCTACGGTTCTCAGACAAAAATATGGCTTTCATTAAAGTGGACAGAAAAGGCAGCATAAAAACAAAATACACAAGCAAGTGGACATGCACCTACCATTAGTTCCTAAAGAGTCAGAAAGAACCTATAGAGGCTATGCAGAAAGACACACTATCCTTTATTATGGATCTGGCAGAATTAGGAGTATCCATGAACTCCTGCAGAACTTACTTAGTGGTCAATGTGCCTATCTAAACAAAGACGACAATGTGGTGTTCATGGCCAATCCATTAGTGAAATGGCATTTTAATGGACTTCTGAGGCTCTCCTCTGCAAGGAAAAGGTATCATAGACCATGAGATCTGAATATTGTTTCTAACAGTACTTATGAATGAGCCCTTTGAACCAATGTCCTCGACAGACTTGAAATGGGTAATGCACAAAAATAGCATTTTCTGGTGATGGTGACTTCAGCACAGAGACTTGTGGACAATGCAACAGGTCTTGAATTGAATCCTTGTAGCCACTGTGAGTCAGTGGAGAGATTTTAGGGCTGGAGAGATACAATCCCAGGCCTTAAGGCCAAGGACAATTCTTGCAGTCCTGCTCTAGATAAGTTCCAAAGAGCGGAGAGTAGAAGCAGGTTGATTTAGAAAGAGGCTGTTGCAATAATCCAACCGAAAGAGAACAAGGGATTGAGAGACTGAACTTCTGGGGGAAGGAGAGGAAAGGCAGAATACCTCTGAGGAGGTGCAGTAGGAAGTTTGACTTTTTAGAGACATCAGATATGTGGGCAGAGAAGGAAAGCATGGAATCAAAGACAACACCAAGGTTCTCAGCCTCGCAAGTAGGTGTGGGAGGAAGGCCAATGGAGGCGAGAGAGTGACAGGAAAGGATTGTGAAGGTGTGCTGATGAGGAGGATCCCCGTCTTGCTGGCATTCAGGCAGAGATCACTTGTGGAACACCAATCCTGAATGGCAGATAGTCAATCAGAGATGAGAGAAGGAGAAGAGGTGGCTGGGGGGAGCTTGAAAATGAGTTGAGTGTCATCAGCATATCACTGAAAATTGGAGCAGAAAATGGCAATGTGGTGGGTGAGAGTTGCCAGGTATTGGTTGAAATGCCAGGGTGAGAGGTTAGACCCCTGAGGAACACTGCAGGTAGAAAGGCAGATAGAGAGAGGAAAGGAAGGATCCAAGTTGGACCAGGGAGGGTCGATCAGAGAGGAAAGAAGTCAGCCAGGCCAGAGCCTGATAAGTGATACCCAGGTTGTCACGGAGACGGTTGAGCAGGATGGTATGGTTGACTGTGTCGAAGGCATAAGAGAGATCGAGTAGGATGAGGACAGAGGGGATGTTAGAGTCAAGGTTGGAAAGCAGATCTTCTTGGATGTTCAAGAGAGCAGTTTCTGTGCTTCTGGCAGCTCTAAAGCCAGACTGATGATCGTGGAGAAACCAACAGAATCAGAGTGAAGGTTAAGCTGCGAGATGGACAACATTTTAAGGAGATTGCTCAGAAAAGGAGTGATGGAGATTTGGTGATTTTGCCAAACTCTGTTTTAAACAGGACCCATTTATTCAACTGCAAAGACCCCCCTTTCGACTAGTGGGACTGACCTGGCTGCTGCCTCTCCTATTAAGTAAGAAATGCCACCTTAGTTGCCTCAGTCGGAAAAGACTCTGGCCAACACATAAAATGCAGCTCACTCTGCATTAGAAAGGACTTAAATTTTTTTTATCACCACCAAATCTCTCTGGGGGAGATAGGGGCGTAGTAATCAGAGAAATGCCAGGTGTCAATCTAACTCTTTTCTACTACCTTGTCTTTTTCCTAAAAATGAATTCCTGGTTCGGGATACAAAACTGGAGGTTCTCCCACAGAATCCTAACTAGAAATAGATAGTCACGCTGTCTCTGTACCCGTATGTACCTTAAGGCTCAACTCTCCCATCTTAGTACTTAACAAAAGCGTTTCCCTTCTAGCTGCCTTCATCTACCCCCTCATTTCCATCAACATCCTCCCCAGGGAACTCAAGGTGGAATCAGCTTTGGATTCCATCTCCACCCAGGGAGGTCTAACAACGTGGGTCATTCATTCTCGCAGGTCCCAGCTCATCGTTCCTGCAGGAGTGGACGAAGAACCCGCCAGACCCCTTGGCCTCAAACACTCAACAATCTTTACTTTTAATAATTACTGAGCTGGCAACCCTGGGAGAAAATGGGAAGTGTATAAAATAAAAAAAATCAGGTCTCTGCTTGCAACTCTCAGCATACTTGAACTCTGGTTGAAGACTAGTCTAACCTAAAAATGAAATGCATATATTCACTTCATACTATATTCTCGCTCAAAGCTGAATGGCCTTTATTTAATCTGCTGCTCCAGTCTTTACTTATTGCTACTCTTTTGAACTTTCTGTTCTTTCTGTTAAGTTTTGCTTCCCTTGTGAAATCTGCAACCCTGACTCTGTCAGACCTTGGCAGCCTTGCTTAGTTTTCCTCAAAATAATATACACCCTTTTTCCTCAGAACTATTTACAAATCCAGTCAGCGTTAAATTCAACATTGCACAGAGTTTTCTGCTGGCTGACTGCCTTAACTAGATTCCAAGCGCATAGTTCTTGCTTGCATGCTTACATTAAACACAACTTGCCTAGGATAACTGGCAATTTGACCATTGTTCTTCTGCGTGAACATCAGAGTCGCGCGCCTTCACAAGAACCGACCGTGCTGACTGAAGGTTTCCCGTGGAGATCTGAAGTTCAGAGAAGTCTGAGTGACGTGCGTGATGCTCACTCATGTTCGCAGGTCCGTTCCTCTAAGGATCACTGTGTGAACCTTCAAATCTCAACAATGAATAGCCTTTATGTTTTTTCACTTGCTGTGCGCTTAGGTTAGTTTAGTTAGACGCTTTCACTTGCCGTGCGCATTGGTTAATATAATTAAGATTGCTGAGCTCCTGGAAAACTGCAGCGCACCAACTCGATTTTGTTCTCTAAATTTTCAGTTCTAAGATTATTTACAGTTTTACTCATTCTCAAAGCAGGATTCCATAACATGCCTGCAAAGAACTATGTACACAAAGTAAGCAGCACTTATCTCTGTACTGCTGGAGCTTCAGTGTTCTTTCTTCAACTGATCTCTCCTACTGGTTACCTCGGGTTGAATTTCCTGATGTTTTTCTCATGAAATCTCTGGAGCTCAGAAGGCTGTGACCTTCTGGTGTTAAGAGTTGAATGAAAGGCAGTTAAGAATATTTTGCTAAATTCTAAACTACCTCACTTGCACTGCTCAGCCAATCAGTTCTAACATTCATCACCACCATCTTTGATTGGGAATACCCCAGCCTCCTGCAAAGTCATGGTTAAGGAAAAGAAAGGTTCTTTTAAAATACCCAATAGTCAACAACTGCTCCAGTCTCTTGCACCCCTCCTGTGTCTCACACATGCCTTGAAAGCCCTGACCCGTCTTCTAGCTTTCATGCTAAGAGGGAACTTGACAATTCTGGCTACTTGGAGTAAAAATGTTCTGCCTTCCGTGTCCAGTCTGACACATTGCCAGTTACGATACCCTGCAGAAGGAGTCCTAAGTGTTTGCTGACCAATTTATACTCACACTGAGCTCTTCTTTTTTTAATAATCTTTACGCCCTTGACTCACCCTTTCTACAGTCACTATCCCTGATTCGGACTGCAGCCTTCCAGAATGATTTTCTCTCCACACAGTTCTCTGAGCAAGACCAAAAGGCCACCAAACAAATACCCAAAGACCCATCCTTCTTCCTTTCTGACTCTTTTAAACCTTTCAATGAAAGCCACCTCTCAACCTATGTCTCTGTATGTTTCCTTTACCTTTTTCAGCCTCAACCTGCCCCTTTCTGATTCTGCTTGCATAGCGTTACAGCCCCTCGCTTAAATGACCTTTGGACAGCATTCTGCATACCACAGCCTGCTACTTTATTTATTTATTTAATTTATAAAAAGCACAAACGACCCAAGGGCATTGAGGTGCTGGTTACAAGAACATGTTCATTACATTTGATTTAGGTAAGAAATACAGGGATCGCAGGTACAGATGAGGGGAAAGACAGTCTATTCAAACAGCTGGGTTTTTAGGGTTCTGTGGAATACCCAGTATGATAGTTCTGCTCTGAGTGAGTGTGGTTGGTCATTCCAATGTGTGACTGTGATGTAGGGAAAGCTAGATCCTCCAGCTTTTACTCGTCTGACTTTAGATAGGAGTAGGTGGTGTGCATATGGCATCCTGGAGGGTCTGGTAGATTGGGCTTTGGTAATTTATTGGGCAAGGTTGAGGACAGTGTTAGAGAAGCACTTATGGGTGATAGACAGGGTTTTAGACATGATACTTTCTCGGATAGGCAGCCAGTGAACAGCTCTTCTGGCAGCTGAAATGTGTTCTTTTTTAGGAATATTAAGTGCTGCTTGCAAGGCATTGTTTTGTATAACTTGTAGTTTCTGAACGTTTCTGGAAGACGTGCCTGTGAAGAGGACATTACACTAATCTAGTCTAGAGCCGATGACTGCTCAGGCTATGGTAATGCAACTGTTTTTGGAAAGGAATGGTCTTGATGTGTTTAGCACTTTGATGGCGTAAGCTGCAGAGGATGCAATAGTGTTGACTTGGTGGGACATGGAAAGTGTGGCTTCGAGGTTTACCAACGAAGAGACAGGGATCAAGATGTTATCAATGTGGAAGGCTGAGTTTTAGCTACTGAGGTTTTTTAGTATTGCAAGGGGTCCAGCTAGTAGGATCTCAGTTTTGTCTCCATGTAACCTCTTAAGTGCTGAGGACAAGTATGGTCATCCTATTTGAATATACATGCATAATAGCCCTGCAGTGGAAGGGGTTAAGCATAGGCAGTTAGCTGCCATCCATGCCTGAATCATGGAGTAGTTGTCATTGAGTGTGTTGGAGTCGTCCTCACAGTTCCCCTTTAGTGGGAGTAGTATCTTAGTGTCATCAGCATAGTTGGTGTTGGCTATGCTAAGGGAGTCCAGGATGTCGGAAAGAGGTCTTTTGAAGATGTTCTATAGTGTTGGGATATACAGGAGCCATGAGGTACCCCGCATGTTAGTGGGGATGGCAAAGCACTGGTGTTTTCTGCAAATACTCTCATGACTCTTCCTTCAACAAAGCAAGCAAATAGTCTCATGACTCTTCCTTCAAAAAAGCAAGCAATCCAGGCGGTAGCCACAGGGGAGAAATTAGCAGAGTTATTGAAGTGGCGGCACAAGATTTTGTGATTGACCAGTTCGAATGCAGCAGACAGATCCAGAAGAAGGAGAAGTACTGGCTTTCCCTTATCCCTGATCTCATCCATCTAGTTTTATAGGTCCAGCAGGGCTGATTCCGTGCCATGGCGTGGGCTGACCCAGACTGCCACATCCCAAGGATGTGGTTGGCTTCTAAGAAATGTTTGACTTGCAGATAGGCTGCCCTATCTAAAAATGTTAGCAGGAAAGGGACAGTTGTAATGGGCCTATAGTTGGTGGGAATAGAGGGGTCTAGGTAGTTTTTTTAGAAGGGGGTGTACCTATGCTTCCTTCAGGCTGGCAGGAACTAATCTTGTTTAGAAAGAGGTGTTTATAAATGCGGTGAGGAGTGGTGCAAGAGATGCGAGCAGTCCTTAATAATGGAGGCAGGGCATACATCTCCTTTACACCTGGAGGGTTTTAGACTTTTGATGATGGCTAGGACTTCTGGTACTGGCATCACTTTAAAGTGAAACTGGCGGATCAGGAGGTCAAGGTGGTTAGAGAAGGAGCTGGAGGCTGAGGTAGGGGGAGTGTGGAGGTTGGCTTGATTGTTCAGGATTTTCATTTCAGAGTGTTGATTTTGTTGAGCATTGCTGATTGGATGCTGGTGAACTAGGCTTCTTCCATGGTAAGTGTGGGGGGAGGGTCTTGGGGGGTCTCTAGTGCCTGGAAGATGGTAAAGATCTCTCTAGTGTTTCCTCTGGCTTTGGAGATTCTGGAGTTGTAGGAAGTGGATTTAGCTCATATAATTGGTAGTTTATATCGCTTGGCTATTTTGGCAAATTCACCTTTCAGATTGTGGGAAGGATTTTGTTTCTAGATTAATTCTGCCTGCCATTTCTTGTTGTGAAGTTCAAATATGTGTGTGGAAAACCATGAATTAGAGTGTCTGACTGCTTTGGCTTTGGTCGGAACTAGCGGGACAATTGTGTTAACAGCTATTGATAAAATTGAGCCATAAGTGTCTGCTAGAATGTTAGGGTCATTTGAGAATGTAGGCTTGAGGCTGGGTGTGTCCAGCCGCGGCAGGAGGCACTCTTTAGTAAGCTTCCGTGAACTGCCCGTGAGAGCTGGTGGTAGTGGAACGGCAGTAAGCTTAGGTAAACTTGGGTGGGGGGATTGTAAAGTTGATGATGTGGTGCGCGGACCATGGATAGGCAGTGTTGGCGTTATTTGCGACATTGCAGTTGATGTCTGCGATCCAGTCCAGAGTGCTGCCTTTTAGGTGGGTGGGGCTGTTAATACAGTGTTTGAAGCATAGGGTGTTGAGGCACTTGGCCAGAGAGGAGGCAGGGGGGTCTTCTGGGTCATTGAGACCCAAGAGGATGATTTTAGATGAAGCTTTGATGTTGTCCTCCAGGATGTGGGGGAGGTTCAGTTTGAAGCTTAGAGTAGGGCCAGGTGGACGATAAATTATGTGTATAGTAATGGTGGAGGTTGGTGTGGGGGATAGTTTAATGGATAGGATGTCTGTATTCCCTTCAAGGGTGGGTTTGACTTGTCTAAAGGGAAGGGAATCTTTAGCTATGAGGGCGACACCGCCTCCTCTGGAGGAGAACCAGTCATTCCTGTAAATTGTGAAGCCAGGAGGGAATGGCCAGGGAAAGGGCTGGACCTGATGCATCGTGAAGCCAGGTTTCTGAGATGGCCAAGGCATCAAGTTTATGGGAAGTGATAAGGTCATTGATCTCTAGGGCATGAGCAGATAAGGAAAAGGCATTGATAAGGGCGCAGGTCAGGTAGTGCTCCTTGCCTATGGGGGCATGGCCAGGCTCTTCATGGCTGGTCAGAGAGGGTGCAGTAGGGGAAATAATAAGCATGGGGCTGTGTGGGTTGTCTGGGAGATTGGCAGGGGGGAGCTGACCTTTGTGCAGGTATTAGGTGTGGGGGGTCTTCCCTAACTTGGAGGCTGACGTGCTGTAGCTGTGGTGTACCATCATAGGTGTGGTTCAGGAGTCTGCATTAGTGGGGCAGTGTGCCTCCCTTGTTGTTGCAATGTTAAGCTGTGGCTCAGGAAAACTGCTGGCATGTGAGGGAATGCAGGCGAGGTAGGGCTCAGCAGAGGTAGGCATATAAATAGTGTGGCATTTGGCAATTGCTGGTGCATTAATCTTGGAGGTAGTTGATGTAGTAAGTGGGGGAGAAGCAGGTATTGTTGTATCAGCGTTTTCATGGTAGCTGGTGTGGGCAAACATATAAGTCCATAAGCAGGTCTCTGGAGGAATTGCAGGCGTACATGTAATAGCGTGCGTAGCATTGACAAGAGTAGTAGCACAGCAATCGTTGTTGTAATCGTTAGCATTGGCAGTGACAACATTATTCATGCAGGTAATCACGAGCACAGTGTGTTCAAACGAGTCGGCATGCTGATATGTATTGTCCATGACCTTGTTGCTGCCGTTCAAGGACAGGGCATTACAAGGGCTTGCGTTATATGAGGGAGAGATACTGCCCGAGCCACCAGAAGGAGGCTGCTAGAGTTTCTAGCAATGTTTGCAGACAAAAGTTATTTTTCAGCATTGCACGAATGCGACCATGGCCAACTTTTCCAAATAGCAATGGGGGAGGCGTGTCATCCGCGAGCCTAGCCTCAGAAACAGAGTCAATTGCCAAAATGATTGTGCCGGTGGACATTGCTGTTTTAGGCTGTAGCCGTGAAGCAATGACGACGGCAGAGACAGTAGGATTTACGAGCATTGGGGCGGCCAGATGCAGGCACGCAAGAGCCGGTTGCTAGTGGAGGTCTGGCGTGGGTGGGTGGGCTGCGTGCCAACCCCTGCCCACGACCTCAGCTGTGCGATGTGGAAAGCCAAAGGCGGCAATACAATAGTGGGGTAAACGGGACTCAGCAGAGTAAAGGAGAATTGGAGGGAGGTCTGCGTGCACACGGTTTCCTGGATCAGATGGGCGACCAATAATGTTGCACTTCCTTCCTCTCTTCCTTCTCCACACAATGAAAGTTTATTCTCAAGGCCCATTGCACTGTTAAACTGCATGATATGCCTTGCAAAGCACTGCTGTTCAGATTTCAATATTGCATTATTTTCTGAAACTGGCAATGATTAGTCACATTAGTACACTTGGAGCCTGTGGCCTAACAAATGTAGCCCACTCAATTCACCCCTATACTAAATGTTAGTACCCAATGCACCCCTCTTTTTGTCCCCAATACTCCCAATACTAAATGTTAGTAACCCATGTACTACACTTCACAGAATACATTATGCCACACACATTCTTTTGCTCATAACCTTTTCTATAGCCCTAAAGGTGTTCATCCCTACATCTCTCTGTTTGTGGTCTGGAGCCACATGCTGTGCCAGGTCTTATTGTAGGCAGAATCTGGATGAAAGCTATCGATTCTAAGGGTGAATAGTATCCCTATTCGATTAGGACCCCAAGCCCTACAGATAAAAGGTGTATCAGCCATTTTTACTCCCCAAAAAATTAACAAAGACTCCCAAAAATTAAAAACAGGGTGTGAAAATACTCCCAATAAAAAAATGGGAAATGGATACATGCTTTCAACCAAACAGATCCATGGATGTGTTTGGACCAGTAGTTCATGTAGTACCATAGGAAGAAACTACTATAATTATGGGCTAGGTTACATTTATCTTGTAATATTCATGAATAACTTGGTGCAAAGAAGTATTTCTCACTAAATATTTCTGTTTTACAGTTGAACATATGTTTACTCATGTATAAAATACTCCCATTGGGAATGGGACTCACGTTTATACTTCCTAAAAATCAATTTTACTCTCAAACTTCAAAAATAGGGAGTAAAATACACCCACTTCACAATCGCACTGGAACCCTGACAATGGGCCTCATTACGAGATTCGCGGTAATGGAAAAACGATGCCGGTAAGAGCATACCGGCACTCCATACCGCTCTGGCCTATTACGAGTCGACAACCCGGTATCAGCACCACAGCTGAAACTGTGCTCCCCAATACCGGCATGTGCGCGGGCACGCAACCTCTCGGGCCGGCAATACCAGGATGCCGCTAACAGGAGGACATCAGAAGTCACACGGACATGCAACTACCGGCATCACGAAGGTGGTAATAAGGGATACCGCAATGCTGGCATCACCGGCATCATGTTGCACTCGCTAACAGCAATGTGCCGTGTTCCCAACTGCCACAGGTGCACACAATCAGCACAGGTGGAGGCAATGGAGTCTGGCCCAGCACATAAGGAGCACATCCACACACCATACCCCTTCCCACACCAAAATGATCCCACTTGAAGTTGCGATATTGGGGCTGGAGGACATGCATGCATTGCTACACCATGAGCAACAACTACAACAGGCACCACAGAGGAGACGTAGGAGGAGAATGAGGGTGAGACAGGTGCAGCAAGTCCGACCAGTGCAGCCAGTGGTACCACGCAGGCAGCCTCCAATCCCTCGCATCAGAGCCAGTCCTTTCAACCTAACCCCTGAGCAGATCCACACCCTGTACTGCCTGGACCAGGACACCATCACCACCATTGTGGACATGATACATGACGACATTGTCAGCCTGATTGAAATACGCACCGCCATCCCCCCTCTACTGAAGGTTGTGTCTGTGCTCCACTTCCTGGCCAAAGGCACCTACCAGCAAACAGTGGGGCAGATGCATGGCATATCAACCTTTTTTTTCACGCATGCTGAGCCAAGTGCTGGATGCCCTACTGAAGCACTCCAGCAACTACATATCCCTACCACAGACTGCCCAGGAGATCCTTGACACAAAAATTGGCTTCCATGCACTGGCAGGCATGCCAAACTGTATCGGTGCCCTTGACTGCACCCATGTGGAATTGGTGGTCCCACATGCCATGGAGGTGGCGTACCGCAATCGTAAGCTATTCCACTCTATCATTGTGCAGATGGTATGTGACTCCAGCAAGTTCATCACACATAGTTGTGCCCGATATCCCGGATCAACTCATAATTCATATGGTCCTGCGGAACTCCACGCTACCACGCGACATGCTGGACGACGTGCCTGGCTGCTTGGAGAGTTGCATGACAGGCACATGGCAGTGTAAGGGGGGGTGCACACACCACACACGTGTGATTGGGGTGGTAACTAGACAATGCCCATACTGCAAAACACTGTGCTCCAAAGCATCCCAAACTGAACATGACACCTACACCTCATAGAAATGATGGAAACTGCACACCAATGGCAATGTGCCTGACTTGCAACCAGCCCACATCCCACAACACGTCCACTGCACATCATCAGACTTTACCCTCTGTAACACAATGCAGCAACATGCTGTGAGTATGCACAATGTGAATGACCGCAGCAAAACACAACACAGGACATGCATCCATGAGTGCGCACAAATCAATCGCACCAAGGGAATACACTGCTTGTCACTGGCCCACCACCACAGTAGCGCTGCATGTCACCATCGGAATAATAAGCGCTGAATGACAAATCATGATGAGACTTCTGCCAATGCTGCTAGTAAAAAACATACAAATCACTCCACATCACATAGATGATAGCAAATACAGCAGTCGGCATCCACAGTGAATGACCACCAGCAAGGAAGTAGACACCCTGCATCATCTGGACAACGCAACCCACACCTGTAGACCATGGGACAGCACAAATTGTGGCAAGTTAAAATGTGTGCATACATCCAGGGACATGTGAACAACAAATATCTGCAGGCACGAGGGTGATAAGTACAGGTGTCATGTTAGGAATTGACTCACATATACCTTATTTTGCACCCAGGCAGGTGATGCTGGCTATCCCTTGAAGCCGTGGCTCCTCACCCCTGCCTGGAACCTGCAGAACAGGCACAAAGAGGACTACAATCGGGCCCATACCGTACCCGTGTGGGGATCGAGCAGACCTTTGGCCTGTTGAAGGCACGGTTTCGCTGCCTCAGCAGGTCGGGTGGGGCACTCCTATACGGGCATGAGAAGGTGGCCAAGATCATCATGGCATGTGCCATGCTGCACAACATGTGCATCCGACGGAACGTGCCTCTGCCCCCTGACATTCAACAGCAACCACCAGGTGAGGATGAAGATGGTGAAGAAGAAGGGGTTGCACATCAGCCAGGTGGCGATGCACAGGAGGGACGTGCTGTGCGCCAGTCTCTGATAGGCCAATATTTCTAAGACACATGGATGCAGAGGGTGCCATGGATGTGAGACTCTGGGCACTGGGTGTGGGGGTACATGGACATTGTGCACTGTAAATCAATAAAGCACACATACACAATAAGCAATGTCCACTCATGTGATTTTTTTGGTACACAACAGGTGTATTGAACAGGTTATATGAACAAAGTGCTTTAACCCTCCACCTCACACACACCCCCTGCCCACAACTCCCCAAACCCCCCCACAACTCCCCAACACACCCCCTCCGGCTCCACCCACAACTCCCTCACACCCCGCCACAACTCCCCCACACATGGTGTGCAATGGTATACAACATAAGTCTAAATTAGTCCGCACATGCAGGCTGCCCCTGCTATTTGTGTCGTCTGTCGGCCGCCGCGGGCAGCATGTCAGAGCTCTGTGTGGTGCACAAAGACCTGTGCAAGGCACTCGTCTGGGTGGAGCTGGCAATGACCCTGTGCCTGCATGCTCCACTGTCGGGGCAGGACGCTCAGCCTCCAAGGCATCGGCAATCCTAGCCAGGACCTGCCTCACTGCTGACAGCTCCTCACATATGTGCATGGTGCTTGACTCAATGGTCCCTTTCATGGCCGCAGTGTTCTCACGGGCCTCCTGCCTTGTCAGGGCACCATCTGAAACATACTGTTTCACAAGCCCTGTCAGCTCCTGCTGCCGCCCCTCCATTTGTGCCATGCGTCACTCTCCGTCCCAGACCCCTGTTGAGGTGGATGGGACATCTGCTGAGGGGCCCAATGCAGGTGGGTCCTCTGTGGGGCTCCAGGCTTCAGGTATTGCCTCTCCTCCTGACTGGTCAAGCATGGTGCTATTGAGGGTGCTCATTGGGGTTTTTGCCCGGGGCTGGGTGTGCCTACCACGTCCGTTGACAGGTTGTTGTCCTTAGGGACACATACCTCAGCCTGGCACTGTCCTTCATTGCCACTCTGGGGCTCTGTGGCAGCTGTCTCCCCTACTGAGCGGTTTGCAGCAGACAGGGTCCCATCTGCCACTGGCTCAGGTTCAGTGGATTCCACGGGTATAGCCACTGTTGGTATTGCGGCTGTTCTTTGCCGCCCCTGTGCCTTGCCATCCTGTGTCAGCTTTGCCTTCGGTGGCTGTTGTTGCTTGCCTGGGCCCTTAGATGTGGAAGGCCTGTTGCCGCCTTACCTGCCCCTGGCCTTCTTTGATGGAATCGTGGCCTGTGCAGCTGTGTCCTCAGCATCGCTGTCGGAATTTGAGCCTGTGGGGGACAGAGAGAGGGACGGCATCAGTGATGGTTGTACATGCATCATGCATACATTAGTATTAGTGCAGTTGTACACATTTGATGATTTGCTGTCTTGGAGTTGTGACATACAGGTTGCTTGCTATATGGGGGTTATTCAGGCATACGTCCGGTTCACACATGTGTAAGGTGGTGTATGATGTGTGATATGCCTTTGTGTTGTGGACTGCGTGCAGTGTAACACAAACGTGCCATTTCGCTGTTTGTGGGGTGTGTGTCAGGTATGGCATTGGCATGCTGCATGCATGTAGATGTGACGTTGCTGGGACAGCATCTAGGCAGTGATGTTTCCATGTGTGTTTGATGGCCCATGCATTGGTTCATGTCACTGTTACATTTGTGTCTCATCATCATACGTTTTATTCCAGTGGTTTGTGTGGACACTCACCTCCATCTGCCGATGACAGCACTCCACGCTCCATGTCTCCCACTCCCTTAATGGCCTCCAAGCCAATGGTGCTGGCACATGTTTCTTCCTATTGGGTGAGCTTTATGGGGGAGTTGGACCCGCCGCCTTTGCAGATAGGATATTGCGCACACAAAGGCGCAGGTCATCCCACCTTTTTTTGACATACTTGACGATGTGGGGGGTGGTGCCGACCGCACACACTTTCCGGGCTGGTTCCTCCCTATGTTTCTTTTTTTTTTTTAGGTGGGCAACTCACCTGAAGTCTGATGCAAAGACCACATCTCCATTCTGGGCCAGAGTGTCTGCCAGCATGTTTAACTCGTCCTCCGAAAAGCACTCCTTTTGCTGGCAGGATGCTCCTTTTTTAATGGCCTTTGGCATTGTGCTGGAGGTGTAGCTGGAGATGTAGCTGGTGGTGTGTGGATCCAGGTCCTGTGTCTCGAGGATTTCAATGGATTGTGTTTTTCAAGATGGCCACCGTAGCATTTCCCATTCTGGCATGATGATGTTACTTCCGGTTCCGGTATTGCCGGACCCATTATTGCCGGTGCTCGTTATTTAGGGGTGGACGAAGGTGGAGGAGGTGTCAGCGCTTTGCATGATGCCACTAACAGGTATTTTAGGGTCATTTGCGGCATGCCGGTACAGGCGATACTGGCATGCCACTACGCATGTGCACGCAGTCTCACAATCGGCCGCTGTTAGTGGCATCAGTGCTACCCGGACGGAGTATTGCCTCCATGCCAGTAAGGTTTGGTTTTTACCGCGAATCTCATAATGAGGCCCAATGTATAGCTCCCTCCATATCAACACTGTTTGTTTAGATTATTCACAGCATTAAATATTATCTTGGTTATCCGTCATCCTCATAGGAGTTTATCCCACCAATCCTTTTGCTTGTGAATAAAGATGTTGCAATAGATCTGTGGCTTTTGTTTGTTCTGTTGGCCCTACTTCACACTGCAAATATATAGTTTATTGCTAATGGCAGATGTTTGAACACTTTACCGCAAAGTTGGAAGCAATTGGACTTCCTACCTGGCTCTACACTACCAATGGGTAGTTCTAATAGGGTGGTGTATGGTTGTGTTGTGAGATCTTCCAGCCCCACTCTATTCCCCAATTACTCTGATCTTCTTACTCTCCTATATCCAACTCCACCAACCTTCTCACTTTCCTTTCTTTCTCTCCTCTGTCTCTCTGATGTTCCTCTCTCTCCTACCACCTCCCGCACCCTCCGATATCACTACCTTCCTTCCTATCTTACTCTTCCTTGCATACAACTACTCCCCCTCCTTCACACTACAACTACTCTCCCTCCTCTCTAATACTATTCAGCCCACACTACCTCTGCTACTGGCCTCACTACTTCTGCCCCCACTTCTACTGCTCCCACTTCTCTGCACTTCCCTCTGTTGACTCACACATTACTAGTCCTTGCTTCCACCCTTTGATGTTACTACTCCATCTGTCCTACCATTACTACTACTGCTCTCCTCTCTACCAAACTCAGGTGTATGAGGCCCTGCTCACCCTCGAACTAAACTCTCTTCCCCTGACTAACTACTTCTATCACAATCCCCTACTCGTGTTCTCACACATGCTATACACCCCTCCCCACTTCCTACTAAACACTATACACCACTGATAACACTCTCTCTCAAATACCTCACCTTAGCTAAGCTCTGCCACCAATTCTCCACCATTCCACCCCCCGCTGCACTTTGCCTGGCCTCTGTGTTCACTTTCAGCTCTTCTTGCAATCTCACCTGTACAACCCACGCTATGCCTTTCCCCCTATCTGATTTCATAGAATAGGGCTGGTGGTTCTGTGCCTTTCTCCCACTCCCATTGGCTGCAACACTTACCTGATTTCCTGCACCAATCAGTGCCTGTCCTTTCCCCAAGATGTGTGCTACACAGCAGAGAGGCTTTAAAAAATCCTTTAGGTCCCTTTCCCCTTTCCAGTACGGTTTCACCAAAAAGTCTCTGGGGTGCTGGTCATTGTTGGAACTGGTGCTGTTTCACAATCTCTCTGAATTGCTGCTTTCTGTGATTTTAGGTTGTTTGGTTATGGCCCTGGTGTTTTTGACTCCACACTGTTGCATCGAGGGAGTTGAGGTCCTACAATAAGCAAGAGAGAAATGTGGCCAGCAACTGTATTGGGAGGCATTGAGATAAAAACAAGTGGTATCAGGGTTGACATTTTCAGCACATGGCGGGATTCTTCGGGAACTGGTGGGCCACCATCTCCCACTTCACATAACTGGGGAGGACTTGCTCTGAACTTTGTTTCAGTGAGCCTTCTGTTGCAGGTTAGGGTGGGTTATGTGAAGGCATCATGACGTAGACATAGACCTTGGAGGAACATTTGGGCTACACACTTTTAATAAAATCACAATGTGGTTGAAATAAGGCCTAACCTGCCTTATGCTAAGGTAAGATTTTCCTACCTAACTGAAACTAATGGTAGTCTGTATCAGGAAGTTCAAAGTAAATGTCTGTCTCTGTGCAAAACCTACACTCGCCCTCACACCTATTTGTTCAAACTGTGTAGGGATGTAAGCATCAAATTAAAAAATGTTCAAACAAAAGTTCAGAGCTCCTTCCAGCTCTTGGTCGGAAAAGGTTTTCTCTCTTCCCCAGGATGCATAACAGTTCACTTTTAATCAATAAGGGGTTCCATTCCCCAAGTTTTCAACTCTCTTACTGTTTTCACAACAATACAATTCCTCGGGATTCTTCCCAGCTTTCAGCCTTCTGTGTCTTTCCTCAATATCACAAAGTTCAACTCTTTCACTTCACAAAGTACAGGCTTTTCTTGATAGTCAACCATAAACTTAGAGATGAGTTAAGTGGCTTCTTTTCAGAGGGGTGTATTCAGTCTAAGCGCAGTTGTCGTACCTCACGGTCGAACGTTTAAAGGTCACACAACTGACACACCCTCTTGGCTTCTCTTCCACAGTTACACTCCCACTACTTCAGCTCAGCAGTGGTATTGGAATTAGATTCTTGACGTCCCTTTCAATACTCGTTTTGCCACCATTCACTTGTAGGATTATGAAACCTTTTCATAGCTTTGCCACAGTTTCAACTTTCAACTTGTACAGTTCCTCTTTTCTGTATGGCTTCTGCCAATGTTTGCTTTCTCTCAGATTCTATAATTCACAGTTCCTTCTATTCCTTACTAATGCTTGCTTTCTTTAGTTTACATGATTCATAGTTCCTTTGTATCAAGGAACGCTTTTCTCTGCTTTCCATTCAAGTGGCATTCTATGTGATTTTCCTTTGGTTCGGTATTCAGATCATTCATATAAAAAAAACATAACTGCAAATTCCCAGTTCACTCTCCTGCTGGGAATTTGCACCCTGTTCAAAAGCTTCTCATTTACTTTCAAGTTCATTGTTTTGTTAGCCTTTCTGCGGCCTTCCCAATTTCAGTACAGTTCGGTACTCACATACTGCTACATTCATTCATTTCAATCTTCTCTTTATCATAGTCATCACTGATCTATACTTTACATTTGGACCTGCAATCCCATTGCCTCCACTCACTCGAGAGGGATCCGACCGGTATTCACAATGCGGCTTGCACCGCAGCATCCTAGAGTCACTCAGCCTGACTTGACTCACCAGGTACGCTCTCTCTCCTCTGCTTCAGTCGGCTCTTCATGGCTGACACTGCTCCCAGCTTGGCACGCCTCTCATCCAGGGTCTCTGACACCTCGGGCAATCCGAAACGGAGTACTGTTGACTCGAGGAGAATGGCAGCCTGACCCTGCCACTGGAGACCTTCCAAAAACGCCTGCTACACTCTGCTTCCACTGCAACAACTCTTCAGCACCTCTGCGTTTTCAGGCACGCGTCTCGCTGCCTTCACCTGCGGCTTCTCCGTCTGTAAGCGTCCCACAGGCGATCTCTCTTCTGCAGGCAAGTTCTGTTGCACAGGCAATCTCCTTAGCCTCACCTGAGTGGGCCATTTATACCACAGCTTTGGCTTCTCACGTTGTTTGCACAACAGTATTGGTACTCAGCATCCCTCTTCCTTGTCCCAGAACCAGACTGGTGTTTGTGTATGTCTGAATTTGCACCCTGTTCACGAGCTTCTCATTTACTTTCAAGTTCACTGTTTTGTTAGCCTTTCTGCGGCCTTCCCAATTTCAGTACAGTTCGGTACTCACATACTGCTACATTCATTCATTTCAATCTTCTCTTTATCATAGTCATCACTGATCTATACTTTACATTTGGACCTGCAATCCCATTGCCTCCGCTCACTCGAGAGGGATCCGACCGTTATTCACAATGCGGCTCGCACCGCAGCATCCTAGAGTCACTCAGCCTGACTTGACTCACCGGGTATGCTCTCTCTCCTCTGCTTCAGTCGGCTCTTCATGGCTGACACTGCTCCCAGCTTGGCACGCCTCTCATCCAGGGTCTCCGACACCTCGGGCAATCCGAAACGGAGTACTGTTGACTCGAGGAGATTGGCAGCCTGACAGCCTGACCCTGCCACTGGAGACCTTCCAAAAACGCCTACTACACTCTGCTTCCGCTGCAACAACTCTTCAGCACCTCTGCGTTTTCAGGCACGCGTCTCGCTGCCTTCACCTGCGGCTTCTCCGTCTGTAAGCGTCCCACAGGCGATCTCTCTTCTGCAGGCAAGTTCTTTTGCACAGGTGATCTCCTTAGCCTCACCTGAGCGGGCCATTTATACCACACCTTTGGCTTCTCACGTTGATTGCACAACAGTTTTGGTACTCAGCATCCCTCTTCCTTGTCCCAGAACCAGACTGGTGTTTGTGTATGTCTGAGTCAGTAAAGGATTGATGTATGTTTCTATGTGGTTTCTTCCTCGTCTCAGTACCATAGTGGTATGTATTGGGAGATGGTTTTCTAATAATATAGGGATGGGTTTGGTAATATCCCATAAAAGCCTGGAGGAGGGGGGGGGGGGTTGATTCCTCATGAAAGGGAAACGGGGGATATTGTGTCTCACCCAAGGGTGCCTCATCCCCACTCCCCAAGTCTCCTCCCAGGTGATCCTCTCTCATATATCCTCCCACAGGGTCAGGATTCGAAAGCAACAGCCTTTCCTGGCCTCCTGGGGGTGGGGGGGTATTTGGGGGAAAGAAATGAGGATTCTGTCAGATTCCTCACAGTTCCCACCCACTGACATGGTCATGACCCTCACCCTGTCACACCTACCTTTGATTGCAAATAAAAGAGAGCAGGAGCAGTGTTCTGGTGAATGGCCAGTGCTACAATTCAGCAGGTAGAACTTTTCTCATGAAAAGGCAGAATGCTACACTTACGAACCTCACGGGCAGGTTTTCCACTGAAATTGAGATCTATTTCCTAGACCGTAGGAGAGAGGTATCTGCACAGCTTTGAAGTATTTCCTGCAGTCTTGTTGATCAACGCAGTGGTCTATGGATGGTCCAATTGCAGGACAGCAAGAAACTGGGCCCAAGGATGCAAACGTAGCTGGAATATGCTCCCTCCATGTGTAGACATTGTTGGCAGTTCATTGGAAGATTTCTTGCACAGTTACAGTTTAAAGATGCTGCTGACTGTTGTTGATCTTGGACCTCATTGTCCCTCATGTCTGCTCTTGGTAATGGTCCATGGAGCATTAGGGAAGGGAATGCAACTCAGTTAGTCCCAGTAAGTCAAGGGAAGAAGGCTTTGGCCAGTCCTTCTCTGGTTCACTGTAAAAGGCTGGGTTAACAAACAATGGCAGTGCTTTGCCATCAGAAATTAGTCTTTAAATATGTGTAGGTCTGGCGCAGTCTCCTCGGTTTTCATCTTTGGGTTGGAGGCATCTTCGTTCTTTGTGACTCGTCTCCAAGTTCGGCAAGCTATCATTGCAGACCTCTTGTGTTAAAGGTGAATCGTGGGAGCTAAGTGTTGAAGCAGCTTCCGATCACAGTGTTTCATCAATTCATACTTTTGGGGGCCACACAACGAATGGGTTCACCATATTCAGAATTTTCCTGGGATCTCCCAGGCCACTCTCTCCATGTGTGGAATTGGGGTTAAGTCGAGACATTATTCAAGTATCTAGCCATAGCTGATTCTAGAAAGTGCAGTCCTTGCTTTCAGAGGCACGCAGAAACTATGACCATATATAGAAATATTGATAGCCTACTCACTCACACAGGACACAACATTTGGCACATATGTTTACACATGGGTTCTGTCACATGGTTAGAAGGCATCAACATAGGCTTACACCAAAGTTTCTGAATAATATAAAGGTGTTTTAGGGACCTGATAATAACTGGGGCCAAAATAATAAAGAGGTAGTGTCTGAACAAAAGTAAAGGTGTCAAGTAGAATGTTCAAACAACATTTCTCTGAGTTCCCAGTAAATCCTGGGCTGTGCTTTTCCCAGCGGATTAACCCAATAGACAGTAGATTTATATTTTAGGGCTTAAGGGGTTCCTGCATATCTCCTCCCTTTTCTTCTTATGATCTCTCCACATGTTCTTAATCTCAGATTTAAAGTGCTCCCACAATATTTGTCTCTCTTCTTGGGTTCTCCACTAAGGGCAGATGTCTTTGGCTTGCTCTAAAAGTATTGTCACAGTGAAGGGGGCCTTCTACCAAGGCCCAGAGCTGCTAGTCCTCCTACCACATCCCTCTCCCTTAGGGTCTTTGCCTTTCATACCTACTCCAGTCTCTCTCACCTTTGCTGTCTTGCCCAAAGCTTTGTTCCTAGAGGGTCTTGCTCTGGATGTCCCCTCTCGCTCTCTTTGTTCTCAGCTTCTCCTTGATTTCTAGACAAAACTTGCTCCTTCATCCGTCCACCCACTTCTCTCTATCACGCCATCCTTCATCTCCTTGATGTTCATCCTCTTCTCTTCCTCCTACCTCCTCCTCCTCCTCCATCTCTTTGATGTCCCACCATTTTTAACTCTAACTTTCCATATCCCCTCCTCCACTCCTCCACTTTTAACACATCTTCCACAAACTCCTTATCACTGTCCTCCATCACCTTCACTTTTCTTGTTGCGTCTACCTCTCAAGGTCTGATAGATAACTTCTTCCAGACCTCTGAGTCCCCCTCCTGGCACCCTTCTGCATCTTGCCCTTCCAAATCCTCAAGGACTCTCTCCTCCTAACCCTCTGAGTCTTTCTCCTCCCCGCCCTATGGATCTCTTTACTCCCATCCTCCGGGGTCACTCTCTTCGCAACCTTCTGGGTATTTCTCTCACCACCCCCCTGGTTTTTGATGTCCCAGTATTCTTGGTCTCTTAATTGCCCACCTCCAAAGTCTGCCTTTTCCAAGCCTCCTTGACTTCTCCTGGAGCCTTCTGTCCCCTTCTTAGCCCATCCTTCTTGGCCTCTCCTCCTGCTCTCCCTGGTCAGTCTCCTCCAGTTTTCTGTTCTTACTCCAGCTCAGCTCCTTCTGTTCACCTGTCACGCTCACCTGATTCCCACGGGGGCGCTTGCCTGGTTTTGAGTGCTGATGCCTCTTCAATGGTGAAGCGCAGGGCTCTGAAGATGGATAGGACGGGCCCCTCAACTCTGGCTAATCTGGCTCGCAGGAATATCCTCCTGTACGTGAAAAGGGAGTATTACAATCTGGCGGAATAACGCTTGAGCCTCCCACTTCCTTCCAACCCTCCTCGATACCCTTCCAAGATTCCCCGTGAAGTCTCACCTTAGGGTCTGAAAGGACGAGCTCTCCATCCTGCTTCTGACGCAGGGGCGCGTTGAACCCAGTTACTTCACTGGATTGAGGTTGGATGGGAGTTCAGGTAAGCTTGATTATCCTGGTAAGGCGCTGTAAAAGTTCTGTTGCAAGTTCAAAAGTTCAGCTTTAAATAATAATGTTCATTGTCTTTTTCAGGTGATGAATGAAGATTCCTTTAGAGACTTCTTGCAACAAAGCGCTAATGTTGATGTCTTTTCCCCATAGGGGCCGGGGTTCGGAATGCCGGAGATATGGCGCCGACCCGAAGTGAAACGTGCAGTTCCAGTAAAGATCTGCTAAGTCCTAGATGAGCGCTCAGGTAATGTTTTTGCATTCGCTCATCTAATGTCTTTGGGCCTCATTAGGACCGTGGCGGTCCGGAAATAACGGTGGCGGTAAACCCGCCGCCACCGTTGTTTCCGGACCGCCTGATCCCGACCCCTGCAGGCGGGAGGTGATGTTCCCGCCAGGTCTGACAAGATGCTGCCGGTGTTTCCATGATCCCGATTCCCATTGAGTCCCATAGGACTCAATGGGAATGGGGATTTACACCATTCCGCCTCCGTGATTCCCGGTAAACCGGGGTTGTGATTCCCCGGTAATTCCGGGAATCACGGAGGCGGAATGGCAATACGAGTCCGGCGTTAACCAGGCGGTTTTACCGCCTCGGTTAACGCCGGACTCGTAATGAGGCCCTTTGTCTTTTTTCCCCATAGGGGCCGGGGTCCGGAAAATGCCTGGAAGCAGCAAGACCCGAAATGAAATGGGAATGACCCAACAGGTAAGTCTTAGAAGGAAACTGAGCTTTTCCTATTCCCTTCCTTCTCTCACCTTGTGTTCTTGTCTTTTTCTCTCTAGGCTCTGGGAAGTGGCTGCGGATCCGGATGATCGCTGCTGAAGATGGAGGCGCCCAAGAAAGGTGAGTGAAATGCAGTGCTGCAGCGATCGGAGCTAAATGCTTTTTAAAAATGATGTCTTCCTTTTCAGGATCGTTGGTGAAATGTCTCTGTGATGCAGGTTTAGCAGGTAAGGCCTTCTTCCTCACCAATTCTCTTCTTATTACCCTTTGCAGGTGTCCCAGGATGCTGACAGGCGTGGCTGAAGTCCAGAAGCAGGAGCAGACACGGTGAGCGTCCAGCTGCTAGGTGCAGAACAACACGAAGCACGTGTGGCTGTTCGGGTGGGGTTTAAATAGCTATGGAAGAGGATCCAGGTATGTATCCTTCCACCGATCAGGTATGTATCCTTCCCCGACCACACCCGGGTGGAAAGTAGTCCCACAGGTAAAGTAGTCCCATTCAGGCCTCAAGAGGGCCTGGACGTAGCAGCATGGTCTGCATCAGGTAAGTGCACACTAAAACACTTGAACACATGTCCAGCTTTATGAGCCTGGCGCATAAGGCGCCAGGACTGGGGTCCAACATGAACCTGGCGCCTAAGGCGCCAGGACTACGTCCAAAGGGCCCCAACTTGGGCCCGCTGGAACTTCCCTGGGGGGAATGATGCCTGCCTCTGGGGTTGCTGGGTCGGACCTGGCTCCTTGGAGGTAGGCATCATGACATCACCTCTCTAGATGGCTCCAAATGAGCTCTTCCTCGTAATCCTACTGCTTCTGCCACACTCCATGCTTTTTTTAGGGCATTGATCCCACCACGCAGCCTCTCTCAGGTGTGAGGGAACTTAGATGTGTCTTGAGACAACTGGGGTAGAGATTTGCTGATGGGCCCTGTCCCTGGAGTTAGCTTCTAGTTCTAATGTAGGGCTTTGGGATGGTTCATTCATCCCATTGGGTGATCCACTATCTGCCTGCTGCACTCTGACCCTGTCAACTGGGTGGACATCCCTAACCTAACAGGCCAATTAGCTGTATGAGTGTGGATCCCTTAGGAGGTGAGTGATAGATTGCTCACATTGTATCTCCTGCTCCAGTCTCACTCTTTTCATCTGTAGTTTTATTTGATATTTCTGTAATGGTGCAAGGGCAGTGGTACATGCAGGTATGACCAACTTGCTACATTGGTGCTCCATGATCCCCTTAAAGAAGCAGGAGCATCTACTGTGAAATGTGACAAACCTCTGCTCACACATGTAGAGCCGTCAGAGTAGCCAGTGGATCTTCCTGGTATCTGTAGAAATTATCGAATAAAAGAATTCGAATGGAGAAATTACCACATGTTTTTTGGGAATTTGGGGACATTTTACTAAAATATAGATGTAGGGTGGGGCAACGGTAATAGTTAAGGTGGGGGAGAGTGGGAATGGGAGTATCCCCCACATTAAAACAGTATTTTTTCCATTCCATTTTTTCATGGACAACCGATCTTCCCCAGGACGCACCTTGCCCAAAGATCACATGCTTGTAGCAGGACCCAGCCCAGTTGGTGACCCCACCATTCACCAGCAAGATGAAGAACACTACAAGCCTGAACTCTATACTGTGAGAATTGCATCAATATTTCTTAGCCTTGCCATTAGGGCTTTACACAATAACAATCAAAGATGCTTTTTATGATTTGTAAAGGGGGTCTTTAGAAGAAATGCTTGGATTTACAAGTATTGTGTTGCTATCATGGTGAAATTACATTTGCAGGAGGTAAGTGATGCCTGAATCTGTTCCTGATTCTTGTTGTCTTTCAAGGAATTTTGCTCAGATATCTTTTTGTTTCAGTCTTGCAGGGGGATACCAACTCATACCTTCCAGGAATTAAAAACGGTTATTGAAAACCAGCAGCAACAGAAGGCAGCAAAGTGTCCAGAAATCCCATGTCTTAAGAGAAAGCTAACTAAAGAGGTCGCACAGAAGGTGAAATGGTTGCAGAGTGGGAAAACCTTGCGGTCTCAGCCTTCAACAGTTTCCAGTAAGATATAAGTGATAACCCAGTAGGTTAAGTGATAACCAAGGGTAGGAAGATGTAACTGATAACCCAGGGTTTGGGCAGAAGGGGTTCCGGTATAGATCATGAAAATCTTCATCATCTCAGCATTACAAACATTGGAAACCCTAGTTAGATTTTCCTTACACACCCAACTTGCCCTATTAGTAGAAGCATGAGGCTAATATCATACATGTGCTTCATCACTAAGATTATATGGTTTTCAAACCATGAGTGAAAGAAAACACCAGAACAAAGTGTATAGAGAATGCAGGTTGCACACCATCTGTTCCAGCAATTAAATTAAGATCTAAACTACCACTTGTGGAAAACAAACAAAATGGGACTAAATATGAGCAGACATGGCATAGAGAAGCAGGACACATTTTAAACAGGTGCAGGAACACATTCAAACATTTACTTCATGGCAATATTATTACTTGCAATTCCCAAGCGATTACAGGGGATACCTTCCAACAACACTCACTCAGATCAAGCATTAACACATTTGTGTAATATGTAACATCCATCATAGGGTTACAGATTGCCTCCTAGCAAGGTAGGTATCCACTCCGCTAGCTAAGAATTGGTACATAGAATATTGGCCTTACCTGACAGCGGGGTCCTGAGAGAATGGAGATGCTCCAAAGGAAGACAATTCGATGTAAGTGTGATCTGGAAATCTGGAAATTGTCTCTGACATGTGAGAGGAGGAGCCTAGACATGTATAGCAAATATAGAATGGTCTCAGTGGAATTGTAAGTGTGTCATTTCTCTTGTCGCATTTATTACATTTACTTGATGCACATACTTTCAGGAGCTATTGAGAGTGTCAGTCGCTACTTTTCCTTCCACTTTCCTCCCTCCTCCCACCCCTGCTTCTGATTCTCCCTCTGACTTTGTCCTTGCTAACCTGCACCTAACTATCTCTAACACCCTTGGCATCCTTGCCCCTGCCATGAGGATCTGCCTGAAACCAGCCTCGAAGTCTAACAGCTGGTATGACTCCGATCTAGCATCTCTGAGGTGTAAGTGCAGAGTTGCTGAAAGGAAGTGGCAGACCTCTGGTTCATCCTCTGACAAACTGGTCTGTCGCTTGCTCCAAAGGCAATATCATTTTTCTATCCGCTCCAAGAAGAGGGCCCACGTCCAAGCCTGTATTTCTGGAGCCACTAACAATACGGCTGAACTTTTCCAAATCTGCAAGCAACTTGCCAATCCAACCGCAGTCTCCACAGCTCTTCTTCCTTCCTGTGCCCTCTGCACTGCACTGGCCTTCCATTTCCCATCTAAAACACAGGACAACATGTCCTCACACTCATCGTCCTCCACCCCCATCCCCAATCCCCCCTCCTGCCGCCCTTGGCCACCCTACCTCCTTGCCCGCACTCTCCTCCCTCCTGCCATAGAACCTGATGAGGTCTCTAAAGTTGTCCGCTCTTTGAAGGTTTCTTCTAAACAGGTGCTCCCCTGCTCCTCTAGAACCATTAAGGACACCATCTCCTCTCTTGGCCTGGGTCTTCCCGATTTCTGCAACCACTCCTTCACCACTGGCTCTTTCCCCCTATCCTTCAAGAACTCCCTTGTGCACCCTCTGCTAAAAAAGCTATCTGCTGACACTTCCTGCCCGGTTAACTATTGCCCCATTTCCACCACCCTCTTCCTGGGTAAACTTCTGGATAAGTTGCTCCTTCCCAACTGATCCTTCATACTGAACTCCCTGGTTGCCTCCATGACCATCAATCTGGATTCTGGGCATCCAGAGGCACGGAAACTGCTCTTCTGAACTCCTCTGAATACTTGCTCACAAATCTTGACTCTAACTCTCTTGCTGTTCTCATTCGCCTCGATCTCTCCTCTGCCTTTGACATAGTCAACCATTCCATCTTCTTAAAATAGCTTGATGAAACCCTTGGCATCACGGATTGGGGACTGGACTGGCTGACTTCTTGCCTCACTGACTTCCCTTCCCAGTTGCAACAGGGCCCTTACTTCTCCACCACTTCTCTCTCTACCTGCATCACCCCCCAAGCCTCTATCCTACCGCCATGGCTCTTCAATATCTATCTTGCACCTCCTTTGCACCTCATCTCCTTCTTCTCTCCTAATTTCCAATGTTATGCTGTTGACACACAGCTTTCCTTAAAACTTCCCTCTACTACCTCCTCTTCGTCTTCCCTCAACCCCAATTGTCTGACCGCTATTCAGGCATGGTGTCCGGCTAACAACCTCTGTCTTAATGACAGTAAATGGGAGATCCTATTTATTGGGACACCTGCACCCTATTTCCCTCCTACCCTCTGGCGGCCCTCGTTGGGTCCTCTTCCTTCCCCTTCCCTTGATGCCAAAAACATCTGGGTCATCTTTGACTCCTCCCCCTCCTTCACCCGTCACATCTTGGACCTTGCCAAGAAGGCCCACTTCCAGCTTCACCTTCTTAGAGGCATTCTCCCTTTCCTCACCTTTCCGCAGAAGCTCAATGTTTCCAGAGCTCTGGTGCTTTCTAGGCTGGACTATTTCAACAGCCTCTTTCTCAATCTCCCCCTCTCCTCCCTACGCCCCCCTAAGCTAATCCAGAATAGGGCTGAAAAACTTATCCTTGGCCTCAAGCCCAGGGACCGTATCTCTCCAGCCCTAAAATCTCTCCACTGGCTCCCGGTGGCCGCAAGGATCAAATTCAAGACCCTCTGCATCACCCACAAAGCTGTCTGGGGCCTTGGACCATGCTACCTTCAACTTTCTCTTGCTAAATACCTCCCTGCAGAGCCCTCTGCTCATCTAACTCCAACTCTGTGTGTCAAATGCTTCTCCAAGCAGATAGTTGGGGGCGGATCTCTCTCTTCGGTTGGTGCCTCTCTTTGGAAAAGCCTCCCTGCCCGAATCAGACATGAGCTGGACCTCCTTAAATTCTGTAAACTTCTCAAAAATTCTGCTTTTCTCTACTTCTTTCCCTCCCCTGCTAATCACCCCACTGTCACTGAGACTGGCGGGCTGGACTTTCATGAATCTCACCGGTACCTAGACCCTGCCCAGTCATCACCAGCAGCCCCCATCCGCTCAGCACTGCCCTTGGGGCCCCCTCCTGGGTGCTGTGCTTCCTGCCATGGCATTTCCCTGCCTTGCACTTAACCAGCGGTCCCTCCCCTGGCATCCTCAGCACTTCCCTCTCAGGCTCTCACAAGCACTTGCCCATTCCTTGCTCCACTCCCCCACCCCCGGTATTGCTCTTCATATCACTTGCAACCCTGAATGCCACAAGGCCTAGTAGGACCACGATTGTATACTTTCTGTCTTTATTATGTTTTTTTCTCGCCTGTTCTCTTCCCCATTTTGCCTTGTGGCACCTTGAAACACTATTTTGTTGTACAGGCGCCTAACAAATGCTCAATAAATAAATAAATAAATAAATACTTCCCAGTTTTGATATTGTATAGACTGGTCACCATCACACTAGAGTAACCTGCAAGGAAATTCAGAAATGAGTTATTAGCACTTGGGGAGAAGGTGCCATCCAAAGAGAATATCAGGAATGTGGTCTGAACTAATGGTACAAAACTACGTTCCATCCTGAGGGTGGCACCTTTCTATGAGTCACCCATGTTCCACGCCCCTAGAGCACTTCCCACCACCTCCACCTGAATGCTCCACCCCTAATCCTTCTTCCCTCTGTGAATCATCCCCTTCCGTCCCAAATTGGTTCTTCCTTCCCTGTTCTTCCCTAAAAGGGCCTCCTCGGTTATGGTAATGGAAGATGGGCTCTACCCTGAGCCTGTGTTCCATTTCATTAAACCCATTCCCTCCCACCCAGTTGCACTCAGCGTGCCATTTTTTTTAAATAAAACTATTAGCACCTCAGGTCTAGCAGAATCTAAGAGCAGTAATACCTGCTGGGGTGGATGAAGTGGTGATGCCACCAGGGCCTGAACATGGGCCCCAGCCTCTTACCACACTATCCAGCGAGCCACTGTGGGTGTTATTGCTTAAATAGAAAATAATGAACGCAGTTGTAGACCCTGCAACCTGATCCTTTAGTCCCTTAAGACGTCTACCAGAATGAAATGACCCCCTACAAAGCCTAACCACGACCATGTCACCTCCCCCTGTATGAACAATGCAGCCACTGTGTGATGGCAACATTCCTGCAGGACACTCTCAATGACAATGAAAGCCTCCATAAATCAGGTCATTACCCATCTTGGTGGATTCCACCATCACTGATGCTCTCAATTTACTTTTAGCATTAAAAAGCACAGCACTGCGCCATCTGCAAGAGATCCCAGGTCATGCTGCTGTCAGCAATGCCTGGTGTTCCTGGTAACTCTAGCAAATTTGCACTTGGCAAAGAGACTATCGCACAGAGACAGCAAGTCAGAAACATACAGTGAGTCAGAGAGAGAGACTGAGAGACAGAGAGGGTGAGCAATATATATATAGAGAGAGAGAGAGAGAGAGAGAGGAGGCAGAGAGAAAGAGATGGAGGGAGCGCTTGATCAGTGTATGATATACCAGTTACATCTAGTAGCACTTGATTCTGCTAGCAAAATGTGACTTGGCAAAGAGACTGTCGCACAGAGAGAGCAAGTCAGAAACATACAGTGAGTCAGAGAGAGAGACTGAGAGACAGAGAGGGGGAGCAATATATATATATATATATATATATAGAGAGAGAGAGAGAGAGAGAGAGAGAGAGAGAGAGAGAGAGAGAGAGAGAGAGAGAGAGAGAGGAGGCAGAGAGAAAGAGATGGAGGGAGCGCTAGCAAAATGTGACTTGCTTTCTGACTCCTTCTGACACTACTTACCGTTGAAGCCCACATTCACTTTACCTTGCATAATTGATGTGGTACTCTTCTATTCAAGCATTGTGCAATTCAGCAGGCAATGCCGCCCCACTGCTTTACAGTGCACCTATGCCTTGACCTAGAGCTCCCCTGTGTTTCACTTCCTGGAACCACGCACACGCAAACCTAATCTACAGCCCCCTTTACTATTAATATAGAGGGCGTGATATGGCTCTTCTAATCAAACTCAGTCCAGACCTGTTGCACCCAATGACGGTTAACACAGGGAGTAACTTAAACTCTGAGTAATGAGGAACCTTTGTATTGACGGGAACTGACCTCAGGTTTCCCATATTTGAAGCCCTGATAGCTCTCCCAATGCCACGCCTTTTGGACAATCATCCATCATGTTATCGCAAGCATAGATGCATGCATGATTGTATCTCGGTGGTAACTCACAGTAACACCTGCTTTCAAGTATCTCCAGTGTGTTGCAGTGGTGCTTGACTATTACTCACTGTTGTATGAATGTTCTGCTTTGCAGTTGGCAGCCAGAAGATCTCCAAGATGATAATAGATTCAATGCCAGTCAACCCAAAACAGAAAAAGGTTAAAGTTGTTGAATCAAGGCCTCCCACAGAACCTCCCAAGCCACCACCCCTCTGTAAGGTTCCCAGTTCAGCTAGCGCCCCAAGGTCTGTTGCTCCTGCTGGGAGCCACCCCACATGCCAAAGGTAAGGAATAATTTGTATTAACTTTCTTTATATCTAAACAAATTCCAAAAATGATTGTTTTTAAATTTTATTGGGATATTTGTTTCTGCTTGTTTATGTCTGTGAAACTGGTATTAAATCAAACTTTTGCAAAACATTTGTCCACAGTTATATAGTTTCTATAAAGTCAAAATTATACATCCCGCGGTAGCGGCCGTATAGTTATGGTTAAGTTGCTAAACCAATAGGAAGCCCACTTTTTCGGCGGCTTATATCTTTGCTCCCCGTGGACGAATCTTTACCAAACTTTGCCAGAAAAGTATATGGGGTCTGATTTTTGGAAAGTTGGGTGAGGTTTCATGGGGGGGGCAAAGTTATAGGGTGGGCCCAATTATTTTTTTCTTCTATAGACTGAATGGGAAAAAACTTTGCACATGGCTACAGGCCGAACGGCTGGATGGATTTTAACCAAATTTGCGGCAGGAGCGGAGGCTTAGTTCAGAAAGCGTGCTTTTGTTTGTTTGGTGGAAATCCGATCAGTAGTTTGTTGCAAAGAACTGAAATGTACATCTAAAAAAATAAGTGATACCTGGCTCTGCTCCGCGGACCCATTTCCCTGTTCGCACTGCGGTCAGAAGGCTCATTGGCTTGCAGTACGCTGTGATGTCGGCGAACATTGGAAATGGCCGGTAGTTGGCTGGAGGGAAGCGTGCTGTGTGTCAAAGATTTTGGGAAACGCTGCCATGGTGTATCAGAGGATAGTGTTGTGGTGTGTGTACCAAGCCCCTAAGGGATTGTGTGCATGGCTGGGTCTCTTGTATGTAATAGTGTGCCCACTAAAACTAGTCATATCTGGCATCGCTCTGGCGTCCCATTTCCCTCTTCGCTGCACGGTCAAAAGTTTGACAGCACTGTTTTCGATAACACTGGCATGTTGCATCCGAGGACAATGTGGCGGCGAAAGGGCATGGAAAACATATGTTACGGCATCTGGTGGTGGGAAGAAGGGATGGAAAGGGTGGGGGAGTGAGAAGTGGTTCCTCTGATATATCTCATTAGAAGAAGACAGTGGTGTGCCAGCGGTATGTGTGCATACTACGCAATTTGCGGTAACCTCAACAGGCAACAACCTTGTGTGGTGATTGCAGGCAGCCTTCATTATGGCATGACAGCTCCAGCAGCGATGTGGCAGGCTGAATTGCAGACGGGGAGTGTATTCACCATGACAAGAACATTTAAAGATAGCGTGTACAATGGTGTGTTGTGTGTGGTAGGTCCGTAGCCCCTTCATTGCATGGCTGGAGAACTTGCACGGAAAAGTATGTCCACTGGTTGAAAAGGTATGTCCGCTGGTTGCAAGTAGGTTTGACATTGTTGCTTTGTGTGTGTGGTTTTGCTGCATTGATACATTGTTGGTTCCATGGGTGTGGTAATTGTTAGAGCATCCTACAGTTGTCGGTGTATGGGTGGAGATGTTGCAGTAAGCAGTCCTGCATTGTGTCCACTGTGGGCAGTGTTGGAATAGTGTCTGTATAGAAGAGGGTACGGTTGAACTGGTTGTTATATGTGCTTGGGTAGTCTGCTTTGCGCAGATTAGTAGGTGTTGTATTGCACTATGCAGTATTGGTTCTATGCACTTACTAGAGAGCTGGGAGCAGGACCAATGTTGTCAAGATTTTGTTGTTTGGTTGCCAGTAATAGAATGATTGCTGAATGGAAGTGGGTGGCGGTGCCAAACACTGTGGTATGTTTGTGGATTACGGTAACTGGAACATGTCTGCTTGAATCCCTGTATTAAGGTGCAGCGGTTAGGTAGAAGTGCCGGTGGCTATGTTGCCTTTGTGAATTCTGGCACATGGCTACATGTTTTCCTGCATGGCTTTGGTATGTTGTGGTGGGTGTGGGCAAGGCCTAGACTGTTGGGTGCATGGCCGAAGGCCGTAGGCCATAGCCCATGCACCCAAGAGCCTAGACCTTCACCACAGCCACCACAACATAACAGCCATGCAATTGTAACGCTGGATGTCTTTGAAGGTGGGGACCTTAACACAATTGTTGTGGAGGACATTGTAGACTTGGTAGAACAGCAGAAGTGAGCTGCTATGCTACATTAGCATATGGTGTAGGTCATTGCACATGTTGCACATTAGGGAGTCCAATGTGACCATTTCCTTTTGCTAGGGTTTGCCCTTAACAAGACGCTTCCAATGTTGCGTTGGATGCATGGCTGGAGCCCTTGCAATGACAAGTATGTCCTCTGGTTGCAAGTAATTTTCACATTGTTGCTTTGTGTGTGTGGTTTGGCTGCATTGCATACATTGTTGACTCCAAGGGTTTGGTCATTGTTAGAACATCTTACAGTTGTCGGTGCATGGCTGGAGATGTTGCAGTGAGCAGTCCTGCAGCATGTCCACTGGGTGAAGCGTTGGAATACTGTCCATGTAGCGGGGGGTACGGTTGAAGTGGATTGTATATGTGTTTGGGTAGTCTGCATTGCGCAGATTAGTAAGTTTTGCTTGAATGCAGTTACTAGAGTGTTGGGAGCAGGACCAATGTTGTGAAGATTTTGTGGTTTGGTTGGCAGTAATACAATGCTATGTGAATGGCAGTGGGTAGGGGTGCCAAACAGTGTAGTATGTTTGTGGATTATGGTAACTTGGACATGTTTGCTTGCATCACTGTATTATGGGGTGGCAGTTGGGTAGAAGTGCCAGTGCCTATGTTGCCTTTGTGAATTTTGGAATCTGGCTACATGTTCGCCTACATGGCTCTGTTATGTTGTGGTGGGTGTGGGCACATGCCACATCCTGCCCTTTTACGCATGGTGGCCGTGAAAATGGAACTGTGGGAATTAGCCAGTCAGGTGTCGAGGGTGTGCCTCACAGGAAGGGATGATACTATCTTTCCCCATTAGTCTATGTAGTGGGGGTGGCAGGCAGACATGGAGGGACGCAGAATGCTAATAGTGGGTGATACCTTTGTGCAAGATCTGTACAGGTATGCCGCGCAAAGAGGCATGGCTGCTAATTTTGCATTGGACGGAGTGGAGCCTTTCTGGGGCACTGTCTATGAGGGCAGTTTCATTGGTATGGTTGACCTTTGCAGATGTGTGGCCTCTGGCGGTACTGTGGATTTTGTTGTGCTGCACTATGGAGCTTTACATTTGGGGTACTTCTCATGTGCATGATTGCTCCATCGCCTAAAGAAGTTGATGGAAGAAGTGATGCAGATTTTTACCACTGCCAAGGTGGTTTCCTCAAGCATACCACCAAGAGGAGCATGGGACCATGTCGGTGTAATTTGTCCCCAGCCAGAGGTCGGAAGGTGTTTAATTAACAGAAGCATGTGTCAATTTATGTCCACTGCTGGTATGTTCCCCACAGACTATGACATAATTAATGAACTAAATTTGCACTGGTCCCATGTGAATGGCATTTTTTTGACCAACGTTGGCAATGCTGTTTTGTTTTACACTGTGCAAAAAGTGTTGAAGGAAATCCTGTAACAATGTAAGGAGGCAAACAAAAGAGAAACTCAGATAAAGAGCAAACAAAAAAAAGGTTCTTTGTAAGCACAAAAAACCCAACAAAAAATATTTTTTCTGAGGGAACACTAAAGACCCAATCCCTTAACCTGTTTCATACTTCTTCTACTCATCTTACCCCCCTTTGTAGCATGATAACTCAGTGGATTCCAAGGTAGTTTCAGGATTACACGTGCCACATCCGGCCCTTTTCAGGATGGTAGCCCTGGAAATGGGACTTTGAAGGCTAAGCGATTGCTCAATAAGGTTTCTGGTTGTGGTGTGTATGGACAAACTGTGGCAGAATGTATCTTTGTACAGAGAAATGCAGAAGGCTATGGTGGAAGTGTGCAAGGTAAGGGGTAGGCATCCTGTTTGTATGCATTCACTGTATGTACTTGTTTGAAGTTGCTAACATACACTTAGTGTTGCTTTTGTGCGATCATTTTTCATACGTTTGTAGTAAGTGGGGTGCTGCGGAAAAAAAATCTGTGAAGTGTGCAAGGTAAGTGGCAGGCATTCTGTTGTTTTGAATGCAATGTGTGTATGATATGATGTGATATTGTATGATATGCCATTTATAGTGTGCATGTACACAGGTTTTTTCAAAGGTGCAATGAGGCAAGGGAGGGGGAACAAAGGGGAGACAGAGACAATGAACCTACTAAGCCAGGTGTCACTCAGATCGTCCAAGTGCATGGGGAGGGGGAGGAGAAAGTGCAGTACATGGGAAGAAGAAAAAATTACAGTAAGTAAAAATACGTCCCGATGGTGGCAAGTGCAAGGATAAGTGCAGACATCAGGTGGTGGTGCCACTGTTAGGGATACAGAAAACAGTCGCCAAATGCAGGGTTTACTGGAAAGCCAGTGCAGGGGTGGGACAGGCGGGGGAGGTGACCTGAGGCCGAGATCAGAGGGTGGCCAGGAAACCAATGCAGAATAATTTTCAGCCAGGAATTCAGCAGGGGAGAAGAGGAGAAAAAGCAGTGGCAAAGAGAAAGGTTTGAGGTGTTTTCGGATCCAGTGATGGTTCTCCTCAAGTTTCAGGGAGACAGGGAGGCTGTTGCAGAGTGAGGCCCCAGCCAAAGAAAGAGATCTACCACCAACTGGTTGCTTGCAGAAGCGAGTGACCCTGAGGGAGTTGGAGGTGGATGAGGGAAGAGCTCGAGCACAGGCATATTTAGGAAGTGAGAGTTGCAGGTATTGCGGCCCCAGGGTCCAGAAGGCCTTGTGCATGATGCAGAGGGTTTTGACCTGATACCTTGCAGCTACTGGGAGCCAGTGCAGACATTTCCATCCTGGAGGGATACGCTCCCTGGGCTTGAGGCCAAGGACAATGCACGCAGTCCTCTTTTGGATGAGTTGCAGAGGGCGGAGAGTTGAAGCAGGCAGAATTAGAAGGAGTCTGTTGCAATAGTCCAGCCTAGACAGAGCCACATCTGTGGAGACAGTGAGCTTTTTGAACCTTGCTTTAGGTTGGTAACATACATGCAATGCTGGTTTTGGTGCCATATTTTTAAGATTTATGTAGGAGATGGGTTAGTGGGGAAAAGAAAATCGTAGTATTGTCGGAAGGAAAGAAAAGAGTACCTGCAATGGTTGATATGGGTAAATGGAAACATTGCAAGCATATACAATTGAAGTGCAAACACTTGAAATTGTCACCTCTAAATGATTGCGCAGCCCTGAGCAAATGGTAAATGTCCTATTTAAATTGAGTGTGTAACTGGACAACTGATACGGTGAAACAAAGAGTCCAAAGCAAGTAGATCTTCAGTCAAAATACGCTGTTGAAACAGATTTTATGAAATGATGCAAAAACAAGACTGCCGACACGTGTTTCGACCCAGAACAACGGGTCCTTTTCAAGGCAAGACGTATGTTATTCAAACTGCGTTGGAAAACCCAAAGCCCTCCTGGGGGGTCAGATATATGGGCCAATTCTAAAGTAGTTGATTCTCCTCAAGAAAATAAGCGGCAAATAACTGAAGCAGTCTCTGTTACTGATACAGTGTGGTACATTTCGTGATTTCGTGAAGCGTTTGGACTTTGGCCACAGTGGGGAACCAGCCCCTGAACTCACAGTTGCAACGTTTGAACAAACTCCCATGTTCTGGGAATGTACCACACTGTATCAGTAACAGAGACTGCTTCAGTTATTTGCCGCTTATTTTCTTGAGGAGAATCAACTACTTTAGAATTGGCCCATATATCTGCCCCCCCAGGAGGGCTTTGGGTTTTCCAACGCAGTTTGAATAACATACGTCTTGCCTTGAAAAGGACCCGTTGTTCTGGGTCGAAACACGTGTCGGCAGTCTTGTTTTTGCATCATTTCATAAAATCTGTTTCAACAGCGTATTTTGACTGAAGAATCTACTTGCTTTGGACTCTTTGTTTCACCGTATCTGTTGTCCAGTTACACACTCAATTTGAATAGGACATTTACCATTTGCTCAGGGCTGCGCAATCATTTAGAGGTGACAATTTCAAGTGTTTGTATCTATTAGCAGTTTATGAGGTGACTGCTGGTCCCTCTTTCATGCAGCAACCCAATCTTATTTGGTTTGTAAGGGTCTCATTGACTTTAGTTTGTCTTCTCAAATTTAGTTCTAACCCAGTGTCTCACCACACCGGCACACCTCAATTTTGTTTTACAATTGAAGTGCCACTTGATGGTAGTGGATGGGAGGAAAAAAAAATAAGATTTTTAAGAACGCAATGGATGCTCAGTGGCAGATACTGTGCCACAGGCACTTATAACGGAGTTGTAAACATACTGCAGAAAAAGTATTCATACCTCCTCTTTGAGGTGATGGGTGCTCATGTGGCTGAATGTTGATGCACAAATCTTGAATTATTTTACTGAACTTTCTTCTGGACGTGCTTTCCTATGACACGACACTTGGAGGCTGGATGGGTAATGGTACTTATGAAGTGTTGTACAGAAGTGAAAGTGTTGTTTGCTAACTTCTTGGATGCCATTTGTGGATGCGTGCATGACTATTTAACAGTACCCAATGAGGTAGTGATGGACAATAAATAGTGGAAAGGTTAGAAGGACTGCTCCTGCTTTACTGGGGCGCAGCCCTCACGGTACTTGGGGACTTACATTCTGCGTTTCTCACCATGCTGGCCAATGGAAATGGGACTGTGGGGATTGTCCAATCAGGTGCTCAGGTTTTGCCTCCCAGGAAAGGGCAGCAATATTTTTTTTCATTACTCTGCATAGTGAGGCTGGCAGAGATGTAGAGACGCACAGTTTTCATTGTGGGTGATGCCTTTGTGCTAGATCTCCTCCAGTATGCCCTCAAAAGAACAGGCTATTATGGCAATTTCGATTTGGAGGGAGTGGAGGCTTTGTGGTGCGGTGTCAATGTCTGCAGTTTCGTCATTGTGCTTGCAGAATGTGGACGAGTGGCCACTTGTGCTAATGTACATGTTGTGGTCATGCACTATGGAGGCTTCCATTTGGGTTCCGTGGCTTGTTCACGTGTGTACCATCAACTGAAGAAGTTGATAAAGGCAGTGAAGCACATTGTTCCCACTGCGAAGGTGCTTTTCTCATGTGCACCACCAAGAATAGTATGGGACTATTCCAATGATTGTTGTCGCAAGCCAGAGGTCAGAAGGGGTCTTATCAACAGAAGCATTTGTGACTTCTTGAGTACTGCTGGAAGGTTCTCTTGTGAGATTGATAACATTGGGTCTTGATATGTGCACCTTTTCAATGCAAATGGCATTTCTTTGACGACCAGTGGCAATGATATTTTGTTTTACAATCTACAGGCTGCACTGAAGACGCTATATTAAGAATGTGAGGCGAGGTACAAAAAAACAAAAACACTAATAAAAAACGGAAAAAGGTGTTCCTAAGGAAGCCCCTTAAAAAAAGGCTCTTTCAGAGCAACCACTACATACAAAATCCCTTACCCTGGGTGAAATGTATTCCCCCCACTACTGCGTGCACAGCACAATGAGTCCGCGGACATTGCGATAGTTGCAGGGTTGCACGTGTCACATCCGGGCCTTTTGCAGATGGCAACCATAGAAATGGCACTGTGGAGGCTACAGGATTTCTCAATAAGGCTTCTGGGTGTGGTTTGTATGCACAGACTGTGGTACACGGTGTAATTGTTGACAACAATCCAGAAGGTGCGGTTATGGCTGTGTGTTTCACGAGCCACAGCGTATGGTTTTTGGGGGAGTTCTGAATGCATTGATTGAATGTGAATGGAAAATACTGTGCAGTGACAGCACATTTTGGATTCTATCATGTGGATTTGTACTGGTATGGAGTACCTGCAATGAAGTGACTGATTTTGGTTTGTCTTTGTGAGACTTTGGTGAAGCAAGATCATGCCGACATTATTGTTCTTAATTGTGGAGGGAAAAGTTCACATGTTACTGGAGTTTCAGTGCCATTTGCGAAGAAGGAGGCACTTGCCCAGGTCATGCGTATGTTTCCGATCTCGTGCATAATTTTTGATCGCATGACGCAGACACAGATGTAGCTGCATTGTTTTATATTTGGTCCGGTAATGGAGAAAGCGCGGTATATTGTGAAGAAGTCTATTTGTGCCTTTTTACAGCATGTGACAATGTCGTACTTCCAAAATGGGAATATGACTTTTCACAGCATGAAGCGTTTTCCCACAAATAGCGTTCATCTTACTATTCCTGCCATTCCGATTTTTGTACAACCTATGCAAAATGCCTTGCTGCCCTTCTTGGAAGTACAAGAAGAATTTGTGTTGTAGGTGTTGCGCACGTAAATGCTTCAAAACATACAGAAACATGGAAAAGAAACTGTTATCACAGCCAGCCCTTCTATACTATTCCACTACAGTGTTTTCCGCAGAGCCACGCCTCCCTTTATTTAGCGCACATTCTGTGGAGCGTATACGGTGCAGCCTTTCATTGGTAATTCATTTTTGCAACTCTGAAAGGAGCTTTTTCCATTGCCTTTTTTTACTTTTCCTGTTGGTTTCTATTTATGTTGGTCTTGCAACGCACGTCAGAGAAGGAAAGGAAGGCAGGGGCAGGTCCGGAAGGGAAATGTTGAGTGGCCCTCACTTAAATAGGCGGCAGTCATTGTCATGCTCCTGGACCTACCCTTCCCAAGCACTCGCAAGTAGATTCCCTCTGTAGAGTAGCGTGTCGCAGTACATGCACAATACAATGCCCTTTGCCAGGTAAGGGTCTGCAGCGCAGCATATGGTCTGCAAGGATGTTTTAAGGATCCGCTTCCCTATAGGAGTGTCCCTGTTTTTGGCAGGAGCAGATGTGTACAATACTGTATATGAAATTAACATACAGCATTGTTGCAAGGGCAGTACTCTGCCCACTGGTGCCTTGTGTTTCGATTTCAGTTCTCTTCACATGCAGTACGGACACTTCATGGTACAGCATTAGTCGTAGGACCAGCATTCACGGAGGTTAATACATTCTGAAATACAAGAATGCTTACACAAGGAGAAACGCAGCTTCATTACGTGGAGCAGGAAGACAATTATTCAGCGCATCCCATGCGGCTACAGTACTTTTCAAACAACCACTGACATGCTTTGCGCTCCAAAGAATCTGTTGTTTCCTTATTTGTCTTTACATGCACTTGTATTTGAGTGACTAAGCCGCACCAGCTTTGCCATTTTGCAGACTCACTACAGACTGTCACACCTGCAGTTAAATGTTTTCTCCAAATCTACGACCCGCAGGCGAACCCTTGACTGTGTGTCTGTTTCTCAGGGCCATGGAAAGTCAAGCAGCACATCAATCAAATTAATGTGACATTTAACACGCCCAGCATACACTGGAGGTTACTGTTCCTTGTATCCAGTGAGCCTCATACAGCCAGGCGTGCTGCAGTCATACATTGGTAGGTTTGCACAGCAAACCACGTAGTTGGCAGGACTGCTTGAAATACAGTAGCCTACTGTATAAATCCATAGGGCTGGCGACAGGGGTGGTGTTACCAGCACACATAGGATGCCCGACACATGCGCATAGCTGTGGAATGGACAGACGTGTGCTCCCACAACTAATTAAAAGTGCCTTAAAAGGCACAGTCAGTACTGGAGTCCTACGGATAAATGCATTGTGATTGCACATACACCGGCCAGGTGCAGTCTCCATAGGAAACCTCCATTTGGCTTACCTTCAGCCATCTCAGACAGTAATGTGCGCCACAGACTCACCATGCAATGTTAACACAAAAAGCAAAACCACTCGCATACTCAGCAACACTTAACATGTACACCTTAAATGTCTAAGATATACAGACACTATTAGGAAAGGAAAGGGGTAGCAGAAATGGATACATACAGAAGGACATTTTGGCTTTCAACAAGTTTGTCATGAGGTCAGCCAAGGATTCCGTGAAAAAACGTTAACGGGACGTCATGGTTCATTTGGGCTACCAAAAACCAATCCCCATTACAGAAAACACTATGCTAAAGCAACGTTCTGGTTACAGTGCCCTACTAAAAACCTATGAAATTCACTAACAAAAAAAATTGTTAAAGGGACTTTATGGTTAAGTTGCGCTACTAAAAACCTATCCCCTTTACTGAAAAAACTATGCTAAAGGAAGGTTCTCGTTACAGTGCCCTACTAAAAACCTATCAAATTCACTGACAAAAAACATTGTTACAGGGACTTTATGGTTCAGTTGCCCTAAGAAAAACCTATCAAATTCAGTGCCACAAGTACATGAAAGGAACATTATACTTACTTTGCACTAATAACAACCTATCCATATTATGGTTATAAGTAAAGCCGAAAACCCCCAGAAATTCACCAGTTATGGTAAACTAAGCAACCATAACTCGCGCCACCACTGTGCACTGCTAAGACTAACACCCATGACATGAAAGATGACATCACAAATGTCATTAATGACATCACTGATGACATCACATGCCCATTTACTTTTCATACAAAGCCCCCACAAGGGCTTGTCAATGTAGTGTTGGTAGAAAACTATTAGAGGTCATTGGGAGAGCTATCATGACATAGATAGTTCATTAAGTAATGCATTGCTATAAACATCATTCTATTACAGAATTCATTCCAGTACATGAACCTACTCATGTGCAAACGTAGGCATTGTCTGCAGCATGCACTGTAGAGGGGACATTTTCAAACCCTTGACATGTTGGATAGGAAAATGATGAATGCTTACCTTTCAGAGTTTTCTGTACTGTGCAACATACAGTAAGTATGTAATAATGCTTCACTTACTACATAATTGTACTACTACACACAAAACCTAAAGTGTGCACAATGCATACAAATATGAGCATATACATGGAAATTAAAGTAAGGAAAAAAACAGCAATATTACCAAAAAGTGTTCATAACCTAACTCATTCGGCCTCATTACGAGTCTGGCGGTAAGAAACAGCAATTACTGGCATGCCGGTCGGTACTAGCGTATCCATGTAGCACTGTGCCCATAATGAATGGGAGATCATGAGTCTGCGTGAACGCGTGTACCAGCATGCCGGTCATGGCAGCACCGCCATGCCTGTAAGGTACATACTGCCCCCGGTAGTGGAATCATTGAATGCGCAGAGACCACCACCGGCATCGTAGAATCCGCTATGAACGGCACCGTTCAAACCGGCATCGCTAATACCGGTACCGGCATTACTGCCACCGGAAGTAACGTCATCGCGCCGGGATGGGAAATGCGCCGGCGGCCATCTTAGCAAACACATTCAATTGCCATCCACTGCACACAAGACCTGTTCCAGAGAATACACTACCCTACCTGCCAGATCATGTTAAAGGCAACCAGAAAAGGTACCGCTCGCCTGCGAAAACCTAGGTTCAGCGATGATGAACTGAACATGCTCGCAGATACACTCGTCGAGCATTCTGACGTAGTGTTCTGCGCTGACCTGCGCTGTGCAGTGCAGATCAGGAAAAAAACATATGGAAGGAGGTGGCCAGGTAGGTGCCTGCCGTGGAGACAACCCCACGCACTGTGAAACACTGTAGGAAGAGATGGGATGACCTGCGGCTGCTAGTGAGAAACATCCTGCCCGCCAACCACAGCCAGGGGCAGGCCACAGGTGGAGGACCTGCCTCACCCATGGAGTTGGCAAGATAGGAGGAGACGTGCATGGACATGGAGGCAATTGAAGGGGTTGGCCATGCGGAGACAGGAGTCCCATCATCGGACGATCACGGTGAGTGACCCATTGCGCTATACAGATATCAACACACACACCTGATGTCCCAAGTACACATTTGAACTTCCAAATGGGAGGTAGATGGGAGGAAATACATGGCCCATCAGCCCCACGGAAACACATCCCTGAACCAAAGACCACATCATGGCCATGATAACACACGTGCAATGCCAAAGCCACAAACAAAATGACCACACAATTGCACACACAAACAACACATGCATGCATGCACACACACACATAACCCTGTAGAGATGCTGGTTTCACCACTGTCCCATTAAATTGCATGCTGCACGCCTATCCACTACCAAACACACACTTGATACACAACCAAACAGCACATGGCACACAGCCCCTGAGACATGGCCACAGCACAGAAGCCATGACACCCCTGTAGGCCACACAACAGACACCATGGACATCATGGCAGTACCAGAAGGATGCCAATAAAATCCCCCCAATCCTCCAAGCGCCATGTGTGCCCCCAAATATGCACACAACAATGCACATGACCCAAATTGTACCAACAACGAAGCATGCAGGATGTAAGTTCACCCTTGACTGATGCCCTGCCTCTCCATCCCCCACAGCATCTTCTTCATCATCATCATCATCTTCACCCAGTGGTGTCTGGTCCATGTCAGGTGGCAGAGGTATGTTGCGCAGGATGCACATGTTGTGCAGCATGGCACATGCCAATACAATCTTCCCAACCTTCTCGGGCCCATAAATGTGTGCTCCACCCAACATGATAAGGCAGCGAAATCGTGCCTTCAAAAGGCCAAAGGTCTGCTCTATCACCACACGAGTGCATGTATGTGCACGATTGTAGTCCTCTTCGTGCCGGTTCAGTGGATGCCTGACAGGTGTGAGGAGCCGCAGCTTCAGGGGTTAGCCAGTGTCACCTGCATGGGGGCAAATGTAGTGTGAATGTGAGTATGTATGCCATTCCAATTGTGCACTGCCTGTACATTGTTCATTTCCATATACAATACATTTCCAATTTCAGCTTTTGCCATCACATCTATGCAAATATCAGGCCTGTGTACTACTCGGCAAGTCATGGTGGGGGGCATGGGTGACGTACACAACTCGGGGACCATGAAATGAGATACACCACTCACCCAGATGAGGTGTGTAGGACCATGATGCACTCACATGTGAGGTGTGCGTGGCAGGTGATTAAACCAAATGCATGTTGTGCACTGTATGATGCATTTGGCCGATGTCCTACGTGAGACAGGTGGGTTTGACCATCATGCTTTAAATGAGTCGATGACGCCATGCACATGTCCCTCGACACATTCACCCATGTGACCATGGCACCATGTGGTTGGTGGCATGGTCCACCATTGTAGGGATGTGTCCCTTCACTGATGCAGGGTGTCAACTGGCATGCTGGTACCCCACCCAATCTACCTCATGGGCCAGGAAGCAGGCAGGCTGAATATGCACGTGGCCCTGTGCCCCCCCCCAACAAATGAGCACCATGGCCCTGTGGTCAGACTTACCCAACAGCCAGGCACGCCGTGCAGCATTTCATTCCATGTGGCGGGAAGAATAGAGTTCCACAGCACCATGGAATCATGTGTGGATCCTGGGTATCTGGCACAGCAATGTGTTATCATCTTGCTTGCATTGCACACCATCTGGACATTGATGGAGTGGTATTGCTTCTGATTGCGGTACATTACCTCCACGGCATGCCAGACTACCAACTCCACGTGGGTACAGTCGAGGACACCAATGATGTTAGGCATGCCTGCCAGTGCATGGAATGCAATTTTGGTGTCATGTACCTCCTGTGTAGTCTGTGGTAGGGATATGTAGGCACTTGCGTGCTTTAGGAGTGCATCCAGCAACTGGTTCAGCACACCAGAGAAACATGACTGTGAGATGCCTGTGGCCAGGAAGTGGAGCACACACATTACCTTCAGCAGTGGTGGGATGGCGGTGCGGATGCTGATCAGGTTGACCAGATCATCATGAAGGAGATCCATGGTGGTGGTGATGGTGTCCCTGTCCAGGCGGTACAGGGTGTGGATCTGTGCAGGGGTTAAATCGAATGGACTGGCCCTTAGGCGAGCGATTGGTGGCTGCCTGCGGGGACCCACTGCCTACATTTGTGGTATTTGCTGGGCTAGTCTCACCCTCCTCCTCCTTCTCCTCCTCCTCCTCCTCCTCCTCCTGCGTCTCCTCTGTAGTCCCTGGTGTACTGCCTGCTCAATGAGTATCAGTGCAGGCTTGTCCTCCAGCCCCTGTATGGCAACAGCTGGTGGAATCATTTTGGTCTTGGAAGGGGTGTGGTGTGTGGGTGTGCACCTTTTGTGCTGGGCCAGACTCCATTGCCTACACCTGTGGTGATTGTGTGCACCTGTGGTGGGTCTGAGCACAGCAGGTTGCCATTAACGCCTGTCCCGCGATGCCAGTATCAACGGCATCATGGTTACCCTTCTTACCAGCATCTGGATGCCGGTAAGTGCATATCCGTGTGACTCATAATGTCCTCTTCCTTGCGGTATGCTGATGTTACTGGCAAGGCAGCCGCGTGTCCGCGCACAGTCCGCTACGGTGGTGCACGGTCACAGCGTGTCCCTGTCGATGCCAGTAGGACCGGCGTTGCATGTCGTGATGGCCAGGTCCAGTAAACGATGCTAGTGTTGCCTTACCAGCATCGTTATTACCGGACCGCCAACCTTGTAATGAGGCCCATTATCTTCAAGCACAAAAATGATTGCTGTGTTTCGGCCTTCCTTCTTCCCCTATGTATATGTATCATATGATGTAACTGAACCCAAACGAAAGTTACTGTAACAACATACGAGAAGGATAAGGTCTACAAATATAGTACCTTTTCAATTTTAATCCTTGACTGTCCGTAAGCTAAACCACCTGGCCTACATATGTCAGTAAACACAAATAGAGGAACAAACACATGTGATGTCATCAGTGATGTCATTAATGACATTTGTGATCCCATCTTTCATGTCATGGGTGTTAATCTTAGCAGTGAACAGTGGTGGCACGAGTTATGGTTGCTTAGCTTACCATAAATGGCGAATTTCTGGGGGGTTTTGGTTTTACTTGTAACCATAATATGGATAGTTTGTTATTAGTGCAAAGTAAGTATAATGTTCCTTTCATGTACTTGTGGCACTGAATTTGATAGGTTTTTCTTAGGGCAACTGAACCATAAAGTCCCTGTGACAAAGTGTTTTTTGTCAGTGAATTTGATAGCTTTTTAGTAGGGCACTGTAACCATAACCTTCCTTTAGCATAGTTTTTTCAGTAAAGGGGATAGGTTTTTAGTAGCGCAACTTAACCATAACATCCCTTTAACAATGTTTTTTGTTAGTGAATTTCATAGGTTTTTAGTAAGGCACTGTAACCAGAACGTTGCTTTAGCATAGTGTTTGCTGTAAAGGCAATTGGTTTTTAGTAGCCCAACTGAATCATAACGTCCCTTTAACAATGTTTTTTGTTAGTCAATATATATATGGGTCAATTATAATTTCTTGTAAGTCATCCAGCTAAAACACATCTATTGCTAAAGGTAAGAATCATTTTTAAAGTGCTGCAGGTTCCGTTCCTTTGTAATGTGAAGACTACAGGGTGAGAAACATGGACATTTATTTAAATCATCCTCTAGGGCGTCCGGTGCCTCTACACATACCCGTGGCGCTCCAAGGGAGTTCCTGCACTCTCCACCAGAAGTGACAGTTTCCATGTTATAACTGGCATTACAGACCCTGAGCCCGACAGCTCCTTTTCTGAAGCCAAAATTCTCATGACTTCGGAACCCACTCACAGAACTAGACTACAGCTGTCACCCAAGTAAGTATTTATAACTAGATTTGAAATTTTAAATAGCATTTTCTAAAACTATTTTTCAAAATGAGCAAGAAGGCATCAGCTTTAAAGGCTTCTGCAAGTTTTTAAGCACAATGGGCATCATCATGGCAGTAACCCTTAAAACTGGCAGTAATGGATTTACCGCTGCATATACAGCTCCGCCGAATCAGGAGTCGACGCAAATACAGCTATCACTTTACAGCCATCGGAATTTGCACCGGCTATAATTCTGCCGATACAACAAAGCACAATTACCGTCACATCCCAAATCTTGAGACAGTGGAATTAGCGCCGGAATTCAGTGCTAATACTGCCAAAAACACAGCACAGTTACCTCCAGCCTCCAGGTGGATGTAACTGCATTCAGGTGCCACAAATGATGCCACAGTTAAACCCAATCCTCTCAAGAGTGCTAGATAAGGCATTCACCTTCCCCAAACACAGTTTCCAACACCATGCTGCCACAAGCCATTGCGGAATGGGATATGCAGCTGCTGCTCACCACAATCCAGGGTGACATAGAGATCAGGATTAACATCAGGACAGCTGTGCCCCCACTGCTAAAGCTAGTGTCTGTCCTGCAATTCCTAGGGACTGGCACCTTCCTGCTTCATAGCATGGCACAGACAACATTTTGTGCCATGCTCGTCCAGGTGCTGGATGCACTCCTGCGCCATGTTTCACAGTACATCTCACTGCCCATTACCCCAGCACAGGTGCATGCCATGAAGGCATGCTTCCATGCCGTTGCACACATGCCAAATGTCATTGCAGCCCTGGACTGCACCCATATGGCGCTGGTGCCCCCCCAGGCACACAAAGCAGTGTACTGCAACATGAATCACTACCACTCATTGAACGTGCAGTTGACCTGCGATCCCGACCTGTACATCACACCTGCTCTGCCTGCTACCCTGGGTCCAATCACGAGGCCATGGTCCTATGCAACAGTACACTGCCTGGATACATGAGAGGCACAGAGGACCACCGACTTGGACAGTGGATGCGCAAAAGTGACATCACACATCACACAATAGATCAAGGTGCTGCAATGCAGCCAAACATATTGGGGATGGGGGTTTGCATGGTCACAATAACAGAATGGATGCCCTGACAAGCCAATGTGCATGTTTGACCTGCACTCAGCCTGCAATAATGACACCGAACACCCCACAAAACTTGCTCATGCTGGACAAATCTGTATGAATACGCATATGCACATCAATAGTAAGAACTACCAACCCAAACATCAATACAGGTACCACAATGCTACATGATAGAAACCTCATCAATGTTAGGCTATGTATCACATGACAACCCACAGCAATGATCCTAGAAGTTCCACAGCCAGGTACCCAGGCACACTCAGCCATCAATGTAGAGCCACTGCCACCAGAAAAATATGGAGGCCCGAGAAAGCATCCACCAGGGCATATGAATGAGAGCAACATACAGGCACAAGTCTGCCACCATGTTATCTTAACATGACGACGGTAGACCCTTGAAATTACATCTGATGCAAGAGAACAGGGTGCATGTCGTCACACTACAATGCACAAAGCACTAGATCCAACATTCACATGCAGTGAAATTAATACATGCCTTGCAATGAAGTCCCATATGCATACACATGATGCCCTTTGCCATAACGCAGTGATTGGCAACACCCACACGATACACTGTGACTTACGTCTCTGACCATTCTGCTTACTCGTGACTCTGGGTACCCGCAGCTGCCTTGGCTCATGACACCTGTGCAGGATCCAGAGACACCACAGGAGTTTGTCTACAATCAAGCACACAGCAGGACCCGGGTCTGTATCAAGCATACCTTTGGCCTCCCGAAGGCCAGTTTCCTGGAGGGGCACTAATGTATATTCCTGAAAAAGTTGGGGAAATCGTGCAGATGTGTACCATGCTGCACAATGTCTGCCTCCAGTGGAATGTCCCTCTACCCCCTGAGGATGAGGACACACTGCCTGTGGCAGAGGCGTCTGTATGCATTTACTGAGATGACATCAGAGCTGGACGAGTTGTTAGCCAGGAACTGATGGACAATTTTTTCTGATGATTTAACATTTCACATACAATGCATCACTATATGAACTCAAACAATTATGATTAAACACATGGACACACTGAGGAATGTCTTGTCATTGATTCAGTTGAACAAAGGTTGAATGTGGTAGTGGGCTAATTACCCCCCTCCTCCACCTCTCAACACCACCCCAAGACAATATCCCCTTTCCAGACCCCTCAACACCATCCCAAACACACTATCCCTGCTCCCCCACCCTCAAGGCCACCCCAACACCCACTGTGCCTAACTACGTGTATAGAGTCATTTGCGTGGCCTCCTCCCCTTCAAGGCTTCTCCCAGAGACTTAGGCCCAGAATGCGCTCTGAGTGGAGCCTTGGGGTGCTTGGCAAGGAACCCTCTATAGGTGTAGTTAAACTATATGAATTAACCCTGGCCCCCGGATATTTTGCACAGTTAGTTCCACATTCTGTTGATTGTCAATGCCAAAGACAGAGATGCCTTCAGTTAGCTTCTTTAACGTGCTACCCGTACACAGTCAATGCAGCAGTCTTGGCAGCTGCCTATTCCCGATCGTGCTCCATTCACCGAGCAATCCGGCATTTGGCACCCTGGATGTAGTCCGGGATGACCTAGCGGTGGAGGGAGTGTGTGTTCGCGATTGCTTCCATTTGGACCTGGCTGCTTTCCATTACGTCCAGCCTCAGCTTGACTGTGTGGTCAAGTATGGGCTGGGGAATTAGTTGTGGGCTATGGGGTGAGCTCGGGCTGAAACATGTTAACCCACACAAGGGGGTGTCCGTGTCTCCCTCTGGTGTCATGTTGCATGCTGTCTTGGCTAGGTGATGCTCCGGCGCCCTGTGCCTGTCAAGTGTTGTTAGGGAGAATTCTTAATATGCACTAATTTCCCTTACCTTTTGAGACCACCAGCAAGTTTGCTGGATTTCTAGGATTTGATTTTTTTTACCTGGGAAGAGTGAGAGCTTTTTTTCTCACTCTTCCATGTATTTTGATGTGTGTTTTACTTGTGTGTGCTTTGGTTATGGAGTTTTAAAACAACTCAATAGGCATAATCTTTTTCTGTGTGTCACGCAGCACCTTCAGTGCAGTGGCACAGGGTTGTATTTCAGACTTCCCAAGGTTTAAATACCTTTCTGGGACTGACTACTGTCTCCTAGAGCATGTAAAGTTATATTGACTTTACTAGTCTCTTTAAATGTACTGACCCAGCACACCCTAGCTTCCAATAGAGTGCTGAAGGGGTTGCTTAGCTTCCCCTGAGTCAAAACACTCATGTAACAGTAACATGCTACACTTTCCTACTTTAAATGGCTGGTGGCAGTGGTTTAGATCAAACTACCATGATTTTTCCCGACCGCTAACAACGGTAGCTAAAAATCGAATCAGTCATGTTTTTCAATATGGCGCCCAAGACCTATCTGTAAAAACAGACTCCGGTCATCTTTTTTCACCATTCCTTTTAGGAAAGGTCCTTCTTGTGTTTGTCTATGCGTGCCAAACCAGTTTTGGTCCCTTTGTTCGTTGACCTTTGGCCTCCTCTGGCGCCTGAGTGTCTGGGGTCGACAGGATGTGAGCGAGGTGCCGAAACTCCCTGTGCTTAGTTTCCTAGGAGACCTGAAGGCACTCGGGCGTGATTGGCCGGCTGGGACGAAAGAACCGAGAATGAGCTGAAGGAAGAGGACTGCTGCAACTCCTGGACAGTGCATGAACCTCCCGACGACGTCCTTCTTGTCCCCACGACTGAAGCTCAGGAACAGCGAGATCTGCTCGAACTGGCAGGAACAAATGCCTCAGCTACAGCTCTTCTTCACTGACAACGGACTGTAGAAACGCAGTCCGGAAATCTTTTCGGCCATCGAGAAAGTGCGTGAAACTTTCCTCAGCTACGAAGGCTTGTACTTCCCTTAACAGTAATCAAACATTTTGCCAAAACAAATTCTTCTAATCTCTGTCGCAAAGACTTAACCGTTATATACCAGAACTGTACTATCCTATACAAAAGACTCTGAACCATTGACTTTCCCCAGGCCTATTGAGAAAAATTGCTGGTTGTATTTAACTGAAACCCTTTGCCCTGCCTATGAATGTATTTGGGCTGTCTATTCTTATGACCTTGTCTTTTTTCCCCTTTATTTTTTTTTTAATTCAATTTTATTGGTTTTTCAAGGCAACAAAGCATTAATGCAAACAATGGCAACCGGGCACCGGCCCGAGCCAACTTCGATTAGAAAAACTCTGCTGTTTACACCCTACCTCCCCCCTCCCGCACAAGACCCCTAACGATGAGGCACACGATCCACAGCTCCATGAGTAAACGTTTCGGGCAGCTCCAACCGGGCATACAAGGAATTAACATAAATGGACTTTTCTTACGGAACTGCAAAGAGTCTCCTACCACAACCAGTTTTCGGGCAGGGTGGGGTACATCAGCTAGGCTCCCGTATCGTCTTCAACATTGGCGAACGCGTCCATAAATTGCAGCCAATCAGTCTCAACTTGCGTGCAGGAGCCGTGTAATGCTGATGTTAGTCTCTCCATGAAATAAATGTCTTTTGCCACCAACACCCATTCCCTCTTCGAGGGGAGGGATGCTCTCTTCCAAGTCCTGGCCCGTACAGCTCTGGCTGCCAATAGCAAGAAGTGTGTCAGGTCCGGGAGTTTCTCCCAGTGGTCGTCCCTGTAGCGGAGGCCAAATATCAATAACAACGGGTCTGTTGGGTAACCCCCTCTCCCGCCTCCTCGAGCCAGCTGAGCACTTCTGACCAATAGACGTGTACTTTCCTGCAGGACCACCACATATGCCAGTAGTCGGCTCTTTCCCCACATCCGTGCCAACACAACGAGACCGTGTCTGGGAACATCCTAGAGAGGGAGATCGGGTCGTACTGCCATCTGTGGAGAAACTTGATGGCGTGGGACTTGTACTGGCATGAGATAGAAGTCTTAAATGCCCTGCTACATAGCCTCCCCCAGAGTCCGTCCCCGATGGTGCAGCCCAAGTCCCTCTCCCATTTCCCTCGCGGGAGGTTAACAGTGCTCTGTAAAGGAGGGAGATGAGGCCTTTCATTTCTGTGTGGGAGTCTAAGATTTTTTCAACCGGGGTCAGCCCTCTTTGTAAGCATGATTTTAGTTTAGGTTTCATTAGGATGCCCTTAAGGTACAGGTATAAGAGCGGGGAGAGCCTGCCGATTCCCAGAGCCGCTTCGAGTTCCTGGATACTTATGAAAGTGTCTTCCCTTACCAATTGGCCTACTCTACACAGGCCCGCATCAAACCATATCTGATAGTGTTCGTAGCCCGTAATTTCTTCGAGGACTGGCGTTGACAAGATGTGGCTCAGAGGAGAGGGCCATGTGGTGACTTTCTCGCTAGAGCCTTTCCCTGCTAGTGCTTTCCACATTGTGCCCAGTATTGGGTGGTCCCTAATTCTTTTGGGGAGCTTTTTCAGTGGGACCCATAGCCATTCCCCCACCGTGACTGGGCGCAGGTAGACATTTTCAATGTATACCCATTGTTTATTTGTGTCCTCTCTAAGGTGGGGAGCCAGGGCCCTAAATTGGCCAGCTCTATGGTAGGCATTAAGGTCCGGGAGGGCAACCCCTCCTATATCCTTGGGGAGGGTGAGAGTCTCCTACCCAATCCTATGTCTCTGGCCCTGCCATATGAACTTCACTATGTGCCTCTTGGCTTCTCTAAGGTATGATTCAGGAGCCTCCAAAGGGAGCATTTGGAAGACGTACAACACCCTGGGGAGCAAATTCATTTTTATGGCGTTTATTCTTCCCATCCAGGAGATCTGCCCCTTCCCCCAAGCCTCCATGTCCCTGAATAGTTTGTCAAAGAGCGGGGGGTAGTTTGCCTGGTCTAGATCCCCGTCGGGACGGACTATGTTGATCCCCAAGTATTTTATCTCCTCCGAACAGATTCGGAGGCCCAGTGGGACGAGTTCCACAAGGTCTCTATCCGCATCAGGTGCGAAGAGAAAGATCATGGACTTGCTGACGTTTACCTTGAACCCGGAGAAGTGGCCAAACTGTTGAATCACCTGCAAAGGGGCTGGGACCGACCTTGCCGGGTCCCGCAGGTGGAGCAGGATGTCGTCTACATAGAGGCCTAATTTGAAGGTGTGTTCGCCCACCTCAATTCCTCTCACCATTGAGGCCCCCCTGAGGTACTCTGCCAGAATCTCCATTGTCATGGCGAAGAGGAGAGGGGAAAGGGGGCTACCCTGCCTCGTACCTCTCTGAAGATGAAAAACTCGTGACAGACGCCCGTTGACTGTAACTCTGGCGGTAGGTGACACATATAGGGCCTTGACGGCTTGTTTAATCCCCGTCCCGAAGCCCAGCCTCTCGAGTACCCCCTGAAGGAATCCCCAGTGAAACCGATCGAACGCCTTGTCAGCATCAATGGACACCAGGACGGGGTTCCCACCCTTCGGTGCTGCCTCTCTCATCAGATGCAACGTCTTGCGCAGGGTATCTGCGCCTTGCCTTCCCCGTATAATACCCACCTGATCTGAGTGAATTAGCCTCGGCATGTAGCTGTCCAGTCTCGAGGCGATAATCCTGGAAAATAGCTTTGCATCTACATTCAGGAGGGAGATGGGTCTGTAGGAGCGGCAATCCGCAGGGTCTTTCCCCTCCTTCGGAATCACCGTGATCAGCGCTTTGCCAAAGGAAGGGGATGCCCTCCCCGTTCTCATAATATTCGAAAAGAGGTCTGCAAGGAACCACCCATCTATCAGCCCTTTGGCCTCGCAATTTTGCTGCCAGCATAGCGTCAGCCTTGTCTCCCTTCTCATAGTATTTCTGACGTAGATATTGGAGCCCCGCTACAATTTTCCCCATCTCCATTTCTCTCATTTCTAGTCTCTTCTCCCTCGCTATGCTCAGATCCCTTTCTTTCTCTGTCTCCGCCTTCCCATCCGAGCTTTCTAGGTGGATTATTTCAGATCTCAACCTGTGGGTCAGGAGGGTCCTAGTTCTTTTTTTGGATGCCCCTTTTCTGATCAACCTTCCCCTCCAAGTCGCTCTAGCCGCCTCTCACACCTTATCCCGGCTCACCTCTCCTGTGTCATTTAGCTCAAAGATTTCTTTAATTGCGGCAGACATTTCTTCCTTGAAGACCGCGTCCCTCAACAGGAATTCATTGCACTTCCAAAGGGACTCCCTGGGTTTCAGCCCTGCTATGCTGACATCTGACCAGAACATGTCGTGGTCTGTCCAGCTGACCGGGCGGATGTCACAGGCCTCTATTCTACTCATGTGCTGACTCCCCATGAAAAGGTAGTCTATCCTGGTCCTGGTGCCATGGACTGCGGAGTAGAAGGTGTATCCCCTGCATCTAGGGTGCAGCTCCCTCCATATGTCTACCAATCCCTGCTCCCACATAAATTCCCGCAACCCGCCACGAGGATCAGCTCCTCTGTTGCCTGATGTGGCCGAACTCCCACTATGGTCCAGCTCTCGATCTGCCCACATATTGAAGTCCCCGCCCAGGATCAAGAGCCCTTCCGTTTTAGCCATCACCTTCTCCAGGGCCACTTGAGCAAATTCCCTCTCGCCCACGTTAGGGCAGTATATCACTGCTAGGCTGACTCTGGAGTTATGTAGGTTGCCGGACACTACCAAGGCTCTTCCATCCTCCCTCTCCCACCGGGACGCCTCTGTCAGTTTCTGGTTCCTTTGGAGTAGGATGCCCACTCTGCCTTTCTTTACAAGGCCTGATGCCCAAAAGGTCTGACCAACGTGAGATCCTGGAATGGCCCTCTCCTCCCCCCTCACTGTTCTGGTTTCTTGAACAAACAAGATATCCACCTTTCCATTTTTCATTTCCCTCCCGAGAAGGGAGCGCTTTGTCGGCGAGTTGAGCCCCTTGACGTTGAGCGAGCCCACCCTGAGTGACTCGACCCGGACCCATTTTTCATTGTATAACGCTCACCTGACTCCCACGGAGACGCTGACCAGGTCTGGGCTGCTGCGGCCTCTTCTAAGGTGATGCGCAGGACTCGGAACACCGACTGGGCCGGACCCCCAAGCCTCGCCTATCTGATGCGTAGGAAGATCTTTCTGTAGATGGGGAAAAGGATTTTAATCTCCTGCGGAGTGACGAGTCGAACCCCTCCTTTCCCCTTTTACTCTCTCTTCAAACCACCTCTGAACCTTCCCATTAATTCTCACCTTAAGATTTGAAATGACGAGCTCTCCATCCTGCTTCTGGTGCAGGGGTGCGGTAGAATCCAGTTACTTCACTGGTTATCGGACGGGCATTCAGGTCCAGTTGCTTCACTGATTTTTTGGATGAATAAGGCGCTTTCGTAAGTATATGACTTATCAAGTTCAAGGGTTGTTCTCCCTTCCTGTTTGGCCTTTATTTTCAATGGACTCCTTTTAGTCTTTTAGCGCAGGCGCAGAGCGAAGATTCCACGTAGAGAAGACAATTTGCTGTGGATAATTCAGGTGAGCTTATGTTGGGGTGGTTTTTCTAATGTCTGTATGTTCACCCACTAATGCGCGTGATCCTTTTTCCCCATAGGGGCTGGGGCGCGGTACTGCCCAAAAGGCGTGCCAACCCGAGATGAGGAAGGATTCTCCCCCACCAATCGCCAGGTAAGCCTTCCGGCAAATCAGTTTTTTCCCAATGTTTTCTCTGGCTCACCTTTTGTTCTTCTCTTTTCCTTCCTAGGTGCTGGAGTGCAGCGGAACGTGCGGATGGTCTTAGGAGTTCGGAATTCCTTGTGGACAGGTGAGTTGAGCGCAGCGCTTCAACGAGCAACGCGAGGAATCCAAAAATAATGTCTTTTCCTTTAGGATCGTCGGCGTGTTGGCTCCGGATCCCATGCAATATCAGGTCATGTCCTTTATTCACCTTCTCTTCCTCTCTTCTTTAGGTGTTCCAGGACTGAAGCGGGCGTGGCTGGAGTCAGGATGCAGGAGCAGACACGGTGAGCGTCCAGCTGCTAGGAGCAGAGCAACACGAAGAGTGAGCTGCTGTCTGGGCGTGGCTTAAATAGCCACCAAAGAAGTCCCAGGTATGTATCCTTCCCTGACCACGCCCGAGTGGCAAAATAGTGCCACAGATAAAGTAGTTCCTTTCAGGCCTCAAAGAGGTCTGGATCTGGCAGCATGGTCTGCATCAGGTAAGTCCACCAAAAGCACTCCCTTTATGAGCCTGGAGCCTGCGGCGCCAGGACTGATGTCCGAAATGAGCCTGGCGCCTATGGCGCCAGGATTGTGTCCAAAGGGCCCCTATTTGGGGTTGCTGGACCTTCCCTTGGGTACCTGATGTGTGCTTCCGGGGCTGCCGGTCTTGGACTGGCTCTCCGGGAGTATGCATCATGACAGCACTCCCCCCCAAGGCTCCTCCCAAGATCGTTCTCTCCGGGGGTCTCGGTTTGTTTGGGAAATTCCAGTGGAACCTTTTGACTAACCGAGGTGCGTGTACATGGTCACTAGGCTCCCAGGATCTTTCTTGAGGCCCGTATCCTTTCCAATCTATTAAATAGTACAATTTGGACTTTGACACCTTGGAATCCAAAATGTTCTTCACCTCGAACTCGGGTTCTCCATTTATTCGGATAGGTTCTGGTGGCTTGATTAGTCGGGTTCCAGGTTGCACCGGTTTCAAAAGTGATACATGAAAAACAGGATGAATACGCATATTAGCTGGTAGGTCATCCTTAACAGTAAAGTTAGATCCCTTTAAAATCCAATCTTGCAAGGCTGTAGGGTCCAGGAGTTGCTTAACTCTAGTTTGAATGTCCTCCAGAGTTTGTAAGGTAATCATACCCAGAATTTTCTGTTCGGGAATTATTGGTACTGGTTCTGCGCTTGTTTCTATTTCACCCATTCCTATTTGGGAAAGGGCATCAGCTTTACCGTTCTTGCTGCCAGGACGATAGGTGATTACAAAATCGAATTCAGCAAAGAACAAAGCCCATCGGAGCTGACGTGATGACTGAGCTTTGGCAGTTTTCAAATATTGCAAGTTCCGGTGGTCTGTGATCACCGTGATGGTATGTCTAGCGCCAAGAAGATAGTGCCTCCAAGCCTTAAAAGCGGATTTAATGGCCAATAACTCCTTATCGGTGATTGCATAGTTAACTTCAGGTGCTGAGAATTTTCTGGACCAAAAGGCTACGGGGTGTAGTTGATTAGATTCGGGATCTCTTTGAGACAGAACAGCTCCCATGGCTAAACTGGATGCGTCGGTCTCAAGTATGTATGGAAGATCCGGGCGCGGGTGTTTCAGTACTGGTGCGGAAGTAAATTTGGCTTTCAGCTCCTGAAAAGCCTGTTCGGCTTCCCCAGACCATTTGAAGCGTTTATTTTTCTTCAAGAGTGCAGTGATGGGTTGAACGATCCGCGAAAATTCCGGGATAAATCTGCGGTAAAAGTTGGCAAAGCCAAGCATGCTTTGTACGCCTTTCACAGAGCTAGGCGATGGCCATTGGAGGATGGCATCCACTTTTCGTGAATCCATTCGGACTCCTTTAGGTGTCAGGATGAAACCAAGAAACTCGACTTCTGTGGTATGGAAAACACACTTTTCAATTTTCGCAAATAGTTTGTGTTGGCGCAGTTTCTCGAGAACTGCCTTAACATGCCTTATATGTTCAGATTCCGAAGAGGAGTATATCAGAATGTCATCGATATATACGACGACACAAACATCTAGGAGTTCTCGAAGGACATCGTTCATGAAGTTTTGGTAGGCAGCAGGTGCGTTGCACAATCCGAAAGGCATTACTTGGTACTCGAATAGTCCATATTTGGTACGGAAGGAGGTCTTCCATTCGTCGCCTTCTTTTATTCGCACCAGATGGTAAGCCCCCCGGAGATCTAACTTGGTATATATGCAGGCCTCCTTTACTTGGTCAAGAAGTTCGGGGATCAGGGGCAGAGGGTAACGGTTTTTAACAGTTATCTGGTTCAATGTGCGATAGTCGATACAAGTTCTGAGGTCGCCTTCTTTTTTTGGCACGAAGAACAGGGCCAAGGATGCAGGAGACAGGCGAATGAAACCATTGGCTAGGTACTGATCTAAATATTGTCGCAAATGAAGATTTTCAGGTTCCGTAAGAGCATAAATTCTGCTACACGGGGGTTGCGCACCCGGCATCAGATCGATTTGGCAATCGTATGACCTGTGAGGGGGTAGCGTGTTGGCCTGTTCCTTCTGGAAGACGTCTTGAAACTCCATGTACTCCGGCGGTAGCTGTAAAGTGACAGGGGTTACTGTAGCCAGGCCTATCTTTGGATAACAGGTTTGTGCGCAATCAGGAAAGGTTATCCTCTTCGCTTGCCAATCAATTTGAGGATTGTGTGTTTCTAACCAAGGGATTCCTAGAATTACTTGAAACTGCGGGGCCTTGATTACGTCAAACACAAAAGCCTCCCGATGCCCGTCCTGACCTACTGTGTCACCTCTGCAGTGGAATGTGTTACTGGCCCAGAGGCAATTTCGGATCCATCGACTGTGGTGATGACTTCTTTAGTGGTTTTTGGACGAAGAGGGAGGTTGATCCTAGAAGCCAATTCATGATCCACATAGTTCCCAATAGCTCCACTGTCGATGTATGCCCTTATAGGCTGTTCCGGATTCACAAGGATCATTGGCATGATGAAGTGCGAGGTCTGAGAGTCAGTTTTCAGGCTCGACAAGTGGACCTCTACGCTTGTCGGGCGTGGTCTTTTCCCGAATCCGGTTCCTTATGATTCTTATCCCTGGCTCCTACCGTTTTCTTGGGTGGCTTCACCAGGCAATCTCGTAAAAAGTGTCCAGAAGCCCCACAATAAAGACACAATTGCATCTGTCGTCTTCTTTCACGTTCCTTTTGGGATAACGGTCCTTTAACCCCTCCAATTTGCATAGGTTCGGTAACATCGGCATTCTTGGGGTTAACGTGGGTCTTGACTAACACGCGAGTCTCAAACTTGGACCGATCTGCTTTTCTATTTTGAAGCCTATGGTCTAATTGGACCACTAAGTCTATATATTCCATAAAGTCTTGGGGTGGATTTACAACTTGGGCTAGAACATCTTTAAGTTCCCCACGTAGACCTCGATGAAATAACGTGATTCTCTTATCCTCTGGTCACCCAGTCTCCACTATCAACCTATTGAAGGTTGCGATATAGGCTAATAGATCCTGGTTACCTTGTCGTAAGGACAGTAGTTCGTTGTCCAGGGCCTGTCCCTGAGAGTGCCGAGCAAATAATCTTTCCATGCGTGTCTGAAAACCTTGAAAGTCTCGGAGTATCGGGTTGACTTGAGTGACCAGTGGAACCGACCAATCTGCAGCGCAGCCGCTGAGATATGATAATATGAAGGCTACTTTGGTTTGGTCGTTAGGAAAGGCCCCCGGTCTGCAAAGGAAGTGTAATCGGCATTGATTCATGAATACAGCAAATCTTCTGGGGTCCCCCGCAAAACGTTCAGGTGGGGCCAATGGCATATTTCCCGGTAGATTAATTTGCACATGGTTGCTTTAAACCATTGGGGCGGGAATACCCCCCGAACCTGGTACAGGAGTTTCTCAAGCTTGACCTTGCAACAACTGCCTGGCAAGGTCATCAGTTCGTTCCTTAGATACAATTAGTTCTCTCCTGAGAGCGTTTGTCTCCTGACGTGCAGAATGCACTTCGGCCCGTAATTCCCCCAATAGGTGGGCCAGCTAATCGGTTTCGGAAGTTTCCATAGCGTCCGGGTGGGAAATTGTAGGAAGGCTTCGCGTTCTGTAATGCTCACCTGACTCCCACGGAGACGCTGACCAGGTCTGGGCTGCTGCGGCCTCTTCTAAGGTGATGCGCAGGACTCGGAACCCCGACTGGGCCGGACCCCCAAGCCTTGCCTGTCTGATGCGCAGGAAGATCTTTCTGTAGATGGGGAAAAGGATTTTAATCTCCTGCGGAGTGACGAGTCGAACCCCTCCTTTCCCCTTTTACTCTCTCTTCAAACCACCTCTGAACCTTCCCATTAATTCTCACCTTAAGATTTGAAATGACAAGCTCTCCATCCTGCTTCTGGTGCAGGGGTGCGGTAGAATCCAGTTACTTCACTGGTTATCGGACGGGCATTCATGTCCAGTTGCTTCACTGGTTTTTTTGATGAATAAGGCGCTTTCGTAAGTATATGACTTATCATGTTCAGGGGTTGTTCTCCCTTCCTGTTTGGCCTTTATTTTCAATGGACTGCTTTTAGTCTTTTAGCGCAGGTGCAGAGCGAAGATTCCACGTAGAGAAGACAATTTGCTGTGGATAATTCAGGTGAGCTTATGTTGGGGTGGTTTTTCTAATGTCTGTATGTTCACCCACTAATGCACGTGTTCCTTTTTCCCCATAGGGGCTATGGCGCGGTACTGCCCAAAAGGCGTGCCGACCCGAGATGAGGAAGGATTCTCCCCCACCAATCGCCAGGTAAGCCTTCCGGCAAATCAGTTTTTTCCCAATGTTTTCTCTGGCTCACCTTTTGTTCTTCTCTTTTCCTTCCTAGGTGCTGGAGTGCAGCGGAACGTGCGGATGGTCTTAGGAGTTCGGAATTCCTTGTGGACAGGTGAGTTGAGCGCAGCGCTGCAACGAGCAATGCGAGGAATCCAAAAATAATGTCTTTTCCTTTAGGATCGTCGGCGTGTTAGCTCCGGATCCCATGCAATATCAAGTCATGTCCTTTATTCACCTTCTCTTCCTCTCTTCTTTAGGTGTTCCAGGACTGAAGCAGGCGTGGCTGGAGTCAGGATGCAGGAGCAGACACGGTGAGCGTCCAGCTGCTAGGAGCAGAGCAACACGAAGAGTGAGCTGCTGTCTGGGCGTGGCTTAAATAGCTTCCAAAGAAGTCCCAGGTATGTATCCTTCCCTGACCACGCCTGAGTGGCAAAATAGTCCCACAGATAAAGTAGTTCCTTTCAGGCCTCAAAGAGGTCTGGATCTGGCAGCATGGTCTGCATCAGGTAAGTCCACCAAAAGCACTCCCTTTATGAGCCTGGCGCCTACGGCGCCAGGACTGATGTCCAAAATGAGCCTGGCACCTACAGCGCCAGGACTGTGTCCAAAGGGCCCCTATTTGGGGTTGCTGTACCTTCCCTTGGGTACCTGATGTGTGCTTCCGGGGCTGCCGGTCTTGGACTGGCTCTCCAGGAGTATGCATCATGACACATTGACTGCCATTGCTTTCCCTTCTTAAGTATCCTGTCTTCCCGGTCATGTCGGGGCTGCCCTGAGCCCGTTTGAAGTGCGGTGGATATCGTGTCCCGAGCCCCTGAACATCAATTCCCCTCCCTCCCCCCTTCCTCCTCCCTCCTTTGTCCAAGACGCCTGCCAACGGGCAAGCCACCAGGGTGTGTGCATGTTCCTGCACCGCAGTTCTCTTAGTAAGCTCTGTTTCCCCAGCCGGGGTTGCCTACGAGCCAGACTTAATTTTTCCGTTAAACTATCTTTACACTCCTAGTCCCCTTCAGCCTCTGACGTCGGCGTGTTAGGTTTCCTGAATTTTCTCCTGCCCTTTGTTTTCTTCTTTGTGGACCAGGGACCCGCCGGTTCTCTCACAGTATCGCCTGGTTCTTGGGTCTCCATCATATTTCCCCCTTCCGGGGCGTCCCCCTTAAGCACTTGTAGTACTTGTGAGGCTTCTTTGCCACTGATCACTCGATAGTCTACCCCGGACCATTCAAAGGAAAGGGCGAAGGGGAAGGACCATCTGTATCTAATGTCTTGGCTTGTGAGCCACTGGGTGAGTGGACGACAATCTCTTCTGCGGATGAGCGTGAGGGAGGATAGTTCCTGGAATATCTTAATTGTATCGCCTTCAAAGATAAAGCTCCCCAGTCTTTTTGCCTTCTCCAAGACCTCCATTTTCTCTCTATAACGGAGGAACCGCACCACAATGGACCTCGGTCCCCCGCCCGCGCCCCCTCCACCTCGATGCACTCTTTCCAGCTGGACTTCCTTGCCGCCCTCCAAAGTAAAAAGCTGATTTATCAGGCCCTGGACCTTCCTCCCCACGTCCGCCGCAGTTTTACCTCTCTCTTGAGTCACACCCATGATGCGCAGGTTGTTTCGGCGTTCTCTGTTTTCAAGATCGTCCATCTTCAAAATTATGTCCTCCTCTCTCATTTCCAAGTCTGTTAGCCTAGCCTCGTATTTCATGTCGAGCAGGTCTACCTGGATGTGATTATTTTCCATGCCTTCCATTTTATCCTCCAGGGTCTCCACCCTCCCCTTGAGATCCACTATGGAGGCTTGAATGTCCGTGCGAATCGCCTTAATCTCTTGGAGAATGTCCTTGAGATCCTCTTTGGTGAGTGCTGCGGGAGGGGGATCGCCACCCGCTGGCATGGTGATTATGGCGTCCCTGGGGGCCGCACCCATGGCCACGAGGGGTCGGCAGAAGGGCTGGAGGGATGAGATCGCCCTGGGTACTGTGGGTCGCTCCAGGGTCCGAGCCTTCTGGCGCACCTCAGGGCGGTGCCTCTAAACCCCTTTTGAGGGCCGGTGTCGGAGTCGACGGTCCAGGGCCCCCACAGTGACCGGGCCACTGGATACTCGGACAGTGAGGGCACGTGGATCCGTGAGTAGCGCTGTGCCCTAGGTGGGGCCTGTTGGTCTGAGAAGAGTCTCGGCGATACTGGGCCTAGTAGGATCCGTCGAATTTGGGCGGCCCGTGCTCTTTTTGTCGCGCCCCGACCGGTTGGCGTACCTGCATGCAACCAAGGAGAAGGCCCTGGGGGGGGCTGCCCCCAGGTGGCTCATCCACTCGTCCACTCGATTGTCCCTGCCCCCCCACGTTCTCCAGACCTCCAATTGCTCCCCACTGTGCTGGGCTCTGCTGAGTAGGCCAAGGCGCTTCCGAGGCGTCCACGTGGCCGATGCCGGTCGCAGGGGCCTCCGTTCTCTGGGTGTGGGCCAAGAACGAGCTCAAGGCCCCGGTGTATTGGGGGGCGCCCCTCTGTGCTGCACCTGTTGCGCTGCGCTGATAGCGGGCGGGAAGCCCGGGCCGTGTCTTCCTTGGTCCTCGGCTCTCGTAGGGTTCACTGTGTCCGTGGGGGCCGCGTCTGTGGGGGCCGCGTCCGTACACACCCCACTGCAGGTCCCCCATGGTGCGGTGCGTCCCCCAGCACACCCACGCGAAATATGCTTCTAGGACAGGGGGGGGTGGGCCTCTTCACGGGGCCGCGGGGTGGCGGCGTCCGGTGTCGCTCATGTGCACTTTCTCAGGACACCTCTATAGCCAGGGCCCCGGTCCACACCGCGGCGGGTCTCAGGGTGGGGCCCTCTTATCAGGAGACAGGTCTTCTCTGGCTCAGTCTCGTACTACAGGCTGGGGACTAGGAAAGTCCACTAGGCCCTGCAGTGCTTTCAGGAGCACGATGCTTACACGTCCTGCATGCTCCGCGCCCCCTGGTGGTCTACCTTTTTTCCCCTTTATTAAGTATCTGAAGTGCCATTTTGCTCCCACTTCCTTTGGAGCTAAACTTGTTCATTTACTTACCATTTGGATTTTTGTGGTTTATTAGTGTGTGATATTGAGCTGCTTATGCTAGTGTAATGTTTTCAAACTGACTGAGTAAATAACTGTATATTCTTTTACCAAGAAACCTTGAGTAAGTGTATATTTGAATCACTGTATTTGTTGGTCCTTTGTGTAACTTGTTCTACTGCTCACTTAAACTCTTGAGATAAGTCTGGCTGCTCAGCGGTCGCTACCACTTTACTGTGTAGTACAGGCTTGTACCAAAGGTGAAATTGTGCTTACACCCATAGTCCTAATTGCCTGTAGTGTTCCCAGAAGGTACTGCAGGTGATTCTGCCTAACAAGTGGGTTGTTCCACACTGGCTTCATCACGCCTGCCAGCAGCTGTGTCACCCGTCACAGGCACTTTGGCCGGCTGTTGGGGTGTAGTTGGAGTAGTGAACCCTGAGGCACATTGGATGGGTGCAGGGCCTGTACTGGCACCAGCAGGCCTGGTTTTGCTGGGACCTGGTGTGACATGCTGTCCATTGCGCTTGCCTATCCCGTCTGCAAAATCCTGAGTGGGCTGAGAGCCTGTAGAGGGGCAAATTGCATGCTGTCAGGCATGGTGCATTCTTGTGCATTCCACATGCTATTAATCAGAGGGACACCCCACCCATGTGGCCAGGAGGGTATCGATGTACATGGGCATTTGCATGGGGCCACAGCATGGTTGGTCTGTTTGCAGCTGAGCATGTCTATCCCATGGCCAGTTGCCCTTTGGTCCTTGTGCGGCCAAGGGGGCCTGTCGGTGCAGGTGCAGCTGGCTGGGTCAACAATGCGTGCAAGTGGCTCTGCATGGTCTTGCAAGTTGTGGTGTACTCTTCTGTACATGTGCTGGCATCCAGGCCTAGTTCTTGCTGTAGCAGCACATGGGCTGATTGTACGTGCTCATGCACACCCAACCCCTCCCCTTGCCACACACACTTGTGGTGAGCGGATTTAGTTGCATCATCTAGGGCACTGCCATGGCTCCCTGGGATGCTGCTGTGGAGCTACAACAAGTGCTCAATTTGGTTTGGTGTTTGGCTCTCTGCACCCATGCAGATGCAGGGCGTCCAACACTGCCATACTACTCGTCTGCCATTCCAACATGGGCCTGCCCGACAGCCAGCACCAGAAAAGGGTTGGGGTGCAGTACACTTCAATACGGCACATGCCACACCTTCACACTACACACCAGTTCAGGGGTGCACTTGGTGGTCTCCCGCAAGGCTGCAGTGGTGATGAGCTGATATAGCACCCCATCAGGTCCGCTCAACTGGCCGGGCCTGATGCTGAGCCTGCTGGCATCTGTCTAAGTCCATTGGTGCAAATGGGGCTAAGAGACACTTGCTTTGGTCATTTGCAATGTGCATTGGGGGTGGGGGTGACTCGCCTTCTGCCTCCTGGCTGTTGGCACCTGCCTCCGCTCCACCAACTCCCTTGATCCCCCTCCATATCAAAGATGGTGCTCGCCTTCTCCTCCCACGGTGTGAGGGCAAGGGGCTCCATGGTGCCATCTCCATGGCATCCTGCCTGTGTTGGGAGCCCACACTCTGACCCAAAGGTCATTCCACCATTTTCAGCAGTCTTCGTCATCCCGGGGTACCATGTCTACCACCGTCACTTTCTGGCTTATTGATTGCCAGATTTTAGATTTCCGCTGCTCAGATGTTTTCCTCTGCCTGCTTCCATATAACTACTCACAATGGTCCACCACCTCATCAGTGAGGACATGTGGCTCCCCCTCACTGAATTTTGGCTCTCAAAGCCAGTGTTCAGGGACCTTACCTCTGGTCTTCTATTATGACATGATTCCTGTGACCTTTGGGTCTGGATGGCTGCAGGAAGTTGGGGATTCAGAGTGGATTCTGTTTTTCAAGGTGGCTGCCACCATGCTTTCCGTTCTGGTGATGATGCTATTTCCGCTGGCGCTTATTGTGCTGACGCTATTCGTGCTGATTGACGAGGAGTAACAGTAATTTCGCCAGGATTCCGCGGTTTATTGGCAGAGTGCCCTTTTCAGCGCTAATTCCACTAGCCGGCATTACTGTTACCATAGGAGCGGTGTGCGCATTCACGACATGTTGTGATCTGGTGCTGATTCTGCCGCATGCCAAGGCGATAATGCTAATTAGGCTCGGCAGAATTAACTCTAGGATACCGCCCAACTCCTGATGAGGCCCAATGTCCATCACTGGCACCCATAACAGTTGCATATGGTGCTTGGGGACCTGTCAAGATAGCAAGAGCTGTGAGGCCTGCCTGGGCTTAGCATCAAAGACCAGTTACTACAGAGAGCACAGGTTATGTCCCAATCTAACGGGACATACCTGCCTCCAGAAGACCACCTAGGCTCTCTGGAGCCAGAGTGTGTATACTCCTAGCACTGGCGGGGGAGGACTCTGGATAGAGTCCCTCTACCAGTTCTAAAGGCATGGAGCACCAAAGGAGGTCACAGTTCAGGGGTGCCTCCAGTTCTTCCAAGCTTATGTACTCTGAAAAGGAGAAGAAGTCAGAGTTGCAACCCAGGGATACCCCTGTCAGGTTAGTGATAACAACCATCAGGGAGCAGCATACGCGAATTGCCCTCTGCGAAAGGGCTGGGAGCTTCTGCTGTTTCTGTTGTGCTACCGCACGTGGTAACGTCACCTAGTGCTGTAAACAAAATCCCAGAGCACAATGACACAGCAGTGCTGCCGGTTCTGTTGGCCGGCAGCCCGCGTTATAGTATTAATGCCAGGTTACCAACAGCGGGTGGGCCGATTCTGAATTTTGAGATGGGGTTATCACATAGTGCTGCTGACCAGAACACAGTTTCTCCCTCTTGCTCCGAGACAGCTCGTCGGCCTCACTCACACGCCGAGGAGACTATAGGGACAAACTGTGAGACACTTGAGGTGCCACTTTCAATGAACAGCTGTGAAATACAACTTACCCCAATTGACAGCACTGTCTGTATCGGGCCCAGTTTTACCCCGTGCGGTGGGATACGTCGGGTTCCCTTTCTACAGGAACCTGCGTGGTCTCGCTTCAAAATCTCAGTGGGTAAGAGCAGCACTACAAGGACGGAACGAATTAGTCAGTCACAACATAGTCAGGAGGATCTGCCTACGAACAAAACGTGGCTAAGCATACATGCTGCTTTGCCACCTGTAAGACCTACTGTAAGAACTACGGGAATTAGATCAGTATACTACAGTGCCAGGGAAAACCCTAACGGTAAGGCGGTCTCACACTGGAGATCTAATGATGAGCCTCCATTCGCTGTAGACGAGGAAGTGTTTACAATGGACTTTAATGCCCCGAATAAAGACTTCCCCTCAGTGAACAAGCCAAATGATAGTGTCTCAATCATGCGTATGGACTCAAGCCGAAATCAATGTGCTACTGCAAACCGGTGCAGTTCTCTTGATAAGTCTGTTATGTTATTAACAGACTTAACTCGGATTAACAAAGCTTGTGCTGCGAATTGTGAAAAAAACAAGACCACAACTACGAGCTCACGATTGCCAGAAATGAAATGCATAGACAATTCCACACGTGAAGAATGCCCCCTATATACTACCATCCAAAGAATAGCTCTCACAAAACAAAGAAGAAGAGATGGAAGTAGTGCCGGAAGTCTACGATGCTCTCAAAGAAAAAAATCCAATCGAGAAGGGTCAGCAAATCCGACCGACCCGGAAGTGGAGGGTGCTAATGTCAACTTAAACTATAGCACGCTCCCTGACACGCAAGACTCATCGTCCTCCTCATCAGTTACTGACTACTCTTCAGATGAGCACTCACCAGTAGAGCGACCACACTCAAAGACCTGTAAAGATCAAAAGACTAAATATGAATGGGGAGCATGCGGTCGGAAAAAAGTGTCGTCAATCAGCAATGTCAACAGGCTCAGAGAGACTCAATCTACTATAACAGCATCCATGGCTATCACTATGGCACCGTTTACAAAGTTGTATGAACACTTAAATGAGAACATTAAGGATCTCTCTACACTGGTAGCTCTACTAAACTCAAAATTCGTGGACCTCGAACAAAATGACTCTCTTCTCAAAGAAGCGCAACAGGCCTTGTTTATCAAGCATGACTGTATGGTGAACATCATAACTAATCAGTTAAAAAACAACAACACGGACAAAAAACTTTTGGCTGAAGTTGCAAGGGAGGCCCTGAACATCTTTAAACAGAAAAACATCAATGTTGAAGCGATGCAAAAATACCGCGCCCCTAGTGTAGGCTGCCAAGTGGAATCGGTAACCGCTAAGGGGTTAAACATACTTTCCAGCCCTTCATCTGAGACGATCACGGTCTCTGACGACCCCGAAATCATCCAAGTGAACAATGCGCTTAGAAATAAGCAGATGAGGAAAGAGGTCGATCGAGAGAAGAAATCTTTGCCAAGTAACAGCTTGCACCCTTGTAGTGAGGAGTCTCGACCCCAAATGGTCAATGAAACTACCTCCTTCGCTGAAGTTTTGAAAACCAGCATGACGACCTCCAATCTAGCTCTCTATAACCCTCAGACGGCATCATCTTCAACCAACTTGGTAATCAGTGCTCTATCTCTCGACGACAGTTGTGTCCAAATGGAGCCTGGGCTTGCTCTTAACGTGGCTGCTCCAATCTTGACAGTGGACTCCTCTATCTTGCCATCGAAAACACACAATGCGTCACAAACCACTGCGAAAGTAAGAGTAGAGGCTCCTCCTCTATGTGCAATTTTCAAGAATGTACCGAGACCTGCCTGCCGCACTGATGTGATCGCTGAATCAAACATCTTGATGCCAAAGAAAACCAAAAATCAACCACTGCAAAAAAACTAGACAGACAAATAACTCGAGAAAATGTCTACGCAACCTAAAAACTGTAAATGTAACAGTGAACACAAACAACTGGAAAGGGCAAACCCAAACATCAACCCTGTCCGAAACTTTTGCGAATAAAGAGGAATCAGTGGAAGTGGCGGGAGAGGAGTCATTGGATCTCATAAACCTTTCCACATATGACGATGAGGATCCAACTGAGGTTTCCGAATCCTCTGAACCATCCAAGACCAATGGGGGAATGGTCGAAGAAGAGTTCCCTTCTCAAACCAGCACGGTTATCACAGAGGTGATGAAAACCTGCAACAGCCAACGTACTTGTACAATGATTTTGAATGAGGACATCTCCAAAGCGATTGATGTGCCACGCTCACCTATATTTTTGACAATGGAGGCCAAACGGAATCTAGCTGCCACATCTCGTATGTTGAAAAACCTTACCGAACCACCTAACGATATTCTGTTAACTACCTTATCGAGTGATTTGATCCAAAAAGAGACTGTTTCTTCCTTATCTAACCCAAAGTTGTCTGTAGATCAGACGCAAACAAATTGGTCTACTGTGGGAACGTCCACTAAGAAGACTTCAAACGGCATTCTGAAGAGTCCACCGAGACCACCGCAGAAGGGTTACAAGTCCCCTATGGTTAAAACTAAGACGACAAATCCCTATAAGGTGACGTTAGAAAGAATAGACAACGCGGACAACCCGATTTTAAATCGCCATAATGTGCTACATCTATTTCAACTAATTCCGAGTTTGCGATCAATCTTGTCTGACGATTTGAGAATTGTGGAATTTTGCGATGAAAAAAGAGATGACAAAGTGACTCTACACATGAACTCGAAAATAATTTTTGATATCCTATTAGAAGCAAGCTCTACTTTGTTATCCCTAGGATTCGAGATCTACAAGAGTGTTGACAGGTTGGACTCTATGCCTTATTCATTGTTGCGCGTCCCTAAACTGGCATGCAACAGGCTTAGTTCTGAACCTGTCAGCCGTATCATCGTTCTGGAGCACACTTTGAAGAATGCTTCGTCTGTAAACGAGAAGGCAGATATCCAGCCCAAACATGATGAACAAATCCACATAACCATCAACGGGCTACCCTCCTTGCGAAGTGCCGCCGCTGCTAAGTCATACAAAACAAATTCGAAAAATGATTGGGCTTGGATGGCCGCTGCGTTAAGTGGCAACTCGTACCAATAACACCAGGCTCCTGGGAAAGAAGGTTCGATCAAACTGGGATCATGGAACACAAGAGGTTTCAGCCACCTCTTTCACACACCATGGATACAAGACCTGGACCTGGTCTGTCTACAGGAAGCCTGGTTAGCTGGAAGCCCTATTCTGCAAGACTTTGAAATTGCTCTTAACCCTGCCATCAAAAAAGTTAAGGAAGACCATTGCGGCAAGGAAATCTACTGGCCTCAGAATCGTTTCATCCACTAGTGCTGCTCCTTACATCCAAACAGCAAAGGTCTGGATTCCAAAAGACAGGGAGTATGACGTCTTTAATATCATTAACGTCTACTGGAACCACGCTGCGACTGGTATAACATCTTTCATTGACCATATAACCTCTTTAATAGACGCTCTCTTTGAAGATGAAGAATCTCCAAACTTGATTATCTGCGGAGACCTCAATACAGACTGTACGAAGTATGTAAACCACAAAGGTGAGGGGAAAGTTTCAACACTTGTTTGGAAAGAAGCTGCCTCGAAATGGTGCCAGGAAATGGAAGCCAGAAGCCTGTCTATGCTGAATGTCAATGTGACAGGGGATATCCCTGCTAACCCCACACAGAGAAGAATGGACCAATACTCTATTCTGGATTACATGTTCGTGTCAGATGTGGTTCACTCATGTGTATCTCGGTTCGAGGTTAAACAAATGAACCACAGTGACCACGACATGCTGGTAATGAGTTTAAACATATCATGACCGACATTGCCAGCTCCATGGTCGCATGCTGTGGCCGTTTGCTCGAGCAGAATACGTCTTGAACTTGCTGACGCTGACGTAACTAAAATAGTTACCAAATTAAACCTAGCACACACCGAGGTCGAATACTGTCACCTGTTGATTGACTTCAAAGAACATAAACAAGTGCTGAAAAACAAAAAATGTGTTCACAAACACAGATTCGACTTGAAGATGCAACAATGGAAAAGACTACTGAGACAAGAAATTCAAAAGTTAAGCACAGAGGACAAGGATGTTTTCGTCGCAAAGAAAAAGGAAATAAAACAAGCATTCAGAAATTGGTGCAAGGCTTACAAAAACAACTCTGTTGCAGAATGACTCGGAGGCAATGTTGAGTAAATTACGGTATAAAAAATCAACGGATTTCTGGAGAACTATTAACAACAAATTTGCGCCGCAAGAATCTTTGCAGGCAAATCCGATCTCAGAAGCAACATGGATTGCCTTTTATTCCAACTTATTTTTTGCGGAAGGCTGTGCGGAAGACTGTTACTCATCAAAACTAGATAAGTGGGACTTAAAGTTTGATCGCCACGATATCCTATCATCCATAAAGAGATCCAATGCTTCCAGAGCACCGGGCCCCGATGGACTCACAAATGATACCAACAACCGTAATCCTGAGGCCTGGACGGAGTTCTGTATGACACTTTTCCAAGGAATAGCTGATAAACGAGCTTCTCCAATGTCTTGGAAGAGTGCAATTTTGTAGTCCCGATTTTCAAAAAGGGCAACAGGTCTAATCCTGGTGAATATAGACCTATCGCGTTACTGGATGTCATAAGTAAGATCTACGCGACCCAATTACAACAGATGTTACTGAGATGGGCAAGTGAAAAATCATCACAGTGATCCCAGACAAACCGGGTTTGTGAAGGGTGTGGGGTGCGGACTCAACCTGCTATTACTGAATCTCTTTAAGATCGAAGCAATAAGATCAAACACCAAAATATACTTGGCCCTGATAGACTTTTCTCATGCTTTTGATAGCATTGATCTGGGAATCCTTTGGAAAAAAAGCATGGAACTGTCCGAAAAGCCTCACTGAAGCCATTAGGGAACTCCACTTTAACACAAACATCAAAGTTCGGCTTGATCATCAGGGGACTCTCTCAAAGCCGATACAAACATCGAAGGGCGTGAAACAGGGTTGCCCTTTGGCCGCCACCATCTTCATCCTGTTTCTATCAGATGTTGGTGAAGCCCTTAGTGAAGTTCCTGCGTTTCCACCCAAGATGAACGACATTCATATAAGCTGGCTTGTCTACGCGTACAATCTTATACTGCTAGACATGACTCCAATTGGACTCAAACGGAAACTTGAGGCCCTTGAAGCATATGTGTGACGAAAAGGTCTGCAAATCAATAAACAAAAATGTGAGATATTAACACTGCAAAATTTGCGGACCACGAAGAAAACCCAAAAAAAACAGAACTGGTACATTGAAAAGACAAAATTAAAATCTTATGTAACACAAAATACTTGGGCATGAGGATAAGCTCAAATATAGATGACTCACCTTGGGCAATTCAGCAAAAATTAAGTGTCGATACCTGGCGTGCCAAGCAGCAATTATCAACAAGCAATTCGGAAAATATTCGCTCAAACCGATGATTGCATTTTATCAACAAAAAGCTGTTCCAGCTATAACCTATGGAGCGGAAAATGCACTGGGATGCTCTTATAAGCTCTGGAACACCCTAGAAAACATCTTCTGGGTAAGAGCGTTACACCTCCCTCATGGTACGTCTACAGTCTGCATCCGATATGAACTGGGGCTAATATCGATGCATCCTAGAGTAAGCTGGAGCTTACTATGCCTCTTTAGAAAATGCACTTTAACTAAGCCAGTGTTGCAGTTTGAGATACTAAAACTGAAGACAGTTCCTGCCACTCCTACCCTTGCAATTTGAATCAAATACTGTATGAAGATCCTGGAACTGTACGACATCAAGCTTCCGATACTGCTAGACAATCCACTTCTTGCCAAAATGAAAGTGTGGAGCATGGATTGGTATTTAACATGCGAACAAAGACGCAATAGCAGAAGGATGGCAGACGTACCTGGTGAGGCTAGAGCTTATGGAAATCTCCAAGCATACTTGACCCAATTTCCAGATTCTACAGCTAGATCAACATACATGAGGTTCAGACTGAATCTATTGGCCACTAAAGAATGTCAAAACTTAGTTAACCCAAACATACAGTCATCCTGTCGCTTTTGTAAGTCATGCACAGAGATGCTGAAACACTTAACTATTTTTTTGTCCGATTCTACGTACATTAAGAACTCAGACACTTGGTCCTGTGTTCGTGAAACTGCAAACTTTGTGTGCTGCAGACTGGTGGGAATGGATGTTCGAAGGATCCAATCGTCCACTTATGTTTGCCCTAATTCTATTTCTGGACGAATTAAATAAACGCTTGAAGGAAAGTGAAACTGTAAATCAACCAGCTTCTACTGGAGATGGAGGGCAATTATAGCCCGAAAAGGTTTTGGGTCAGACTCATTACGCATGCATGTGAGTCTGAATGAATTAAGATGGATGAGTGTCCACAAAAGCCGATTCCTTTGTTTTTGAGATGGAAGGGAGCTAGCACTGTAAATGCTTGTCTTGACTGTGTTCTTTTTTTAAAGGTTTACAAAAACCGCATAAAGATAAAAATAAAAAAAAATTGCCCAAGTAGCTGTGTCTGTTGCGATCAAGTCCTTCTTGTGCCAACAAGACATTAGCAATGTTTGCTGCAATGGACCAGCAGCAAAATGCACCTCCCCCATGTCTGCTTTGCAAGAACAGACCCAGAGACCTGGCCCTGCATTGTTATGCTGCATCAAGAGCTTTTGGCAGCTCCTGACGCCAAGTCTAAGGTGCTGGAACATGTATTGTAGGATGTGTAAAGAGGAAATCTCCCCAAAATAATCTGGTAAAAAGGAAATAGTGGTAAAAAATGGAGTGCACAACTTGCAAGAAAAAACACAGTTTATTTGCAAATATCGTCCGGGAGAATCAGACAACTCAGTGGAACTGAACTGATGCCCATATCCTACGAATGCAACATTAGTTCTAATTCTAACAGTCCCATTGGTTAGTCGTCATTGAACCCCTAATGACGCTACATTGAATGATTCTACTGGTGGTTCCCCTTCTCATGACTGACAAAATACCACCCCTAAACATGACATACTTTTCACAGTCACCAAATAGTATGTTGTTTCATTGGGTGACACTTTTCATAATATAAATGATAAAAAAGCTCTACCGTAATTGGACAGGGACATCTGAGACAGCTCGATATAATGTGTGAAAATCAGTGAGGTGAATACTTTGTTGCAACGGATGGAACACCACAATCCCCATCCCCTAATTGGGCCTTCTGGCTTCCAACCCAGTGTTCCTGCCCACTCTATGACTCCCATCCCAATAGATGCTGCCAACTCTGGAAGCAACCTTCTTCTTAGCTTCTCGCAATAACTACATGAATACAACGTGACTGAGGCTCTGCTCCTGGATATTAATTTCTTGTATTTATTCGTTCTACCAGGACACTTTTACCACTGCACCAAGTGTCCTAACTCTCAATGGGGGCCGCTGTGGTCACAGCCTAATTTTGTGTCTTGGCAATGCTGCTGCCTGGGCCTTCTTGCATATCTCACTGTGTCCTTCACAACCACTGCGTATTCATTTGTCTATCACCTGGGAAGCGACCTGCTGTCTCCAGGCCCCGGAAATCTTCCTCCCTTGCAACAATTAGTGGGAAACAGTTTGCCATCCCTTTCCATCTTAACCTTGGCTACTTGGAGCTTTCTGCCCAGCAGCAGAAATACAATTCAATTAAATGACCATTGCTCAGAAACCAATTGTTGAATACCACTTCTAACAACTACACTTTCTAAATCTCAATCTACTACAAAATCAAAATAAATCCAAACTTCACAACCTTAACTAATAATATAAGTGTAAAAAAAATGCAATATACAAAAAGAAATGCTTTGCTACATGTGTTTTTTACTATGCAGCCAACAGCATAGAAACTTCCTGAAGTGTGGCAAAACTAGTTCTTCTCTAAATACAGTGTCACACCATAAACGCATGTGACAGATATGTCACTGCCAGGGCCTAATATCTTGTTCAAAAGATTTTTCTTAACTTCTACTTGTGCTCACATTTAGGACATTGGATGTGCATATTTACACTCCCCCTTTGGTTAATGTATTAACCAATAAATCCTTCTTCCTATGCCAATCATCTTTTGGAATCCATGCCTTACAGACACCATGTAAGCTTTCTTTCAGTGATGCATACTCCTGTACAGGTCATACAACAGCAATCACCATCACCATTAGAATCTATTTAATGCTCAGTGTAATTCTCAGGATCTGTAGGTGGACTAAAGAGTGTTCCAGGAGGACCAATTGTATTCCCTATCTGAAACATACGGGTTCAACCTCACCATTCCACTTATCTGTCTGTGTAGAAACATGCCCCAAGAGGGGTATGGCAGCATCATCAGATCTCTTCAGACTGAGTGACATCATGGAGCTTCCTTTAGACTCCACCGCTTTACAGCAATGCAAACTATTTGGCAAACAAAAAGAACGATCAACATCACTACGAGGTAGAGGAACAATCACTTTTAGATGTTGCTCAAGCAGCTTGGCACCCAAGAAATGTTTTTGTTATATCAGTCATCTTTGACCACCTTGCCACTTTCCTTTTCCACAGTAGTATGCAGCTTCCGTTGTCTGAGTCATTTGGGGGCACGTACAAGCAGCAGGAACTGATGATTTTAGCAAAGAGGCCCCCTCCATTCCTGTTATCAAAAACAGGATGTAACAGTTCTGCAGAGTGGTCAGTCTCAATGCCTTCAGTTCCTCCCTGATGAAATTTAAACCCTGCTCTGTTTCATTCATGAGCTGCAATAGCTACCAGTGCTTAATCTGAGTATGTTTTGCATTGGTAGCTGTCTGAATACCTGGTGAAAGAAGTGATGCAAAATAAAACGCTACCTTGCTGAAAAGGCGATACTCCATAGTTATTTCTGCCATTCTATCAGAGGATTCCTGGGAAAAATAATTGCTATTGTGCTGATGTCTTTGCAAGTTCAGGGAACACCTGGTCCGATTGTGAGACACAGGGCCTCATTACGACCATGGAGGTAGCCATGCCGCTACTTGCGGTATGGCTACCCCCATACCGGGTAGTGGGTCCGGGTTCCCTGAATGGGGAAATACCGGGCTATTCCGACCTTGGAGGGCCCGGTATTTCCCCATTCAGGGAACCCGGACCGGTACATCCCCATTCCCATGGGAATAGGGAGGATGCAAACAACGGGCCTGTTAATGACAGGCCCGTTGTTTGAATCCTGGGCTTCTCGTAGGACCAGGCATCCTTAGTGAGTCCCGCGAGGAGACCTCGTAATGAGGCGGTAGGGGGTTAACAGGGCCGGCAGCTCTACCAGCCCCGTTAACCCCCTACCGCCAGGGTCATAATGAGGCCCACAGTTCCAAGAGCAGGATGTACAGCAAATGACACAATATCAGAATGTGGTATTGTTAAGATGGATTTATAAACTCTGACCAGGTGAGCAGAAGTTTACAAGGCCACCCTAGTTTAGTCGAACAGGGGAACCTTCTGGACAAGCTAGACCAATCTACGGTAGCCTGGCAGGCAGTCAAGCCTATGTCCGAGGAGGGGTGAAAGTGATCGGAAGCCCACAATGAGGAAACACAGTAAAACTCCACAGATTACCCTTAGACAGATGTATCAAAATACATTTATTATAGGCCTTATAATCAAAACACGAATAAACCACAGTTATGAAGTAACAATACCACATACACTATCTAACATATATACAATATTGCGATTAGTCTAAGGCTGATGATGGGGAAGAAAATAACCACAACCTGTAACAGTAAAGGGGTTAAATCAACACAATTTTCAGTTTAGGCAGTCCTTCATCAACAATCCCTAACTTATGAAGTCCAGCCCTACGAAGAGAGAAGCCTAGCACTCAAAGTACAGTTATGCGTTAACAATGCTCGGTGGTGCGTAAACGAAAAAGCGGGTTCTCTTTAGGGGGCTGTAGCTGCTCAGGAAGGGGCTTGAGACGATGAAGAATAAGTTCCTATTCCTAGCAGAATGTCTACCCTTGCAGATAGAGGGACCTTCAGAGTTCGGGAATAGCTGGCGACCACAGGCTATCCCAGCAAAGGTGAGTATCTTTTCAGGGACACTTGTGCGTAAAAGTGAATGGATGTGCCAGGGGCCACTGGTAAGTTAGGAACATACTCACCGACCCTCGACACAGTCCAGACCAATCTTTGGCAGTCTAGCCAACGTCGCCTGTTGGTGTTAACCCTGCAGTTTCAGGACTCTACGGCTCTCAGTGTCTGCAGTACGGGATGATCATCTGTGATGACGTGTTTGCTTTTTCACAGCCCTTGAAGGAAGAAAAAGGTTTGTTCCAGTGCGGCTTGTCTCAGGACATGGTAGATAAGAACTACATGCCCTTCCAGCAAGGTTTGCCACAGCAGGGTGACACAGGGACCACAAATGCTTGTGTCTTGGCCCAATCTTATAAATTGTGATTCAGAGAAGCTAGGACAATGAGTTTTGGCAGGAGAGGGCCCAGGACCAGAAGCTAGAGATTCCCCAAGTGACGAGTTTCAACTCCAGATAGCAGTGGTCCTATGCAATACCCTGGGTTGGAGCTGGTCAGTTCACTGGATGGCCCAGGAACACTTCTGAAGAGGCTCTTTGCGAGGGTAAGTAGAAGAAGCCGAGAGTAATTGTTTCCACTACTCCAGAGGGGTGAAGCACCCTGGCAGGCCTTCTCAGTTCCATGAAGAACAGGGGTTCGATGGGACAACAGCGGGGTCAGGTTGCCAAACGTTCCAAGCACGTCACTGGCGGTTCCTCGAGTCTGATTTCTTCTTAAGGATACTTTGCTCCTTATGAGGTTTGGTGTTCACCTCAGTAGATCAACCTGGAATGGATGCAGAGCCCCTTCTCTTATCCAAGATTCGGTTTGCGCTCAAATCTCAGATAGCCAATCGAAGGTCTGCTCTCTTGCATCCACACCAGCATGGGTCTTTTGTGGCCCATGGTGGTTCCAGTCATTCATGGCTTCCAGACATATTGGTACCAATAGTGTGGATTGGGACCAGACAGTCCCATCTCTCTTGCTGTGCACTAGCACACGTGACATGCAGGAGCCTGCAAAAGTTGCGTTTTTCGTGGTAGGCTGCATGCCCAAATAAGGAATACCCAGGTCTGTTGACCTGGGGGAAGGCAAAGGGACTAAATGGCCAAAGGACAGAACAAAAGACTTTGTGGCACAGCCATTTTCGGCACTGGCCACAGTCTTGGGCCAAACACAGTAAACACGGTATGGTCTATAGAAATAAAGTAAAAACCCTTTAAAAGTAAACAGCTACCACCGGTTCATCCTACGCACACTTGTATGAACACCACAAAATCCTTGGAGGGTGGCTAGCACCATAAAACATAAGGCCCCCTATGCACAGTACTGCAAGGTACTTGGCACATAGCCAAAAAGTTACCAAGCAAAAGCAACAAAGTTGAAGACTAAGGGAAACATAGTTTCCTGGTACTGATAGCCTGATGGGCGTGCCCGTTTCCCCATAACAAATGAGCAAAAGCCCAGAGAAGCACAGCTGAAGGCTGTGCTCCACTGGAAAAAGTCAGGTTAGGTACTCCAAACAAAAGCAAAAAGTGTGGAGGGTTCACAAGTGGAGGGAACATTGCACATAAGGGACATTTTTCCTACAGTTATTGCCAGTGCTGGCAAGTGCAGTGTAACCAGGGAGCAAATGCTGCACCAACCTGGTGCAGTTATGTGTAGGCAAGGGTGTTGCATGCCTAATAGTTGTTCATGAGCGAAGCAGTTCCTCCTCATAGGTTTGGGAGCTCCATTGTTCTTGTGCACCACTTGGTTATCCCCGGTTTAATGCTACCCAGGGATCTGAAACACAAGGAAGATTGTAAGAGTGCAACTCATGTCCTGTTTCATTTTCACAAGAAAGTGTATGCTGTGTTGTGAATGATAGTTCCCCTCTACTTGGTCCCTTAGTTTCATAATGGAGTACCACATCCTTTGTTTCCTCCTTCTCTGCCATATTTTACAGCTTAATGTAATAAGCCTTATAAACAGCATCACCCTCTTCCACCCACTGTACCTGGACCCTTTGTCCCTGGAACAGCCCCCTAACTCTGCCTACGGCCAAATGTACTAAACAGTGTGCTGTCTGTGCTGGTACTTCCTGTGGGATAAAGAGTTTGGGTGTTCCAGTCACATGCAGTATTAATGAGCAAGCATAGCAGTTGTCATTTGACCTCTCTCTTCCCACTGCTTGTATGTGGTTATAGCACATAATATGATTGTCAGTGTGATGCTCATCCCTAGTGCTGCTCAGAAATAGCTCTGAATTCAAAACATCCCATTGGTTTCTGGTCATCAACTTATTCATATACTGTGCTACATATGTATCATTACCACTATGTTTTTGAAAAACCCATTCTTGTTTAAACAAATGGAAAGGGAGAGAGAAAAAAAAGAGAACAATCAAGCATCATATGAATGACAAAAATTCCTCCGCTGCTCCTCTACTGTGATTCTGAAGAAAAAGTGTCTGATCATCCAAAAAGATGAACTGAAGTTAAAAATGTGACAGTGAACTAGCAAATACTTCCCTTCTTTCACCCCGTCACTTGTCTTCTCCTGGAAGGGGGGTGGTGCCCTTGTCATAGTGCATGTCAGACACATGTATTCATGGTTTTCGATCAGCGACTTTGATGGCAGTTCGGTCAGCGTATGTCACAGTATATGGTCCAAAAACCTAGGCTCACCCCACTTTCTTTTGAAATGCCTTATGTAGCTCCAGTCACCCAGTAAAAGTTGTGACTACTGGAGTAGAGATTCTTCTACTTGTAGTGTTGGTGCTTCTGTTGTTGTCGTGGCTAGCCCATCTCGAGGGGGTGGAACCTGTATGGAGATGAATTTATGAGAGTTTGTCAATTCCCTAAGATAACCCTGAAACTCGTCACACGACATATCAGATGAGCTGTGAGCATCAGAAGCTGTGAGAGCACGAGTATGCAGAAAATGCAGCCTTTCACCTGTTATTATTTCATGCAGGGTTATGTGGTGATCGGAGCCAGGCTGGTTCCTTAAAGCAAATAATGCTAAGGATAAGCAATGCAGCAAGCTCTTGTGAAGTGTTTCACACCACTTTGCAAGGTGTTCTTTTAGTAAGCTGTTAAGATGCTCCACGACTCTGTTGGCTTGGGGTGGTAAGCACGACATAATTTGTGTTTTATGCCCAATATAGAAGTCATTTATATGAAGAGGTTGTTGGAAAAATGCAGACCATTATCGGACCTCAACACCTCATATACCCCCACTGTGGGAATACTTCATGCACATGGAATTTGACCGCAGATTTAGCATCAGGGTGGTCAAAGGGACCTATCTCAAGCCAATGGGTGAATCGGCATAACACAACAATCAAATAGCGAACATTATTGCACATGTTAATCATATCCAAAAAATCTATATGGAGATGTCGAAAAAAGGCCCTGAGGGGCTTGCTTTAATTGTTTTCAAAGTGTGACTTGCGGTATACCGTTGGCATGTTACACAATTGGTAACATGTTCCTGCGAATTTGGGGAAAACCAATCATCTTGGAGATCGGCTGCAATGCACTCTTTGATTGTGTGTGCTTGGTAGTGCAATTGGTCAAGGGAAATTTTAAGGAGCACTTGGGGCATAAGAGGCTTTCCTGAAATGTTCTGTCTCCATATTAAATCTATGGGGGATAAATAACACCCTCTTTTTCACGATAGTTCTTGCTGTTGCTGAGAGGCACGTCCCTTTTACTCTATGATTTGGGTCACGGGCATGGCATTAAAGGGCTAAGTAAGTTGTGCTTGCTGTCGTGCAATATTGGTAAACATAGGAGCTTGTTCTGTAAAGTGTGGTAAATATGCTGCTTCTTTTGCCGCTGTTCTGCTACATCATTGCCCTGAGATATTAAGTCTGTACCTTTGGTATGGGCTGCACACTTCACAACTGCTAATGCTGAAGGAAGGGGTAGTGCTTCTATTAGCCTGGAATGTAAATCTACATGTTGAACAGGTGTGCCATCTGGCTTTTTAAACCCTCTTCTCTGCCATCTAGACAACCCTGAATACACTGTGGATGTGACATATGCAAAGTCTGAATAAATGGTAGCACAGAACCCTTTGGATACTTCTATTGCTGTTATCAATGCCACAAGTTCTGCAGCTAACGCAGAATAGTGTGTCATGGCCACAGGCCCAAGAACACATAAACACAGGGGTCCTGGCTGGACTCAGTCCTGGTGCCTTTGGCGCCAGGCTCATATAGAGCTGTGAGCAGGAACACTTTATTTCAGTGCAGGAGTGCTTGTACTTTATTTCAGTGCAGGAGTGCTTTTATTTTACAAGAACTTTCCAGGAGCTGAAAGCCTTTATTCCAGAGAACATCCTCATGTGCTGACTCATCGGGTGTGGCTAACTAGGCCTGGTCTTCATGTGCTGACTCTTCGGGTGTCGCAGGGTGTGGCAGGCAGGCTGAGCCTGGTGGGCGTGGCTTCAGAAGCTCAGCTATATAAGCTGCTCCATCCTTAAGGCCGGTGCTTCATGTTACTGTGCACTCGCGTGCAACGTGACACTCACCCCCGCTTGGACCAGTTTACTTAACTTTGAAACCAGGCTTTCTCCTGCATACTAACCTCCAGAAAACCAGTGCTTCATCTCTTCATCTGCAGACTCATCTCCTGACATCCAGTGATCTTGATCCCGACGCCCCAGCACCGCGCTCCGCAACCACGAACTCGGACCCTATGAAGAAGAAGAAAGACAAGGTTAGAACATCTGTCCTAGGGCCGTGCCGCATTTGAAGCCCACACAGCCCCTAGTTAACAACTTCCCATCTACTGTACCGCTGCAGCTTCGTTCCTTGTTCCCTCCGTATGCCACCTCGAGCTCCACAGCTTCTGTTGGGCCGGCAACATCACCTTCAAGGGAAGAAAGCAAAAGAGAAAATATCAAAAGCGGAACGGACAGCAATACAAGACAACAAACTTTACAATACAACAAAAACAGATGAGGAAAGGCAAAGGCAAACAGGAACAGTTACCTGAAGTATAGTGGCTTAGTAGCAGCAGGACTGGACTACCACATGCAAGGGACCAGTGAAGGAACTCGGTCTAGATCATACAAGCGCCCCTGCCAGAAGCAGCAGGATGGAGTGCTCGCCAACACTAATCAACAGGTGAGCTTTCCAGGGACAGCGCATTCCACGCGTACCACGGTTTGGGAGAAGGGGTCTGGAAGGGGGTCAGGCGCACAAGCTGGCATACTCACGCCCCCTATTCTCCATGCAGGATCAGTTCTAAACAGCATCACCTATTATCACCAGTCACCACATAAGCGCAGAGGGCGAAGTCGGACCCGAGTGACGTCACCCCCGGGAGGGCTGCAACCGTGCCCCAATGCCTGCGCAGAGACCAGATGAGCATAACATAGTGTTGCGGCAGTCTCATTTTTAACATGACCTCAAACTCCCAATCCTCATAAGGGACTACTGCCACCCTGTGTGCCTGTAACCTGTTTTGTGATCAATTGTTGATGATACGTCAATTAAAAGAATCTCTCCTTCCTCCGAGGCGTCTTTCTTAACATTTGTTAGATCCTCAAATCCTTCCTCGTAAGTAGCATAATCATGTATGTCATCATTTGGCTGAACTGGTTTTGCGAGAATTTATTCTGGGTTAACTTTGTGACACCCAACTGTCTAAATCAATGGATTTGACAAGATTACCTCATAGCCTGAAGCTCGTTGGGTGGTGACAGTGGCCTTTGATTTGTCCAGAAGGGCACACCCTACGTGCTTCACTTAAAGTGTCACTGAGCAGCCCATAGTGATGGTGGATGATTTTTGAATAGGAAATGTTGCTGCTGCAAGTGCCTGCTCACATGGAAAATGTCGCTGCATTACTGGGTCTAAAAGATCACTGTAATAAGCCAAGGGTTTGAGGCTATGTGATGTTTTCTGGATGATGACAGCCATCATCACCTGACTGTTAGAATGTGAAGAAAAAAACATTTTTTTATAATCTGGGGTTGCAAAAACCGGTGCATTACTAAGTACATTTTTTAATTTCTTAAGTAATGCGATAATGTCTTAAATAATGCGATCATTTCAGGTGCCCAAATGATGGGATGCTTCACCCTCTGTGCTTCCTTCAACCTCTGCTGGAGTGGCTTAGTGTACGTGGAATAATCAAAACTCAGGACCAGCAATAATTGCACAAGCACAGTTGTATTTCCATCACAGTACTTGGCTGTGGTGTGCCTTGTACCGCTGCTGCCCTTTCTGGGGTAACCCTTCTTCCTGCTCATGATATTATCTGCCCTACATACACTACCTCTTTCTGGCAATATTGACACTTCTCTTTGTCCACCGTCTACTGCTTCTCTGCCAAACGTGTTAAAAGTACCGCTGTATCCTCCCTACACTGTTCTTCTGTGGTACTACATACCAGGAGGCCATCTACATATTGTATCGCTGTACTCTGTGTTTGCAGGTTTCCTAGATCCATTTGTAAGACTATTTTAAAAACACTTGAGCATTTGCAATACCCTTGTGTTAAATGAGTGTGTTGGAATCTTTGCACGTGATATGTAAAAGCAGTGAGAATCTGTGTGAAATGGAATGGAAAAGAATGCATTCTTGAGGTCTAATACTGTGAAGTAATTTGCAACTGTATGCATGTCACATAAAATGGTGGCTGTATTTGGCACCACTGGGAATTCTGCCACTACAATATTGTTTAAAGGACAAAGAACCTATGCTATACTCTAGGACCCCCTTTTTCTTTTTTCACTGGGTATATAGCGTGTTGCAGGGGGATTCTGATAGTTGAAGGATGCCCTGTTGCCACAAAGCTAGTATGGTGTCATAAATCCCAACTGCTTCCCATGTCATGGGGAACTATTTGGCCTAGGGCACAATTGACCCTGGTTTCAGCTTGATGCAGACTGCCCTATTCCTTTCAAAAGATCCTCATTATGGGGTCCACTGGTCCATATTTGTTTGGGCACTTTGTCCAGATCCTCTTGTAGATATGCTGACATTGTATTTGTAACTAGTAATCTCCAGGGGTTCCTCTCTGTGCTCTATAACCACCTGACATAGTATAATCTGAAACACCATCTCTCCTACGTTGTGATTATCTGTAAAAAAGCTGTTTGTCAGTCAAGTCTGTCAAGCGTTGTGCTGGGTTTCTGCATAAGACAGTGCACCATTGAATCCCATCTTCATCATAACCTTGCAGAATCACTTTGTCTTTCTCAGTTATTGCTGCTTCTAAGTGTATTGGTGATGGTTGTGCCTGGTGCTACTTCCTTGTGTACCGCTGGTCTAAAGATACTATCTGTGGATGATTGGAATTTGTGGTCCTTAATCATGGGCACCCAACATGACAATATTTGCACCCATAGAGGAATATCTCTGGGTAAATTGGTGCCGCTCGCAAAGTGCTGTGCACCAGAATGTTTATATCACTGCAGGGACCTGTGTGTAATACACACTTAGGGTGGCACATACTATGCCTTTTTCAGAGAATGACATTGTCATGCTCAGTTTGCTGATAATGTTGCGGCCTAATATGTTAACTGTTGTGTCCCTTGAATACAACAGTGGTGCTGCAATTTCTTGTGTGCCTATGTTAAGGGGTAAATCTTCAGTGAAAGGAACCATTACAGCAGCCCCAGAAAATCCCTGCTTGTCCATTATTTTGTCCAACAAATGAACTCTGCCTTCCTGAATACAAGACTTGGTAGCTTAGAGGACGTGGCACGACAGAGCCCCCGTGGGCTTTCCTTTGTGCCTGTGCCTATGAATGTGAAAGGGTTAACTGTGAATGGGTTAATTCCCTCAGCACTGCTGCTCCTGTGTAATGTGGTACTGCACCTTGGGGTAACACATTGTTGTCCCATTGCTGAGCAGGGGCTTGCACCTGTTCTTGAAGGGGATTCAGTTGTTGGTATTAGGGCAACTGCTGTTGCTGAACAGTGTTCTGTGTACTTTGGGTAGCTGGGGGTGGCTGCTGATGGGTGCTTTGTGTATTTGCAGAAAATCTGGATTGCATCTGTGAGGGTTATATCTGTGGTTGATAGGCAAAAATCTAATACACAGGGATACTACCTAACCCATAATTTACTGATTTCTGCTCCTACAATCTCATGCCAAGTGAAAATCCTGTTGAATAAAGGACCCATAAGGGGGGCAGGGTGGAAGCCACTATAAATTGTGGGGCAGAGGCCACTGTAACTTTCTCAATTGTCATGTCGTTCTCATTATTAGGGGTGCTGCCTTCCTCCTCATACATTTTCCACAATTCTTATATGTTTTGTCTATACTTTAACTTCTTCCCTTTGTGTGTTGACAATCATTTTGTTTACATATGCTGTAAAATATCTTTTGCGTGTGTACTCTGAAAAACCAGAAGGTGTCTCACCTGCTAGTCCCTGGGGATCTGTCATCCAGGTGGCCAGGACATGGCAATCGCTTTTGGATCCAGTTCCTGGAGGTGGACCAGTGCGGGAGGGTCAGCTGGGTAAGGGGTCATCGGGGAGTGGGACACAGATGGTTAGATGTGGTATCCCATTCCCTGTAACACCTTTACCCCATCCTACCCGGTAGGATATTTAGGGACTTTACCCCTGCTCCCCTTTTACAACACACACACTTTCTCACTGACAGCCGCTCTAAGGGAAAACAGACTAACAACCGAGCTGTGTACCTGACAACATGTCCCAATACTATGGTCAGGCGAGATCAGGCAATTATTGACAATCACTCACACCTGACTTCCATTACACTTCCCCACACAGATAAAATGTGGTGCATGAGAGCACACTCTGCACTAGGCAAAGCACATGAGGAAACAGCAGTTCCAAGATGACAGTTTAACAAGAGGAGAAAGACGGCCAAAAAGAAGGGGTAACAAGGAAGGGAGTTCCAGTGACCTCTTCAACAAGGAACAGTTACTTCCATGAAACCTCAAGAGGAAGTGTAAGACCAGGAAACCAGGCTGAGGAATCCTGCATTGTGTGTTGGAGGTAGCCAGAGCCCCCCCCCCCACGTCTGGAGTCAAGGCGGGGAGAATCTCCAGCCACTGTGGTACTGTCCTTGTCTCCAAGAACAAAGTTGAAAAGTGAAAGCAACACAGCCAGTGAGTTGGGGAGACCGATACAAGACCATTCTGTGTTGAAGCAAAGGTGGCAAGCAGCACCATTCTATGGCGAGCGCTGGAACAAACATTGTTAAAAGGTTTGTGATAAGAGACGCAAATTAAGTTAAATTGCTGATGAGTGACTGAACTTTAAAGCAAGCTACAATACCTTTGACAAAGTGGTCCGGCACTGCACGGGTGCTCAATCGAAGGTCTCTGTAAGGTACCCAGCTGAGAAGTGATAAAAGTAGATGAATTTGGTCCAAGCCCGACAGAGGGAGATCAAACGAATACATGTAAATAAAAGTAGTCCTGCGACGGTACAAGTCAAATCCTGTGCACAGTCGAAAGCCTTTGATTTTGATGAAGTGGAGACCGTTTGGAAAAGTACATGAATTTGGTCCAAGCCCGACAGAGGGAGATCATTTGAAAGCTTTGTGTTAAAGTGGGTCTAAGCCCGGTGGAGAGGGGCCTGGGGTGAATCGAAAATCACCCAAGAAGCTATACATAAGAATCCTGAGGAGATAGGAACTTCTGAATGTTTGTTTGTCGCATCCGACCCTCTGAAGTAAAATACTTTGGCAAAGAGACATTGACATAGAAGGCCTGGATACTGAGATTTGAGAAGCATCCTAATGCTAGAGAAGCCAAAGACTGTGCTAAGCACGAGTGTGCTGTCTTGTCCCATGCTGAAAACGTGGGTAAGGGAGACCAATGGCTTTAATATCCTGACATATTTCTTGAACACTTTTCTTTTGCATAACATTGTTTCCCATACGATTTGTATTTAGAAGTAAAGATTGGCAATAGGTTTATTAGTATAGGCCCTTTTATTTTGAGAAGACACCACTAGAACTGCGTTATTATTTTTAAATGGTTGCAGATTGCTCCCATCTTTAGATTTAGGATTAGATAGGCATTTTTCAAACCTGATTGAAGTTGAATAAACACCCTTGAACTGTCAACACTTGTGTCTGTCTTACTGTTTGATACCATGACTTCCTTACAGTACCCTCTTCAGGCCATTGTCTAAACATTTTTCCTGCAGTCCCCTTCACCCACTCTGAAACGTACTTCAATGTTTTATCCCTGTATTGTGGAAAATGGGATTGCGTCTGTGGGGGTTGTAGCTCTGGTTGAATGGCAAAAGTCTGGTACACAGGGAAACCACCTGGGCCATACTATACTGGAATTCTGCTCCTACACTCTTGAGCAATTGTTCCCACCTTCCCGCAAACCCACCACAGTCCTCCAAACCTAGGTCTCACTCCACCATATCTGAATCCAGTCCCCTTTTCCTCTCTGAAAGCTCCTCCTTGCATGTAGAAAATACCCTGCCTGTGGAACATTCCCTACTTTTGGAGGGTACACTATTTGTTGAGTATAAAGTGCCTTGGGAGGATACACTACTCCCCCCCCCTTTGCTGAGAATTGTATTTGTTTTGCCTTTCCGCAATGTTGGTAATTACTGCAACTTCCATGCTGAATGTAGCTAATTTCTTTTGTACTAACTTTGCTTCTGCCTTTTGAGCCTCTTATCTTGTCTATAATATCTCCTGTTACAAACCCACTATCATCATCTTCTGTTTTTTTGTCATCCCACGTTGACTCACACTTCACATCTTCTAAAGAACAGAGGTTTCTAACGGCTTTACTGTCTAGTTTAAACATAATCTGTCCTGCTATCCACTGATCTGTTGGAATCGCTGCACACCGCCCCTCCTCCTCTGGTTTCCATGCTGAGCTTCCATCTGCATTTGCACGTGATTTCCTATTTCTGAACTTACTGTGTTTCTAACAGTGTCTGCTATCATGCTTTTAGTAGTACCTGTTCATTTGTTTGTCGCCCCCTTTTTATCCTCACTAGTAGATTCATAACTGGGATTGTATAGCCTGCATCAAGCTTTTGAATAAAGGACCCATATGGGGGCGGGGCGGACGACACTGTAACTTGTGGGGTGGAGGCCACTGTAACTTTCTCATTCATCGTCTTTCTCATTATTAGGGTTATCTTCCTCATACATTTTACACAATTCTAATATGCTTTGAGTATTCTTTAACTTCTTCCCTTTGTGAATGGACAATAAATATGTGTACATGTGCAGTAAAATATCTTTTGCTTGTGTACACTCTTTGGGCCATTGTCTAAATATTTTTCCTGCAGTCCCCTGTACCCACTCTGCAATGTACTTCAATATTTTATCCCTGTATTGTGGAAATGGTTTGCACATATGCTCCAATGGGGTATACATAATACAAAGAAATGCCACCCATACTTCCCAGAATCTACTAACACCAATCCAGCCGCATTATATGTAAAACCTCTATATCACTAACAGCCCAATTTGCTAAAATCCAATTATATAGACTGATTTGCAATAAATCCAAGTGTCAACCGGTTCCTTTTCATTTTCAAAGTTGTCACACTTACACAACAACCTGCACTCTTCCTACTGCCACAATTATCATACCACACAAACGAACCATCCACACCTCACAACAAACACCTCTAAATCCAATACCACAACAAATCACCTCTTATTACAACAATAGCATCCCTTCATCCCTCACTCACCAGGTCAGAGAGATCCCGTTCTTCTTTCACACAGCTCTGTCTTTCCCCTTATAAGAGAAGATATTAACATCAATTTCCAATTTTACTCTACTTATGATGTCATCTTTCATCACAACGGAGTAGTTCCCCTTCAATATCTCAATAAAACCGCATGCAATACTACACAGCGCAGTCTTTCTCCCTTCAATATAATCTACTAATCAATACAAAAACAAATTAAACCAACATAAAACATCCACAATACTGCACTTTCATGCAAGAGTACACTCACATGATATGGGAACTCCTTCTCAACTGCCTGCACCAACAGGATCTGTGGCCTGCCCAATGGCATCAGGCAGACCTTCGGGTAATTCGACATCTATTCACCTCCTCAGTTTTTGTGCACAGGATCTGGTCTCTGCAGGCTGGCGTCATGCTCCCAAGGTGTGCGGCAGGGAGCCCCCAGCCCTCAGAGGTACTGGAGATCTCACTGGGGGCCACCAAATGTATAGAGTCAATCTCCCAAAGGTAATCTACTGAAAAGGAAAAAGTACTCAAAAATGGAGTGCACAACTTGAAAGAAAAAACGGTTTATTTGCAAATATCGTCCGGTTGAATCAGACAGCTCTGTGGAACTGAACTGACAAACATCTCATCACGTGCAGTGTGGGCTACAATATTTAAGGCATAAAACAGCAAAATTACTGTATCCTACTAATACAACATTAATTCCAGTTCTAATATTCCAATTGGCTAGCCATCATTGAGCCCCTAAAGAATGTTATACACTGAATGATTCTGCTGATGGCTTCCATTCTCATGACTGACAAAATACCACTCCAAAAACGACATAATGTTCACAGTCTGGCCCCTGAAATCTTTCTCCCTTGCAACAATTAATGGAAAATAGTTTGGCATCCCTTTTCCATCCTAGCCTTGGCTAATTGGAGGTTTCTGCCCAGCAGCAGAAATAACATTCTATTAAATGACCATATCTCAGAATATGCAGCCTAGAACACTACAATGTCAAAACTACAGCTTCTAAACATGGCAGCTGAATACCATACCACTTCTAACAACTACACTTTCTACATTTCAATCTACACAATCAAAATAATCCAAACTACACAACCTTACGTAATAAAATAAGTGTAAAAAGAATGTAATATACTAAAGGAAATGCTTTGCTGCATGTGTGTTTTACTATGCAGCAAACCACATAGAAACTCCCTTAAGTGTGGCAAAACTAGGTCTACTCTAAATACAGTGTCACACCAAAAAGCATGTGACAGCTACGTCACTACCAGAGCCTAATGTCTTGCTCAAAAGAGTTTTCTCAACTTGTACTTGCGCTCAAGTTTAAGGGGTTGGATTTGCATATTTAGAGGAGTGTCCAATGACTCTGTAGGCCTCATGGGTCTCAGTTTGAGAAGCGTTCTGTAGAGGCACACATGACTGTGGCCCCCCTTCGACTAGGAAGAACATTATCTGAGGGCACAGGAGAGTATTTGAGAGAGTAAGCATAATGATGAGGAGGCTGGGGTCCTTAGGGACTTCCATGATGCTAGGAGTCTGGGTACTTTGCGGGAATTGATGCTCAATAGGCAGGTACTAATGGGCCTAAATGCAGAAGTTGTATTTTACATTGGCCTTGAGACAGGGTGTCAGGTGTTTGGATATTATGGTGCAGGATAGTGTTGAAAAAGGTTAGGAGGAAAATATCACATTTGTAATGCAGAAGGTGGCAAAATAGTATCAGTCCTCCCTGCAATTCAGTGATTGTTACAAGGAACCCATTCTGGACATCTGGGAGACCCCAGTGTCAGTTCAGTCCCGAAATAGAAATATATTGAGGAAGTATAGACGTGTGAGGGGAGATCCTTCATACCTTTTTGATCATCAACCAGTGGTAGGCTCTCAGGTGGTACACACATCTCGAGGGTATATACTAACATATTTTCTACCTTGCCTCCAAATGGGGAGTCAAGCCGACCTCTGGTGGGAAATCTCTTAAGGACTGTTAGGCTCGGGGTAAAGGGCTCTGTTTTAGCTTGGACAAGGTCACTTCTTGTGGATGCAGTGAGTGCACCCTTGTTGCATGGTGAATGTAGGATACAGTGTATCATCTGCAGGTTCCTTACCTGCCCACTTATTACCCCTGAGTCACCTTGGAAAATTCCCATTCCACCTTTGGTGGGATATGTCTGGGGAACTGGTTGGCTCGGGGTTCAGGTTAGGCTGGGCCACTTATACCCTAGAGACTTTATCTTTTGGTGGTGGATGTGAGGATGCCCTCAAAGCACTGTGGATTTAGGTGTCACAACCAGCTGCTTCTCAATAGTGAATTTGAACCATTTTGAGGACTTGGTGTATAGGCTGGATGTTTCACAGATAAGGAGACTGCAGAGAACCAACATTACATGTAACATATGTAATTTGCTCTTCCTCATAGTTAAACAATTGAGGGTCTACCTCCACCTATATCACTTTATTGTCATGTGGATTTGGTGTTTTCACAGTTGATGGCACCACCTTTTGAGCCAGGGCATGATTGTAATTCCATGTTCCTAATGGTGAAGACAGCCTTTGTAGATGCCATAGTTATCTATCAGAAGGATCAGTGAGGTGCATGCTTTATCAACTGGCAGACATTGCACTTTATTTTCAAAAGAAGGTGTTGCTTTGTATGAAGATTTCCCTTATATCCAAAGGTTGTGATTGAACGTCATATAAACAAATAAACAAAGATTGGCAATATATTACGCAAATACAAAATGTGCAAAGAATGCACTTTTTTATTTGCGTTACTTTGAGAACTGTGCAGATTACTTTATTCACAAAGGTGACGGGCACTTTTCTAGGTGATGGGTGCTGTTAAGGTCCTTTGCATATATTAGTGTTGGGCGAGCACAGGTCATGTCATTGTGAAATACTAAAAAACAAAAAAAGATGTTCTGTCCCTTTCTTAGCGATAGAAATGCAAGTGGAACACGAGCTGTTTAAGTATGACAAGGTCAGGAATTCCCCTCTCATACATTGCAAAACCCACCACAATAGTTCTAAACAGGCATGTGCAATGTGTTGAATTTTCCACATTTCACATTGCACATCACATCCCATTTCTGAATTTCAATGTACTCTGGAATGTGCAGAAATGCCCCCTTTCAGCCCTATGCAGAATTGGACATGGCGGAAAAATAACATCAGAATGCAATTTCAATTTTATCTTGAAAGAACTCTTTGCACAAGAAATATTATTTTTGGCCATTGTTGCTATTGTCCTTCATTTTGTGGAGTGATTATGGTTCTGATAGTCCTCCTATAATTGAGTCTGTATTTGAACTTCCCGGAACTGTTCCGATCTTTCCCTTCATGATGGAGGAATCCTGAGAGATGTAGTTCATGGCCTTTTGAAGTGGCCTGGGTAACATAGCCTGGTGATATGTTCATAAGGGACCTCCTAGGCTTCTGAGACATGGGAATATTATTCCCAGGTCCAAGCAATGATGACCACAAGATCACTTCATCACAGGTGTACTCCCTACTAGACCTCTTTTAATGGATTCTTTCCTGCCACAGATTCCTCACCTGTTATATCCATATGCCAGAGGAGTTGTTCTTCTGAAACTTTCCACCACCAGGTGGCACTGAGTGGCTCCACGTTGGATGAGTCTGATGCCTTCACACGTCCCACACTGGAAGTGACGCCAGGATCAGTATAAGTAGCTGCACTGCACCCCTTCACCTGAGTTCCTTTTTCCATGCACTCTGTTCGCTTCTCGGGCACGTGCTCGTCGAGCAAAAAACGAATTTCGGCATGCCGACTCTGTCAAAGGCCTCTTGCTTCAAGTCCTGCACGACTGCAGTAGACAGATGTCTGTCTCTGAAACGCACCGCGTGTGCTTTTACTGCCTGGGTGAGGACCACAGCCCCCAGGATTGCGCGTCATGCCAGCCTTTACACCCAAAGCCTTGAGGCAGTGTGAGGCAAAGTTGTTTACCTTCTTCCACAAGGAGATGGTTCTGCCGCCCTGATCCAGGTTACATGGCATGGATCATTGTTCCAAAGATCGAAATGCCAACGTCTGGAGTAGGCGAAGGAGAATAAGAAACACTGTAATAGGTCACACTCGTCGAGTGAATCCTCTCATCACCACTCTTCTTCTTCCGCCAAGAAAAAGAGCCACTGCTCCAGGAGTTCTCCAGAGCGGTCGGCGCAGGTACCCTTCCGAACCCAATCCTCCACGAAGGAGGAATGGGAAAGCTTTTGCCTGAAGAAGCATGACATCTTCGCCCAGGCTCTGGCGGGTCTGAGCCCGGTGGCCATGGAAGAGGCACTGCTGGCGTCAGCCTCAGCACCGGAGAGGCACACTGTGTCTCCCGCCACTGACAGGGTACCTTTGGGTGACCATCCCCATGCACCTTTAGATCTGGCTCTGGCCTTCAATAAAGCCGAGTCTGCTCTACGACATCAGACGCTGGCCAGGGTGCTAGTGGTGGTGTTGTCTTCAAAGTTGCAGGAGCTGGTCAGCACTGTAGACTCTGCAGCTCTGCTGGACATTGCCCCACTTACCAGAGATGCCTTTATATCTAAAATGTATGACATTTAGGACGAGGAGGGTGAGCTTGTCCCTTTTGGTCTTGAACCAAACTTGGGTCCTAGGGAAGAGAGGGATTTCCACTTAGAGTTTTATACGGATGACAACGTGCAGGACCTGGCTTTTGACTTGCAAGGGGATAGTGGTTTGGACACCTCTCTGGATTTAGACATCCTACCACGCACTGCTCCAGGCAGACCTCAGGTTGCTTTTCAGTGCCTGATGGCAATTGTAGCAGATACCTTGGGTCTATCTGTGCCGTTTAGGTCCAGAGTGCAGTACAAGCTCTGTGACATTCTGGATGATGCCCCGAAGAAGGATACCATGCTACCTTTCAATGTGGCAGTTGAGGCCCCTGCACGCCAAACCAGGTTTGGTCCCTTTGTTTGTTGGCCTTTGGCGGGCATCAGTGCTGAAGCCCTCCTCTGGCGCCTCAGTGTCTGGGGTGGACAGGATGTGAGGGAGGTGCCCGAAACTCCCTGTGCTTAGTCTCCTAGGAGACCTGAATGCACTCTTGCGTGATTGGCCGGCTGGCTGTCTGGCAAGGACAGCCACCCTGCTGTGTGAGTGACAGCCAGGCTGGAATGAATGGGGGAAAACTGTTTAAAAGCAGGTCTCTGGGACTTGGAAAGCAGAGTCGACCACTGGAACAAAAGAACCGAAGAGGAGAGGAAGGAAGAGTACTGCTGCAACTCCTGGATGACCGGTGAAGCCCTGCTGCAGGTCCGAATTGCCTGAAACTCCAACAACAGAGGAGCCCTTCAAGGTTAACTTCTTCCCTTGAGTTTGGTGGGAACAACCAACTCGCAAGCCACCTGGACACCGTCCTATTCTGGTTGAATTTTCATCAGAGTGCTGTTGAAAACCAGAGAGCCAGAGGGAAGGAAACCAGCTCATTTACTTTAAGACACCTTAAACCGACGTCTTGCTACAGCTTTTGGCCTCTTCCCTGGGGAGTGTAGGAACCTCCTGACATCCTCCTTCTTGTCCCCACAACTGAAGCTCAGGAACAGCAAGACCTGCTCCAACTGCCAGGAACAACTGCTTCAGCTACAGCTTTCTTCATTGACAAGGTACTGTGCAAATGCGGTCTGGAAATCTTTTAGGCCATCGAGAAAGTGCGTGAAACTTTCCTCAACTATGAAGGCTTTTCCTTCCCTAAACATTAGTCTACATTTACGCCTAGCCAAATCCTTTAAAAATCTGTGGCAAAGACTTAACGGTTACTTACCAGAACTGTGCTATCCTAAACAAAAGACACAGAACCATTGACTTTGGCCCAGGCCTATTGAGAAGAATTGCTGGTTGTATTTAACTGAAACCCTTTGCCCTGCCTATGAATGTATTTGGGCTGTCTATTCTTATAACCTTGTCTTTTCCCTCCTTTATTAAGTATCTGAAGTGCCATTTTGCCCCCACTTCATTTTGGAGCTAAACTTGTTCATTTACTTACTCGTTGGATTTTCGTGGTGTATTAGTGTGTGATATTGAGCTGCTTATGCTAGAGTAATGTTTTATAACTGACTGAGTAAATAAATGGCAGGTCCTTTGTGTAACTTGTTCTACTGCTCATTTAAACTCTTGAGATAAGTCTGGCTGCTCAGCCATCACTAGCACTTTACTGTGTAGTACAGGCTTGTACCAAAGGTGAAATTGTGCTTACACTTGTAGTCCTAATTGCCTGTAGTGTTCCCCAAGGGTACTGCAGGTGATTCTGCCTAACAAGAACAGCGCCTCCCTGACAGCTGCTGGACGAGAGTACGTCACAGCGGATTCATTGAGCATACAGACATCGACCTCCCACAAAGTGGGAGCTCTGTCAGGAACTTCTGAAGCAGATCTATTTGGGGGACTCCTCCAGTGGATCTCTTCACTTCTAGTGTCAACAGAAAGTGCAAGTTGTTCTGCTCCAGGGAATTTCCTCAACAGCGAGCTTTAGGGGATGCCTTGATGGCCGAGTGGACTTTCAAACTCCTTTATGCAATCCTGCCAATCCACTGGTCCTCAGGAGACTATGGGACTCATTATAAGTTTGCCGGTCCAGAAACAAGGATGCCGGTAAACTCACCAGCACCCTTTTTTCTGGATCGGCAAACTATGTGTCTGCCTGCCGTTGGCAGCACCATTAAAATCTACGGCGCCATCCACTGCACACCATTCATCCATGGATCAGTCATCCATGAGACCTAAGCTATTGACTCTCCCTTCAATGGATTCCTCTTCGATGATGGATAGGATGGCCAGATCGACACTGTCTAGGACTTTGACAATGACAACTTTGTCGACAACCTTGTCTATGACTGTCACTTTGATGATGACATCCTTGTTGATGACACAGCTTCAGTCACAGTTCACCCTTTCCACTGCATCATCGATGGCTCTTGCATGCCCATTGATTGATTGATATTTTATTTGTATAGCATTCGTACACAAGTGTTTCAGAGCACAACCTTTGCCTACTGCACTCCAGTGTTTTAAGTGGCTCATGGAGCCCCTCTTCATTCCGAACACTTATGTTCCTCCATTACCCTGTCCATCAAATTTGCTTCCAGATAACATTTTGGAAAATGTCATTAACACTGATTTTGTGGCTTCAGAAGGGGTTTTCTCAAAGAGGACAACAACCTTCCCACCTTGCCTTGTACAATGACATCTCATGTCACTCCTTTCCCTGCACAGCCTGTGCCTGCCCCCACTCTTCTGTGGGCACACTACCTCTCCATGTACATTTTATCTCTCTTACAAACCTTGGTGTCAGAACTGCAAACACGACTTCCCTCCATACCTGCACCAAGTGATCAGCCTTCTGTTCGGCCTAGATGCCATCACTGCATCCTTCCTTTGACACCCCTTCCTCAAGTGGACCTGTCTGACTCTGATTCACAGGAGGTCCCTCCTCAAGATGCTGCATCCACTCACTTACCATCCTTAAACGAATTTGATAATTTGATACCTACAGATGGTGAAACTGAGGAGCCTCTTATCAGGGACTCTCCTCCTGATGAGGTTGCAATTTTTCACACCATTATATTGAAGGAAGAGAAGATGTGTGACTTCGTCCTCAATGATCAGAGGAAGGAGGGTGTACTCTATTGACGCAGGAAGAGGGCTAAGAAGACAGCAGTGTCTATTCCTTTCCTCAAAGACATCTGGGAAGATGGTCTACTGACAATGAAAACCCCATTTACTGCAACCTCTAAGAAGGACAAGTTCGACAAGAAATATTGGGCGCTTGAAACTTTTTCCAAGTGCCTTCATACTTCAAACCAGACCTGTTCCTGTGTTGTTCGCTGAGGCCCGTAACCCAACCCAACCCTCTTCTCCATGTGCTGTGCCTCTGGAAAGGAAAGGGAGACAATTGGATGCATTCGGCACACAGATGATATCTACTGTGGCCATTGCCATCAAGGCCAAAAACTCCCTTATCATCCGGTCCTGATACAATTAGTAGTTATGGTACAAGATGAGCCCATTCTTCCTTTCTTATACAACAACAAGAAAGAGAAAGGCTTCACATGGCAATGCATCCGACCACACCATTGCCGATACAGGTTTTTGACAAATGGGGAATGCTGTTGTGCTATGTCGCCAAGGTTGGCTTAAAGCCACACATTTCCACCCAGACATTCAACCCAAGGTTGTGGATGTGTCCTTTGATGGTGAGGACCTCTTTGGGAAGAAGGTGGATGATACCCTTCAAGCCATCAAGATGGACACCGATTCTGTGCGGTCCTTGGGCACCTTACAGCAATGTCATCTTTATCAGTCCTTTCAGACCGACAATTCTGTGTTCCCCAGATCAGAGCAGGACTATCATTCAGCTCATCGTTCCCATACATACAGAACGACCATCTAAGCCTCTGGTGACAACTACAAAGCCAGGTCTTAAATCTATAGAGGCCACGTGCGAAGGTCCAGCTCCTCCCAAGTGAGAGGCCTGTCTACCAAACAATCCTGACCACTACACAGGAACGCCCCTCCACTTCCACAGCTCAATTATGCGAGTCGAGTATACATGTCTACAGATACCTCGAAGGCAAGTCCGTCAGGACTTCTTCTTTCAACCTAGCACACTGGCATACAGAGGCCATGAAGGCCAGCCACTCCTTTTTGGGATTTTCCATCTACTACAGCAAGTTTGTTCTGACTCCGCAATGGATGGTATTCCTAGGAGCACAGTTGGACACAGTCTCTGGCATGGCTACCCTGTCTGCAGACACTGTCTGAACCATTCTTTCCAAGGCAAAATCACTGTCACTGCAACAAGTTGCCTCAGTACAAATGCTGAAATTCTTACTATGGATGATGTCTTTCTGCATCCCTTCCAATACAGCACTGCCAGCTTCGAATTAGGTCTATCGAAGAGCTTCCAGGTGCCTGCTGACAAGAAGTCACCAACCATTGGGACGACAAATGTTATCTCATGCATCCTTTCCACAACGCCCTTCACTGATGGTCAGAAGGCACCCACTTTACACAGGGAGCTGCGTTTTGGATACCAAGCCATCAGGTCATGGTTACTACTGATGTGTCCATGGAAGGTTGGGGAGCCCACACCGGTGATCTGGTCTCTGGTCAGAAGAAGAGAAATCCTTACATATCAAGGTCCTGGAGTTTGTAGCAGTATTCAGGGCTCTGAAATCCTTTCGCCTCCACCTAGAAGGGAAAGGGTTTCACGTATACACTGACAGTACGAAAACCATGTTATATAACCAGCAGACCTGATTTCCTTTCCTATCCACAGAACCACAATCCCTTTGGCACTGGGCTGTTTCTTAAGAGATGTTCCTGTCTACCTTTCACCTGCCAGGCATCCACAACAGCATTACCAATTCCCTCAGCAGGGAATTTCATTCCTGTCACAAGTGATAGCTCCTCCACAATCAAGCTCTGTAAGTCTTTTGGAAATGGGGGACGCCATCCATCAACCTGTTTGCCATCAGGGACAACCCAAAGTGCCTTGCAATTGTGAACAGGTTCCTGAAACTAGATAGTCTGGGAGACAACTTAACGCTCCTGAAGATGGACAAGATTGTATATGCATTTCCCCTTTTCCCTCTCATACCGATGGTCCTGTCTGCCATCAGACAACAGCAGTGCAGACTGATCCTGGTGCCTCCAGTGTGGCAGAGACAGTTTTGATATTTGGATCTGTTCACTCTTTTTTACCGCCGCCCATCACGCTGCCACTGATATACGACCTCCTCTCCTGCAACAAGGGAACTGTCCTTTATTATGTCACAGCCTCATTCAATCTGATGGCTTGACTCCTGCTTCGTTATAGTTTGGGCTTGTGAATATGCCCTAATACTGCAGAGGCATCTTGGTAAAGGCCCGGACACCTGCCACCATCTCCTGGTAAAACAGAAAATTGTAGTGTTTTTCAATTTGGTGCACTGTTCATAGAGTGGATACCTTCCCCTTCCAACAACAACAAACACTGTCATATATGCTCTCCCTGGCACAAAGTGGCCTTGCCCATACCTCTAACAAAGTTCACTTGGCTGCCATCTTCCGCTTCATTCGTACTTCTTCCACACCTTCACTGTGGTCTCATCGCCATATCAAGGACTTTCTTTGTGGAATATTCCATGCTTTTTCACTGGTGCATGCGCCAGTGTAGGCTTAACAACTCAACATTGTGCTCTCCAAATTGATGGGTGATCGTTTGAGCCTATTCCTAAGGCAGACATAAAGTTTCTGTCTTGGAAGATGGCTTTGAAGGATGCTATCACTCAGCCAAGAGGGTTGGTAAAATCCAGGCACTGTCTGTGAAGCCGCCTTAACTGTTCTTCCACAAATCTAAGGCACTGTTGCAAACCAACCCCACCTTCATTCCTAGGGTGCCCTTGTCTTTCTACCTCAATGACCCTTCCGTACTGCCAGCGTTGTTCAGCTCACCTTCTGCATTTGCTGTGCCATCCCTCCACTCAATGGATGTCATGCGAGTGCTGAAGTACTTTCTTTCCCCTTACCAAGCCATTGTGAAAGTCTTCTTAGCTGTTCATGGCTTTTGGGTCTGCAGCCATTGGCATAGGGCTGTCCAAGTCCTCCATCACCCGATGGCTTTCAGCTTGTATTTCTTTTGTTAATGTTAATGTTAATGTTAAAGATATTTGTACCGCACACTATCACCACCTGAGTGGTCCCCTGGTGCTCTGGCGGCTCTGAAAAAAAGGGTGGGGAGAGGGTTAGTGGGAATAAGCTGGAAAAGTGCAAGAGAGCAGTGATGTGCTGTTGGTGGCCTCAACCGGTGGGTCCGTTGGTTGCCTTGGGGTGTTTTACAGTCAGTAGTCATAATGTGCTGTTGTGCATATCTGTGTGGTTTGTTTATTGTTGCAGTGTAGTGATGTTTGTGCGGATTGTTGTGTTGTAAGCTTGTGGTTGTGTTTGTTAGAGTTTGAGAGGTGTATGCAGAGGGTTGAAATTGTTAGTGGATTGGTTAATTGGCATTGCTGTCCAGGAGTGAGGCGTTGAATCTGTATTCTCTCCAGGTGGGGTGTGGGAGCCTCTCTGCGTGTCTGTCCTAATCTGGGCCATCCGATCCTCACAGTCCCTTTCACACATGGCATCCTCTTGCATTCATAACCTTGTCCATGTTCGGTCTCAGCCACCTATGTGACACCTGTCTGTATGTGGGGCAGGCAGGCGTTTGTGCGTCCTTTCAAATCTGTCCCAGAGGGCATTCCCAAGCTAGTCGGTGCGTAGCATTGAGTAGCAAAGGCTACTCCATCTATATGTGGCGGCGGTTGGCATTCATCATCTTATTCAGTTGTTTATGCAGGCTATCGCTCCCAGTCCCTTAGAAACATGGCACATGTCAACGCTTGCAATTACGTCCAGGGCGGGACCTGCCTTCATTCACAACTCCATACAGTCAATGCCCAAGCCAATGTCCACAACTTAGTTCCGTTGTGGCCAGTGTTACATTCACACAACTCTCTACAAGTATGATACCTGGTAGTAATTATGGGGCGGTTGAGGTTGTTGGCTGGAGATGGCTGGGGATACTGATTTCTCGCCTCCTGGGTGTTGCTTGTGTCCTATTTGACTTAGCATTGTTGCTCTAGTTGTAGTAAGAGTTTCTCTAGTCGGTTCTGGGTGTTGTCAGTCAACCTAAGTTTAGTCATCCTTTTCTTTGTGTTTCCCGTTCAGTTGTTTTCGGTTTTTCAGTTTGAATCTGTGGTGTTGAAGAGCCAGGTTTTAAGTAATTTTATGAATTGTAGCTGGTCTTTGGTGTTTCTTATTTCTTTCTGGATGTTGTTCCATGTTTTTGCGGCTAAGTGAGAGAAGGAGAAGCCTGCACGTTTTTTTTAAGGTATGGTTTTTGTTCCAGGCGGATTTTGTTGTTTGATCTGAGGAGTCTTGTTGGCTTGTAGATTGTTATTTTCTTTTGTAGGAATTCAGCTCCTTGTCCGCTGATTTCCCTGTGTGTTGTGCACATTGTTTTGAAGGTATGCAATGTTTGACTGGGAGCCAATGCATTGTTTTTAGGGCTGGAGTGATGTGGTCCCTTCTGGATAGTTTGAGGAGTAATCTGGCTGCTGTATTTTGGGTCCATTGTAGTTTCTTCAGGAAGTGGTTGTAGTTTCTGTTGCCATAAATCGGCCAACAGGCTGCTTCCTGTTCGGCTTAAGGCACATTTCAGGGGTATTTCCTCAACTTCTACCTTCCTCTCCTGTGATCCTCTGCCGGGTGACAACGCAGAGGTTTATCCACACTTTTGCCAGGTTCTACTGCATCGACAGGGACTCAGTAGAGGCGTCCAAAGTTGGAAAAGATGCAATACAGCATCTATTCATCTAAGTTGAGGTCTGTTTTACAGGGAGTCTTGTTTCCTTTTTTGATTTTTCATTGTCTGCATGGTTTTGTACACTGCTGTATAAACTATTCAAACAGCATGTGAATCTTTGAAAGATACTGGAGCAGGAATACATTACTTACTTTTCTCCAGCATTGGTATCTTTCATAGATTCACATGCAACGCTCCCCCCTTCCCCGCTCATGGCTCATCTTGACTCGTTTTGGCACATTCATGTGTGTTATACTAATCTGAAGATGACCTCGAGGGGAGCAGGTAACGCTAGTAACTATTGGCTAAGGGGTAAGTGACCCAAACAACACTACAAGAACACTAAAGTGATTGCAGTTCTTCATTTCAAATTAAACTGCTTTAATATGATAGAGGAATCTCAGTCTGATGATGGGGAATATTCAAACAGCATGTGAATCTATGAAAGATACCAATGCTGGACAACAGTAGTTACAGGTAAGTAACGTATTCCTTCAAATTCCTTTTTAATAGGATTTATATAGGATTTATGTGCCTCTTCTCCTCCCCTGCAGTGCAGTCTCTTTACATTACTAGTTTGTTTTCTGTCGCCCCACCATTCGTCAGGGGGTTCGCAGGTCTAGTGGTGGGTGTCTCATCTCTGTTTGGCAGGACAAATCCAAGACCATTCTATTTCTGTTCTGGATTCCATTCCTCTATTTCCTGTCCCGGTTTTCTTGGTTACGCCCAGGTACATTGTGGGAGTTGTTGTCCTGAAAAAGACACGCAGGAACAGTTTTCAGAAAAAGTTCGGGGAGGCACTGTGTGACAGACAGTGGTACCCACATTAACTTTTAAGGCATGTGAGGGAATTTTAGGGACAGACGCTTACCTCCAACTCCCACTCTCCACCTCTGGTGTTAACTATGTTAGTGCTGCAGGGCCAGATAAAAGGGAGTCCCTGTTCCTCCTTAACAGGGTCCACACTAGGACCCTGTCAGACCATGACTGTAGCTGTAGTCACAGTTTCTACGCTCACACAGCTAGCCAAGGATATGCAGTGTTGAATTCTAGTTTGTGCTGCACCTGCAATGCACTCAAAACATTCTTGTACTGTGTGTCTGGCTTAAATGAGGACATATACTGTGTGCCACAGCAAACATATGAAAGAAATGGCAGCAATCGCTGACCACAAGCTGGAGAACATGTGCAAAGAAGTTCACATGCATTGTGTTCCTGAACCTTAGTGCAGGAATGACATTGCAGTCATTGGGCCTCATTATGAGTTTGGAGGTAAGTAACTGCCCTTACCGGCTGAAGCAAATACTGTGTCCTTGTTGCTCCAAGCCCACTATTAGAGGGTGATTACGAGTATGCGGGCACAAGCTTTGTGCCATGCCGGTAACGACCTTATCGCCCTGCCGTTAAAGGGTGAAAGATCACCCTTACCGGCATTGCGCGAAGTGCAGATAGCTCCACCGCCATCCATGCCGCCGGCATTAGCGGTGACCGCTATCAGCGGTGACCACTATTATCAGTCACCGCTGATAACCGGAAGTAGCGTCATCGCACAGGAACGGGAAAGAGCATGGCAGCCATCTTTAAAAACACAATCCATTGCCATCATCTGTAACAAGGACTCATATCACCACCACACAAGTTCCAACATATACTTGCAGCATATTACAATGCCCAAGGAACTAAAAAAAGGTGCTGCACACTTGTGCAAGGAACGCTTCTCAGAAGAGGAGCTCAACATGCTGGCAGATACGCTGGCAGAAAATGGGGATGTTGTCTTCTCCAATGACATGCGGCGACCTGCAGTGCAGCAGAAAAAAGAGATATGGGCGGAGGTGGCGCGGAAAGTGAGTGCCGTTGGCACCACCCTGCGCACAGTGAAAGATGTCCGGAAGCACTGGGACGACCTGCGCTTACAAGTCCGCAACAAAATCTCTGCTAACAGTAGCCAGGGGATGGCAACAGGTGGTGGTGCGGCCTCCCCCATAAAGATGCATCACTGGGAGGAGACCTGTGCGAGCACCATCGGGATGGAGGCAATCGAGGGAGTCGGGCACATGGAGTGTGGAGCCCAGTCATTAGCTGATGCAGGTAAGTGTCCCAATTGGACCACTGTAAAGAATAACACGATGATGTCTCCCTGAACTGACAGTGCAATGATGCAAAGCAGGGTCCACCAGACACATGTTTGCAAGACTGCCTAGAGGCAGTGCACAGCACCATCTTGTCCACATGCATGATGCTCCCCACATATTTTACATCCGAGACGCATCCCTGCATGACCCACCCAAGAGGCCAGCAACCTGTATGTCACTACCCCAACGTCAATTACCTGCCATTCCATAGAAATGCAGCTACCCCAATGCATGCCTTATGCATGTAGACCCATCACTAATGGACTCCCTCTCGGTCCCCCACAGGCACACAATCTGAGAGTGAAGATCAGGATCCCAGGGAGGATGCTGTGACACCAGCCAAGAGGTCCAGCGGCCTGGAGCCAGCAAACCGTCCCTCAACATCCAGGGGAAGAGGGCAACCTGGACTACTGCGCAAGCCCAACACAACGCAGGAACCGACAGCACAAATTTGCATTACGGACACCACCACAGCACCCCCACCAGCCACATCGACACAGGGGCCAGTGGCTGAAGGAACGGTATCCACTGCAAGCAGTACCGTTGGGGAGACAGCTGCCACGGCAGCTATGTCCGATGATGAACAACACACTCCGACACCCGAAACACCTACTGCTACAGGCCCCCAGCAGTCACCCCAACACTCCCCACCCAGCAATCAGTATGCCAGCAGCCATGAGCTGTGCCCGGTGGAGTCCTGGCCTGGGAGCTTCAGCCCCAAGGGGAGCATGCATGAGGCCCCAACCATTTTGCATGCACCAACAACATCCGCCAGTGTTCGGGACAGGCAGGAGGGCATCAGGGCAATACAACAGCGCCAGGAGGAGCTGGCAGGGCTGTTGACCCAGCACATCACCGAATGTGTCCAGGCAAGGGAGGAAATAAGGGAATGCGCAGCATCCCTCAAATCTGAAATCCAGTCCACTTCCAGAGACATATGTAGTGAATTGGCGGCTGTGAGGCAGGTCCTCACCCAAATGGTGGCAGCATTGGAGGCCCTGCACCCCACAAAGGTGGTGGAACAATCACGCACCTCCTCAAATGCCAGCTCCAGACAGACCAGCCCCCTGCATAGGTCTGGCCGGAATTTGCGCAGGTCAGACAGGGGTCCACCCGATGCTGCCAGTGGAAAGGGGTGTAGGTGCAGCCTGCTATTCTGTACCCCTGAAGACTATTGGTGCATGCAAGTGCACACCATGTGTGGGGAAGTTGAGTGGGGAGGGAGAGGTGGGAGAGGGTGTGTGGGGTGGAGGGCGTGTGCACTTGATATGTCAAATTTCTTCAATACACCTGTTGTGAAATCAGAATTCACATGAGCGGACATTCCTTATTGTGTACATGTGCTTTATTGGTGAACAGTCTACAGTGTCCATGTCCCTGACACACCCAGTGCCCTGAATCCCACCTCTATGTCACACTCTGCATCCATGTGTGCTACAAACAATGGTTATCGCTGCCTCCCTCAAGTGCAGCCCCATCTCCACCCTCCTCATCCTCATCATCAGGTGGTTGCAGATCAGCGTCAGGGGGCAGAGGCACATTGCGTCTGATGCACATATTGTGTAGCATGACACATGCCATGACTATCTTGCCCACCTTCTCATGCCCGTACAGGAGTGCCCCACCAGACCTGCTGAGGCAGCGAAACCGTGCCTTCAAAAGCCCAAATGTCTGCTCAATCACCACACGGGTACGTGTATGCGCACGATTGTAGTCCTCTTCGTGCCTGTTCTGCGGGTTCCGGACTGGGGTAAGGAGCCACCTCTTCAAGGGATAGCCTGCATCACATGCATGTGTGCAACAATGGTTATGTGTAAGTGATCACATCGTATGGGACCTGTATCAATGACACCATAGCATGCATTTATTCCCTGTGTGCACCCACATATCCATGAGTGAATAGAGCCTCATGATGTAACTGCAATGTGTGAATTAATCTGATTGACAGGTGTGCGTGGCATCATCTAGTGGGCGCAGGGTTGTGAGTACTCATGCACTGTGGTAGTCCACGCCGGTTGTTCCCATGATCTGGGTGATGTGTAGTCAATTGTATGCTTTCATCATTTCACCATTGATGGCAGACTCATGATGATCTCACTTTGCACAACAGATGTTGGCATGCTGTTTTGGTGGACCTCTGTGTTGGTGTAGGGGTGTGTTCATGTATTTTGCCCTCATGTGACTCCTTTGTACGCAGTAATGGACAAATGTCCTTTTTGGTGATAGTATTTGGTGCTGTGCATTGGCCATACTAATTGCTTTTCGCTGCATTGTGTTGGGGGGGCTACGGTCTGATTATGTGCAGTGTTCATGTTGATGGCTATGGAATGGTTGTAGCACTGCATCATTATCATGGTAGGGCAGCTTACGTCTTGCATTTTGGGGTCAGGTGTCAGGTCCAGTCTGGCCTGCTTTGGGGTATGGGCATGGTCCGTCCTCTCAGGTACTCTCAGCCAGGTGAAGTATGCATCTCCCCCCCCATCTCAGCCAGGTGAAGTATGCATCTCTTCCCCCCCATCTCAGCCAAGTGAAGCATGCATCTCAGCCCCCAATCACCTACCCACATCGCGATGCCATGAGCCTGATGTGCAACTCACCGAGTAGCCAGGATCTGTGCCCTGCGTGTCGCTCCATGTAGCGTGGTATCGTGGAGTTCCGCATGACCATTGAATCATGGGTTGAACCGGAAAATCGGGCACATCAATGTGTGATGATCTTGTTTGAATCACATACCATTTCCACGTTGATGGAGTGGTATAACTTACAGTTGCGGTACACTGCCTCCATGGCATGTGGGACCAACAATCCAACATGGGTGCAGTCGATGGCGCCAATGCAACCAGGGATGCCGGCCAGTGAATGGAAACCAACTTTGGTGTTGGAGATCTCCTGGGCTGACCATAGTAGGAAAATGTGGTTGCCTGTGTGCTTCAGGAGGGCATCGGTCACTTGGTCCAGCGCACGTGAGAATAATGGTTGTGATATGCCATGCATCTGGCCTACTGTGTGCTAGTAGGTGCCTCTGGCCAGGAAGTGGAGCACAGACACAACCTTCAGTAGAGGGGGGATGGCGGTACGGATGTCAAGAGGCTGGCAATGTTGTTTTGTATCATGTCCACAATGGTGATGATGGTGTCCCGGTCCAGACTGTACAGAGTGTGGATCTGCTCAGGGGTTAGGCTGAATGGATTGGCTCTGATTCAGGGGATTGGGGGCTGGCTGTGTGGTACAACTGCCTGTAATGGTGGTGGAGGCTGTGCCTGCCTCACCCTCCTTCTCCTCCTGCGTCTCCTCTTTGCTGCCTGTTGTTCTTGTTGTTGCTAGAGTTCAACTGCAATCATGTCCTCCAGCCCCAGCATTGCTAGTAGTATTGGGATCATTTTTTGGTGTGAATGGCTGTGGGAAGGGGTGGGGTGTGCTCCTTTTATCTGGCGCAGTCTATATTGCCTCCACCTGTGATGATTGTGTGCACCTGTGGCAGTTAGGAACACTGCACCTGGCCGTTTACGGGTGGTCCGCGATGCTGGTATTTGCTCCATGCGGTAAGGTACTTTTCTGTCTTCTGTAGGCCGTTATTAGCATGTCCGCATTACTCGTGTTCAGCTCCTGCTTACGCCATGCCGCTATTGCCGGCATGTGAGGTCGCATGCCCGCGTCCATGGCGCTATTAGAGGCACCGTTATTTACGGTACCACTAATAGTGGGTTGTTGGGTCGTAATGTACCGGAGCGGTAAAGGATGCCGGCATTGTTTTTCCCTTACTTCCAGACTCGTAATGAGGCCCATTGTCTTCTGCCACAAAGCCCATTGCTAGTAGCTTGGGGAGATAGCTAGGTTGCAACCTCCTGCTCCACTGTATGCCAGATGTCTGCTCCAGTGTGGCTCCTATCAACACCTTGTAGAAAACAAAGTGGTTTGTTGGTGGACAGTATGCAGCTGCTCAAAGAGTTTCCATGCTTGCCACTAGAGAGGAAGGCATCCTGATTTGCTTTTACATTACTTTTCTTTGATTCTGACCCGTCCAAGGTCTTTCTCAATGCAAGAACCACTGCATCATACAACACATGTACATGACGACTTTTTAAATTCTAACTAACCACATTTAGCATTGTGCTCCCAAGCGTGATCTGCAACATAAAAATATTTTTTTATTTTTTAATGGACAAGGAAGAGGGCTTTTGCAATAAATGTCTGATTACTTACTGGTATTCCTAATCATTCCTCATTGATTATTCCCACCTTGGAAACCGGTAGGAAGTGAGAGATCCTCTGTGTATTCTTATATACTTGAAGGGAAGGAGAAAACAGAAAAAATAAAAATAAAAAAGGATTAGAAACTGACTACTGTAAAAAGGCTGAAGCCTTCAGAATGAAGTACTCTGCTGAGAAAGAATAGGAGGAATGAAGATTAACGGTAAGTAATCGGTGTATGGTTGTTCATTACCTCCATGTCTACTGTTCTTCATTGCAGCACTCAAAAATGAGGTGGCCCACCTCCCACAGGAAACACTTTTCTATTTCTATTCCACTTAGCCATGCCCCCTCCTCTACCCGCCTTTAGGCATAACAGCCCACCTCCCCTGAGCCAGAACAGTTATTTTTGTTCATTCCTCTAGCAGGACTTCTGTTAGTTTTTGTCCCCCTCCTGCAGCATAGCCTGGGGAGCGGGGCGTTCCTGACCCCTGTGCCTCGACCGGCCCCTGCTGGGCTGTGGACCACTCAGTCACAGGGTTGTTTGCTCCAGGAGGTCCCTGCTTGACAGGGACCTTCTGTCGGGATGGACAGGGTGCCCGGATCCTCCCACCATCGCTGGCACAGCCAGGGGTGGTGTTTGAGGAGACCTGCCCCAGCCGGGGTGGGCCACAGCTTTTCCCGACCACGGGGCGGATCGGCTTGCTGCAGCTGCTGGCACGGGGTGATCGCAACACGAGTAGAGGTAAGGAGTTGGGCCCTGCATGCTCATGTGGTTTGTGGATTTGTGGGCTGGCTGTGCAATGTTGGGCGGTGGTTGCCTAGCAGCACTGTTTTCCCGGCTTCTATAGATTTTCAGAAAGGCCCTGCAGGAGGAGGGTGTCCAAGGTCACCGCAATAGGGGGTATCCCTTTATTCTTCTTCCTCCTCTGATGTCTCCTCCTCCTGTTTGGACAGCTCTCCCTCCTCCACATCTGCAGAGTTTAAGGGCAAATTCTTGGACAAGGAGGCGACGGCTGATGTTCTGCTGCAGCTGTATGCCTATATGGGGTTTTTGGACATTGAGCCCCCACCGTCTGTGTTGGGGGATACTAGGCCCCCTCTACCCTAGTTCAAGCGCACACTGAAGAGAGGTCTTCCCTTCCTGGCTGAGATTATGGCTGAAGTCCGCTGGGAATGGACTGACCCAGATAGGAATGCGGTCACCAGCTTTTTAGCTAAACTGTATCCCTTGCAAGGGGAGGAGGATGCCATAACACAGGTCGTCCAGGTTGATGACATCAAGTGGCACAGCGAGTAGAGCGCTCGCTTTGACACCCGTGCAGAGCCTGTTAACGCAGGTTCGAATCCCGGCGGGGCCAAACTCAGCCTTTCATCCTTCTGAGGTCGATAAATGAGCACCACACACCGTGGGTAATAATAAGCAGCGCTCGGATACCTGAGGGTTTGTAGCGCTATATAAAAGCCTAATTATTATTATTATTATTATTATTATTATTATTATTATTATTATTAATTATTATTATTATCATCCCTAGCCTGGTGGGGAGTTCTTCTATGTCTGCAGAGGATGCCATCAGGGACCCTACTGATAGGAAGCTGGACTCAGGCTTGAAGAAGACTTATGGGGGTGCCTGTTTGGCCTTGCATTCTGCCACATACTCCCCCTACACGGCAGAGGCTGCACTCATGGGTTTGAAGTCCACCATCAAGGCTGCAGAGGATGGCTCTGACCCGACTCTGCTTCTAAAGGCGATTAAGGCACAGGTGTATTTTTATCAGACCTTGCATATGATGGCGTGAAGGCTGCTGCCATGTCCATGATTTCCATTGTCGCGGGTCGCAGGCACCTTCATATCAAGGATTGGAGGAAGGACTCTAGGCAGAATCCTACGGCAATGAAGATTCCCTTTGAGGGACGCATGTTTTAGTTTAGTTCTGTTTATTATTTATAAAGCGCACCAGACCCTGGGGCATCAGGGCGCAGGATACAAGGATATGTTTAGCTTGGTTACATAGGTGCATGCAATATATGGGCAACAATAGGTATGGCAACAATAGGTACATGGGCAACAATAATTACATGAAATACATAGGCATATATACAATATTATTACAGGGAGCACGAAGTGCCTGGGCAGCAGTAGGTACCTTTAGTAGGTACATGATGTACATCGGCATGTATACAACAGGTAGAGTTAAAGTAAAGTGATCAGAGAACTACAGGGAAGGTGTCCCAAGGGACTAACAAGTGGTAGGCGAATCGATATGCATAGGGGTATACATGAATGGTTATCAGATGGTTATTTATCATTTTCTTTTAGCCAGTTAGTTAGATTTTGTCTGAATTTAGAGAAGGACTGAGGTTCTCTAATCCCAGGAGGTAGGGAGTTCCATAGTTGTGCAGCTTTGACTGGGAAGCTATGTCCTCCGATAGTGGCGAGTTTGAATCGTGGTACTTGGAGGTAGTTGGAGTCAGCTGTTCTGGTTGGTCTGAGTGAAGTTTTTCTGCAGATTCTGTCTGTAAGTTATGGCGGTGGTCTGTTATTAAGGCACTTGTATGTGAGGGAGCCAGTTTTAAGTTGGATTTTATCCATGGTAGATAGCCATTTATATTTGCTTCTAGTGGAGGAAATGTGTTTGTTTCTGTTGATCTTGAGTGCTGCTCTCAGGGCATTGTTCTGGAGGACCTGTATTTTTTGAATAATCTGTTTGTTTACACCAATGTAAAGCACGTTACAGTAATCCAATTTGGAAAGTATGAGAGCTCTAGCGAGAGCAAGGCAACTGTTACTGGAGAGGAATTGGTTGCTGGCTCTAATTAGTTTGCACGTATATGCGGTAGCAGAGGCTAGGGAGTTGACTTGTTTGGTGAAGTTCAGGGTGGCATCTAAATAGAAGCCTAAGGTCTTCACTTCCTTTGCTACTTTTATGTTATTTCCATCAATGGTGAAATTGGCATAATCTAGGCTAAATTTGGATAGGTGGGTAAGGTGACTCGGATAATAAGCTCAGTTTTGTCTTCGTTCAGGCATAGACCTTGGGTAGCCATCAAAGCCTGAACGATGCTATAGATTCTATTCACCAGAGCCAAATCTATGACGTAATCGCCTTTAAGGGGTAGGAGGATTTGGGTATCGTCTGCATAGTTTGTGTAGGTGTTACCGAAATGGTCCATTTTGTCGAAGAGGGGCTTAGTGAATACATTATACAGTGTTGGTGACACACAAGATCCCTGAGGCACACCGCAAGTTATGTGGATGGGGTCAGCTGAGGCCGAGGGTGAGAAGACTCTCATGGTCCTATTGCTCAAGAAAGACTCGATCCAGGTTCTAGCCTCCTTGGAGAAGTGAGCTGCGGAGTCTAGGTGGCTGCATACGACTTTGTGGTCAACCAGGTCAAATGCAGCTGAGAGATCTAGAAGGAGGAGTAAGGCTAATTGGCCTTTATCTCTAAACTCATCTATCTGGGCCTTAAGGTCAATTAAAGCTGTCTCTGTACCATGTTGGGGGCAGAATCCGGATTGTCGAGAGCCTAGTAGGGACTTAGATTCCAGGAAATTCTGTATTTGAATATAGGTCACTTTGTCTAAAATTTTTAAGAGAAATGGCACAGTCGTAATGGGCCGGAAATGTGTGGGAATGGCAGAGTCAAGAGTTTGCCTTTTGAGTAGTGGCAAAACTCAGGATTCTTTCAAAGTGTTCGGGACAGTACCAGTGGTGAATGAGGAATTAATGAGTTTAGTTATGAAAGGCACAAGTTCTCTCGCAGAATCCTTGATCAGTTGTGCCAGGCATTGGTCTCCCTTGCAGTTGGATGGTTTAAGTCCCAGTATGACTTTCTCCACCTCAATGATAGAGACTTTAGAGAAGCTAAAGCGTGTTTCTTGATTGCGGTGTAGAAGTGGGGCTGTGCTCTGGGTGGTTTGGGGTGTAAGAGATGCTTTCTTATGGGCAATTTTGGTCTGTAGGTTGGCGACTTTATTGGTTAGGGCGTGTTGGATACTAGAGCACCACTTCTTATCTTTGATACAGTTCTCTTGTGGTACAATGGGTGTTTCCAATTCTTTTAGAATACTGAATAATTCTTTGGTGCCAGATTTGGATTGAGATATTCTATTATCATAAATCTCCTGTTTAGCTAAAATGATGTCTTTTTTATATTGAGTTGAGACGTTTGTGAGATTCAGTTTATTTTCTGCTGATGGAGAGAGTCTCCAAACGATTTCACGTTTTCTTTTGAGTTGTCTGAGGTTTTTTAGGTGAGGGGTGAACCAATGGTTAAGGTGTTTTTTTAGGTTTGCTCTTGTTGCTCCTGTTGTTCAGGGATTCCCTTGAAGACAAGGTGCACAGGGCTTTTAAAGCTGACAAACAGGCGGGGCAGTTGCAAAGGAAGTCAGCTCCTGTTTACAGGGGTCCTGTTTCTGCAAGGCAGCTGCAGCAAATGAGGGGTCACCCTAGTGTGCGTGGTCATCCGGTGACAGGACGGAAATGGCGCTCCGGTCAGATTTCCCCTAACGCCAGCAGAAGTCCTGACGCCATGCCAGTTGGGAGTCATCTGAAGTTTTTCTGGACCTTTTGGACCCATCTTTCTGAAGATGCCTAGGTCAATTGGCTGGTGCGCTGGGGGTACAAGCTGGAGTTTGTGTCCTACCCTCTTCCATATGGCACGATTCAGACGTCCCTCCCCAGGCACCCCGTCAAGAAGTTTGCCATGCGTCAGGCCCTGCGGGAACTCCTGAAACACTTGTGTATGAGCGCGATACAAAATCATATCCTCTCCAAGAACGTAATTTGACAGTTTCCACAGAGCGAGCACAGACTGGGAGTATACTCCGTGGTGTTCCTGGTACCGAAGACCTCAGTGTCGTACCATCTCATCATAGACCTCAAGTCCCTGAACCATCACATTCTGGTGCAATGTTTCAAGATGGAGTGTCTTCAATGTGTTATTTCGCTTGTGAGAGACTTGGATATCCTGGCATCCTTGGATCTGCAGGATGCTTACTTTCACGTTCCCATCTGGTCCTCTCATCAGAACATTCTCGGGTTTGCTGTGGGCAGGGATAATTTCCAGTTCCGAGCCTTGCCTTTTGGCCTAAATTCTGCACCCTGTTTCTTCACCAAGGTTCTGGGGCCAGACATCACCGCTCTTCACCTCCAGGGGATTCAGATTTTTCTGTATCTCGAAGACTGTCTCCTGACCTGTGCCCTCCTGCACTCCTTGGGCTTCCTCATTAACGGGACCAAGTCTCCCCTGCAGCCATTTTAAGACCTTGAGTTTATCGGGGCCAGGTTCTGCACAGCAAGTGGTCATGTGCTGCTTCCGCTCATCAGGGCACAGCGGTTAAGGGATTGCCTGGTTCTTCTTCTTTCTCAGGCAGTGGCTTTCAGCCAGAGACTTTCTTCAGGCTCTCAGATACATGGCAGCCTGTGTGTTCCCTGCCTCTCGGACGCACTTCAGTGGTGGCTACATCTTGCCAATCTGTTGAGGGGGTTTCCTCTCTTTGCGCCCTCTCTGATCATTGTAACCACAGATGCCAGCCTGTTGCGATGGGGTATGGTTTCTTTGGGACGGACTCACTAGGAACTGTGGCCCAACTTGGAGGTGTCCCAGTCTTCCAACGGGAGGGAGCTGGTGGCGGCTTTTGGGGTCCTAATGGCCTTTGCCCCAGTACTGCAGGGGATGTGGTTCTCTTGCGGTCAGACAATACTGCCACAATGGCTTGTGTCAACCATCAGGGTAGCGCCTGCTCCCTGTTCTTGGGGTCTTTGGCTCTCTGACTTTGTACCTGAGCAGAGTCTCACCTTCTGTCCTTACCGACTTGTCATGGTCGGGACAATGTGGTGGCGGACCGCCTCAGTGGGGTGTTCCCTTCGGAGGATTGGGTGCTGCAGGGTGTGGCCTTTTGGAGGTTGTGCAGGGTCTCCAATTCTGGATCTGTTTGCCTCTCCGTGTCCGCCAAGGTTCCCCGTTTCTTCTCCAGATTCCCCTCCCCAGGGCTCAGGCGGGTGGATGCCATGACCTCCCGTGGCCAGCAGGGTTTCTGTATTCAGTCCCCTGCTTTCCCTCATCCAGAAGGTGCTGCTTCGGATCTAGGATTCTCACTCAGTGGTCATCATGGTTGCTCCTCTTTGGTCCTGCAGGAGTTGGTTCCCCCGCTTGCTGGACCTGGCAATTTCCCCCATGCTTCCTCTCTTGGGGGGGTCTGAATCTGGTGCTCTGCCCAACGGGGGTGCTGGGTCCACGGAACCTAGTCTGGAGGACTTGGAAACTGAGAGGGCTTGCCTAGTTTCTGAGTATCTCTCTGCAGAGGTAGTGTCCTTCATTCAACAGCGTCCTTCCACCTTAAAGGATTACAAGCGTCACTGGGGGTACTTCATGTGCTGGTACCTGGCTCAGGGCTGTTCCTCTGCCTTGACTTCTGGGGCTACCGTCCTACAGTTTCTCCAGGAAGGCTTTAACGTGGGTCTTTCTTTTTCCACCCTGCCGGCTCAGTGCACTGCCATCCGCTCCTTTTGGGGTCCTAATGTGGGTTGTCACTCTTTGTTGGGGATGTTGCCCCCTGGGATCTCCCACTGGTTCTGCGGACTCTGCAGTCCTCTCCTTTTGAGCCAATGGAGATGGTGAGTCTTAAGGTTCTGACCCTTAATACTGTCTTCCTCTGGGCTCTCACCTCGGTGCAGAGGTTGGGTGAGATTATCACCCTCTCCTGTGAGGTGCTCTATCTGGTGGTCTCCCCTGATGCCTTGTTCCTTAAATCTCACCCCTCCATTCTTCCTAAGGTGGTTTCCAAATGTCACGTCTCGCAGGAGATTGTCCTTTCTTTCTTCCCTCTCCCTCCTGCCCGGAGGAGGTCCGCTGGTCTACTCTGGATGTCCGGATGACTGTTTTGATTTATTTGGAATGCAGTAGGGCCCTTCATTCCTCCTCCAACCTGTTTATCATATTTGGTGCTGCTGCCCCAGGTAAAGGGCTGCGGGATGCCATCCCCCTGGCGTATTCTTCTGAGAGTTCTCACCTCTCGTCTGGGGTACAGGGTGTTAGGCAGAATCACATGCAGTACCCTTTGGGAACACTACATGCAATTAAGACTACAAGTGTAAGCACAATTTCACCTCTGGTACAAGCCTGTACTGCACAGTAAAGTGGTAGCGATGGCTGAGCAGCCAGACTTATCTCAAGAGTTTAAGTGAGCAGTAGAACAAGTTACACAAAGGACCAACTGATACAGTGATTCAAACAAACCGTTACTCAAGGTTTCTTAGTAAAAGAATATACATTTATTTACTCAGTCAGTTAGAAAACATTACACTAGCATAAGCAACCGGTAAGCAAATGAACAAGTTTAGCTCCCCTGAAGTGGGAGCAAAATGGCACTTCAGATACTTAATAAAGGGGTAAAAAGACAAGGTTATAAGAATACAAAACACAAATACATTCATGGTCAGGGCAAAGGGTTTCAGTTAACTACAACCAGCAATTCGGCTTTGCCACGAATTTAGAAGAATTTGGCTAGGCGAAAAGTTTGACGAATGTTTAGGGAAGGACAAGCCTTCGAAGTTGAGGAAAGTTTCACGCACTTTCTCGATGGCCGAAAAGATATCCGGACCACGTTTGCACAGTACCTTAGTAATGAAGAAGAGCTGTAGCTGAGGCAGTTGTTCCTGTCAGCTCGAGCAGATCTCGTTGTTCCAGAGCTTCAGTCGTGGGTACAAGAAGGAGGATGTCGGGAGGTTCCTGCACTGCCCAGGGATGAGGCCAAAGCTTAGCAAGACATCGGTTTAAGGTGTGAGTGCCTTAAAGTCCACGAGCTGGTTTCCTTCCCTCTGGCTATCTGGTTTTCAACAGCACTCTGATGAAAATTCGACCATATGGGGGTGGTGTCCAGGTGGCTTGGGAGTAGGTTGTTCCCACCAAACTCAAGGGAAGAAGTTAACCTTGAAGGGCTTCTCTGTCGATGGAGTTTCAGGCAATTTGGACATGCAGCAGGGCTTCACCGGTTGTCCAGGAGTTACAGCAGTCCCCTTCCTAAAGCTCGTCCTCGGTTCTTTCGTTCCAGTGGTCGACTCTGCTTTCCAAGTCCCAGAGACCTGCTTTTAAACAGTTTTCCCCCATTCATTCCAGCCTGACTGTCACTCACACAGCAGGGTGGCTGTCCTTGCCGGACAGCCAGCTGGCCAATCACGCCAGAGTGCATTCAGGTCTCCTAGGAGACTAAGCACAGGCAGTTTCGGGCACCTCCCTCGCATCCTGTCCACCTCAGACACTCAGGTGCCAGTCGAGGGCTTAGCACTGAAGCCCGCCAAAGGCCAACGAAAAAAGGGACCAAACCTGGTTTGGCACGCAGAGACAAACACAAGAAGGACCTTTCCTAAAATAAATGGTGAAAAAAGATGACCAGAGTCTGTTTTTACAGATAGGTCTTGGGCGCCATATTGAAATACATACCTGACCCGATTTTTAACTACCGTTGTTCGCGGTCGGGAAAAATCATGGTAGTTTGATCTAAACCACTGCCACCAGCCATTTAAAGTAGGAAAGGGTACAATTTGACTGTTACATGAGTGTTCTGACTCAGGAGAAGCTAGGCAACACCTCCAGCACTCTATAGGAAGATAGGGTGTGCTGGGTCTGTAAATTTAAAGAGACTAGTAAAGCCAATTTAACCTTACATGCTCTGGGAGACAGTAGTCAGTCCCAGAGAAGGTATTTAATGGAAAGTCTGAAAGACATCTCTGTGCCACAGCAATGAAGGTGCTGTGTGACACACAGAAAAAGATGATGCATGTGGAGTTGTCTTAAAACAAAAGTAAAACACATTGAAAATGAAAAGTTCAAAGCCCCAAAATATAGCAAAAGAGCTGGAGGGATCTAAGGTAGAGGACGTTTAGCACCTGTGTGAGAAATCTCCCTAACACTGGGTTGGTCCACACGGGGGATGGGTTTCTCTTGGCCGAAGGTGCATGGGGTTACTATTCAGGACATTTGTCGTGCCGCTACCTGGTCTGACCCTGACACGTTTTTTTGTCACTACCATTTGAACCTCCACCGTAAGGACGCTGGAGCTTTCGAGGTTTGGGTCTTGAGTGTGGCACTTCTGTGATTTGCCTTGTTGACACGGTCTTCTGCAATAAGTTGGTGTTGGTTGGGTTGCATATCCCAGTTTTGGTCAGTGGTGTTTGTGATCTCGGCCCATTCTTTCTGGAGTTGGCATGCCTCATTCTTGAGTACTGGGACGAGGAAGAGTGAATGTGGAGGTAATGCATGGATTACTTACTGGTAATATTCATTACTCTTATCCTACTCTTCCTGTCCCAGTAAGAGTTGTCCCCCCTCACCCACCCTCGTTGTCGAATGGTACTTTTTGGGCAGTATTAGTTACTGTTGTGGCTTGGGGGAGGTGGGCTGTTATCCCCGGAGGAGGGTGGAGGAGGGGGTGTGGCTAAGGGAAATAAACATAGAAAAGGGTTACTGGTACCAGGAAGAGTAGGACTAGGAATAATGAAGACTATCGGTAAGTAATCTACGGCATTATCCATGCATTCACCCAAATACACGAGTTTTTGTGTGTCCATTAGTAGCTACAACCTTTCAGTTGGCATTGTTAGTCACTAACCTTTTTCTCCTCTGCATGTCTTCTCTGCAGCACCCCACCTTTCACCTCAGATGATGAGTCTCTTAGTGACCAGGCCTTTGTGTCCACTCCGAGGATGAAACAAACTGAAAGCAGCCGTATAATGCTGGTAGGCCCCAAGAAACAGGTGGAGGAGGAGGACATCAAGTATGAGGACTGGTCCGATACAGATTTCTCTGACGGAAATGCCGGTCCTGTTCCCACAGGACCTTATGCACGGCGCATTCCTGGAGGTCAGTATGGAAATTAGTTATGTAACTGACCCTTTCATCTGTAAGTAACTGATGACCCCTGCTCCCCTACCCCCCTCATTCCCCCGACACGCTTTTCTCGTTATCTCGAATACCATATGCACTTGTTCTGGAAATTAGATATTTTTAATATCGTGGAAACTAAGTGTGAATCAGCATGACAAATCCACTAATACTCCCATAGGGTTGGATTTTGCTTCCAGGAGTAGATCTTTAAACGCCTTCTTTTTATCATTACCCAATTTAATGCGTTCATAAATCGTCTGTTTTGCAACAAATACATTTTTAATTTTGTCATGAATCAGTGTGTTTTTGCCGCAAATGTCTTTTAATCAGTTTGATTTGTTCATGCTTTAGTTGGGTTGTCTTTGCATCAATCTATTATTAATGCCATTTCTTGGTCGAAATTGGGGCCTTGCCACATTTCAATTGATTTTTAAATGTAGGCACAAATCTGTTTCCATTTTGGGGAAGTCTAGATTTGTAATCTTTGCAGAAACTCAAAACTATTCACATTGAGGCTTTGTTTAAGTTTCTCATCCCACGTGTGAGACATTATTCCAGTGGGGTGCATGTGCATTGTAAAAGGTGGGTACTGGGGCCCCAAGAAGGCTTTACATTACATCTCCCCGTGCTTAGGTGGCTACAATTGGGGAAACTGTGAACACAAATGGCATTATTTAGAAACGCGTTTTACAATGGCACAATCCCGTTGAAAGAAGCTTTGTAAATAAGCCCCATATCCTCTAAATTGATACTCGTTATATTGCCCATAGACCACCAGACTGTTATTTTCTGTGGCTTCCCTACTAGACTCAGGCTCGTCTGCAACAATAGAGGAATCAAGGATTGCAGAAGTTTTACATTGGTGCCACCATTATGGAAGAAAAGCTGAGGCCGCTGGAAGCTGAGGCCTTTTTTTTGTAAAGCCTGAAGCTCTTGCTCATTCGTGGGAGCTTCCGGCTTTAGGTAAAAAGACCTTGGATTCAAGTGTCCTTACCTTTTCAGCTTTAATGGTGGTGTTGACCCTCGGCAGGTATCCCTTTATCTAAGAGATGATGTATCTCTTAGTTAAAGGAATGCCTACGAGGGGCAGTGCCACCATTAAGGCTGAAAACATGTGGCGCTGTCCCCACCAAGCATCCTGTTATTTTCTGTGGCTTCCCTACTAGACTCAGGCTCGTCTGCAACAATAGAGGAATCAAGGATTGCAGAAGTTTTACATTGGTGCCACCATTATGGAAGAAAAGCTGAGGCCGCTGGAAGCTGAGGCCTTTTTTCTGTAAAGCCTGAAGCTCTTGCTCATTCGTGGGAGCTTCCGGCTTTAGGAAAAAAGACCTTGGATTCAAGTGTCCTTACCTTTTCAGCTTTAATGGTGGTGTTGACCCTCGGCAGGTATCCCTTTATCTAAGAGATGATGTATCTCTTAGTTAAAGGAATGCCTACGAGGGGCAGTGCCACCATTAAGGCTGAAAACATGTGGCGCTGTCCCCGCCAAGCATCCCTTTAATATAAGGGATGCAGGGATCATCACCCTCACACCCTGGGGTCCCAGAGTGTTGATCCCGGGAAAGGAATGCCTGGCAGGGGGCGGTGCCACCATTAAGGAAGAAAGCAGGTGATGTCTACCCCTGGTAGGCAATCTTTTTATTAAGAGTTGCATGGATCAGCACAATCTCCCTGGGGGGAGGAGGCTGATCTCTGCAAAGTGTTGTCTAGCGGGGGTTGCCTGCAGCCTATGAAGCCAGTGCTAAGTAAGGGGAATGACCTAACAGACCAGCAGGCAATCCCTGCTATTAGCCAATGCCACCTTGACAGCTCTGTGTACATCCAACACCTTTTTTAGTTTTGACACCTTTTTTGCCAAAACCATTGTTACAGAAGAGAGAGAGAGAGGGATTGGGGGTTCTGAACTGAGAATATCTTGTTGGTATAGCAATGGGCCGGGCAATGCCATGGCATGAAACTACCAAATCACTAAAATCTCTTTTTTCAAACTTCTCAGCCACACTACCCAATGAGAAGTCCCCTAGCAATATTTGCCCCAATCAGTAGCTTTGAAAGAAGCATGTCGGGTGCAGGACTCTGCATTTCCCAGCTCCACAGTGATTTCATAGTGAATTATTTTGTGCTACATTTTACAGAAGATCTGTATTTTAATCCTCCCGAGGCTGCCTTTGTACAAAAATACCCACACTCTCTCTACACCCACCCCTACTCTCTCTAACCCCACTGACCCCAATCTCTCTATTCCCCCCCAACCAACCCACCTTAATTTTGTTTTCTTGAGAGGTACTGACCTCATTGACTGCGCCAAACCAATTTTTATAAGCGTCCAATGAATTGTAAAAAGAGATGAACATAGTTATAGAATTAATAAAGTATTTAATCCTCTATCACAAACCATTAGTTGACACATTGATTGTTTTAGGATCACATATGAAACAACACACTTAAGAGCACACCTGGTGTAAGAGCCCATTTGATTAACATCATTGCACACCAATAATTAGCAAAAAAGGTACATCTAGTGTAAGGGCCCATCTAATAAACATTATTACACGCCATTGGTTAAACAAAAGAGCCGCCAACACGTGTTTAGACCTAAAAAGGTCCTCTTCAGGGCGTACAGATGTTTAGTAAAGCACACAAATTAACATACATTTATATATATGTTATTTTTGGGTCAAAGCTGATTTCGAAGGGATTGTGTCCTCCGACGTATTCCTTATCTTAGATAGAAATCCTTCAGCTTTGCTGGCCTCGGAAAATTTTTTCGCCAGAGGGCGCTGCGCGTCGATGATCGCCGAGTCGATGACCCTCGACGGCCTCCGTGCCGACGTCGACGTCATCCTGCCTATAAAGGCCGCGCGCAGCGTCCGTTGCTCAGTTCCGTTTTTCCGCGCTTCGTTGTGCCTCGGAACACCGTTGCTCAGTTCTCGTCAAGATAACGTATATAATAACTACTATTTACCTCGATATCGATGGCATCCTCCTCCGACCCGACGACCCCTCGGTCCGGTTTCAAAAAGTGCCGAGACTGCGGGAAGAAAATGTCGTTGACGGACCCTCACAGGGTCTGTTTGTGGTGTCTGGGAATCACGCACCAGAGTTCGGAGTGTGAGGAATGCCTTTCCATGACGGCGAAAGCCTTGAAGGAGCGTAGGGGGAAGCTCGAGAGAGGTAGGTCAACTTTAACTTCCTCGAAAGCTTCTTCGGTAGAGTCGAGACGTTCGTCTCCTCACCATAAAAAACACTCTCGATCTAGATCACGAAGTGGCTCCCACCACTCGTCGACATCGAGACACTCGAAGAAGAGACGTAGGAGATCCCCTTCGTCATCTTCGTCGAGTTCTCCTGAGAGAGTTCATTGCCCCACAAAACGCAGCTCGCAAGCTGAGTGGGAGGAATTCAGGAAAAAGATGCTAAGCGTCTTCGAGAAAGCGGCCTCGTCCCCCTCGAAGACAGCTGAGGGTGATACCCCGGGTAAAAAACCCAAAAAATCTAAACGCCGCGAGTCGCAGTACCCGGCGGAAAAGTCAACCCGAAAGCGCCTCGAGCCATCGGGAGATAAAGCATCATCGACGCCATCGTCGAAAACTCCTTCGAAACAGAGGTCGGCGCCATCGACGCCGTTGTCGAAGGATTCATCGGCGCATCAGTCGATCGAGTCGACGCCGACGTCGACGCCGATATCGACGCCGGTGAAGGAAAGAACCACGGCTACTCCACAGCCAACGGTTAGACAAAAGACCTCCGACTCGACGCCGAGAACGTCGACGTCGTTCTCGAGCAAGACTCCGATCCTTTCGAGTTCTTCGAGGCCTAGTACACATTTCTCGACGCTTTTCACGGCGCCTTCGAGTACTTTCACGTCGGTGTCGACGACATCGACGTTTTCAAGGCCTGTGATGATGGCTCCTTCTGCATTGGAAATGGGGTTTATACCATTCCAAAAACCAATGTATCCCCCTTTAACCTCGATTTTTGAGGAAAGGGAGGATTCAGACCAAGATATTGATTTACAGAGGACCACATCACCAGAGCCAGAGACTTTCGCCTCTGAGGAAGGAAGATTAAAAAATCTTCAGGATGCACTTCAGGAAGCTAGTGGCTTGGACACTTCTCCTGAAGCAGAATTTATCAAACCAGACCCAGGAGAACATGCGGAGACTCCATATAGAGCTCTGATGTCTAGAATCATAGAATTTATGGGTTGGTCTGCACCTTCTCCTGCCTTTCAGCAGGATGACCTCACTGACATACTGGACAAGGGCCCACAGGAGGATCCTGTGGTTCCATTTCACTCTGCTCTACAGAGAAGGATTTTGACAAACTGGGAAACGCCAGAAATTATCCCGGCAGTAAATAAAAAACTGTCAACAAAATACAGGGTGGCTAGTTCTGACCCTGAATATTTGTCAAAACACCCTACTCCTGAGAGCTTGGTTGTACAGGCTGCAACCTCATCAGGCAGCACATCTGCATACCCCACTGCTCCGCAGGATAGGGATGACAAAAAGTATGATGCCATGGCTAAGAAGGTTTTTTCTGCCTGTAGCATGGCGTTAAAGTCTATTAACGCGACCTGTACGCTCGCTAGGTTCAGCCACACCCTTTGGGAGTGCGCTTCATCAGCGGCTGACTGCCTCCAAGAAGGAGAGGAAAGGGACGCATTTTTAAACATCATCAGGGATGGTAAAGATGCGATGTGCGAGACCCTACAAACTGGCCTAGATTCTGCTGACAGTATCAGCAGGGCCATGGCGGCAAGTACCACAATCCGCAGGCATGCGTGGTTGAGAAAGTCTGGTTTTGCCTCTGACGTGCAGACCAGGCTTTTGAATATGCCCTTTGACGGTTCTACCCTCTTTGGAAAGAAGGCGGATGACAGTTTGGAGAAACTGCAAACGTCCAAGGCAGCAGCCAAGTCATTGGGAGCTGCTATCCGTCAGAATACCTTTCGTCCTTCGGGATCATCGTGGAGAGGACGGTCCTTTCGTTACTATTCCTCATATGGAAGGGGCAGGGGACGACCGGCTCAAAGAGGCCAAGGAAGATTTACCCGTGGTGGACGGGGTAGGGGAAAGAAAGCCGCACCCGCAGGAGCAGGAGCCACTTTACCTTCGGCAACTGCATCAGCCGCTTCAAAACCACTCTGAGGTCTCCCCTCACAGAACACCAGTAGGGGGCAGGTTAACTCACCATCTGACGGAATGGCAGGCTATTACGTCAGATGCTTGGGCTCTGGAGACAGTGGCCAAAGGTTACTGCCTGCCCTTCCTACATATCCCTCAGAGTCATCCACCGGGGAACAACCCTTTGAAGCTTCCAGATCCGCTCCTCTTGCAGGAGGTTTTAGACCTGCTAGAGAAAGGTGCCATAGAACTGGTACCTGTAGCGGAAAGGAACAAGGGTTGGTACTCCCCCTACTTCATAATACCGAAGAAGGACGGAGGACTGAGACCCATCTTAGACTTACGGGAATTGAACAAATTCCTCCGAAAGGACAAGTTCAAGATGGTGACTCTCTCTCAGATCCTTCAGGCCCTCCAGCTTCAGGACTGGTTGGTATCTCTAGACCTCCAGGACGCTTATTTCCATGTGCCGATCCATCCCAGGCACAGGAGATACCTGAGGTTCGCAATTGGCAGCTCTCATTATCAATTTCGAGTTCTGCCATTTGGGCTAACCTCCGCCCCGAGGGTCTTTACCAAGCTAATGTCGGTTGTGGCTGCAAGTCTAAGGAGGGAAGGGATTCATGTCTACCCTTACCTAGACGATTGGTTGATCAGAGCTGTATCTTCGGAACAGGCTCAGAGACAACTAGATTATGTTTGCCACTTCCTTCACAAGCTGGGCTTCTCCCTCAATTTAAAGAAGTCACAGATGATACCATCACAGAGACTCCAATTCATTGGAGCAGTCCTGGACACTTCCCTGGGAAAAGCCTTGCCACCAGAGGTGAGGGCTCGAGATATTCTGCAGATGGTCATCAGATTTCAGAATGCCCAATATCTCCCAGCCTACGACTTTCTGAGGTTGCTAGGCCTCATGGCATCCTGCATATTCCTCGTGCCGGAGGCTCGCCTGAGAATGAGATCCCTCCAGTGGGCACTGAGAACTCAGTGGTCACAGTTCTCAGGAAGGATGACAGATCTCCTTCGGATCCCGGTCAAAGTAGCCCGAGACCTTCAGTGGTGGGCCTGTCGGGAGAACATCCTGAAAGGAGAAATGTTTTGGCAACCATGGCCGGAGATAACAGTAGTCACGGATGCCTCACTCACGGGGTGGGGAGCTCACGCCAACGACTTGACCATCAGCGGTCGTTGGTCTCCATCGGAGTCCAGACTACATATCAACCTGTTGGAGCTGAGAGCCATCAGACTAGCGCTGAAGGCTTTTCTGCCGTCTGTACGGGGAAGAAACGTCCTAATAATGACGGACAATACAGTGGCCATGCACTACCTCAACAAAAGAGGAGGCGTAGGCTCACTACCACTGTGCAGAGAGGCGATGCAGCTCTGGTTTTGGGCAATTCAGGAAGGAATCTCTCTATCGGCAATTCACCTAGCCGGAGAGAAGAACTTGACAGCGGACGCTCTGAGCAGGCAGAGCACAGTCTCTCACGAGTGGGAGATAGCTCAGGAAGTCCTTCAAGAGATCTTCGCCCTTTGGGGAACCCCTCAAGTGGATCTGTTCGCCACCAGTATCAACAGGAAGTGCGACAGATTTTGCTCAAGGGAATTTCCTCCGAGAGGAGCTCTAGGAGATGCGTTCGTAGTGGACTGGGAGTTCCCACTTCTGTACGCGTTCCCTCCGGTCCCTGTCATTCCTCAAATGATCAGGAGGTTGAGAAGGTTTCGGAAGACCATGATCCTAATTGCCCCGGATTGGGCCAGGAGAACGTGGTACCCGGACCTTCTAGACATGTCCATCTGCCCTCCAATTCGACTGCCATACAGAGAGGATCTTCTCTCGCAGAAGGAAGGTCAGGTTCTCCATCCAGCCATCAAGACCCTCAACCTTCACGCTTGGTGTCTGAAAGGTTGAGGTACAAGGATTGGGACCTTCCGGATGATGTTATGGAGGTGTTGCTTTCGGCCAGAAGGCCGGCAACTAAAACTCTATACCGCTGCCGTTGGAACAAATTTTGCAGCTGGTGCAGAGAAAAGAATATTGAACCCTTTTCTTGTGGTACACCTATGGTGTTGTCATTCTTACTTTACCTGGCTAATTCAGGCCTACAGGTTGGCACAATTAAGGGCTATCTCGCAGCGCTATCAATCTTTAAGCGCACTGCAGAGGAGCCTTCATACTTCAAAATTCCATTGGTAATACAATACCTAAAAGGATTAACTAATGTTTATCCCCCGAAACCTTTTCAAGTTCCCTTATGGGATTTAAACCTAATTTTAAACTTCCTAAAGGGTGCCCCTTTTGAACCACTACACTCTTGTTCATTGAAGCTTCTCACCCTCAAAACTGTTTTGCTAATAGCATTGACATCTGCTAGAAGGGTTAGCGAGTTGCAAGCCTTATCGTGTAAACCTCCACATACAATCTTTTACAAGGACAAAGTTGTTCTTCAGGTGAAGCCTAACTTCCTCCCGAAGGTAGTCTCGGAGTTTCACATCACTCAGAAGATTATATTACCTTCTTTCTACCCTCCTCCTCATCCGGGGAAGGAGGAAGAGAGACTGCACAGGCTGGACCCTAAGCGAGCCTTGAGCTTCTATATCAGCAGATTGGCTAAGATCAGACAAGCAGACCAACTCTTTGTAGGTTATGCAGGACATAAGTTGGGCCTTCCAATAACAAAACAAACCATCTCCAGATGGATTATTTTAGCCATTCTGGAGTGCTACAAATTGGCAGGAAAGGAGCCTCCTCAAAATCTAAGGGCTCATTCTACCAGGGGTATCGCAACATCCTCAGCCCTTCAAAGAGGGGTGCCAATTCGAGATATATGTGCGGCTGCCACATGGTCGTCCGCACATACATTTACCAAATTCTATAGCCTGGATTCCTCCTCTAGTCAAGAAACTAGATTCGGCAAGGCTGTGTTACACTCTGTCCATTCTGGAAGGGTAACATAACTTTTATTACTCCCGCCTCCAGTCACAATACCACTGCTATGGGAGTCTATCTAAGATAAGGAATACGTCGGAGGACACAATCCCTTCGAAGAACTAGTTACTCTTACCTTGTAACGTTCTTTCGATGGGATGTTCCTCCGACGTATTCCTTATCGACCCTCCCATCCATCCCCGCAGTATGACTTCCTGTGGGTTTGCAGCCTATGCTCCTTCAAGGTGATTAGTCTAATCCAAAAACATTACTGGGGACTACAAAACGGAACTGAGCAACGGACGCTGCGCGCGGCCTTTATAGGCAGGATGACGTCGACGTCGGCACGGAGGCCGTCGAGGGTCATCGACTCGGCGATCATCGACGCGCAGCGCCCTCTGGCGAAAAAATTTTCCGAGGCCAGCAAAGCTGAAGGATTTCTATCTAAGATAAGGAATACGTCGGAGGAACATCCCATCGAAAGAACGTTACAAGGTAAGAGTAACTAGTTCGTCTAGAGGAGGGTAGGACATGAATGAGCAGCAAGGATGGAGAGAGAGAAAACAAAAATAATTTGTCAGAATATGTTGGAACATTTGCAGAAAACATAAAGCAAACGTATAATCATATCATTAAGCAGACAACTCAAATTGTCAAATCTATACACTTTCTAGAACGGTCAAACGTGTAGTATAATCCAAAATGTAACTTAAAGTTCATGCTTGGACTAGGTCATTTCTGAGGAGAAAGATCATTAGTATTCTATATAGAAAAAACGGTTCCACGCTGAGAGCAACAGTCCTTTTGTTTTCTGCACAGGTGAGAAAGGCATAGTTTGAACTAATTTGTTTTTTAGGGAATACTGAGTTACATAAGTAAAACAGCTGTAGTATAGTCGACAAATGTCGTAATTGTGGCGCTTCCCGATTACGGGGCGCGCACGCGGCGGCGTGACGTAGCACGCCACCGCGTGCAGCATAAATAAACAGGGCGTTCCCGGCCGCGTCAGTGCGACCGGGAAGCGCGAGCCAGAAGGATATGTGTGGTGTGAGTCCTTGTGCGCTGGGGGGCTTATGGGTATCGCTAGGGGTCAGGACACACCCCCAACAGTGACGACGAGTGGGGATATGATGCCTGGGCCCGGCGGTGACAAATCTGCAATTTTTCTTCCTGAAACGGAACCTTGCTGACATTTCGTTTCATGCCGTAGGCCGTGCTTCACACACGCGGCTGGCGTCATTTTGAATATCAGGCCATGGACTTCACAGAGCTCCGGTTTGGCCGGTGAGTGGCATCCAGGCCTAATTTTTGGACACACTGCTAGCAGGCAGTTTTATCTGTGTGCATATGCCCGATTTTTGATTTTCTTTCGAATGTTGGGTCTCCTACGTCAAGTGCAAGCAAGGAGGAGGGCTACAATGGCTGGGCCTGCATAGCCCATAATTCTTTCTTGACTCAATTTTTGGAACAGCTGACAGCTGGGGCCTTCTTTATCCTCTTCATCATCAGACTGGTGGCCCTACTCCTTCTTCATCCTCGTCATCATCACGGAAGTGTGTTGCAGCGGTTTTCTTCATTCTGCGTCCTGGAAACATCAGGTCTGGTGGCTGGAACTAGGCTGTTAATGATTGCCCGTGGAGGGGGACAGTGTACTGTTGCCATCTTTTGCTCCCAGGGTGAACTTTCCTTTGCCTGGATGTGGCTCAGAGTTTGAGTTGCAGCCCCCATTGTCCATGCTGGTGGTGCCTGTGCGCTCAAACTCATGAGTGATACTGAGGGTCAGGACAGTGCACAACCAGTAGCAGTGCAGCAGCCTCCAGTTGCTCAAGCAGGGCCTCCAGGCCCATTGCCTTCAGTGCAGCCGGCGGTAGCACCTGCTGCCCAGCCAATACTTCCTGCCATCGCCCAGGCACGTGCACACACGGCCTTGCAGCCCATCCCAGAGTTTGATGTCTCGGGCCCGCCTTCCAGCTTGGGGCCCAGACGGTAGAGGTGGGTTGACCGCCTGGATATGTACTTTCGGGCCGCTCAAGTGGTTGATGATGACAGCAGGCTGGCAACTATGTTGTACTCAGCAGGGCCCTTAGTCCAGGAGATCTTTGAATAGCTTCTGCCAGGGGATGGATCCTACGGTCAGGCGAAGGCCGCGCTTCAATCTCATTTTCTGCCTCTCGCCAACGCGGACTACGAACGCTTCGTGATGTTGTCCGTCAAACAGAAAGAGGACGAGACTTTGGACACCTTCTATGGGCGCCTGAGGCGCCTGTCGCAGGCCTGTGCCTGGGGCGCTGCGGACGGCATGATCAGGACCATGCTCATCCAGGCGTGCTCCTCGGGCAAGCTCAGGCGCCAAGTATTAAGGGAGCCCGGAATCACGCTGCCACGCATCCTAGAACTGGGGAGGTGCCATGAGGTGTCTGAGGCGAGAGCGGCTAGAATGGAGGCTGGATCACGCTCCATCAAGACCGAGGAGGTGTGTGCAATGTGGCGCGATCGCAGAGGCACCAGAAGACCTGGCGGCGGACCCCGGGACAGAGCCGGGAGGGCAGGGGAGTCCTGCCAAAAGTGTGGGTACGACCTGCCCCACCCAACGGAATGCCCCGCGGCCGGAAGGACATGTGGAAGGTGTGGGCTGCCAGACCAATTCTCGAGGGTGTGCAAGGTGGCTATGCCTGTGATGGTGCCGCGAGGCCTGGCCCGGTGCGGTTTCCTTCGCCAGGGTCGACCGCCTAACGTCGCTCAGGTGGACCAGAGTGAAAAGGATGCCCAAGTCGAAGAAGCAGAGGAAGAGAACATTTTCTTTGTCTCCAGCGGGGGGGTCCTGAAAAGAAAGAACAGCAGACAGCCAAGGTGCGTGGTGGAGGTCAATCGGTCTCCAGTCCCGGTCCTGGTGGACACGGGGGCATCTGTCAATGTGATGGCCCAGGGACACTATGATGCTATGGACATTCCTCCCAAGTTGGTGGCACCGAAAACCCGCATCTTCGCTTTTGGTGGTCTGGACTCTATCCCACTGGACAGTGCTTTTGTGCGAAGGTGGAGCATGACGGCTCGCAAATCACTGCACGCTTCTACGTGACACCGGTGAGCACCAATACCTTGCTAAGCTGTGCAGCGGCGGAGGCCCTCGGCATCGTCAGTTTTGCATACTCTGTCTATCTGGAGGACATCAATGACTTGCTGGAGAAGTATGCCACACTGTTCAATAGGATTGGACAGAGGGCTGGTGACCCAGTGAGGCTGCATATTGATGAATCTGTGCAGCCCATCGCCCTGAAACATCACAGGGTATCCTTTCACCTTCATGAACACGTCAACAAGGAGCTGGATAACTTGGTCAATCTTGACATAATTGAGAAGGTGGAGGGTCCGACTCCCTGGGTGTCTCCAATTGTAGTGGCACGGAAACCCAAACAACCAGATGCCGTCAGAATCTGTGTCGACATGAGGCTGCCGAATAAAGCGATCAAGAGAGAGAGGCACCTCACCCCGACAATTGGCGACATCATTGCCGAGGTACAGGGCGCCCGCTTCTTTTCAAAGATGGACCTCTGAGCGGGCTACCACAGGTTCTCCACCCCAAGTCGAGGTATATCACCACCTTTACCACACACCGAGGGCTATACCGCTACAAAAGACTGAGCTTTGGTGTGTCCTCGGCGGCGGAGGTTTTTCAAAATATCATCCGGGGCGCCCTAGCAGATCTGGAGTCTGTCTTGAATATCAGTGATGATATCCTGGTGTTTGCCAGGACGGAGGTGGACCACCTGAGGCGGCTGGCAAAAACGTTTAAGAGGTTGCAGTCCCTGGGCCTCACCCTCCACAAGGAGAAATGCGAATTTCTGCGACCATCGATAGAATTCTTTGGCTTTGTGTTTAAAGAAGGGGGTGTCACCGGATCCCAAGAAGGTCCAGGACATTAAAAAGGCGCAGCCTCCGGAATCCGTGTCCGATGTGCAGAGCTTCCTGGGTATGGTTACGTACTGTGGATGGTTCATCCAGACTCTTGCCTCCAGGTCGGAACCGCTCAGATCACTGACAAGGAAAGATACCACCTGGAACTGGGGCCCGCTTGAACAGGCGGCATTTGACGACATCAGGGGTGCCCTGGCAGCAGATGACACCATGGCATTTTTTGATCCTGCGTTGCCGTCGGAGATCATTGTCGATGCCAGCCCGTTCGGCCTGGGCACATTGCTGACACAGATTGACTGTGTTGGGGGTGTCTGCCCGGTGGCTTACGCCAGCAAAGCGCTGTCGGAAGCGGAGCAACGGTATTCGCAGATTGAGTGCGAGGCGCAGCTCTGGGGCTGCAGGCACTTCCGGCTCTATGTCCTCGGGCGCCCAGTGACGGTGGTGACAGACCACAAACTGTTGCTTCCTATCTTGGCTGGGTCGTCATCCAAGCCCCCGGCAAGGATTGAGCGGTGGATGCTCGCCCTCCGGGAATACAGAGTCACCCTGGTGTATCGGCCGGGGCGAACAACGCGGCGGACTATCTCTCTAGACACCCGGGTGTGCCTGGAGAGGAAGACCATGACGCATGTGCGGAAGAAGCCGATGAACATGTCCGTGTGGTGGTGGAGGCAGCCACGCCGAATGCAATGCCCCTGGAGGAGCTCGAGGTAGCTGCAGCGGAAGATGAGTGTTTCAAAATTCTAAGGCACTCCATGCAGCAGGGCTCCTGGAAGTCAATGCTGGAGGCTCTGGCAGGTGCACTCAGGAGGCCAGAACCGGTCTGGAGCAGCTGGGGCAAGTCCGGGAGGAGCTATCCTTTTCAGCATCCGGCCTTCTGCTCAGGGGAGATCTCATTGTCGTGCCCCAATCCAAGGTGAGGGAGGTGATCACCCTTGCCTACCGTGGTCACCAGGTCGCTGCCAAGACCAAGGCCTGCCTAAGACTGAAAGTGTGGTTCCTGGAACTGGAACGCAACATGGATGACTTTGTGGCGGTCTGCGTCTGGTGTCAGGCAGCATCTCCCCTGCAGCATGAACCTGTCATAGAAGTGATGCCTCGAGGGACGCGACTCTGGGAAGTTGTTCATGCGGATTTTGGCTCCACCACATTGGGCACCCACTTCCTGGTGATGGTCGAGGAATACTCAAGGTACCCCGAAGTGGAATTCGTGGAGTCGGTGACGTTTGAGCACGTGGTGGTGGCCGTGGAAAAGGTGTTTGCGGCCCATGGTTTCCCCCACACACTGTGCTCGGACAACGGGGCACCATTCCAGAGCAAGCGGTGCTCGGAGCTAATGGAGAGCTGCGGGGTGCTACACAGGAAGATCACCCCCCTATGGCCAGGGGCAAACGGCGAAGCCGAATGGCTGATGAGGACTCTGAACAAGACTTTTAGAATCACCCAGGGGCAGTCCCTCCAAAGAGCTCTCTATCAGTTCCCGAGGGTGTACCGCACCACACCACATGCCTCCACCGGAGTGGCCCCGGCAGAGGCGTTATTCAAGCAGTGCACACGGGGGCTGTTACCGGAGGTGGGGGAGAAAGAACCGGGGGTAATCGACAACCAACAGGTCGAGGCAGACTGGCGAGTGAGGATCGAGCAGGAAAACATCCGGCGAGGGCTTCGCTCGCAGCGGCTGGAGCTGGGCGATGAAGTCCTCATTCGAAATAGACACCCCCATGGAAAGCTCTCCCTTCCGTATGAGCTGGAGCCGCTGGACTCGTGGCAGTCAAGGGATCCATGGTAACTGCCTCGGACGGAAGGTCTGCGGTAACCCGCAATGTGCGCTTCTTCAAGAAGCTAGGGGATCCGAGAACTGACCCGCCCCCTGATCCGGACTTAAGGGTGGTTCCTGAGGACGAAGGAGAGACACCCTGCCTGCCTGAGGCCCCGGCACGGGGAACACCTATGGACAGATCACCCGTGCCGGAGGTGAGCGGGAGGTACCCCCAGAGGGCTGGGCGAGAGAAACCCACTCACCTCAGCGACTACGTGTTGGGACAGTTATCTGATCATCCTGAGAGTGAGAACTGTTAAGTAAGGGGACCCGGGAAGATGTTAATAAAGGGGTGTTTTGGAACTGGGTATTAGATGTGATTATAGTTGTATTGTTGTTGGTTTTCAGTGTGTAGTCTTTAAGTGTTTGTTGCTGTCCTCCCGAAAAAGGAGGAGTGTGGCGCTACCCGATGACGGGGCACGCACGCAGTGGCGTGAAGTAGCACGCTGCCGCGTGCAGCATAAATTAACGGGCGTTCCGTGCCACGTCAGTGCGACCGGGAAGCCCGAGGCAGAAGGACGTGTGTGGTGTGAGTCCTTGTGCGCTGGGGGGCTTACGGGTATTGCTGGGGGTCAGGACACTCCCCCAACAGTAATAATCTTTATAATACCTCAAGTATTCTCATTGAGCAGTCTGGAGCATGGGATGTGCACATTCTGCACCGTATCTGATACAGGTTTGACAGTATCATTTATGCCGAAATCTACAGATTTTATTTGATTTTATCTTGGTCTGAGCCACATGTCTGTGAAATTACATTAAATGGACTACACTTCGTTTAGTGTTAGAATGCGTAGATGCTTACCAGCAAGAAAGGACTTGGTGGCATCATTGTGTGCGCCGTCGGGCACCTTGAAAATAATGTGATTAAGTAGTTTTCAGTCTATACATATAATGTCCATCGCCCCAGTTTCCTCACATAAAATGATGCCGTAATCTGTATCATAAGAAAGATAAATTAATATGTAAGCAGTGTCCCGAATTTTACCAGCCTTAAATTGCTATATATGCATATACCATTAGTTAAATGTCACTGTGTTCAAACATTCTATTTGTAAAATATTCCAATATGACGACTTGTAAGTATTAGGAGGCCTTGGTTCTCAAAGTTATCTACTTACTACTTATAAGGGCGTATCATTTGTTTAAGTGAAAACGACAGGATATGTAATTTACCGACATGTCAATATTGCATGCACAATGGCGAACGCCGTCGGATCTCACTGCGAGCATCAGCCTGGAGAAACCAGTTACTATGTCAACAGAAGTTGACTTCTGGACACGTGATACATCATGTGTTCAGGTTGCTAAGCTACACTTGGTCGTTGCCGGAAGGCATAGTGAGCAGGCTCGACCGTAGTAAATGCATCATTTTTCATTCACTTTATTATTGTGCAAAGTGTGTTCTAGTATATATATTGGTTAGATGGGATATTATTGTGAAAGAGCTGACAAAATAACTCACTGGTATGTTTACATTGCATGTGTATTGGCGAACGCCGTCATACTCCGTAGAGAGCATCGGCTGACGGGGCCAGTTGCTATGTTAACAGAAGTTGGTTTTGGATATTGTGACGTATCACATAAATAGTTTATTAAAGGTACGCATTATTATTGCTGGAAAACATACTGAATAAGATCAACTACAGTATAAAAATCTCAAATTAGGGTTTTTACATTATTAAACAAGGTGTATTACAGCTCTGGTTTCATTATATAAGTTTAAATGGAGTTTAGAAAGGTATTGGTAACTACGGAACAGTGAATCGTCCCGAAGCATGCGCACATGGTATAAATCACCATAATTATAAGTATGTATGCAATAATAGCTTGTACGTTACTACTGAAAAGTAAGTAAATGTATAAGTATGTATAGTTGGATATGCAAATCCATGGCAAATCTTTTCAGCTGTATTTTCCACCTAACCATGTGCAAGAAAACAAGGTATGTTGTCTCAGGGTGGAACTTATTAGAGTAATGATAGTTGATTAAACTCACACCTTGTTAGTTCAAGGTCCACTATCCCAGTTTGGGATAGTGGAAAATGTATATAACAATCTCTTTCATAAAAGGGTAAGGGCATATAGAACTGAGGTGGGTATAATTAAAGAAATACATTTAGCTCGTGTTCCTGATTCAGACCCAGCTCGAGGCCAAGTAATTTGCATATCATTCGGAATTCTTGTTGCCGTAGCCTCAACTCTCTGTCTCCACCTCTCGGATGCTGTTTGATCTGTTGGAGTCCTATGAACCTTATATCTTTGGGGTTATCCATTTGATGATGATTCTGCCAGTGGGATGCAAGTGGTAATCTGATGTCTTGGCTATTGAGGTTGTTGAAATGTTCACGAAATCTGATTCTTATTTCACGAATAGTGCTACTGATGTATACTTTCTTGCAGACACACTGTATAACGTACATGATATATTTAGAACAGCATTTAATAAAGTCTTTGATTTTAACTTGTAATCCTCCATGACATTCAAACGTTTTCATAGGTGGTAGCGTATATTGGCAAAAATTGCATGTTCCACATTTATGAAATCCTTCCGGTTTTATACTGGAGGATAATCAATTTTCCTGTCTGATTGGCTCAGATTTGAGAAAAAAGGGACTGAGGAGGTTTTTCAAAGTAGTAGCTTTAGTGAATATGATATTTGGTCGTTCTGAGATATAAGGAGTCAGATCGGAGTCAAGAAGCAAAATATGGCAAAGTTTTTGTAGTATATGATACAGAAAATTACTATCTTGTGAGTACTTCGTAATAAAATGTTCTTGTGCAGGGTGATTGCCTTGTACCGGTTTTAGCTTATCTATAAGTAGATTGGGTCATTTGACCATTTTCACGGATTCAGTAGCTTGTCTAATTATGTTGATTGGATAACCTCTTTCCTGAAATCTGTTGCCAATTGACTTACATTCTGTTTGGAATATGTCATCAGAGCTACAATTTCTCCTTGATCTGAGAAATTCTCCCCTTGGTATATTTTGAACAACACTCCGTCTATGGCTACTAGTTGCGTGTAAAATTGAATTTACTCCAGTGGCCTTCCTATAGGTCCGAGTTTGTATTGTATTGGCAATGATATTGATTTGTAAATCCAAGAACATGATTTCCACTGCATCCACATGTCCCGTAAATTTAATTTGAAAAGCATTATTGTTCAAATACACCAAAAATGCATCAAATTCTTCTCTGCTGCCTGACCAAATAACCAAAACATCATCTATATACCTTCTCCAGGTGATGACATGATTCTGGAAGGGGTTATTGTTGAAAATGTATTTATCTTCAGAACATTCCAAGAATAAGTTGGCCAAAGCAGGCGCATATTTTGCCCCCATGGCTATGCCCTGTGTTTGGGAAAAGTAGTCTTTAATAAAATACTCTCTTGCTCTCTCTACCCCAACCCCACCTTGTCTACCACCATCTTCCAACCATACTCCACTCTCCCTACCCCAACCCACCCATCTTAATCCCACTCAGGTTAAACCCAACCCACCCACACTACACACGCTCTCTCTACCCCCACCCATCATACCCCAACTTTCTCAACCCTACCCACGCTACTCCCACTCTACCCCCACACACCCACCCTACTCCCCTCTCTCTACACCCAAACACCCACACTACCTGTGCACTCTCTACCCCCACCCACCCGCCCTGCCCCACTCTCTCTACCCCCACTCTCTCTACCCCCACTCACCTTCCCTATCCCCACTCTCTCCACCTCCACTCACCCTACCCCCACTCTCTCCACGCATTTGACACTTTCTCCACCCCCACCCATCCTCCCTACCCCTGCTCTCGCTACCCCCAACCACCCTACCCCCACTCTCTCTACCCCCATTATCTCTACTCCCAGCCACCCATGCTACCCACAATGTCTCTACCCCCACCCACTTTACCTCCACTCTCTCTAGCCCATCCACCCTCCTTACCTCCACTCTTTTTACACCCACCCACCTTATGTCTGCTCTACCTACTCCATCCACCCTGACTCCACTCACGCTATTCCCACCCACTGTACCACCATTCTCTCTATCCCCACTGAGAGAAACCTGAAGGTGTCTCCCGGGCTATTCCTCTGGGATCTATCATCTAGATGGCCAGGACACAGCATTCGCTATTGGATCCAGTTCCTGGGTGTGGACCAGTGAGGGAGGATCACCTGGATGGGGGGGTTATTGGGAAGTGGGACACTGATGGGTGAGACGCGGGTATACACCTTCTTTCCACACCTTTTCCAAATCCTACAATTTAGGATGTTCTGAAACAATGTTCCCACCCCCTTTTCCGACACAAACACTTTCGTACAACACGAAAGACAACAGACTAACACCAGAGCAGTTTACCTGACATGTCCCAATACAAGGGTCGGCCAAAGTAAGGTAATTGAACAGAATCACACACACATGGCAACCCTTTCGCACATGGAGAAAAGGTGGAGCAGAAGAGGAGCAAGGCAAATGGCATGACGTGAGAGCTAACTCTGCACAGCAGTTAAAGTGGACGAGAAAGACGGCACAGACCAAGAGGGTGATAAGGAGAGAAACAACCTTGCCCTTTCCGATCAAGGCCTGTGAAAACTCCACAGAAGGAATGGTAAGACCATGAACAAGAGCCAGTGTTTGTTGCAGCAGATTTCAACGGTACATGAGACCCTCCTCCGCTGATAACCAAGCCGGGAGAGACACTTGTCTCAATAGTACCAACCTTGACTCCAGATATCCTGAAAAGCCAAGCTGTTCATCACAGCCGGTGAGTCGAGGGGAGAGCCGATAAAAAAAAAAAAACTGTGTTGAATGAAAGCCGCAAAGTAGCAACATAAGGGAAGTTCAAAGAACTATTAAGAATAAAGGGTAGACCAGCTGCAGGGGGATTCAGCACCACAATGATGCTTACGCGAGAGACTCTGGTCAATCCTGCGTTTGTTGAAACTGAAAATAACAGAAGGCCTTGGGAAGGCCATAAAGGAATGGTTAAAGTGGTCTTTCAGGGGTCTTGCAAAATCCTCTGTACTTTCGAAAGACTTTGACCCACAGGTTATTGAGAAAGGTATGATTGATAAAGTTGGTAACCGTGAAGCTGGCAGAGGAATGCTGACAAAAAGCGGCGAAGCCTGAGGTCCCTATGAACAGTGTGTTGACAGAAGTTAACCTGACTGAGGGATGTCCATAATTAACTGTTTAGCAAAAGTGAACCCGGCTGAGGGATGTCAACAGAAAGGGGCGAAGCTTGAAGATTTATTTAATAAGACATTAAGATTCTTGAAGCAAGGAACAGCCATAGTGAACACGGCAGAGGGAGGCTGACGTCCGAGAAGGGTCTGAGCCCGGAAGAGGGGGAACCCTGGGTTCAAGAACTATCACCCGAATAAAGAGAAAAACAGTTTGATTGAACTTTTGTTTTGGTACTTTAAACCAGACCATCCCACAAAACCAAGTGAACATAGCTTTCCAAGGTGGGGAGAGAACTTTAAGAAATGCTATTTGGTACCCTTGTTAAAAGGGGGATTCCAAACCTCTTATCAACTACTCAACCTTGCACAGGGAGGCTCTGTCCTATTCATCAAGGAAGGCTTGTTGAAAAGAATAGGGCAAACCTGCAATGTTTATCTGCAGAATTTACGAGCCATTAGGTTGAACCCGGGAGACACTCCTTTAAAGATGGGCGATCGTATCAAAAACAAGGGGAACCTATGGACTAATAATAAAACTCAAGAAGAACTGACAGAGATGATTACCTTAGAACAATTAACAAATACATGACCCCCTTTTTTGCAAAAATCCATCCTTAAATTAAATCGTCCTACCCTAGCCATTGCCATTGTGACTGCGCAAAACCACTCAGATGTGGCTTTCAGCCAGCCCATCAATGGGAAGATCGAAGAGATCATAAACCCATACATCGCCCTCCACCTCAGGGAATAGATAAACAACGGGGGTCGTATAGAGCCAAGAAAGGGATACCTTGAGAAAGAGTAGAGATCAAGAAACCTGATCCTAGACCTAAAGATGAAAGCAGAAGGGAGGAAGTAAATGGAAGAAAACCACCTCCACTGGTCTGTTTTTCCTGTAGAGAAATTGGACATCTAGTTAGACAATGTCCAAAGAATATAAAAGACAAACCTATGGAAATAGGCTGCTTGAAGGGTGAAGAGTGGGAAGAAGCCGAGGAAGAGCTAGAGACCTTTAGCATCTGCTTATGTCAAACCCTAGCAAGTTCACCTATGAAAAGGCTTGGGTGAATGGGAAACAGGTAAAGCCCTAATTGACTCGGGTAGTGAGCAGACCACTATACGAGCTGATTTAGTTACACCACAAAACCTAAACCATGCAGCCCTAGTCCGAGTAACTAGTGTACATGGAGACAACAAAATCTGTCCTAAGATACCAGTACACATAGAAATCCGGCGCAAGACCTGTGAAATACCATAAGCCATAATTCCAGGTCTCCCCAATGAAGTTATTCTGGGGCGAGGCTTCGCCATCTTCTCTACTCTCCTACAGGAATCTCCACCCCCCTTCAGAGACTTTCTGCCCCAGAGGTCCTGGCAGGAAAGTCACAACTCCCATACTCTCCAGTATGGGATTGAGAAAACTCAAAACACAAGAAACCCAAGACAGCATACGAAACACAAATTGTAGGTTATTGTAGAGAGTCAGATAAGATCCCCTCACCTCTACCTATTAAAATCGATCAGTGGAATATGTGAGAGTGCCTGAACATCTCTCACTCCTGTTCTTTGGCCAGTCGTAACAGAAAATATAATCAAGGAACAGGTATATCCACCTCGCATTGGGAAAGGATATGTGAGAAACCTGAAGGTGTATCCCTGGCTATTCCCTTGGGATCTGTCATCCAGGTGGCCAGGACACGCCCATCGCTATTGGATCCAGTTCCTGGGGGTGGACCAGTGAGGGAGAATCACCTGGATGGGGGTGCTTGGGGAGTGGAACATCAACAGGTGAGAAGCGGTGTGCCCCTTCTTTCAACACCTTTTCCCCATCCTACCACGTAGGCTGTTCCAAAACACTGCCCCCCCTTTCCGACACGAACACTTTCGCACAACACATAAGACAACAGACTAACACCAGAGCCATTTACCTTACATGTCCCATTACAAAGGTCAGGCAATTTACCAGAATCACACACACCTAACGGCCCTTTCCCTTCCTCACAGGGATAAAAGGTGGAGAACAAGAGGATCAAGGCAGACGGCACGACGTGACTCAGCGCGGCAGTTCAAAAGGAGGATAAAGACAGCGCAGACCGAGAGGGTGACAAGGAGAGAAACAACCTTGTCCTGTCCGACCAATGCCTGTGAAACCTCCACAGAAGGAATCATAAGACTGCAAACAATAGCCAGCGTGTGTTGCAGCCGATGTCAACAGTACATGAGACCCTCCTCCGCTGATAACCAAGCCGGAGAGAGACGCTTGTCTCTGTGGTACCAACCTTGACTCCAGATACCCTGAAAAGCCAAGCGGTTCATCACAGCCAGTGAGTGAAGGGGAGAACCAATAAAAATACCGATCTGTGTCGAATGAAAGCTGCAAAGTAGCAACATAAGGGAAGTTCAAAGAACTATTAAGAATCATGGGGAGACCAGCTGCAGAGGGATTCAGCACCATGTGGGTGCTTACTCGAGAGACTCTGGTCAATCCCGTGTTTGTTGAAACTGCAAATACCAGAAGGCCTTGGGAAGGCGTAACGGAATGGTTAAAGTGGTCATACCGGGGTCTTGCAAAATCCTCTGTACATTCGAAAGACTTTCAGCAACAGGTGATTGAGAACGGTATAATTGATAAAGTTGGCAACAGTGAACCCAGCAGAGGGATACTGACAAAAAGGGGCGAAGCCTGAAGTCCCTCTGAAAAGTCTGTTTATATAAGTGAACCCGACCGAGGGATGTGCACAGTGCACTGTTTAGCAAAAGTTGGCCAGAGTGAACCCGGCAGAGGGATGTCAACAGAAAAGGGCAAAGCCTGAAGATTTGTTTAAAAAGACATTAAGATTCATGAACCAAGGAAAAGCCATAGTGAACCCGGCAGAGGGAGGCTGACATCAGAGAGGGTCTGAGCCTGGAAGAGGGGGAAGCCCTGGGTGAAGAACTGTCACCCGATTAAAGAGAAAAAATGTTTGATTGAACTTTTGTTTTGGTACTTTGAACCGGACAGGCCCTTGAAAGCAAGACAACATAGCCCTCAGAGGTCCTGATATCCAGGGGCATCCAGGGTTGAACACGTCACCCAAAGTTCATCGAGAAAAGGAACTGTTTATTTGAATAGATTTTGAGGGGTCTGAGCCCGGAAGAGGGGGACCCAGGGATGAAGCCATCATCCAAAGTAGACGTTAACAGAACTTTGTGTTTGTTTGTTGGATGCATCAGGCCTCGAAGGAAAAAGACATTTTATTGAAAAGGGACTTAACCATCAAAGAACCTGATAGCTGGTACGGAACTGTCAGCTAGTGATGGGAAAGCTCGAGTGTGCAGCCTTGTTAAAGCACTACAACTCCCAGTAAGCATTGTAGTCGTCAAGTGCGCAGCTCACGCTAAAAGGGCAGACTTGATCTCACGTGGAAATCAAGCAGCAGACCATGAGGCCAAGAGCGTAGCAAATACAAATAAAGAAATGATGAATGTTGAAAATCCTAATGTAAATGAAAAAAGTGTTGTTAAAATGACTGTATCTGAAAGTTATAATAACCTGTCAAAAATGCAGTTGGTAGAGCTCCAAGTGGAAGCACCTCAGAGGAAAAGAATTTGTGGAAACATAGAGGGTATTATTTAAACCCTTCTGAAGCATTGTGGCAACAAGACAGCACTGGTAAACCGGTGATGCCTGTAGCCTTATTAAGGGTTGAGCTGGAACAGCAACACCACCCCGCGTACACACAGAGGGAGAATCTAACTGCAACTATTACTCAGGATTGGTTTGTACCAAATCTATTAGATTATTTTGCATTTTTTATGACAAATTTGTATAGTTTGTCAGAAATTCACGGCTGAGAATACACTGCACACACTTAGGGGAGTTATTCCGAGACCTAATGGCCCTTTTCAGCATTTACATATCGACTATGTCAACATGATACAAGTATGTAATGGATATAGATACCTGATTGTAGTAGTGCGTCCCTTTTCAAGGTGGATTGAAGCAGGTCACTGTACACACCCAGGCTCCACTTGTGCAGCCAAATTCTTAGTGCAGGAAGTATTTCCTAGATGGGGAGTATGTGAGTTAATGAGGTCAGACAATGGTGCACATTTTGTGAATCAAACATTTGAACAGATCAGCTTGTTGCTTGGTATAAGCTCCATTGAGGTTAACTATTTGGACTTGACGGTTTACCATCAGAACAACCAACTATGGGTGAAACCGTATGTGAAAAAAAATGTCAAAAATGCCCTTCTTCATTATAAAAGCCATCATGCTAAGCATGTCCGTGACAACTTGCCCTTTGGGCAATTTTTACGACTTAAACGTAATAGCAGTACGAGACATGATTATGAGGAAGGCGCGAATGTATAAATGGACAAATTGATCGACAGAGGTTACCCTGCTAAAATTGTCAGACAATCTGCCAAACGAGCTTTCAATAATAACTGAGAAGCCCTCCTGGAAAGGAAAAAGAAAAATAATGATAATCATGATACCCCTTTGATGTTCGTGAATACTTTCAGTAACATGTCCTACAAAGTTAAGAACATTATTTGTAGGAACTGGAAAAAGACCATGGGCCTCATTACGACCCTGGCGCTAAGTGAAAAACGATGGCGGTAAATGGTTACCGCCATCGTTTTCCGCCAGGTCCGATCATGACCCGTGACCGTTAACTACGATGCCATTAGCGGCATCGTTGTTAACGCTGCCGCTAACTGCGCCAAGGGCGCGCGCACGCGACCTCCCACACCGTACTTAGCGCCATGGCGGAAAGGTAAGCGAATGCCGACCCAAGCGGACATGCACCTAACGCCATCACCCAGCCCATTAAGTACCTTACCGCCATGGTGCTAATTACGCCATCGCGAACCAACCGTAAAGGGCGATGTAAAGTGAATGCAGCTGCCACAGGTGCACAGAAACAGCACAGGTGAAGGCAATACAGACTCAGGAAGTACAAAAAGAGCACACCCCACCCCTTCCCACACCCAGTCACACTCCAAAATGATACCAATACGACTAGCAATGTTGGGGCAGGAGGACCTGATAGCAATGCAAGTGCTACAACAGCAACAACAACAACAGGCAGCACAGAGGAGACGCAGGAGGAGAAGGAGGGCAAGGCAGGCCCAGCAAGCCCCACCAGCACAGCCAGTGCCACCACGCAGGCAGCCCCCAATCCCACGCATCAGAGCCAATACATTCAACCTCACTGCTGAGCAGATCCACACCCTGTACCGTTTCGACCGGGACACCATCACTGCCATCGTAGACATGACACACAACGACATCGTCAGCATGATAGAAACTCCAACCGCCATCCCACCCCTACTGAAGGTAGTGTCTGTACTACACTTCCTGGCCACAGGCACCTACCAGCACACAGTGAGGCACTTGCATGGCATTTCACAACCATTATTCTCACGAACACTCATCCAAGTGCTCGATGCCCTCCTCAAGCACACAGACGACCACATCTCATTACCACGGACTGCCCAGGAGATTGCAAACACCAAAGTGGGTTTCCATGCACTAGCCGGCATACCCGGTTGCATCGGTGCCATCGACTGCACCCATGTGGAATTGGTGGTTCCACGTGCCATGGAGGTACTGTACCGCAACCGGAAACAGTTCCACTCAATCAACGTGCAAATGGTCTGTGACTCCAACAAGAGCATCACACATTGTTGTGCCCGATTCCCCGGATCAACCCATGATTCTATGGTCCTGAGGAACTCCGCAATACCACGCTACATGGAGCGACATGCAGGCCCAAGATCCTGGCTACTCGGTGAGTCCAATGTCATGGAAGTGGGCAGGTGAATGACGTACCGATGCATACTCCACCTGGCTGAGGGGGGGGAATGGTGCATACTCCACCTGGCTGAAAGGGGGGGGAATGATGCATACTCCACCTGGCTGAAAGGGGGGGGATGATGCATACTCCACCTGGCTGAAAGGGGGAGGGGGAATGATGCATACTCCACCTGGCTGAAAGGGGGGGGATGATGCATACTCCACCTGGCTGAAAGGGGGGGGATGATGCATACTCCACCTGGCTGAAAGGGGGGGGAATGATGCATACTCCACCTGGCTGAAAGAGGGGGGAATGATGCATACTCCACCTGGCTGAAAGGGGGGGAATGGTGCATACTCCACCTGGCTGAAAGGGGGGGGTAATGATGCATACTCCACCTGGCTGAAAGGGGGGGGAATGATGCATAGTCCACCTGGCTGAAAGGGGGGGGAATGATGCATACTCCACCTGGCTGAAAGGGGGGGGATGATGCATACTCCACCTGGCTGTGAGTAGCAGAGAGAACGGAGACAGAGGATTCCCTGAAGCAACCCATACTCCACCCAACACCAGTAAAGCCAATAGCCAATGCATGCAGCCCTACCATGTGAATGAGGTTGTGTCCCAACCATGACACAACCATCTGCAAGTGCATTCTACCAAATCAGACCACATTGTCAACAATGAAAAGCACCTACATGCACGTCACCAAACACCATCAACCGATAGACCTATCCCCCATAACTGCCCACGAAGGAGGCACATGACGGACAGAAACATCAACACACCATTACACAGACAGCAGGGCCCCCACAATGTCCCTGTCTACATCAGCATTGCTCACTGGGGTCATGATGAGGCCCACAGCAATGTTGCAATGATGTGCGCATTGCCATCACAGGACATGTGCCAGGCCAACTAACCAAACGGCATGAACGGACACAGTGGATGGGCACTCACAATGCACTCAACCCCTCTGCATACATTGGGTGAAGGCATGCAAAACAGGCCATGGGAGCCATGAGCATATACTGGTTGCATTGCGTGAATCAATTAGTGCATGTAGAAGTGAGCCAAAGTAACAGTTGGCTGCAAGCCATGGTGGCACATCATGTTCTTGATCAGACGACATGACTGACAAATACATTCTCGCCTACGTACAGGTGATGCAGGCTATCCCCTGAAGAGGTGGCTCCTTACACCAGTCCGAACCCGCAGAACCAGCACGAGGAGGACTTCAACCGTGCACATACACGTACTCGTGTGGTCATAGAGCAGACATTCGGCCTATTGAAGGCACGGTTCCGAAGCCTCAGCAGGTCTGGTGCGGCACTCCTGTACAGCCATGAGAAGGTGGCAAAGATCGTCATGGCATGTGTCATGCTACACAATATGTGTATCAGACGGAATGTGCCCCTGCCCCCTGATGCAGAACTGCAACCACCTGACGATGAGGATGAGGAGGGTGCAGATGGGGCGGCACCCCATGGAGGAGGCGATGCACAGGAGGGGTGTGCAATGCGCCAAAGTATCATCGACCCCTGCTTCTAGCACACACGGCTGGTGTGTATCGCATGGAGACTGCACTTGGGGCACTGTGTGTCTCTGGGACATGCACACTGTGGACTGTACACCAATAAAGCACACATATGCAATGAAAATGTCCACACATTTCATTTCGGGAAAGCAAAAAGTGTATTTCAATCATAAAACGTCGTGACACAACCACTCTTCCCTCCCCCTCCCCCCTGCACACCCCAACACACCCCCTCCCGCCTCCCCCCTGCACACCCCAACACACCCCCTCCCCCTCCCCCCTGCACACCCCAACACACCCCCTCTGCCCTCCCCCTGCACACCCCAACACACCCCCTCCCCCCTGCACACCCCAACACACCCCCTCCCATCTCCCCCCTGCACACCCCAACACACCCCATGTAGGTGTCAACAGATGCCTGTGACAGTGGCCACAGGCTGTTACAAGCCCCCTCTCCCGGCCCCCGGGGCACCCCTGGCTGTGGAGCGCAGGTTACGTCCGGAGCGTCGGACGGGGCTGCTCTGGGCAGAACTGGCAGCGGAGGATGTCCCTGCCTGCCCCCGTGCATGCACGTCCTGTAGGGTGTGGGTGAGCTCAGTGAGCGCATGCCGCAAGCCGGCAAGTTCACCACAGATGTCCCTGGACATGGCCTGCATTGCATCCCTCAGGGTGGCAGTGCTCTGCGCTACTTCGGCCCTTAGGGTCTCCGTGGCCTGTTCAATGGTTGCCCTAGCCCCCACACATTCCGCGGCATGCTCAGTCAGCATCGTGGACAGTTGTTGCTGCCGTTCTATGATGTCCTCGAGGGACTGCTGCCCCTGCTGGGCCATGCCCCGTGCTGGTGGTGTGATGGGGGGGCTGCTCCCCTCCTGTGGACTGAGGACTGGGCATGGGGTAGAAGGCCACTCCTCTACCTCTGTGTGCCCCTGTGTGTGATCCTCATGGGGGCTGGCGTTTGACAAACAGGGGGAATGTAGTAGGTCAGTGGGGCTTCTGACTTCGTGCTCCTCAATGTCAGAGTCTGAGCATGCAGCAATTGCAGCTGTTTCTCCCATGTTGCTGCTGGCCGCAGACCCGGTGCCTTCTGTGGCAGGCAATGTTGGTACAGGTGGAGCTGCTGCTGCTGGCCTGCTGCCTACAGGGGTGCTTGCCGGTGGCCCGTCCGGTTTGCTTGCAGTGGATTCTGCTTGTTGTGGGGTCTGCCTCACTGCAGCTGAGGTTGAGGGTGCGGGGATGGTATTATTGGCCTTCTTGGCTCTCTTTGTCGCAGGGGTGTCCTGGTCCTCGGGGTGTGAATCTGTGCCTGTGGTGGAGCAAAGGAGGGAGGGCGTTATTGATGGGTCTGCGGACTTTGGAATGACAATGATTGACATGATTCTTGTCAGTAGATGAGGCAGATTTCAGGCAGGGCCATGCAGGTTGTCTCCTTTTTGTGTGGAATGTGGATGCAGGTATGTGGGTGCCAGCAGTGTATACAGGATGGTGCTCGCATGTGGCTATGGGCAATGTGGAGCTAATGTGTTGCATTTACACTCTAGGGCAACCTTGTGCTACACATGAATGGACTGCAGTGACTATGGCATGTATTGTTTGAGGCACCTACCTTCATCGCCTGATGTCGGAGCTCCCCTTTCCATCCCTCCGACGCCTTCAATGCCTTCCATGCCAATGGTGGTTGCACAAATCTCCTCCCACGGTTGGAGTTTTAGTGGGGATTCCGAACCTCCACCGGTACCCAGGGCAAGGTTGCGGATCGCAGAGATGACGGCTCTGACCTGTATGCAAAGGTCATCCCAGCACTTCCTGCACTGCTGTGGGGTGCGGGGTACGGTCCCCACCGCGCTGACGCGCTCGGCCACCAGGCCCCAGATGGCCTTCTTTTTCGCTATCGCTGTCCTGGTCATTTCCGGGGAGAAAACGACAGCTGCGTTGTATTGCAGGGTCTCCGCAAGCATGCAGAGTTCCTCCCGGCTAAATCTTTCCTGGCGCTGGCGGTCACATGCCTTCTTAACAACTTTAGGCATTTTTGGGTAGTTGGATGGGTGGGTGATTGGTTGGGACAGGTGTCTGGGTTGGATCTGGTGTTGTTCGGTAGGATGGCAATGGATTGTGTTTTTAAAGATGTCCGACGTGCTGTTTCCCGTTCCGCCCCAATGACGCTATTTCCGGTTCTGCTTTTTACGGTGACCGCTAATTGCGACCACCGCTAATTACGGTGGCCGCTAATTACGGTGGCGGAAGTGCACCTTGCTCGATTTACGATGCCGGTAGGGGCCTTTTCCGCCATAGCATTAATTGCATTACCGCCATGGCGTAATGCTCGTGCGCAATGGGTCGTAATGTGGCGCTCTTTACGCCATCGGCCCACGGCGTAAACGCTCATTACGCCATGGCGGTAATGACGGCAGATTACCGCCTGGGTCGTAATGAGGCCCCATGAACAGTCCACTGCCTTTGATAGCCTTTAAAAAAAGCACTAATATCCGCAATCTGGTCATGAAGAATGATGTACACAAGACTGTCTTTTCTAGGCCGCCCAAGGTACCTTGTGGGGTATGCCCCGAGTTGTGGGACATTACCCTTGTGGAGAATGTGTTATGTGTCCCCTTACACGGAAAATGACTTCGGTTTACCTTGGACTGACTTCAGAATGGATATTAAAAGAGCATACAAATTGCAAAACTGAAAATGTAATCTATATGATTAAATGTCCTTGTGATTTGTTGTATATAGGCAAGACCAACAGAAAGTGCAATACTAGGATGATCGAGCAGAAGAGCTGTTTAAAAAAACATATTGAGAAGGCACCCCTAGTTAAACATTTTGAAGAAAAGGGTCATACTTTTAGGGATTTTGAATGGTGCATTCTAAAAAAGGTAAAAGGGAGATCCCAAGATGAAATTAACAGGAAATTGATCAATCTGGAACAGAAACTTATCTTCCTTACCAATAGTCATGTGACAGGACTTAATGAGAACATCGAGTGGCATAATATTAGATAAGTGGGCCACTGATCGGGGCTCTGTGCGTTTTGGTCAGATGAGTTTTGCACTTTCTATCACCATCAACCAATGTCCACATCAATGTGTATTTGTCGAGATAAAGAACTATGGGACAAGGTCTAAGACACTATTTGTGCTTGAAATTGACTTAATATAGGACTTACAAATGTGTGGCTAGGCCATTGATCATCATCTCTGGAGCTCGAACGGGATATAGCCTAGTTGTGAGTTCGGGGTACTGATGTCTTACAGCTTTCTGGCATTTCCAGGGGCAGGGAGCCCTGCTGTGTGTCTCGGCCGTAGGTCTCGTGCTTACTTTTAGCACTGTTTAGTCACTTAGTGACGTGATCGAGTGGTGCAGTTTGTGGTATTCTGTTCCTAATGCAGATTGCTGTGTTTTCTCCTTTACAATTCATGTTGTGAGTCTGTGTCTTCCCAATCTGGGTGAGTTGCTCAGCAACAGCATATTTATTATGCTGTTGCTGTGGAAACTCATTGGTCATCCCATCTCGGGCCGTTTTTCTGACGCGTGACGTCATCACGTAACGTGTGGCGTGATGACATCATTGCGTGGCGTACTGATGAGACGCTGTGGTTTCATTGTAGTATTTACTAGCTGCAGCGAATGTGTATTCCGCCAGCGTGACGTCGGACCCTATCTCCTTTCCTTAGAGAGAATTAGCGCTACACTAGGTGAGTGATTGAGTGTGTGGGCTTTGGGATTTTGGGGTCCCTAGATGTTGATAGGGGGACTTAGATTAATCATGCTCCGGTGGCTTCTTGCAGAACGAGAGGCGTGACACCTTCGCCTTGGACAACCCCTGGGGAGGAGGAGGTTTCTCTCCCTGACGGTGCGGGTCGTTTTTGCATAGAACGTGGTCATTTTCTGAAATTTCAGAAATTGTTTGGCAACAACAGAATGAGAAAGGTAAGGGACCTTCATAGAGGTTTCTTTGTGGGAAGACCCATGGTGTTTCAGAGGGCTGTAATTTACTGAGACCTTTTTTGCAGGGAATAGATGGCTAATTTGAAGGTCGAGCGGCACGCATGTGGAAAACTTTAAATTTAATGATACACGTCAAGGAGAAGAATTGAACTTACATCGTAGGGTGAGCTGGCTTTTTCTGTAGAGGGCATGTATCCTTGTGGGTATGCGTAACCCTGTTTAGAGTAAATGTCTGGGCTACAGCTTTTACAGCGACTAAAGGTTAGTCTATTTAATCATTGGTTCTAGGTACTTTGAGTGATCCCTCCTATCGGCTAGACAAGTGAAGAGCAACAATTGGTTGTGCTATTAAGTTTGAAGACACTTATTTCTTCGGACTCCTGGTTCAGGTATATTATTATTTTTTGTATACCGTCCAACCTATTGGTGATTAGGGATTGGCTAGGTCGAGTAATTAGACCAATAATGCCCGTGTAGTAATTTGTTTTTGTTTTGTACCCTTAGATATACGAATTTGGTGTGTGAATTAGAGAAATCTACCGGAAGCACAGGACTACTTCTGCCCCTGAAGAATGTCCAGTTACCTGTAACACATAGGACAGAAACTTATATAAGTTGGGCTTGTTTAACAAAATGGGGAAAAAGGATAATTAAGTTGCCATTTTTGTTTCTTGTGATCAAGTATTTGGTGACTTTTGATGTTGTGAGGTGGAATTATTTTTACATGTATATTACTATGTGATGTGTATATGTTTTTTAATGTTTGTATTACTTGTGCTATATACAAGAATAATATATTAAAATGATATTTTTTGATAACACTGCCTGTTATTGAGCACATAGAACACAGAATGCAGCCCATATTTGCCAAGTGGCTGTGTTGAGGAATTGTTATCTGAGGGTACATCGACTGTTTTACATAGATGTTTGTGTTCCTTCCTTTTGATTAAGTATGCACATTTTGTGAATCAAACATTTGAACAGATCAGCTTGTTGCTTGGTATAAAGCACACATTTTCTTTGGCTTTTCATCCACAAGGAAATGGGATCTTTGAGAGGCTCAACGGCTTGCTTAAAGAAAGAATAGCCAAGTTGAAGCTTACCTTGAAGAAAGAGTGGTTGCATTGCCTACCACTGGCATTATATGCTATAAGGAACCAGCCGGGTTCTGACCACCATCTCACGCCCCATGAGATAGTGACAGGGAGACAAATGAGGACACCCTTAATGCCTCAATCAGATTTGCTAGGAATGTAATTGCATGACTATTTGAACTGTATGATGTCAAGTATCTCAGTCATTTCAGGGCAGCTCCAGCGACAAGGGTGTAGGGCAGTACAGAATACAGAAGGAGATGCTTCAACAAGTGAATCTCAAGAATTACGTGTTCCCCAACTATTCCCCGGAGATGCGGTCCTAGTCCGCAATCATACAAGGAAGAAGTGGGAAAAACCCTGTTTCAGTGGTCCGTTCATCGTGGAAGATGTCACGCCGTCTGCTGTTAAAGTGCAGGACAGGCGTGCTTGACATTCTTAGGTGATGTAAAGATCTTTCCTGGGGAAACCCTTCTGCACACACCACTACAGGAAGCAAGTACAAGCATTGGGGAAGAGCCAAAGCATGTGCAGACAAGCTCTATGACGAGGAAGAAGGACGCAGAGAACATTTTATTGGACTGTGGCTTGGTTCATCTCTGAAAGGGTTAAGGGAAGCTGACCATGCTGTCATTTCAGGGTGAAGAAAAAATGTTTGTTCTTAAAGCCACAGGAGCTTGTCAAACACTGGACTGAGGCATGCTTAAGCCTTGATAAAAAGAGTATTATGCCAGATTCTGATCATGGTTACAGCAATTGGAAGAGGGTGCAGTACCCCAATTCATTTAACAAAGAGTTACTATTTGGATGTACCTATGGTGTTACCCAGTGATGACCTTTCTCGGCTTGTTCTTACTTATTTCGAGTTGGTATTGTGCTTTTTCCCTCCACTGGTGGGCAGAACTAATCGCATTCCTGCTTTCTTACAAGATCCTAAGAATGGCCAAGTTATAAGAAGATTGCTTATAGTTATCACTGAACAAATTTTGCAACTGCCTGAGTACAGAGAGGAGAGCACAAATGCCCCTATCAACTGATGCAGCTCACACACTAGTCAGTGTGGTGTTCTTTCGTCTGATTGAGGAATACCCACATCTTGTTGGAAGGCACACTGATGTGCTCACCTTTCTGAGAGATCCTAGAAACACTGAACATTTGAATGTAATCTTGGAAGGCATTATAATCCAAATGAGCATATATTGCAAGTGAAATCATAGATTGGTGTGAAACTTTCCTTTGAGGGACAGATCGAGAGGCTGCTGATAAAAACTCTTCTTTCATGCTGAAAGAAATTTGGTATGTCATCTGGGCTTAAGCAGATTCGAGGCATTGACTGGGAGCTGATCTATGCCGTTGAGCTCATTTAGACTTACTGAGGTTGTTTTTTCATACTGGAAAGGAATCTACATTTCGGCTGGTGAAAGACTGGTTCCAGAAATATAGTAAAAGAAAGTGTTCTGGTCATCCAGTAAGCGGATAGCTGATTGAGGACAAATTGGTGAATCAAGACTGCAGCTTCCAGAGGCAGTTCACAATACTGATCTATTAAAGTTTGAGTTTTTCCTTCCTTCAGCAATAAAGATGGGTAGCATCAACAGTAGTATCATCATGCCTAACACAGACAGATGACCACTGTGTCCACGAAGTAGATGCTGTAAAGTAACTTACCTTTGTGTCATTTACACTTGCATTGTGTTCATAATTGTACTGCTTTCACTGACTGTACGCACAGCATTCCACATTGGTGCAAATAAAGCTAACACTCCTGTGCATGCTCCTGAGCAGAAGGAAAATGTAAACATGGCAACTACTAGGAAGCCCAGACCCTGTGTAGTCATTCCGGTCCCAAGAAAGATGACAAATTGCCTAAGCCAGAGATAAGTGCCATTACTAATCATTCATATACAAAAGGTGTCGTCGAAATTCTTTTCGGATGCCGGAGACAGGCAAGACAAAGGGTTGTTCGAGGGTGGGCCGACACCAGTAATGCATGCAAATACACCTGGTCCTGTATTAAATGACCCAAAGATAATCCCCAAAAGACAGTCACACATGGAGATTTGGTGAGACATTTGTATTCGTAGAGGGTATGTTGAGAGGATGAAACTTCTCCTGTACAGGGAGCACTGATGGATGTTCCTGTAATAAGGCCAGCTGGAAGTGGCTATGCTGGTACACATCATGATATGCTTATGGAGGCTCACATAAAAAGAATGAGGCCTAAAAGAAGCACCCAGGAGTGATTACATGGACAGCATGGCACACTTGGGAAATAACATATGGTATCAACATATGAAGGCAGATGGGAGAAGAACTTCAAAGGAGGAATACATTTTATGTGCACTCCTGCCATAAAGCATGGGGAAGTCTAAAATCTTAGTGCATTTAGCATTCTGTAGTACGAGAGGTCAGTTCATGGGTCGAACAGCCTATCTCAAATGGGCAACTGAATGGACAGATCCAGATGAAGATGACTGTATTTAAGACATAAAGACAAGGAACAAAGCCCAGACTAGGAATCCTGTGATCATATATGAGAAGCCTGGAGTAAAAGGAATGGGAATCAGACGAGAAGTGAATAAAAGAGTTCCAGGAAAGTCTGCAGAAGGCATTTGTAGATGGAAGAACAGAGTCCAGATGCAGATTTGGGGAACTGTCCTATCACCAGATGGCTGGGAAGAAGGTGTGGTGATTTGCAGAGACTGGGTACTAATGGGTCACTACCAGCCAACAATTGAACATGCTCAAATGTTGTGTAAACCTTTAGGGACAAAACTTGCAAAGCTACTGACATGGGTCGAAGACAAAGGAGGACACCTGTAGATAGTGCCTTTAGAGAATGCAAAGCTGTGTTTCAGAAATAATGGAACAAGAACAATGTGAGAGAACCAGAATTGTGGTTGAATATTTGAAGCACCAGGAATGAACATTTTGAGTGATTATGGATCACTATTGGGCTTGTGGATCCAAGACATACATGAAGCTACTAAAGACTGGGGAGGAATACGCTCATTGGTGAATGTCCATGTTCTGACATTAGTGATCCCAAAGAGTGATCTGAGCCTTGACAGTTTTCCAAAAGCAGATGCTCACCTGAGGAAGAAGAGATCTGTAGAGCTGATAAAGAGGATGAAGAGAGAGTACTATTTCTGAGCCAAATCAATAGAAGCTTTTGCCTCCATCCCGTATGAGCAAACACTGTTTAGCCAGACTTTTTCAGTGTTCACGTTGACCTTCATGTCGAGAATCCAGTTTGGAGCAAACACCAAGTTGTTACAGATAACCACGTGGGAATTGCTGCAGACAATTAACACTACAATAAAAGGATTCAATGCTATCAGAGAAGAGTTGAGAGCCATAAGACTGATGACTCTCCAGAATAGATATGTCTTGGACATGATCACAGCTCTGGATGGAGATGTTTGTGCAAAAATTGGAGAATCATGTTGCACATGTATACCTTCTCATGATGACAAGAATGGAACCTTGAAAGAGGCCATAGAAATGCTGACAAGACTCCATGGCCAGATGATAGACGAAGTGGAAGACATTGCTGACGATAGCTGGTTTGGATCGCTCTTCTCTTGGGTTCCACAGTGGATAGCAGACATGTTCAAGTTTCTTGGGACCCTTATAGTGTTGGTGTTGCTTGGATTCTGTGTGATCAAAATAATAATCTCACAGAGCAAGAAGAGAGCAAAGAAAGCCATAGGGATGAAGATCATGATCGATGTTGAGCAAGGATGGAAATCCAGAGACCTGACAGATGAAGAAATCAGAGACTTTGTGAAGGCTAGTATTCATGCACCTAAGGGAACCAAGTTCCTCTATCCAAAGAACCATAAGAAGTATGTGGGAAGATCGATCTATTACAGTCCAAGTGGGCAATGCATGCTCATGACCTGGAGTAAGGATAAGCATGTGAAATCTGCAGGATGCCTGAAAGGAGTCATAAAGATATGGGTCCCTAAAAAGCTATTTTTCAATGGAGAATGCCTGGATGTAAAGGATGATGAGAAAGTGGTTGATGAATCGCGCAGAGGGGGAGTGTAGAGGAGGAGCCAAGTACCCCTACTCCAACCGCCCGACCATATCACCTGTCTGTTGGAAACCAGAGTATGAGACATACATAGAGCAGTTGAACAAAGAGCAGACTATGGACTCTGTGCACTACCAGAGAAAGTACCAATACCTAAGACGATCTGGGAGTCAAGGTGCCCATTGAGAAAACCGTACCTAGATATAAGAAAATATGATGGCCATTTGAATGAGATTCCTGAAGAAGCAGAGCAAATGAAGGGCAAAGATGAATGGTGACGTCACACAGAATCGAGCTGACGTCTGTAGAAGAGATGCAGAGACCAGCGAATGCAGATATTCTATAAGGCATCAAGAAAGTATCAAGGATAAGTGACATCTTGAGATCAAGATGAAGAAGCTTATGCCACAGAAACACATGAAGATATCAAGTCATTTTACACGTGTACAGATGCAAAATAAATGCAAAGCAGGCAAAGTATTCTTGAGTCTAGCTTTATAGTGAATAGAATGCGGCAAGCGCCAATATATATATATATATATATATATATATATATATATATATATTACATGGCCACGGTATTGGCCATGTAGTTATGTTTAAGTTGCTGTTTCCATAGGAAGAACACTTTTTGGGCGGCTTATAACTTCGCTCCCCCTGGACGAATCCTCACCAAACATTGCAAAAAAAGTATATGGCCCACTCTGAATTTCGTTGCAAAGTTTGGTGAGGATTGGTCCAGGGGGGGCAAAGTTATAGGGGGGTCCCAAAACTTTTTTTTCCCGTAGACATAATGGGAAAACATTTTGCTCACGCCTGCAGCCCAAACCGCTGGACGGATTTACACCAAATTTGCAGCGGGAGCGGCGGCTTGGTCCCGAAAGCATGCTTTTTTTAATTTGGTGTAAATCCGTCTAGTAGTTTTTTTTAAAAATGACAAAAATGTAAGTGAAAAAAATTAATGATATCTGTGTCCGCTTCACGAACACACTTCCCTGTACGATCGGTGGACAGTACGGGGATTGGGCAAGCGCTTGCATGATGTCCGCGGACATCTGACGTGCTTTCCTATTGGCTGCCGTGAAGCGTGCAGTGCGTCGTATTGTGAGAGACTCTGCCATCTTTGTTCATCAGAGCATTGCACAGTAAGCTCTGTGTGTTCCCCCATTCCCTCCACACCCGCTCATGCTCCGTGTCTCTCTCCTGCTCCCCCACCCCCCGCTCATGGCCCGTGTCTCTCTCCCGTTCCCCCATCCTCCCGCTCATGCCCCGTGTCTCTCTCCCGTTCCCCCATACCCCTGCTCATGCCCCGTGTCTCCCCTATTCCCCCCCACCCCCCGCTCATGGCCCGTGTCTCCCTCCCGTCCCCTCCCACCCCCCGTTCATGCCTTGAGTCTCCTGCCTGTCCCCCCCATCCCCCGCTCATGCCCCGTGTCTCCCCTGTACCCCCCCACCCCCTACTCATGCCCCGTGTCTCCCCTGTTCCCCCCCACCCCCGCTCATGGACCGTGTCTCTCTCCTTTTCCCTCCACCCCCGCTCATGCCCCGTGTCTCCCCTGTTCCCCTCCACCCCCGCTCATTCACCGTTTCTCCTTCCCATTCCCCCCACCCCCCGCTCATGTCCCATGTCTCCCTCCTTCCCCCATCCCCGCTCATCCCCATGTCTCCCCTGTTCCCCCACCCCCCGCTCATGCCCCGTGTGCACCCTGATCCCCCACCCCCTGCTCATGCCCGTCTCTCCCTCCCCTTATCCCCCACACCCCGCTCATGCCCCATGTTTCCCCTGTTCCCCCCACCCCCCGCTCATGCCCCGTGTCTCCCCTGTTCCACCCCACCCCCGCTCATGCCCTGTGTCTCCCTCGTGTTACCCCCACCCCCACTCATGCCCCGTATCTACCTCATGTTCCCCCCACCCCGCTCATGCCCCGTGTCTTCCTCGTGTTCTCCCCACCCCCCGCTCATGCCCCGTGTCTCCCTCGTGTTCCCTCCACCCCCCGATCAAGCCCCGTGTCTCCCCCATTCCCCCCAACCCCCGCTCATGCCCCGTGTCTTCCTCGTGTACACCCCCACCCCCCCGCTCATGCCCTGTGTGTCTCCTGTTGCCCCCCACCCCCCCGCTCATGCCCCGTGTCTCCCTCATGTTCCCCCACCTCCCGCTCATGCCCCATGTTTCCCTCATGTTACACCCCACCCCTGCTCATGCCCCGTGTCTTCCTCATGTACCCCCCACCCCCCGCTCATGCCCCATGTGGCTCCTGCTGCCCCCCACCCGCCGCTCATGCCCCGTGTCTCCGTCATGTTTCCCCCACCCCCCACTCGTGCCCTGTGTTTCCCTCGTGTTACCCCCACCCCCGCTCATACCCCGTGTCTCCCTCCTGTTCCCCCACCCCCGCTCATGCCCTGTTTCACCCTTTTGTACCCCCCACCCCCCGCTCATGCCCCGTGTCTCCCTTGTGTTACCCCCCACCCCCTGCTCATGACTGGTGTCTCCCCTGTTCCCCCCACCCACCGCTCAAGCCCCGTGTCTCCACTGTTCTCCCCACCCCCCGCTCATGCCCCGTGTCTCCACTGTTCCCCGCACCCCCCGCTCATGCCCCGTGTGTCCCTCGTGCCCCCGCTAACCCCTGCTCATGCCCCATGTCTCCCTCGTGTTCACCCCACCCCCCGATCATGCCCCGTGTCTTCCTCGTGTACTCCCCACCCCCCGCTCATGCCCTGTGTGTCTCCTGTTGCCCCATCTCATGCCCTGTGTAACCCTCGTGTTCCCCCCACCCTCCGCTCATGCCCCGTGTTTCCATTGTGTTATCCTCCACCCCCCCGCTCGCTCATGCCCCGTTTCTCCCTCGTGTTCCCCCCACCCCCCGCTCATGCCCCGTGTCTCCCTCGTGTTCTCCCCACCCCCTGCTCATGCCCCGTGTCTTCTTCGTGTACCCCCCACCCCCGCTCATGCCCCGTGTTTCCCTCATGTTTCCCTCCATCCCCCGCTCATGCCCCGTGTTTCCCTCGTGTTACCGGCCACCCCCCGCTCATGCCCCGTGTCTCCCTCCTGCACCCTCCACCCCGACTCATGCCCAGTATCTGCCCTGTTCCCCCCACCCCAGCTCATGCCCGTGTCTCCCTTGTGTTAAACCCCAACCCCCCGCTCATGCCCTGTCTCCCCTGTTCCCCCCACACCCGCTCATGCCCCATGTCTCCACTGTTCCCCCCACCCTCCCTGCTCATGCCCCGTGTCTCCTCTGTTCCCCCCACCCCCCGCTCATGCCCCATGTCTCCCTACTGTTTCCCCCACCCCCGCTCATGATCCGTGTCTCTCTCTTGTTCCCCCCACCCACCGCTCATGCCCCATGTCTCCTTCCTGTACCCCCCACCCCCCGCTCATGCCCCATGTCTGCCCTGTTCCCCCAATCCCCCGCTCATGCCCTGTGTCTCCCTTTTGTTCCTCCCCACCCCCCGCTCATGCCCCGTCTCTCCCCTGTTCCACCCCACCCCCTCTCATGCCTCGTGTCTCCCTTCCGTTCCCCCCAAACCCCGCTTATGCCCCGTGTCTCCCTCCTGTACCCCCACCCCTCGCTCATGCCCCATGTCTCCCCTGTTCCCCCACCCCTGCTCATGCCCCTTGTCTCCCTCCTTTTCCCCCACCCCTGCTCATGCTTCATGTCTCCCCTGTTCCCCCCACCCCCTGCTCATGCCCCGTGTGTTCCCTGTTCCCCCAATCCCCCGCTCATGCCCCATGTGTGACCTGTTCCCCCCACCTCCCGCTCATGCCCCTGTGTCTCCCTCCCGTTCCCCCCCACCCCCGCTCATGCCCCGTGTTTTCCCTATTCCCCCAACCCCCCGCTCATGCCCCGTGTCTCCCCTGTTCCACCCCACCCCCGCTCATGTCCCGTGTCCCCCTCCTTTTCCCCCCACCTGCCGCTCATGCCCTGTGTCTCCCCTGTTCCCCCCACCCCCTGCTCATGCCCTGTGTCTCCCTTGTGTTACCCCCCAACCCCCACTCATGCCCTGTGTCTCCCTCGTGTTACCCCCACCCCCGCTCATGCCCCGTGTCTCCCCTTTTCCCCCCACCCCCTGCTCATGCCCTGTGTGTGCCCTGTTCCCCCCACCCCCCGCTCATGCCCCGTGTGTGCCCTGTTCCCCCCACCCCCGCTCATGCCCCGTGTCTCCCTCCTGTTCCCCCCCACCCCTCGCTCATGCCCTGTGTGTGCCCTGTTCCCCCACCCCTGCTCATGCCCTGTGTCTCCTTCCTGTTCCCCCCACCCCTCGCTCATGCCCCATGTCTCCCTCCCGTTCCCCCCCACCCCCGATCATGCCCCGTGTGTGCCCTGTTCCCCTCCCACCCCCGCTCATGCCCCGTGTCTCCCTCCTGTTCCCCCCACTCCTCGCTCATGCCCCGAGTGTGCCCTGTTCCCCGCTACCCCCCGCTCATGCCCCGTGTCTCCCTCCCTTTCCCCCCCACCCCGCGATCATGCCCCGTGTGTGCCCTGTTCCCCTCCACCCCCACTCATGCCCCGTGTCTCCCTTCCGTTCCTCCCCACCTCCCGCTCATGCCCCATGTTTTCCCTGTTTCCCCCACCCCCGCTCATGCCCCGTGTCTCCCCTGTTCCCCCAACCCCCGCTCATGCCCCGAGTCTCCCTTCTTTTCCCCCCCAACCTCTGCTCATGCCCTGTGTCTCCCCTGTTGCCTCCACCCCCGCTCATGCCCCGTGTTTCCTTCCTTTTCCCCCCACCCCCTGCTCATGCCCCGTGTCTACCTCCATTCCCCCCACCCTCTGCTCATGCCCACATGTCTCCCCTGTTCCCCCCCACCCCCCGCTCATGCCCCGTGTCTCCCTCCTTTTCCCCTCCAACCCCCGCACATGCCCATGTGTCTCCCCTGTTCCCCCCACCCCCCGCTCATGCCCCGTGTCTCCCTCCTTTTCCCCTCCAACCCCCGCACATGCCCATGTGTCTCCCCTGTTCCCTCCCACCCCCCGCTCATGCCCACGTTTTTCCCCTTACCCCATCCCCGCTCATGCCCACGTGTCTCCCCTGTTCCCCTTCACCCCCGCTCATGCCCTGTGTCTCCCTACTATTCCCCCCCACCCCCACTCATGCCCCGTGTCTCCCTCCTGTACCCCCCCACCCCCGCTCATGCCCAGTATTTGCCCTGTTCCCCCCACCCCCCGCTCATGCCCATGTCCCATGTCTCCCTTGTGTTACCCCCCACCGCCCGCTCATGCCCTGTGTCTCCCCTGTTCCCCCCACCCCCGCTCATGCCCCGTGTCTCCACTGTTCCCCCCACCCCCGCTCATGCCCGTGTCTCCACTGTTCCCCCCACCCCCTGCTCATGCCCCGTGTCTCCCTACTGTTCCCCCCACCCCCGCTCATGATCCGTGTCTCTCTCTTGTTCCCCCCACCCCCGCTCATGCCCCGTGTCTCCTTCCTGTACCCCCACGCCCTGCTCATGCCCCATGTCTGCCCTGTTCCTCCCAGACCCCCCGCTCATGTCCCATGTCTCCCTCGTGTTCCTCCCCACCCCCCGCTCATGCATGCCTCGTGTCCCCCCTTTTCCACCCCACCCCCTCTTATGCCTCGTGTCTCCCTTGCGTTCCCCCCAGCCCTGCTTATGCCCCGTGTCTCCCTCCTGTACCCCCCACCCCTCGCTCATGCCCCGTGTCTCCCCTGTTCCCCCCACCCCCTGCTCATGCCCCGTGTGTGCCCTGTTCCCCCCACCCCCCGCTCATGCCCCGTGTGTGCCCTGCTCCCCCAACCCCCGCTCATGCCCCCGTGTCTCCCTTCCGTTCCGCCCCACCCCCAGCTCATGCCCCGTGTTTTCCCTATTCCCCCACCCCCCGCTCATGCCCTGTGTCTCCCCTGTTCTGCCCACCCCGCTCATGCCTCGTGTCCCCCTCCTTTTCCCCCCACCAGCCGCTCATGCCCCGTGTCTCCCCTGTTCCACCCCACCCCCGCTCATGCCCCGTGTCTCCCTCGTGTTACTCCCCACCCCCCGCTCATGCCCCGTGTCTCCCCTGTTCCCCCACCCACTGCTCATTCTGCATGTGTGCCCTGTTTCCCCCACCCCCCGCTCATGCCCCGTGTGTGCCCTGTTCCCCCACCCCTGCTCATGCCCCGTGTCTCCCTCCCGTTCCCCCCAACCCTTGCTCATGCCCCTTGTGTGCCCTATTGCCCCCTATCCCCCGCTCATGCCCCGTGTCTCACTCCCATTCGTCACCACCTCCGGCTCATGCCCCGTGTTTTCCCTGTTCCCCCCACCCCCGCTCATGCCCCGTGTCTCCTCTGTTCCCCCCACCCCCGCTCATGCCCCGTGTCTCCCTCCTTTTCCCCCCACCCCCGCTCATGCCCCGTGTCTACCTCCGTTCCCCCCACCCCCTGCTCATGCCCAGGTGTCTCCCCTGTTCCCCACCAACCCCCGCTCATGCCCTGTGTCTCCCTCCTTTTCCCCTCCAACCCTCGCACATGTCCACGTGTCTCCCCTGTTCCCTCCCACCCCCCGCTCATGCCCACGTGTCTCCCCTGTTTCCCCCATCCCCCGCTCATGCCCACGTGTCTCCCCTGTTCCCCCATCCCCGCTCATGCCCACGTGTCTCCCCTGTTCCCCTCCACCCCCGCTCATGCCCTGTGTCTCCCTACTATACCCCCCACCCCCGCTCATGCTCCGTGTATCCCTCCTGTACCCCCCACCCCCGCTCATGCCCAGTATCTGCCCTGTTCCCCCACCGCCCGCTCATGCCTGTGTCCCGTGTCTCCCTTGTGTTACCCCCCACCCCCGGCCATGCCCTGTGTCTCCCCTTTTCCCCCCACCCCCGCTCATGCCCGTTGTCTCCACTGCTCCCCCCACCCCCGCTCATGCCCCATGTCTCCCTACTGTTCCCCCCACCCCTGCTCATGATCCGTGTCTCTCTCTTGTTCCCCCCATCCCCGCTCATGCCCTGTGTCTCCTTCCTGTACCCCCCACCCCCGCTCATGCCCAGTATCTGCCCTGTTCCCCCACCCCCTGCTCATGCCCTTGTCTCCCTTGTGTTACCCCTCACCCCCTGCTCATGCCCTGTGTCTCCCCTGTTCCCCCCACCCCGCTCATGCCCCATGTCTCCACTGTTCCGCCCACACCCGCTCATGCCCCGTGTCTCTACTGTTCCACCCACCCCCCGCTCATGCCCCATATCTCCCTGCTGTTCCCCCCACCCCCGCTCATGATCCGTGTCTCTCTCTTGTTCCCCCCATGCCCCGCTCATGCGCCATGTCTGCCCTTTTCCCCCCAACCACCCGCTCATGCCCCGTGTCTCCCTCGTGTTCCTCCCGACCCCCGCTCATGCCCCGTGTCTCCCCTGTTCCACCCCACCCCCTCTCATGCCTCGTGTCTCCCTTCCGTTCCCCCCAACCCCCGCTTATGCCCCGTGTCTCCCTCCTGTACCCCCCACCCCTCGCTCATGCCTCGTGTCTCCCCTGTCCCCCCTCACCCCGGCTCATGCCCTGTGTCTCCCTCATTTCCCCCCCACCCCCCGCTCATGCTTCGTGTCTCCCCTGTTTCCCCACCCCCTGCTCATGCCCCGTGTGTGCCCTGTTCCCCCCACCCACCGCTCATGCCCCATGTGTGCCCTGTTCCCCCCAACCCCCGCTCATGCCCCCGTGTCTCCCTTCCATTCCTCCCCACCCCCCGCTTATGCCCCGTGTTTTCCCTATTCCCCCCACCCCCCGCTCATGCCCCGTGTCTCCCCTGTTCCACCCCACCCCGCTCATGCCCCGTGTCCCCCTCCTTTTCCCCCCACCCGCTGCTCATGCCCCGTGTCTCCCCTGTTTCACCCCATGCCCGCTCATGCCCCGTGTCCACCTCCTTTTCCCCCACCTCCCGCTCATACCCCGTGTCTCCCTTGTGTTACCCCCCACCCCCCGCTCATGCCCTGTGTCTCCCTCGTGTTACCCCCCACCCCACACTCATGCCCCATGTCACCCCTGTTCCCCCCACCCTCTGCTCATGCCCCGTGTGTGCCCTGTTCCCCCCACCCCCTGCTCATGCCCAGTGTGTCCCCTGTTCCCCCCCACCCCCGCTCATGCCCCGTGTCTCCCTCCCGTTCCCCCCACCCCCGATCATGCCCCGTGTGTGCCCTGTTCCCCCCCACTCCCGCTCGTGCCCTGTGTCTCCCTTCCGTTCCCCCCCACCTCCGGCTCATGCCCCGTGTTTTCCCTGTTGCCCCCACCCATGCCCCGTGGTTCCCCTGTTCCCCCCACCCCCCGCTTAAGCCCCGTTTCTCCCTCCTTTTCCCCCCACCCCCTGCTCATGCCCCGTGTTTCCTTACTTTTCCCCCCCACCCCCCGCGCATGCCCCGTCTCTACCTCCGTTCCCCCCACCCCCTGCTCATGGCCCATGTCTCTCTCTTGTTCCCCCCCGACCCCCCGCTCATGCCCCGTGTCTCCCTCCTGTTCCCCTCCAACCCCCGCACATGCTCACGTGTCTCCCCGTTCCCTTCCACCCCCCGCTCATGCCCACGTGTCTCCCCTGTTCCCCCATCCCCCGCTCATGCCCACGTGTCTCCCCTGTTCCCCCCACCCCCGCTCATGCCCACATGTCTCCCCTGTTCCCCACCACCCCCGCTCATGCCCTGTGTCTCCCTACTATTCCCCCCACCCCCCGCTCATGGCCGTGTCTCTCTCTTGTTCCCCCCACCCCCTGCTCATGCCCTGTGTCTCCCTCCTTTTCCCCCCACTCCCCACTCATGCCCCTTGTCTCTCCTGTTCCCCCCACCCGCCGCTCATGCCCCGTGCCTCCCTACTGTTCCCCCCAACCCCCGCTCATTCCCCGTGTCTCCCTCCTTTTCCCCCTCACCCCCCGCTGATGCCCTGTTGTGTTCTCTTTATATACTCCACCTTCCCTTTCCATGGTGGCCATCTTGGTAAAAGATTTTCCTTCCTACACCGGGACTCCGCAGGCGTCCCAGTTTAGGAAGAAATTTTTTTTTTTACCACCCGTGGTTCCCACTTTGAGGACCTAAGATGCTAGTGGATTTCATCTATTGAAAAGGATGTTATGGTGACGTTGTACTAATAAAAACCTATGAAATTCAGTTAGAAAAAATGTGTTACAGGGACGTTATGGTTAAGTTGCACTAATAAAAACCTATGAAATTCAAAGGGACGTTATGGTGAAGTTGCACTAATAAAAACCTATGAAATTCAATGAAAAAACTTTGTTAAAGGGACGTTATGGTTAAATTGCGCTACTAAAAACCTATGAAATTCAGTGAAAAAACTTTGTTAAAGGGACGTTATGGTTAAGTTGCACTAATAAAAACCTATGAAATTCAATGAAAAAACTTTGTTAAAGGGATGTTATGGTTAACTTGCGCTACTAAAAACCTATGAAATTCAGTGAAAAAACTTTTGTTAAAGGGACGTTATGGTTAAGTTGCGCAACTAAAAACCTATGAAATTCAGTGAAAAAACGTTGTTAAAGGGATGATATGGTTCCAAGTAAAACCGAAAAACTCTTGAAATGCGCCAGTTATGGTAAGCTAAGCAACCATAACTCGCACCACCACCGTGCACTGCTAAGACTAACACCCACGACATCAAAGATGACATCACAAATTTCATTGATGACATCACTGATGACATCACATGTCTGGCTCACTCTTTTTTCTTTTGCTGACATATCTAGGCCACATGGTTTTCTTCAGTGACAGTCAGAAACTAAAAACGTTATTTTATTTGTAGACATATCCTTCAAGTAGGTTCTTACAGTAATTCCCTTAGAGTCCAGTCACATCATATGAAACATATACATAGGGGAAGACACAAGCTTGAAAGACAGCAATCTTTTTTGTGCATAAAGATAATCAATAGACTTATCAGCACTTTCTGATAATTCTGTTGTTTTTTTATGGCTGTACTTTCCCTGTATATGGTCATATTTGTATACATTGTACTCACACTACTTTCCTTCGGGTCCAATCACATCATGTGATACATATACATAGGGTAAATAGCAGCTTTGAAACAGAGCAATCATTTATTTGCATGAAAATAATCAGGTTATGAATTGTTTCTGCTACTACTTGTGCTTTTTTGCTAACTTCACTTTCCCTGTATATACCCATATTGGTATGTGTTCTTGTCTCTTCGTGTTTTGTCTATAGTAATGCATTTGTGTGCATATGGACGAGTAAGGGATGGATGTTTCCACTGCGCATTATAAGCAGTGCTGGCATTATCAAGAAGGCCTCATTTCAGTGTGTCTCAGTTTAAAAACAAATGAATTACAAAATGAATCCCAGCAGAAGGAGTTGGATGAGCCAAGAAGCCAAGGTCTTATAAAACTTGAATGAACTAACCTTGGATACCATTTGTGAGAAAGAACAGAAACTCCCATCCAGAAGTCTTGAGCAAAACAAAAGATGTCAGAGGAATATTAGAAAATAGTATTTTAATACACGAAAAGGCTCAATTGCATGGTCTCCTGTCACGTAGAAGGGTGAAGTTGGTAGAACGAGGTGGTCACACCGACGCATGAGGGCGGCGTGTGGCCACACTCCTTAAAATTTCTCAGAGCACAGTACAAACTCCAGGCCAGGTTTCAAAGCCCTAATTGACACTGGACCATCAAGGTGACGATGGATTCATTTGCTAGTTGGTGATGAGCTAGTGTTAAGACGAGCTCACCCGCACCTGTTCAGTCTGCCTGCTGCTAGACGTAGGTGGAAAAGTACTGAGGGGGGTTAGAAACCAACCAATTTTAGAGGATAGTGTAATTATAGTTTGTGTAGCCAATGGGATGTCGTGCATTTAGTGACATTCATAGTGGCCATTTTAAGGGGAGGGCTTAGTTGTCCCACCTGATGTTAAGTACCCTATCACTTTCCTTCACTGTTCTATACTGATATGGAACTTATACTTAGATATTCACTTAGAGCCTACCACTTCCCTCTGTAGGTTTTTGTAGTTTGTCAAGTAGGATGACGTTGGTAATGACGCAGGTCAACACGTCACTGATGATGAGTTTGCTTAATATAACCTCAGTTTTTTGTAAGATTTGTTGAGTAAGCGGATCGAGCGAGTGCTGATGTTCGTTGTACTCCCGTCTTAGATAGTTGATATTAAAACAGACTTCCTTTTGCCAAACTACCTGAGTCGTTTCGATTATAGATGTATAAATAAAATCTGCATCCCCATCCATCTCAAGGGTAATTTCTACTCATCAAATGGGCTGGGATATCCAGCTCACTATGTCATGCGTTGTTCGCACTCCCAACCCAAAGGTGTGTTTCCACAAAAACTCACGTATCATACACCATAATTTTGTGCTGGCTGGGCTTTGTTTGGGCTATCTTGGTCTACTTTTGACAAGTCCTCCTGAGGCTGCTTTGTTCTTCATATTTTTGCCCTGAATCAACTACCATCACTCACCCACATCACCTTCACTCTCTTTAGCCCTGCTCACTCCTACCACCTCCCTCTCACCCTACCCCCTCCCTTTCTATCCCCACCTGAATCCCCACCCTCTCTACAGTCACGTACTGAATCCTCACTCTCTCTACCACCAACCATCTACCCTAACCCCACCCTGTCTACCACCATCCACCAACCCCACTCCACTCTCCCTACCACAACCCACCCATCCTAACCCCACTCAGGTTAACCCCAACCCACCCACACTACCCCTGATCCCTCTTCCCCCATCCATCATACCCCAACTTTCTCAACCCTACCCACACTACTCCCACTCTACCCCCACACACCCACCCTACCCCCTATCTCTACACCCACACACCACCCTACCTGTGCACTCTCTACCCCCACCCACCCGCCCTGCCCCCACTCTCTCTACCCCCATCCTCTCTACCCCCACTCACCTTCCCTATCCCCACTCTCTCTACCTCCACCCACCCTACCCTCACCCTCTCCATGCATTTGACACTCTCTTTACCCCACCCATCCTCCCTACCCCAGCTCCTGCTACCCCCAACCACCCTACCCCCACTCTCTCTACCCCCACTCTCTCTACTCCCAGCCTCCCATGCTACCCACAATGTCTCTACCCCCACCCACTCTACCTCCACTCTCTCTAGCCCATCCACCCTCCTTATCTCTACTCTTTTTACCCCCACCCACATTATGTCTGCTCTATCTACTCCATCCACCCTGACTCCACTCTCTCTATTCCCGCCCACTGTACCACCATTCACTCTATCCCCACTGAGAGAAACCTGAAGGTGTCTCCCTGGCTATTCCTCTGGGAATCATCCAGATGGCCAGGACACAGCCATCGCTATTGGATCCAGTTCCTGGGGGTGACCAGTGATGGGGGATCACCTGGATGGGGGCATCATTGGGAAGTGGGAATCTGATGGGTGAGACATGGTATCCGCCTTTTGTCCACACCTTGTCCACATCCTACAATTTAGGATGTTCCGAAACAATGTCCCCACCCCCTTTTCCGACACATACACTTTCGTACAACACGAAAGACAACGAACTAACACCAGAGCCGTTTACCTGACATGTCCCAACAGGCAAAGTCAGGCATTGACTAGAATCACACACACATGGTGACCCTTTCTCACATGGATAAAAAGTGGAACAGAAGAAGAGCAAGGCAGAAGGCACAACGTGAGAGCTAACTCAGCACAGCAGTTCAAGTTGAGTTGAAAGACGGCACAGACCAAGAGGGTGATAAGGAGAGAAACAACCTTGCCCTTTCCGACCAAGGCCCGTGAAAACTCCACAGAAGGAATGGTAAAACCACGAACAAGAGCCAGTGTGTGTTGCAGCAGATTTCAACGGTACATGAGACCCTCCTCTGCTGATAACCAAGCCGGGAGAGACACTTGTCTCAATAGTACCAACCTTGACTCCAGATATCCTGAAAAGCAAAGCTGTTCATCACAGCTGGTGAGTCGAGGAGAGAGCCGATAAAAAAGCCAAACTATGTTGAATGAAAGCCGCAAAGTAGCAACATAGGGGAAGTTCAAAGAACTATTAAGAATAAAGGGTAGACCAGCTGCAGGGGGATTCAGCACCACAATGATGCTTACGTGAGAGACTCTGGTCAATCCTGTGTTTGTTGAAACTGAAAATAACAAAAGGCCCTGGGAAGGCCATGAAGGAATGCTCAAAGTGGTCATACAGGGGTCTTGCAAAATCCTCTGTACTTTTGAAAGACTTTGACCCACAGGTTATTGAGAAAGTTATGATTGATAAAGTTGGCAACCGTGAAGCTGGCAGAGGAATGCTGACGAAAAGCGGCGAAGCCTGAGGTCCCTATGAACAGTGTTTTGACAGAAGTGAACCCGACTGAGGGATGTCCATAATGAACTGTTTAGCAAAAGGGAACCCGGCTGAGGGATGTCAACTGACAGGGGTGAAGCCTGAAGATTTGTTTTATAAGACATTAAGATTCTTGAAGCAAGGAAAAGCCATAGTGAACCCGGCAGAGGGAGACTGATGTCCGAGAAGGGTCTGAGCCCGGAAGAGGGGGAACCCTGGGTTGAAGAACTATCAACTGAATAAAGAGAAAAACAGTTTGATTGAACTTTTGCTTTGGTACTTTAAACCAGACCATCCCACAAAAGCAACAGGACATAGCTATCCGAGGTCCTGATATCATTAAGAAACTTTCTAAGAATTTGTCCCCGGAAGAGGGGGATCTAGGCGTGAACACGTCACCCAAAGTTAATCGAGAAAAGGAATTGTTTATTTGAATAGGTTGAATAAGATTTTGAGGGGTCTGCGCCCAAAAGATGGGGACCCAGGGGTGAAGCCATCACCCAAATTATACGAGAAGCAGAACTTTGTGTGTGTTTGTTGGATGCATCAGGCCTCGAAAGAAAGAGATTTTTTTATTGAAAAGAGACTTAACCATTGAAGAACCTGATAGCTGGTACAGAACTGTGGGCTCGTGCTGGGAAAGCTCGAGTATGTGCTGTGCTCAGGAGATCCACCTTGTCCCCTGCTCTAAACATGGGGAAGGGAGACCCCTGCTAATCACATCCTGACTTATTATTTGTGAACACTTATTTCTTTATTGAAACCGTATCCCACACTCTTTCTGTAATTAGTTGTAAGGAATTGGCAATCGTTTTTTTGATGTAGGGCCTTTTATTTTGACACAACACCACATGGACTGCCTTATTTTTCATTTGATGGTCGACGCTTGCTACCATCTTAGATTTAGGTTAAGGTTAGGCATTTTTCCATCCTGCATTTATAGTTCAATAAACACCCTTGAACTGTGATCACTTGTGTTTGTCTTTGCTGTTGCACCATGAGTTCCTTACATAGGGTGTCAGAGTGGGATTTAATACAACTAATAAAAATTGAAACCCAAGCTAATAATTGTGGTACCACCGGAAGGGGAAAATAAAATTGTTGATCTCCTAGATTCGGACCGTGTATCTACCTTAAAAGAGGTGTTGTCCTCTCAGTTACACATTCCATCTATTCAGCAGGATTGGTTCTTTAAGACTCAAGTCTTGCAAGACACCCTCCCACTCTCTCATTATAACATTCAACCGTGGGACCGAATAATTTTAAAAATCCGGCTGGCCTTTTCTTTCATCCGACCCAGTGCTCTAAATCCTCCTCCTTCCGAGCCTTTTCTTTTCATCGTATTCAGTCTCCATCGGCGGCCGGACCATCAGGGATAAATCCTAATCCATCCCAGTCCACTCCTTCGACATAATGAGAATCAGAGGACTCTGAGGATTTTGAAACCTTATCCGAAGGGATTTAGAGTTGTTTTTTTCTGATTCAGAAAACACTGGGGGAATCCTTACACCACCGGAAGAAATGGCTGATCTAGGAAATATCATCGCCCAACTGGCAACCCATCTGATACAAGCTGAAAACAGACTCCAGGAAAATCTAACTAGACTAACTGAATTGCAAGCAAGGTCGTTACTACCACAGGGCGTACTTCAACCCTATCTCGAAGGCGAAGATTTAGGAAATCTTTTCCTAAACTTCAAAAGCCTGGCCGAACAATTTGGGTGGGGAGAGAACCTTAAGAAATGCTTTTTGGTACCCTGGTTAAAAGGGGAATTTCAAACCTCTAATCAACTACTCAACCTTGCACAGGGAGGCTCTGTCCTATTCATCAAGGAAGGCTTGTTGAAAAGAATAGGGCAAACCTGCAATTTTTATCTGCAGAATTTACGAGCCATTAGTTTGAACCCGGGAGAAACTCCTATAGAGATGGGCGATCGAATCAAAAACAAGGGGAGCCTATAGACTAATAATAAAACTCGAGAAGAACTGACCGAGATGATTACCTTAGAACAATTTACAAATACCTTACTTCCTTTTTTGCAAAAATCTGTCCTTCAATTAAATCGTCTTACCCTAGCCATGGCCATTGTGACTGCGCAAAACCACTCGGATGTGGCTTTCAGCCAGCCCATCAATGGGAAGATCGAAGAGATCATAAACCCATCCATCGCCCTCCACCCCAGGGTGTAGATAAACAACGGGGGTCATATAGAGCCATGGAAGGGATACCTTGAGAAAGAGTAGAGATCAAGAATCCTGATCCTAGACCTAAAGATGAAAGCAGAAGGGAGGAAGTAAATGGAAGCAAACTACCTCCCCTGGTCTGTTTTTCCTGTAGAGAAATTGGACATCTAGCTAGACAATGTCCAAAGAATGTAAAAGACAAACCTATGGAAATAGGGTGCTTGAAGGGTGAAGAGTGGGAAGAAGCCGAGGAAGAGCTAGAGACCTTTAGCATCTGCTTATGTCAAACCCCTAGCAAGTTCACCTATGAAAAGGCTTGGGTGAATGGGAAACAGGTAAAGGCCCGAATTGACTCGGGTAGTAAGCAGACCACTATACAAGCTTATTTAGTTACAGCAAAAGACCTAAACCATGCAGCCCTAGTCCAAGTAACTTGTGTACATGGAGACAACAAAATCTGTCCTAAGATACCAGTACACATAGAAATCAGGCGCAAGACCTGTGAAATACCATAAGCCATAATTCCAGGACTCCCCAAGGAAGTTATTCTGGGGTGAGACATCCTCATCTTCTCTACTCTCCTACAGGAATCTACACCCCCCTTCAGAGACTTTCTGCCCCAGAGGTCCTGGCAGGAAAGTCACAACTCCCAATAATCTCCAGTACGGGATTGGGAAAACTCAAAACACAAGAAACCCAAGACAGCCTTCAAAACACAATTTGTAGGTTATTGTAGAGAGTCAGATAAGATCCCCTCACCTCTACCTATTAAAATCGATCAGTGGAATATGTGAGAGTGCCTGAACATCTCTCACTCCTGTTCTTTGGCCAGTCTTAAAAGGAAATATAATCAAGGAACAGGTGTATCCATCTTGCATTGGGAAAGGATATGTGAGGAACCTGAAGGTGTATCTCTGGCTATTCCCTTGGGATCTGTCATCCAGGTGGCCAGGACACGCCCATCGCTATTGGATCCAGTTCCTGGGGGTGGACCAGTGAGGGAGAATCACCTGGAGAGGGGTCCTTGTGGAGTGGAACACCAACAGGTGAGAAGCGGTATCCCCCTTCTTTCAACACTACCAAGTAGGCTGTTCTAAAACACTGTCCCCCTTTCCGACACGAACACTTTTGCACAACACAGAAGACACCAGAGCCATTTACCTAACATGTCCCAATACAAAGGTCAGGCAATTTACCAGAATCCCACACAACTAACGGCCCTTTCCCTTCCCCACAGGGATAAAAGGTGGAGAACAAGAGGACCAAGGCAGTCAGCACGACGTGAGAGCTAATTCAGCGTGGCAGTTCAAAAGGAGGAGAAAGACAGTGCAGATCGAGAGGGTGACAAGGAGAGAAACAACCTTGTCCTGTCTGACCAATGCCTGTGAAACCTCCACAGAATGAATCATAAGACTGCAAACAATAGCCAGCGTGTGTTGCAGCAGATGTCAACGGTACATGAGACCCTCCTCGGCTGATAACCAAGCCGGGGAGAGACGCTTGTTAAGGGAGAACCAATAAAAAAACAATCTGTGTCGAATGAAAGCTGCAAAGTAGCAACATAAGGGAAGTTCAAAGAACTATTAAGAATCATGGGGAGACCAGAAGCAGAGGGATTCGGCACCATGTGGGTTCTTACTCGAGAGACTCTGGTCAATCCCGTGTTTGTTGAAACTGCAAATACCAGAAGGCCTTTGAAAGGTGTAACAGAATGGTTAAAGTGGTCATACCGGGGTCTTGCAAAATCCTCTGTACATTCGAAAGACTTTGAGCGACAGGTGATTGGGAACGGTATAATTGATAAAGTTGGCAACAGTTAACACGGCAGAGGGATACTGACAAAAAGGGCAAAGCCTGAAGTCCCTCTGAAAAGTGTGTTTACAGAAGTGAACCCGACTGAGGGATGTGCACAGTGCACTGTTTAGCAAAAGTTGGCCAGAGTGAACACGGCAGAGGGATGTCAACAGAAAAGGGCAAAGCCTGAAGATTTTTTAAAAAAGACATTAAGATTCATGAACCAAGGAAAAGCCATAGTGAACCCGGTGGAGGGAGGCTGATGTCAGAGAGGGTCTGAGCCTGGAAGAGGGGGAACCTCGGGGTGAAGAACTGTCATCCGTTTAAAGAGAAAAACTGTTTGATTGAGCATTTGTTTTGGTACTTTGAACCGACAGGCCCTAGAAAGCAAGACAACAGAGCCCTCCGAGGTCCTGATATCCAGGGGTGAACACGTCACCCAAAGTTCATCGAGAAAAGGCCCGGAAGAGGGGGACCCAGGGATGAAGCCATCACCCAAAGTAGACGTTAGCAGAACTTTGTTTTTGTTTGTTGGATGCATCAGGCCTCGAAGGCAAGAGACATTTTATTGAAAAGAGACTTAACCATCGAAGAACCTGATAGCTGGTACGGAACTGTCAGTTCGTGATGGGAAAGCTCGAGTGTGTGCAGGCTTATTAAAGCACTACAACTCCCAGTAAGCATTGCAGTCGTCAAGTGCATAGCTCACACTAAAATGGCAGATTTGATCTCACGTGGAAATCAAGCAGCAGACCTTGAGGCCAAGAGCGTAGCAAATACAAAAAAAAAAAGAAATGGTGAATGTTGAAAATCCTAATGTAAATGAAAAAAGTGTTGTTATAATGACTGTATCTGAAAGTTATAATCATCTGTCAAAAATGCAGTTGGTAGAGCTCCAAGTGGAAGCACCTCGAGAGGAAACAAATTTGTGGACGCGAAGAGAGTATTCTTTAAACCCTTCTGAAGCATTGTGACAACAAGACAGCACTGGTAAACCGGTGATGCCTGTAGCCTTATTAAGGGTGGTGCTGGAAGAGCTACACCATCCTGCGTACACACAGAGGGAGAATCTCACTGCAACTATTACTCAGGATTGGTTTGTACCAAATCTATTAGAGCATGTTGCATTTTTTATGACAAATTGTATAGTTTGTCAGAAATTCACGGCTGGGCATACACTGCACACAGTTAGGGGAGTTATTCCGAGACCTAATGGCCCTTTTCAGCATTTACATATTGACTATGTCGACATGATGCAAGTATGTAACGGATATAGATACCTGATCGTAGTAGTGTGTCCCTTTTCAAGGTGGATTGAAGCAGGTCCCTGTACACACCCAGACTCCACTTGTGCAGCCAAATTCTTAGTGCCGGAAGTATTTCCTAGATGGGGAGTATGAGAGGTAATGAGGTCAGACAATGGTGCACATTTTGTGAATCAAACATTTGAACAGATCAGCTTGTTGCTTGGTATAAAGCACAGGTTTTCTTCGGCTTTTCATCAACAAGGAAATGGGATCTGTGAGAGGCTCAACGGCTTGCTTGAAGAAAGAATAGCCAAGTTGAAGCTTACCTTGAAGAAAGAGTGGTTGCATTGCCTACCACTGGCATTATATGCTATAAGGAACCAGCCGGGTTCTGACCACCATCTCACGCCCCATGAGATAGTGATGGGGAGACAAATGAGGACACCCTTAATGCCTCCATCCAGAGTTAGAAGTGATGCTCAGCCAACTGCAGATTTGCTAGGAATGGAATTGCGTGACTATTTGAACTGTATGACGTCAAGTATCTCAGTCATTTCAGGGCAGCTCCAGCGACAAGGGTGTAGGGCAGTACAGAATACAGAAGGAGATGCTTCAACAAGTGAATCTCAAGAATTATGTATTCCCCAACTATTCCCCGGAGATGCGGTCCTAGTCTGCAATCATACAAGGAATAAGTGGGACGAACCCTGTTTCAACGGTCCGTTCATCGTGTAAGACGTCACGCCGTCTGCTGTTAAAGTGCAGGACAGGCGTGCTTGGCCATTCCTAGGTGATGTAAAGATCTTTCCTGGAGAAACACTTCTGCACACACCACTACAGGAAGCAAGTACAAGCATTGGGGAAGAACCACAGCATGTGCAGACAAGATCTATGACGAGGAAGAAGAATGAAGAGAACATTTTATTGGACTGTGGCTTGGTTCATCTCGGAAAGGATTAAGGGAAGCAGATGTGAACACTCTGGGCTGTCATTTCAGGGTGAAAGAAAATGTGTTTGTTCTTAAAGCCACAGGAGCTCGTCAAACATTGGGCTGAGGCATGCTTAAACCTTGATAAAATGAGGATTATGCCAGATTCTGATCGTGGTTACAGCAATTGGAAGAGGGTGCAGTACCCCAATTCATTGAACACAGAGTTACTATTTGGATGTACCTATAGTGTTACCCAGTGATGATCTTTCTCGGCTTGTTCTTACTTATTTCGAGTTGGTGTTGTGCTCTTTCCCTTCACTGGTGGGGAGAACTAATCGCATTCCTGCTTTCTTACAAGATCCTAAGAATGACCAAGTTATAAGAACATTGCTTATAGTTATCACTGAACAAATTTTGCAACTGCCTGAGTACAGAGAGGAGAGCACAAATGCCCCTATCAACTGATGCAGCTCACAGACTAGTCAGTGTGGTGTTCTTTCGTCTGATTGAGGAATACCCACATCTTGTTGGAAGGCACACTGATGTGCTCACCTTTCTGAGAGATCCTAGAAACACTGAACATTTGAATGTAATCTTGGAAGGCATTGTAATCCAAATGAGCATATATTGCAAGTGAAATCATAGATCGGTGTGAAACTTTCCTTTGAGGGACAGATCGAGAGGCTGCTGATAAAAACTCTTCTTTCATGCTGAAAGAAATTTGGCATGTCATCTGGGCTGAAGCAGATTCGAGGCATTGACTGGGAGCTGATCTATGTCGTTTAGCTCATTTAGACTTACTGAGGTTGTTTTTTCATACTGGAAAGGCATCTACATTTCGGCTGGTGAAAGACTGGTTTCAGAAATACAGTAAAAGAAAGTGTTCTGGTCATCCAGTAAGCGGATAGCTGATTGAGGACAAATTGGTGAATCAAGACTGCAGCTTCCAGAGGCAGTTCACAATACTGATCTATTAAAGTTTGAGTTTTTCCTTCCTTCAGCAATAAAGATGGGTAGCATCAACAGTAGTATCATCATGCCTAACACAGACAGATGACCACTGTGTCCACGAAGTAGATGCTGTAAAGTAACTTACCTTTGTGTCATTTACACTTGCATTGTGTTCATAATTGTACTGCTTTCACTGACTGTACGCACAGCATTCCACATTGGTTCAAATAAAGCTAACACTCCTGTGCATGCTCCTGAGCAGAAGGAAAATGTAAACATGGCATCTACTAGGAAGCCCAGACCCTATGTAGTCATTCTTGTCCCAAAGAAAGATGACAAATTGCCTAAGCCGGAGATAAGTGCCATTACTAATCATTCATATACAAAAGGTGTCGTAGAAATTCTTTTTGGATGCTTGAGACAGGCAAGACAAAGGGTTGTTAGAGGGTGGGCCGACACCAGTAATGCATGCACATACACCTGGTCCTTTATTAAATGACCTAAAGATAATCCCCAAAAGACAGTCACACATGGAGATTTGGTGAGACATTTGTATGCCTAGAGGGTCTGTTGAGAGGATGAAACTTCTCCTGTATAGGGAGCACTGATGAATGTTCCAGTAATAAGGCCAGCTGGAAGAGGCTATGCTGGTACACATCATGATATAATTATGGAGGCTCACATAAAAAGACTGAGGCCTTAAAGAAGCACCCAGGAAGATAATTATGAATTAAATGATTACTTGGACAGCATGGCGCACTTGGGAAATAACAGTTGGGAGAAGAACTTCAAAGGAGGAATGCTTTTTATGTGCACTCCTGCCATACAGCATGGGGAAGTTTAAAATCTTAGTGCATTTAGCATTCTGTAGTACGAGAAGCCAGTTCATGGGTCGAGCAGCCTATCTCAAATGGGCAACTGAATGGACAGATCCAGATGAAGATGACTATATTTAAGACATAAGGACAAGGCTCAAAGCCCAGACTAGGAATCCTGTGATCATATATGAGAAGCCTGGAGTAAAAGGAATGGGAATCAGACGAGAAGTGAATAAAAGACTGAAAGCAGAAGACATTTGTAGATGGAAGAACAGAGGCCAGATGCAGATATGGGGAACTGTCCTATCACCAGATGGCTGGGAAGAAGGTGTTGTGATTCGCAGAGACTGGGTACTAATGGGTCACTACCAGCCAACGATTGAACATGCTCAAATGTTGTGTAAGCCTTTATGGATGAAACTTGCAAAGCTAATGACAAGGGTCGAAGACAAATGAGGACACCTGTAGATAGTGCCTTTAGAGAATGCAAAGCTGTGTTTCAGAAATAATGGAACAAGAGAAATGTGAGAGAACCAGAATTGTGGTCGAATATTTGAAGCACCAGGAATGAACATTGCGAGTAATTATGGATCACTATTGGGCTTGTGGATCCAAGGCATACATGAAGTTACTAAAGACTGGGGAGGAATATGCTTATTGGTGAATGTCCATGTTCTGGCATTAGTGATGCCAAAGAGTGATCTGAACCTTGACAGTTTTCCAAAAGCAAATGCTCACCTGAGGAAGAAGAGGTCTGTGGAGCTGAAAAAGAGGATGAAGAGAGAGAACTATTTCTGATCCAAATCAATAGAAGCTTTTGACTCCATCCCGTATGAGCACAGACTGTTTAGCTAGACTTCTTCAGTATTCACGCTGACCTTCATGCCGAGAATCCAGGTTGGATCAAACACCAAGTTGTTACAGATAACCACGTGGGAATTGTTGCAGACAATTAACACTACAATAAAAAGTTCAATGCAACCAGAGAAGAGGTGAGAGCCATAAGACTAATGAATCTCCAGAATAGATATGTCTTGGACATGATCACAGCTATGGATGGAGCTATGGATGGAGTTTGTGCAAAAATTGGAGAATCATGTTGCACATTTATACCTTCTCATGATGACAAGAATGGAACCTTGACAGAGGCCATAGAAATGCTGACAAGACTCCACGGCCAGATGATAGACGAAGTGGAAGACATTGCTGATGTTAGCTGGTTTGGATCGCTCTTCTCTTGGGTTCCACAGTGGATAGCAGACATGTTCAAGTTTCTTGGGGCCCTTATAGTGTTGGTGTTGCTTGGATTCTGTGTGATCAAGATAATAATCTCACAGTGCAAGAAGACAGCAAAGAAAGCCATAGGGATGAAGGTCATGATCGATGTTGAGCAAGGATGCAAAGCCAGAGACCTGACAGATGAAGAAATCAGAGACTTTGTGAAGGCTAGTATTCATGCACCTAAGGGAACGAAGTTCCTCTATCCAAAGAACCATAAGAAGTATGTGGGAACATTGATCTATTACAGTCCAAGTGGGCAATGCATGCTCATGACATGGAGTAAGGATAAGCATGTGAAATCAGCAGGATGCCTGAAAGGAGTCATAAAGATATGGGTCCCTAAAAAGCTATTTTTCAATGGAGGATGCCTGGATGTAAAGGATGATGAGAAAGTGGTCGTTGAATCGCACAGAGGGGGAGTGTAAAGGAGGAGCCAAGTACCCCTACTCCAACTGCCCTGCCCATATCACCTGTCTGTTGGAATCCAGAGTATGAGACATACACAGAGCAGTTGAACAAAGAGTAGACTATGGACGCTGTGCACTACCAGAGAAAGTACCAATACCTAAGAAGATCTGGGGGGCAAGGTACCCATTGAGAAAACCGTACCTAGATACAAGAAAATATGATGGCCACATGAAGATATCAAGTCATATTACATGTGTACAGATGCAAAAGAAATGCAAAGCAGGCAAAGCAATCTTGAGGCTAGCTTTATAGTGAATAGATTGCGGTAAGCGCCTATATTACATGGACGCGATAGCGTCCAAGTAGTTATGGTTAAGTTGGTGTTTCCATAGGAAGAGCATTTTTTGGGTGGCTTATAACTTAACTCCCTCTGGACGAATCCTCACCAAACTTTGCAAAAAAAGTATATGTCCCAATTTTTTTGCAAAGTTTGGTGAGGATTCGTCCAGGGGGGAAAGTTATAGAGGGGGTCCCAAAACTTGTGTTTTTTCCTATAGACATAATGGGAAAAATCTTTGCGCACGGCCACAGGCCAAACCGCTGGACGGATTTACACCAAATTTGCGGCAGGAGCGGGGGCTTGGACCCGAAAGCGTGCTTTTGCAAATTTGGTGTAAATCCGTTCAGTAGTTTTTTATAAAATGACCAAAACGTAAGGCAAAAAAATTAGTGATATCTGTGTTCGCTTCGCGGGCGGACTTCCCTGTTCGCTCCGCGGACAGCACCCCGATTGGCCCATGGCCTTGCGTCATGTCCGCAGACATGCGACGTGTTCGCTGATTGGACGGCGAGGGGCGTGGAGCGCGTCAGATTTTCTGTGGCGCCCGCCATCTTGTATTCGCCGTCGACCGCGTACAGCGCGGTGAAACGTGGATAAAAAATTGTATTTAGTGCCGTTTGTTGGTGTGTAAGAGTGTTTGGGGAGGGTGGAGGAGTATGAGATAGGTTCAATGTTTTGTTTTTTTATGTGCTAGACATTTTTGTTGTGTTCGATTTGTCAGCAGAGAAAACGGCTGTTCTGACATTTTGTAAATAAACTAAATGGTGGGGTGTTTAGAGGACGGAGTATGTGTCATTTTTGTTCGCAAGGAAGGTAAAAATGAGCTATCAACACTCGCGGTGTACTTAATTGTTCGTAAATACACAAACTGGGGGTGTCCTCAGGACGCTGTCCGTATTGTAATCTGTCTAGTTGAATGTGTTCTAAGAACACTCGCGGTGTCCCGAAATAGTTGCAATTACACAAAATGGGGGAGTTCTGAGAACATTGTTGTCAGGGTGAAAGTGTTTTAAGACCACTCCTTTTGTCCGCTAATAGTACAATTTCCTATGGGCGTCAACCAACTTTTTGTCCACTAAAGAAACGATAAATCCGGCTGGTGTGCACCGACATTATGTGATAATCCTATGACTGGCGCTATTGACCTGAGTGACTTGCTTTTGCGACACTAAATCATATCTCCCGCCCCTAAGCCTGATATTATCAAAGCATTCATATTCCCCGCCTCTCTCCGTGATGTTACAGGATGCGTCATCAAACGCGCCCAGTCCTCTCCAGTCCTAAGTGACTTTACACAGAACCCGGAAGACAACACATATTATGTCACAACACAGCACGCCACAATTCGGAATATGAAACAGTGATTTAAAAGCAAACAGCAAGATTGTAAATTTTGTAAAGTACATTTATTTGACATCAAATGTTTAGAGAATATTCAGCAATTTGCATTTGTCTTTGTTGTCGATCCGCAAAAGTTCATGTTGAGGCACGCGATGTTCCTTTGCGGTACAGAGGGTGTTAGATCAGCTTACAACTCAGTGCGCCACAATTCGGAATATGAAACTGTGGTTTAAAAGTAAACAGCAGGACTGTACATTTGGTAAAGTACATTTATTTCACATGAAATGTTTAGTGAATATTCAGTGATTTGCTATTGTCTCTGCTGTCGATCAGCAAAAGTTTATTTTGAGCCACGCGTTGTTCCTTTGCGGTAGATAGGCTGTTGGTTTATGATAAAAACAGTAAATGGTCGCTCTGATAATCGGAAGGTTGCTCCAACAACGAGCCATTAGACCACCCTATTGATTGGTATGTTGTTTGTAACCGCTAGTACTGCGTAAGGGCATATTGGTCCTTGGCGATTGTCCCATAAAATGGTGAGGGTCATGAAGTTGCATATTTGGACCTGCACCTGGCAGTTGAAGACCCCATCCGCTGGAGTCTGTAAATCGTGACATAGGCAAAATGGGGCGACATACCTGTTTAAAAAAACATAAATTAGTCTCACCAGCCGATCTTCATTAAAAATATTCTTTTTATTTATTAGGGCGTGAAACTATTTGCTAGCGAGGATAGTGGAACGGAGTATATTAACTTATTCCCATTAACCCACCCTGTGTCGTCTGCCTTTTTCAGAGCCCTCTAAACGACAGGGGATCAATTCAGCGGTGATTGTGCACGGTAGAAAACATTATGCCACTTTGAACGAACAAGTTCAACTTGAGCGGTCTTTAATGCTACGCTATTGTAATTATATTTGGTATAAAATAATCTAAAGGGTTAATTACAGTACAATTGCAATTTCCATTGTCTACGAGTAGTGCAGTCCCAAAATACGACTCTGCGTGTGTGAACGATCTTTCACATAGTGATATAATATATAAAAGTGGTTTCGTTTCAGAAATTTCATCCTTATCTTTTCTTACGTTTTAGCAACACTCCTTCAAGAGAAGTCTTTCATCACAATCTCTGTCTGTCAAGGTCAAAACACAATACAACTTTATAGTCCGCTTCGTGAGCCTCTAAGGGGCCCGAGAAACAAATGGAAGCAGCTGACCTTCACTGTGAACGAGCATAAATTCTTACTTTGCAACATTCTGTGTAAAGCCATCTGTGAGAAGTTGGTTTTTGCACGCCATGTTTGTATATTGTTTGCGTGATATTAAAAAAAGTTTGTTTAAGGGACGTTATGGTTCTAAGTACAGCCGAAAGACCCCTGAAAATCGCAAGTTATGGTAAGCTATGAAAAATAACTTGCGCCACCACCGTGCACTGCTAAGACTAACATCCAGGACATCAAAGATGACATCGCAAATGTCATTGATGAAATCACTGATGACATCACATGTGTATGTACTTTTCATGGAATTTGTGTACTAGGGATTTTTATTATAATGTTGCGAAAAAAGTGTCAAGGATATTGCAATAAATATCATACCGTTATTAGTGCTTTGAACGATGCATTGATATAAATAGCATTGTATTATGGGATTCTATCTAGTATACTGAGCTACTAATGGAGAAACATAGCATTGTGTGCAGAGTACAAGATGAAAGTATAATATTTGTAATGTTAATATGTTGAATAATGAAATGATAATTGTCCTGAAATGTTCGAAAATTCCCAAAAGGGGGGTGTTCTGAGGACATTATTCGTATTGTGTGATTGCTTAGCTGTATGCAATGAGGGAATGGCACAGAGAGTAAAGTGGACGCCGTCCTCGGACACCGCGGCTGTTCGTGGACAGGGCGTGCTACATCCGGGTTTTTCCAGGAAATCCAACATGGAAAGAAGACTGTACGGATCAGCCAATCAGATGTCGAGGTTGTGGATTTGTGTTGAAAGAGACTGTGTGTGGTGAAGATGGCAGAAGTAGAGAAAGTCAGGGTGTTGGTGCTTGGAGATATGTTTGTGCATGGTTTACAACAGTACGCTCAATGCAGGCATGTTGCAAAGAACTTTGATGTGAAAGGAGTGGAGGTGATGTGGAGCACTGTGCCTGATTGCAATGTACAGGGAATTGTACAAGTTTGTGAGGATATGGCCACGATGAACGAAGTCCGCATGTGGTAGTTTTGCACTATGGTGCTTTCCATTTGGGCAACGTCAGTGCCCCTACTTTGTTGGCTGATTTGGAACACTTTGTTCAAGCCGTAATGAAGATCCTTCCAAATGCGAAAGTAATTTTTTCTGGATTACTACCTAGGGCAATATGGGACAATAGTTCAGTTTTTTGTCCTCAGCAAAACATTGCTAGGTGTGTCATCAACCGAGGCATGTGTGCCTTCATGCTTAGAGCTGGTATGTTCTTCTGTAATAATGAGAATATTGATGCCAGTAATGCTGTTAATTTTAAAGAAGATGGCATCTCTTTATCTTTTACGGGAAATACCTTTCTATTTTGGCATGTAAGGGTTGCTTTGGAGAATGTTATGTAAAGATTGTAGGAGTAAAGTAAGAAAAAAAAACAAGAAAAAAAATACAAAATAACAGGTGTCTGTCAAGCATCAGAGCCACTTCAAAGGGGAAATGGGGCACACTATTTAAATTTACATTCACCATGCTCAGATTTTTTCGATATGTCCGCTGACATGGCGGTAGTCCGCGGACATGAAAATCACTACGAGGGGGTTAGTATGTTCTATGTTACATGAATATGAAGTCAGGGATATTATGGTTAAGTTGTGCTACTAAAAACCTATGAAACTCAGTGAAAAAACATTGTTAAAGGGACATTATGGTTAAGTTGCGCTACTAAAAACCCATGAAATTCAGTGAAAAAACTTAGTTAAAGGGACGTTATGGTTCAAAATAAAACCGAAAAACCCCTGAAATTCGACAGTTATGGTAAGATAAGCAACCATAACTCGCGCCACCGGTGATGTCATCAATGACATTTGTGATGTAATCTTTGATGTCCTGGGTGTTAGTGTTATCAGTGCAGGGTGGCGCGAGTTATGGTTGCTTATCTTATCATAACTGCCGAATTTCAGGGGTTTTCGGTTTTACTTTGAACCATAACATCCCTTTAACTAAGTTTTTTCACTGAATTTCATAGGTTTTTAGTAGCGCAACTTAACCATAACGTCCCTTTAACAAAGTTTTTTCTCTGAATATATATATATATATTTGTGTGCATATGGATGACTAAGAGATGGATGTTTCCACGACACATTATAAGCAGTGCTGGACATTATCAAGAAGGCCTCATTTCAGTGTGTCTCAGTTAAAAAAAAAATTGAATTACAAAATGAATCCCAGCAGAGAGTTGGATGAGCCAAGAAGCCACCAAGGTTTTATCCAACTTGAATGAAGTAACATTGGATACAATTTGCGTGAAAGAACAGAAACTCCTGTCCAGAAGGCTTGAGCAAAACAAAAGATGTCAGAGGAATATTAGAAAATAGTATTTTAATACACGAAAAGGCTCGATTGCATGGTTTCCTGTCACGTGGAAGGGTGAAGTTGGTAGAACGAGGTGGTCACACCTATGCATGAGGGCGGCGTGTGGCCACCCTCCTTAAAATTTCTCAGAGCACAGTACAAACTCAAGGCCAGGCTTCAAAGACCTAATTGACACTGGACCATCGAGGTGATGATGGATTGATTTGCTAGTTGGTGGGAAGTTAGTGTTAAGACGAGCTCAACTGCACCTGTTCAGTCTGCCTGCTGCTAGACGTAGGTGGAAAAGTACTGAGGGGGGGTAGAAACCAACCAATTTTAGAGGACAGCGTAATTATAGTTTGTGCAGCCGATGGGATGTCATGCATTTAGTGACATTCATAGTGGCCATTTTAAGGGGAGGGCTTAGTTGCCTCACCTGATGTTAAGTACCCTATCACTTTCCTTCACTGTTCTATACTGATATGGAACTTATACTTAGATATTCACTTAGAGCCTATATCTTCCCTCAGTAGGTTTTTGTAGTTTGCCACGTAGGATGACGTTGGTAATGACGCAGGTCAACACATCACTGATGATGAGTTGCCTAATATAACCTCTGTTTTTTGTAATATTCGTTGAGTAAGCGGATCGAGCGAGTGCTGATGTTCGTTGTACTCCCTGTTTTAGATAGTTGATATTAAAACAGACTTCCTTTTGCCAAACTACCTGAGTTGTTTTGATTATTGATGTATGAATACAATCTGCATCCCCATCCATCTCAAGGGTAATTGCTACTCATCAAAGGGGCTGGGATATCCAGTTCACTATGTCGTGCGTTGTTCGTGGATCATGCACAGGGGCCATTAGCCAAGCAACTGTGGGTATCAGGAGTCACCTGTATAGGGAGAGGCACAGACATTAGTCACTGTGAAATGTGTGGGGTGGACTTACACAGTATTAGGGCAATGGCCATCATGTGCATGCATATAGGGCTTCATCCCATGGCATGTTCCCATACAATGTCTGTGCATGATGTGTCACTGGTATCATGCATTGTTTTGGCTTCACATGCATCCTGTTACATTGCAGCAGATGTTTCTTGATGTGCCTGTCAGTGACATGTGTACCAGGTGGCTGGTATGTGGCTATGTATTGTACTCAAATATGTGGCTTGCTGGGTTGCCTATCAGACGTCCCTATGCTTCTGGGGCAGTAGGTCAGCATTGCGGGGTAGGTGTACATGGGTGCTGCTGTTGTGTGCTGCAATATGGCAGTTTGTTACTGCTCTGGATTATGAATGATGCATTGTGGTACCTGTAGTCACGTGTGTGGTATGAATTCCTGCTATTTGTTTTCATCTGCATGTCTGTCCAGGTGTGTTCAACATGTCCATGCTCCCTGGGCTGTACTTCATTGGTGCAGGGGCTGGCCAGGTACTGGGTTTTCCTTTACTAGTCATTTCATGCTTTGTGTCATTAGTCACATCCCCAACCCCCAATTTGATCAGGTGCTTCACAGTGCATACGTGCTGGCAGTCTTACTCACCCACTATCCAGGGCCCTTGCCCTCTATGCCTCTCCGTGTATCCTGACAGTGTGCTGTTCCTTAGGACCATGGAATCGTGGGTGGAACCTGGGAAGCACTGCACAGCAGTGATTGATGATGAGGTTGTGGTCACAGGTCATGTGCACATTGAGTGTGTGGTAGTGCTTGAAATTTCAGTACACTGCTTCGTGGGCCTGGGTGGGGGGCACCTATGCAATATGGGTGCAGTCTGGGGCTGCTGTCACATTAGGCAATTGGGTTATGGCATAGAACTTTGCCTTTGTGGGATTGACCTGGGCTGGGGTGGTGGGCAGTGTGATGTGGTGTTGCACATACCGCAGGAGGGCATTCAGCAACTGGGCATGAACCTCACAGAATGTGGGCAGTGCCATGCCATGCATCATGGCCACAGAGTGCAGGAAGGTGCTAGTACCTAGTAGTTGTAATACTGACACTAGCTTGAGCAGTGGGGGCACAGCTGTACGGGTGTTCATCCTGCTCCCCTCATGTATTGTACTGAGCAGCTCAGCAATGATCTCCCTGTTGAGCTAGTACATGGTCACCAACTGGGTGTCAGTGAGGGACCACAGTGAGGGCTTGACCCTGGAGATGAGTGCACGTCTTGCTTGGGCTCTTCTCCTCCTTCTCTTGCTCCCCCACTCCTGTCCTCCCTGTGCCCTGGCCTGGTTGTCCTGCATCTCTACTTCCAGCCGTGGCATGAGCAGCTGCCTGTCCTAGCTCACAGTGTCTAGTGGAAGCATGGTGTTGAAATCACTGTTTGGGGTAGGGGTGTGCCTTATGTAGACCTCTCTGGTGGATTGTTCTCACCTGTGGATTCATTTCAGGCACCTGTGTTAATTTACCTCCAACTACACAGCGTTTTCGGCAATATTAACGCTCTTTTTCGGCACTAATACCGCTGTACATGGACTTGTGATGTGGCTCTGTTTGCGCCTTGTGTGGCTGGCTGTAATTGCACCACCTGTAATAGTGCCGGCTGTAATAGCGCCGGCAGGTTTTACATTCTGCAGTATTTGCACCAGCTCCTGATCCGGTGGAGTGGTATTGGTGGCGCTAATTCCATTACCGCCACATTTAAGGGTTACCTCCGGACTTGTGATGAAGTAGACTGGCAGCCATCCCTATTGGCAATTAATTTTAGCCACAACATCTTCCTGTCTACAAGACCAAATCCCAATGAAAAATCTAGAAACACTGCATACAGAGGCATCTTTTTCACTGATGTGTTCTTGTAAACAATGTGGTGCAGGATGAAGATATGGTCCACCATGGATAATCCGGGTGTAAATCCTCCCTGGGCAAGAATTAGAATGGATTTATCTTCCAACCACTGATTAACTGCCTTAAGAATGTTACGGCATAGAATCCATGAAACTGATCAGTCAATATTCACTGATGTGTTTAGGGGATGCTTTCTTGTATATAGTTAAAATAATACTGTTATACCGGATGATGCAAATGTTGCTACTTTAATTAAATTAACAAAATGTATCGTTAGCAGGGGAGCGTCCAGGAAGCCAAGTATTGAAAAACTTCTGCTAGAATTACGTTTAGAACTTGCGTCACGAAGTAAACTAGATGTTTACCTTTGGAATCTATTGAAGGGAACATGTTCTGTATCCCGGATCCTATCAATTGGTCGTATTTCTCTTCTTCAATGCCCCCCCCCATTCTCCTATTTTGGCATTAAAGTCTCCACAGATACGGAAAGAATTGTTAAAATAATCAATAGTGGGCTTTAATGAATCCTTTACTGATTGTAAAACCTTTTCAAATCAGCATACCTTTGGCATGTGCATTACTCTTTATATATGATCATTTAAGAGGTGGATATCAAATGCCATAACAGAGTCCAAGAGCACATAGCATTCGTGTATCTTTTTGCAAACTTCTACGTGAGATTTGTAGCCCCCCCCCCCCAACCCCTGCTTCCAGAGCCCACCTTCTGCATTGCTAGAGTTGGTTTGCTAATAGTTATACATCCTGGCAACTCATAGGTTGCAGATTCCCAAAACTCTAGTAATAAAATTAAGTCCAAGTAGCATAGGAATGCTAAAAGGTCTCGATCCCCAGTTTTCGGAGTTAAGCCTGCAATATTTAGTGAAAGTCTTTTTTTATGTCCAGAGACTCCTGTCACTCTCCATCATCACTGTGGAAGAAGAACTATAGTTTAATGGTTTTCAGAATTGAGTTTTATACATTGGCGTTTCTGGCTTAGAAATTATGTTTCTTTGCCCTCCAGGCAGACCTCCTGGTCTACATATAGCTATCATTACTGAATCAGTTTAATTTTGTAAAAATTGCTGATTCAACCGTCTGATTCAACCACCTGCTTCATCAGGCTTTTCTTACTCAAACCAAGATAACTCAGATGGCCATTTAGGTAGAACCTTAAAATGTTTCTCAAATTGTCTTTCCCTGTCTGATCTCGATATAGCCTGCTGATTGACAATATTCTTTATCACCAATTTTGTTCAAGTATGTGTACATGCAGCAAAAAACAGGTTGTCTATTACAGCTAGCTGTCCTTTCTGTTTGGAAGAATCAGTCACACTCGGCTGAATGGACTTGTTAGTAGACAGTTTTATCGTAGAAATCCTTGAATATGCATAGCACAAAATTCAGTTCACAAAGCTTGCTCCCTTTCTTTTTTTTTATTTGGACATGGGGTTTAAGCAAGAGCTTCCCTTTTCCTTTCTTTAACCTTGGTCACATTTTCAAAATCCAACTTTTTGCACAGACAGAAAACTGTGGGAAGAACAAAGGAGGGCTCGTCAGTGCACAAAACTTAATTCCACCAGATTGTTGGCCCGTTTACAACCAATATCACAGAATCCAGGTGTGATATCAGGGGTGTTTCTGCTATCTGTAGAAAGTATATTCATAAGTATTTTCTGCTCATGGCTGAATCTATAGGTTGATGACCACCTAACAGTAGGCTTGCTGAAGTTACTAACATCCACAGGCCTTAAAATCATAACCAATAATTGGAAGACTTCTAAAGGCATCCATGAAGTGGCATGGTGGAATCTGGTGTGCCAAACACAGTCACAACAGGTGATAGTAGATGTTAATTCACAATCGTCCTCAAAGACATTGAAAATGATAGGGGTGCCACTATGAATTTATGCCCAAAATTGCTTTGGTGAATAGTTGAACTTGGTCCGCCACCTCTTAATGACTAGATAATTTGATAACAGCATACACCAGTGTGTGAAATTCAGTGTGACTCTAGTTCATGATAACTCTGGGTTGACGACTGTATGCATGCCAGTCCTTTATTTCTTGCCTACGGTATCTATACTCAAAAGGGGTTTGACTGTGCAATGCGGTCATGTCTATGCACCCTCATGACCATTTATTATTACACAGCCACAGTAGTGGCTGTGTAGTTATGGTTAAGTTGCTGTTTCCATAGGAAGAGCACTTTTTGGGCGGCCTATAACTTCGCTCCCCCTGGACGAATCCTCACCAAACTTTGGAAAAAGAGTGTGTGGCTCACTCTGAAATATTTAGTTATGGTGAGGTTTGGTCCAGGGGGGGCAAAGTTATAAGGGGGGTCCCAAAATGTCTTTTTTTTCAATAGATTGAATGGGGAAAAAACTTTGCTCACGCCTACAGCCCAAACCGCTGGATGGATTTTCACCAAATTTGCGGCAGGAGCAGCGGATTGGTCCCGAAAGTGCGCTTTTGTAAATTTGGTGAAAATCCATCCAGTAGTTTTTTAAAAATGACCAAAAAGTAGGTAATAAAAAATTAGTGATATCTATGTACGGTCCGTGGACACACTTCCCTGTTCGCTCCGCGGACAGTGTCCTGATTGGCCAATCGGCTTGCGTCATGTCCACGGACATGCGGCGTGTTCACCGATTGGATGGTGGAGAGCGTGGCGTGCGTCAGATTTTTGGAAACGCCCTCCATCTTGTATCAGCGGACGTCTGCGGAGAGCGCAGTGACAAATGGTGGGGAAATACAATTTTGGCAAGTGTGTTGGTCTGTAAGACTGTTTGGGGATGGTGGGGGGTAAGAGATGGTTCAAATATTGTATCTATTTAGGTGGTAGGCACCGCTGTTGTGTTTGTTGTGTCCGCGGACAGTCGCGCTGTCCCTGATGTCCGCAATCAACCCATATGGGGATGTCCCAAGGCCACTATACCTGCCCGTACTGTTTGCAGGCAAGTTGAACTGTTCTAAGAATACACACAGTGTTTGGGATGTCCGCAATGAAACGAAAATGGGGGGTGTCCTAGGGACAGTATACCTGTCCGTATTGTTCGCAGGCAAGTTGAAACTGTTCTAAGAACACACGCGGTGTCTGGGATGCCTGCAAATAAATCAAAATGGAGGTGTCCTGAGGACACTATACCTGTCCGTATTGTTCGCGGGCAAGTAGAAACTGTTCTAAGAACACACGCGGTGAAGTGGGAGAATGGAAAACCAGGCTCCCGTCCTTCACCTCTCGCGCTTGGCCTAGAGGGTCACGGCCCAGGCACCCGCCACGAGAAGAGTTTGTCCATTTACCAGACGACCAAATACCCTGGTACAGAAACATACGGATGTGTCCATCTGCCTGCCCAACAGCCCGCACTGGCCATGCCGACACCTGCGGTTCGGATCAGCTAGACTAAAATCCACACGTCGTTAGAGATGCCATGACGACCTAGACAACGGGAAGCACTTCTGTACAAATATACACACTGAACATTTCCACACCAATCTACACGAAGAACATACTCAGTGCTCTGACGTAGGCGACAGGCATATTCACGGACGTGCATCTTTATTATTTTTATATAGGCTTTCAGAATGCAGAAACGCAAGACGCATCATGAACTCATTTATAACGCTTGCTCACGCTTCTCTTGAAACCATTACCACCATAGAGATATACTGGAAACACGATATTGGTCATGGAAATATATGCTATTATAACCTAAAAGCACCTATGCACCAAACGGACTAATTATGCACCAGGCCCAAGTAGGCCTCAATCAAGAGCTCCCGTGGACATTAGCAAAGCACGAGTCAGGTTGCTGATCCTGCAGAAAGAACCCAGTGGAGCAACCAGCCAAGGTCGTAATGTTGCAAACTCACAGTCCAAGAACACATCATCAAAGGCACGATGTTGCAACCTCGCACCCCGCGCACCAACGTTAAAGTCACGCCGGCAAATTAAACCAGACGCGCAGTAGAAAAAGCAATATTAATTGTGCAGAATTCTGCCTCTTTCACGGTCCCTCCCCACGTGACCAAGCCGAACCTGACGAGATGCCAAAGCACAGGAGGAAAAAGGCGTCTGGGTCCCTCGCTACGAGATACAGGCCAATACACTTGAAAGGCTCAATGAACATCTGCTACAGTGGGAGCGGTCAGCCTTCCACCTATGAATAAATCCTCACATTGTTTGCACGTACCCATATTGAAACATTGTTGCAATCACAGGTACACCGAGAGCTGGGAACAACGGTGGTCCCAGGCTGGGAAGCTCACGGGTGCACCAATCAGAACATGGGGCTCTCATCTCAGACGTCAGTAACATTAGCCAATCCTCAGGAGTCTCCATGTAACAATTCTTATGTATCTAATTGTAGGGACAACCCAGATATACCACCTGACTACACCTTGTCCACTAATATCATTCTCTATATGTGTACTATACTAACCCTACCACTCGAGCAACCAATTAAGAGTGGCGATAGGTTTTTTGCTAACTTTTTGACGTGACGCAAGTAGCGCGTCATAATACAGTAAAAAGGGCCTGCGAGCCCCACGATTGTGTGTGTCAGGACGAACGCGTACGGTCCTTGACCCATCCCTGCCGTTTGCATAATAAACAGCAGAAGTTGCCTTGCTCCTTGTGTGTGCCTCATACTCTGTCTCGATCCGAGATATACACGGGAGGAGTTGGGGCCTCCCTGCCCGGAGGTCTGCGGACGGCCCGGCCGACCCCGGCAGAATTTCCCCCCGACAAGTTGGAGGCACTGCTGAGATCTGTTTAAGATCGACTTTTATTTTTAATTTTTCCAGGCACTCCCGCTGCGAGGAGGCCCGGCGGCGCGGCCCCCTCTGCCGTTGCCCCCTTCTGAGGACTACAGGACCATCGCGGAGCTGCGAGAGGACCGGACAGCGCAATCCGGATATTGGCCCTCGGGAGCCGGTTGAGAAGTATCCCGCCCGCGGTCGGCGAGTGTCCAGACGTGGTCCAGACGAGGGGAGGTGGCGAGCCGCTTGGAGGGGTGCACGCAGTCGAGCGGCCCTGCATCGAGAGAACTTGGTGAGCATGACACGCACAACAAGCAATGCGAAATTGTGAGGGAGGGGGAGGAAGTAAATAAGGGAGGAGGGAGGTATTGTAAAGCGGCGAAGGTTTAACTGAGTGTTGCTAATGGAATGAATGGTAGCGAAACGAGTACGAGAGCAGGCGGCTAACGTTACGCGAAAGAGGGGGGCGGTGCACGAAAACATCACGTGCAGCCGCTCGTAACAGTGAGCTAACGTTACGCGAAAGAGGGGGGCGGGGCACGAAAACATCACGTGCAGCCGCTCGTAACAGTGAGCTAACGTTACGCGAAAGAGGGGGGCGGGGCACGAAAACATCACGTGCAGCCGCTCGTAACAGTGAGCTAACGTTACGCGAAAGAGGGGGCGGGGCACGAAAACATCACGTGCAGCCGCTCGTAAGACACTGATTGGCCTAAATCGCGACTACGTGTGAGGGTGGGTGTGTGGTTTCCTACGATTTGATATTTATTATTCAATGAGTAGATGAGGTTCCCTATTGTTCGAGCAAGAAACTCGATAGGTAGATGACGTTTCCCTGTGGGCGGTGGCTAGTTACGTAGTTGCCCAAAACGGAAGATAATTGGCTGGTTAAGCCCTCCTGTTGAGGGGCGTATCACACGCGAGGCGACGCAGCGTGCGCAGTCCGGTTATAGTATTGATGAGATTACCTTGTTCCAGGAGAGACAGGAAGACAGCTGTAGGGTTAGCGGGGTAGATTGCAAGTGTATTTTGAATTTAAAGAACATAACACGAATATACCAGTAGCTCGAAGAAATCGGTGACGTCACCAGTAGGGATTTAATAGGATATCGCGAGCACAAGGAACATTGGGTTTGAGAGTGGTGGGGAAGAGAAGCATGATAAAGGAGCTGATACGGAGATAAACTATAAACCAGTGGGTCGAAAGAAGAAGGGGAAAGGGGCGTGGCTGCGCACGGAGAACGCCGGCCACGGCAAGTGTAAAAGGGGGAGGAGAACGAAGAAACAGGACGACTGTATAAGATCGTCGTAAGGGGTACGCAGCCGCAGGGGGCTGCGTGCGCTTCGGCCGCAGGGGGCCGTAGGGGAAGGAATATAATATAACATCATATTTATTATTATTGCATAATTTGTCAAAGGATTGTCGTAAGTCCTCACACTTGCGGGGCGAGGTAAGCAATACAAGGTTGTATATTGTAAACTGCTAGTAAGGGGAAGGGTAACAAGGGGAGTGCAACCATGTCATACGGGAGAGGGTCGGGAGGGTGGGGGAACACCCTCACTACCCCACTACAGCACATATGCACCACACTGCCACCACACAGGGAGAAGTTAATTAAGTACAGCATAGAGTGGACCCAGGGGACAGACAACAAAATGTTAACACCATGGCCGCCTAATGGTAGTTTCGATCCATATGCCCAACATTCACTACTGAACCATCTGCACAATACATACAAGGGGAAGAAGTTGGCAAACCACGTGGAGGTGTTTAACTTATGGAGGATGTTCCAGGGGTCTCGACCAGGACCAAATGGAATGTTCACTATGGGGGAAACACCGGAAGAAAAGGAGATTAAGAAAGAAGGAACGGGTGGGGAAAAGGAGTGCGAAAGCACAAAGAATACGGGGAACGAAAGACAGGGAGGAGAAAAGGTTGATAAATCAGACGACATAAAAAAGGAACCGAGCAATGAGATACCCATAACATCGGGAGTGAAAACAGAGGGAGGAGGGTTGTACCCTTTAAGAGAATTAGGAGAAATAGAAGGACAGTTAAGGGCGGCTGAAGGATACTCAAACCCGGCATACAGCCCTCCACCATATGTGGCTCATGGGAAGATACCAATGGGGGAAGGGAGGATTAGAGAAGAGCAGACTGTAGAGATAGGAAACGATGAGTGGGTAGCTGCACAGATATTGTTGAAATTACGAGGCTCACTAACTGGAGAAGAAAGGGAGGCGGTAAGGAGAACAAACGAGGATGGTGCCAGAGAGAGTGAAATGAGGGGAGAGGAGCTACTACGGCAGAAGGAAGAGATTTTGGAGGAAAGATTAGCAAAACTAAGGGATGAGCAGAATGAACTGATCAAACAACTTGAGAGGGAGGAAAGAGAGAGAGTGAGGAAAAGGAAAGAAGGTAAGGACGAATTGGAAAGATTAAGGGAACGAAGTGAGGAGCAAAAGAGAGAAGCTGAAAGGGTAAAAGCAGCAGCAGATAGGGTATCAAGAGTAGTGCTGAGAGAGAAGAAGAAGGAAGAAGAAGAAAAGGAAAAAGAAATGGAAATATGGAGGAGGAGGATAATATCTGAGACAGCTAAAAAATATGAAGAGGGGAAGGTAATAGAGAGTATAGTAGAAAGAGAAAGGGTGAAATGGGAAAGGAAGAGAGAGGATGAAAGGATATTGGAACAGATGAGCAACGAAGTAATGGAGGAATTAAAAAGGAAAAGGGAGGAAAATAGTAGGGAAATGGAGGAGAGAAGTGAAGAAGGAAGAGAAGGGAGGGGTAGGGAGAGTGAAAGATGGGGAGATGTATATAAAAGCAGGGAGGTAGCAACGACATCAGCACTAGGGGGGACAGTTGGTAACAACGAAAGGGGAGAAAGAGACCTAATAGATTTGAAAACAGTAACAATAAAAGGAAAAAAGGCAGAGTGGGGGGTGCCATTTATGAATGATTTTTGCAGTGAGGAGGAAGAAGGAGTGGAGAAGGATGGGAGAAAGAGTGAAAGGGAAAGCTTAGATAAACTGTACCTCACTAGAACAAACATAGATTCGCCCTGGATAAGTAGAAGATGGGAGGAGCTGGAGAGAAGTAAGGAGGAAACGAAAAGAATAGGGGAAACACAAACCAATGAAACCACGCCACCCACATCCCCATCACGCCGCCCTCCCACGTCACTACCTACATGTTCAACCACCGCACGCTCTCTGCACAGAATAAAGCTCGCGCCCTTCATGAACGAACTTACACCTTATGCATGTCGGCTTAGGGACCTCCCTAGTCGCAGGCAAGACAGACAAATAAACATACCCATATTGAACACAGGGAATGATGAAAGAAGGGGAAAGGAAGAAGAGGGAGGTAGGGGCAAAGGTAGTAAGGAAGAATTTGAAGTAGTAAAAGAAATGGGGGAAGAGGAGGGGTGTGAAGACTCAATATCATGGAGCGTAAAGGGTGACACAAGACAGAATGTAATGCCACTGCTGGAGAGAGGAGGGGTTAGACCACAGTATGTACCTTGGAAACATACGGATAAGGAAAATATAAAATGTAGGCTCCCATCATTAAGTGGAGGTGCGGGTAAGTGGATATATGAAATGGAAAAACACACCGCAGGACAGAAGCTAGCAGTAGGAGATGTGAAGGGCCTGTTAATATCAATATTAGGGGACAGAGCGGATGACATTTGGAAAAGAGCGGGATTCCATGGGGTAACAATAACAAACACATCGCATGATGGCGCACCATTTGCAAACTGCAGACATGCGCTATGGCAGGCACTGAGAGTACAGTACCCAGACACATCAGACATAGGAGCCATTACTTCCCGTAAGATGGGTGAAAATGAGGATCCTGTTGATTATATCCAGGATATTCAAGAGAAGTGGCGCATGGAAACTAGAGAACAATGGGACAAAACACCAGCCATATTTTATCATATACTAGTACAAGGGCTCCCAGAAGGAGTTCAGAAACAACTAAAGAAAGTAGTGGGAATGGAAGCAAAACCATGGCCAGAAATACAACTGACTATAGTACATCACTGCAGGACATGGCAAGGAAAAATGAAACAAAAGGAGGAGGACAGGAAAACAGAAGAGGCCAAATTAGTACAGAAAAAACTTACTAAATATACAATGGAAGGGGCACTAATAACTACGCCCACACCAATGGCCCAAAGCCCAACGCAAGTAGTGGCTGCACAAGATCCAGCTCAAATAGCGCCTCCACAAGGTGTAATACAGCAAGTGCCGCCTCTGCAATTACACGCACCAAACATGGGAGGAGGGTACCCAATGCAAGGAACTGGGTATTATAGCTATAACAGAGGGAGAGGAGGGTTTATGAGGGGGAGAGGATATGGATATAATACCCAGCAACAGGCTGGGGGAATCAGAAATTACTACCCCACAGGGCAACCCGTATACCAGGACAACACAGGGAGCTTCCCATGGCAAAACAGGGAACCACCCGTGTGTTGGAGCTGCGGACTATTAGGACACATGTCACGTACATGTAGGGTCAGGCCAGGAACACCAGCATGGAATGAACAAGCACAACCTAGGACCTCACAAGAACAGCAGGGCATACACCAACAGCAGACGTCACAACAAGGGAGTGACCAACAACAACAAACACGACAGCCACAAACCTATTCACTGCCACAACAACAAATAACACAGCAACTGACGCCGCAACAACAACAAGTGGCGTTAATACAACCACCACCCCAAACTGAACGAACACAATTGGGTGGGGTGACGGTGTTGGGACACAACCCTTACACAGGGAATGGCCAGTCATTATACCCCCAATAGGTCAGCCCACAGACGGCCTTGGTGTGTCCCATCCTGTCAATAACACCTAATAGTGCGGAGGAGCCACGCATAGAGGTAACGATAGGTGACAAAAAATTATCATTTCTTGTTGATACCGGGGCAACCCGGTCTTGCATAAGGGAAGGTAAATTTAAGATGTCAGGCGAAGCCATGAACACCCAAGGATTTTCTGGGGCTAAAGGGTTGGTTCCATTTACTGATAACGTTCCCTTATCTATTGGAGATCATGATCTGTCAGTCCCACTTTTGTATTATAGTGCCTCACCAGTAAATATACTGGGGAGAGACATAATGAACAGGTTGAATATGACGATCTCCTTTACAGAGGATGGCATAATTTGCTCTACTCCAGGGATTAACATGCTCACAGCACGACAGATTTTGCAAGCATACTGTGGACAGATAGCGATTAGGGCAGAGCCAGTAGATGGCGAGCTATTCCAGTATGGAACAGACATGGCATTTGCATGGATGCCAGGGATAGGAGGGAAAATATGGAGGAGGCCAGCAGCCTATCTATTCCGACCAGAAACACCAGCTAATGAACTGGAAGGGAAGGTGTTTGCAGTGGACATTGAGAGCATTATTGCAACAGCTGATTATGTTGCTGTGCACGCCCAAGATAAAGAAGGGAGAGCATGGAGGGCGGTGATAGCACTAGCAGAAGGATGTAGGCTGACCCAGGTGTCAGATGAAGAGCTGTTTTCAGAAGAAAAGGAGGAAGGTGAAATGGTGTTCATGATGAGTGTAGAAATATGGCTAAGAGTGGCTCACAAACAAGTAGCACAGAAAATTGCAATGGCACTTGAGGCACCTACAGGCACCCCAGTCCCATTTTTTAAGGAAGATATGTCAAAGGTGCCCAAATCATTATGGACTATTAGCCCTTATGACGTGGGATGCATAAAAAGCATAGGGGGTGTAAGGATAAAATTGAAAAAGGGTGCCATACTACCAAGAGTGAAACAGTACCCATTGTCAAAAGAGGCAGATGAGGGCATATATGAAACCATAACGGCCCTTATAAACAATGGCATATTGGTCCCCTCAGAATCACCATGTAACACAGCTGTGTACCCGGTGCGCAAGGCTAAAGGGGGTCTTGGCGCTTCATACAGGACCTCAGACCCTTGAACAACATAGTAGAAGCAGAGTATCCAGTAACAGCAAACCCGGCCACAATATTGTGTGGCATTCCAGCAGAAGCATCACGATTTACAGTGATTGACCTTAAAAATGCTTTTTTCTCAATACCATTACACCCAGACTCACAAGATTTGACAAGCTTTACTTACCGAAATACAAAGTGGAAACATACCAGATTACCACAGGGGTATTGTGAATCACCCTCAATTTTCAATAGAGTAATACAGATGGATTTGGGTAACGTTGAGGTGGAAAGCACAGTGTTACAGTATGTGGATGACATAATAATTTGCAGTACAAACGAAAGTAAATGTAGAGAGGACTCCTTAAAAATGTTGACAATATTGGCTGAAAAGGGGTATAAGGTAGACATGGAAAAGATACAATACTGTCAGGAACAGGTACTTTACATTGGCCAACTGATATCTCAACATGGAAGAAGGATTGCACCACAAAGAGCACAGGCCATCTCAAGCACTCCCGTGCCACAGACTGTGAGAGAACTGCAGCAATTTCTGGGGCTGTGCAACTACTGTAGAGCATGGGTATTTGATTACAGCTCATACATAGGACCCCTGCTTGAGGGTTTGAAGGAAGCAAATAAAGGGGAGAAAAAGTTGGGGTGGACTATGGAAATGAGGGAGGCATTTGACGAATTAAAAGACGCGATATCAACTGCTCCAGTACTGGCATCCCCAGACTATGAGCGGCGCTTTTTCATATTTTCACATTGCGACTCAGCAGTGATGAAAGCAGTGTTGGCCCAAAAAACTAGCATGGGCTATAAACCAGTAGCATTTTACAGCGGTCACTTAGACCCTATAATGTTAGGCCACTTCTCTTGTGAACAAGGTCTTGCTGCAGCTGCTTTTGCAGTAGAAAAAGCATCAGCAATAACTATGGGGTGTCCAACTACACTATTTGTGGAACATGCACTATTTGCGATATTGAATAAACCTAAGTCCACACTAACGACACAGAGGGCATCAGGTTATGAGATTATTTTGTCCAAAGCTGAACTAGCAATTGTTAGATGTAGCACGGTTAACCCTGCAAGGTTCCTAGCAGAAGTAATTGAAGAGGGAGATTACGCCCACGACTGCACCCAAGTAACTGAGATGTACTCATGTACTAGGAAAGTTGAAGAAAACGCACTAGAGGGAGGTGAGCTTTTGTTTATTGATGGGTCATCAACTATTGATCAAGGAGATGGGATACGAAGGACTGGGGCAGCAGTAGTAAAAATGATGGAGGCGCCGGTGTGTGTGGCTATGAAGTGTGTACAATTACCACAGCATTACTCTGCTCAAGCCGCGGAACTGGTTGCACTAATATTGGCATTAAAGGAAAGTTTTAATAAAAGAGTAACTATATATTCTGACAGTGCATATGTTACATCAACTGTCCACTCAGGGCTATCAAAATGGAGAAGAAGAGGGTTTAGGAGAGCTGATGGCACTCCAGTACAACATGCCCTCTTGTTGGCTGAACTAATTGAAGTAATAAACGACCCCCAAGAACTAGCCCTGGTAAAATGCACCGCACACACAAATGGAGAAGACTACGTCTCAAAAGGAAATGCAGCAGCAGACGCACATGCGAAATATGCTGCATATTTTGGTGAGATATGGAACCCCACAGACTCACAGAGAGGGAGAGGGAGGGGAATAGCTAGGGAGATGTTAATAAGAGAAGGGTACACCCATCTCCCAGCCACACAGATTATGGAACTACAAGCGGCTGCACCAATGGCCGAAAAAGAAGTATGGGTGAAAAGAGGATGCACAATGTCACCAACTGACGCACTATGGCGCCAGGGTGGCACTGGGAAAGTTGTAATACCGTTGGCACTGTTAAATACCGCCCTGAGCCAATTACATCACCCTGCCCATACAGGCAAGGAAATAATTGCAGCACGAATTAGAGAAGATTGGTTTTGTCCCGAGTTAACCTCTCATGTGTCAAATTTTATCAGCAATTGCCTCACATGTCAACAGTTTACGGCCGGTCATACTTTAAAAGTGATAAGAGGTACCATACCCCGGCCAGAAGGACCTTTTCGGCACCTTCACATTGACTATGTTGATATGATCAACATATGTCAAGGTAATAGGTATATGATTGTAGTAGTATGCCCATTTTCTAGGTGGATTGAAGCAGGGCCCTGTTCACACCCTGATGCGTTTAGAGCAGCCAAATTCATAGTAAGGGAGGTCTTCCCCAGGTGGGGAGTGTGCGAGGTGTTAAGATCAGACAACGGCCCCCATTTCGCAAACGAAATGTTCCAGCATATCACATCCCTGCTGAACATTAAACACAAATTTGCATGTGCATACCACCCACAGGCTAATGGTGTATGTGAACGCCTGAATGGCTTATTGAAGGAGGCAATTGCTAAAATACAACAAACAACAAAGAAAAGTTGGTTGTATTGCCTTCCGTTAGCATTGTTTGAACTTAGAAACAGGCCAGGGTCCGACCACCACCTCACCCCTCACGAAGTGGTTACTGGACGCCAAATGCGCCTTCCCCTAACACCAACGTCAAGGGCATTCACCGACCACGAAAGTTCAGCGAATGTGTTAGGTGATGAAATGTATCAATATGTGTCTTCTTTGATTACTAGTGTCGTGTTTGTGTCTCAACAGCTCGAGCGCACACGGGGCGGGTCTACCAGCAACCAAGAAAAAGACGAAAATACAGAATTGGGAAAGGAGAACTTGTGCAAACTTGCCAAAGGTGACCACGTACTACTTCGCAATTTCAATAGGAAGTGGAACCAGAAGAGGTTCACTGGCCCCCATCTGGTAGAGGACGTATCAACAAGAGCAGTAAAACTAAAGGATAAGCGTGCCTGGAACCACCTACATGACGTAAAGATCTACAAACTGCAGACCCGCCCCAGCGCCAACGACAGGTCCATTGGAAGGACAGTAACAACATCCCCGACAGCGGAAGAAAGTTCCATCACAGACGACGACCCAATTGTTCCCTTGGAGACAATAACTGACGAAGAAAAGGGTGATCCCCATACTGCCCACCCTATGGTCACACGCTCAAAGAGTAAAAACACTTCCGCCATTTGAGAAAACCCCCCCCCATTGACTGCTAAGTACAATTGCAATTAAAACTGAAGGACATTGCTTGCACCAATACACATGTAAACACGTGAATGTTCTCTTTTTCTCTCGCACATACAGGAACTGCGTAATATTGTATTGTAAGAAAAGCTAATTAACGTATTCAGTGTGCAGGCGTAGATGGTGCTGCCAGACGATAACTACCCAGAAGAATTGTCACACCAATTTGTATACGAAATAAAAAGGCCAACATACTTAAAAAGGAGAAGGGTACGTGTCTACTACACAGCCTTCCTCCTGGCCATAGAAAATTACATGCCCCACCTCCGCCCATACTTGCCGGTCCTAAGAGACCGATCACTTAGGGTAGCGTGGGAGCAGCTCTTCACCTGGGCACTGAATGACTACTTGATAGGGAGAGCTTAAAGAAACAAAACTAACATTTAATAACGAGCACTTTTGAGAATTTTTAGGCGGGCAACTTTAACATCACAAGAATACGCTGCCAGGACTGCAGCAAGGTAAGAGCAAAATGCCGGTGAAATTAGCATATGTAATAAAACTAATAGGGATTTTTATGGTCACCGGGTTCTTGGCTGCCTCTGTCTGGCAGTACAGCTATGCTATCCATTTTATTGCTGCACCCAAACCTAATATACCCCCGTTCCCTGCTGCAACAGGTGTTACGTCAGGTGGTAATAGTAACATTGCACCCAAACAAAATAGAGTTAAACGCAGCACATACTCTGACAATAAAGGTATTGATAATTATGTACAAGATTCAGCACACGTCACAAACAACATATGGTACCAGCACATGACCCGCATTGGTAAGCAGACAACTGAGGATAGCTGTTACGTTTGCTCATTAATACCATACGCCATGAGCGCTTCACGAACATTTGTTGCCACTGAAATAGATGAAAAGACAGCACAGTGCATAATATATTTGGCCCTGTTCCAAACGAAAGGAAGATTTCAAGGAACAGTAGTGCACATGACGTGGAAAACACGAGACTCATACCCATATGAAAACAACTTCCTTAAGACCTATCTGAGTTACCACAAGACCAGTTTACATGCTGAAGCATTCAAATACATAACAAGTGGCCCTGCAAAAGGAGAAACAAAGAAGGTAACACTGCAGTATCTACCATGTGATTGGTACGCCACTGAAGTTCCGGGTAAACAAGGATGCTGGGAGAGGCCGCTACTGACGATAACAGGAAAGGTGTATCTGGACAACAGCTGGGAGATAGGAGTAATTGGCAGCAACATGGTAACAAAAGAAACTATCTCAACCATCGAGACACACAATCATCGATGTTGGACGACGTGGATCAAGTACGTACCAATGCTCACGTGGGTAGAAGAAGATGAAGACCCAATAACAATATTACCATTGACTGCGCCCAAAGTATGTTACCAGCATAAAGGAGAGGTGGACGTAGGATATAACACCAATTGTGCAAGCGTGATGGAGTTACCTGAGGGGGGTGCGGGAACAGCAGTAATAATGAACCATTATTGGGCCTGTGGAGAAAAGGCATATCATACACTGCCTCCCCTGTGGAATGGTGTGTGCACAATGGTACACGTCAATGTACCATCACTAGTGGTACCTAAGAAGCATGTCAATGTGGCGAAATTTCCTAAAATGGATGAAGGGGATAAGAGACGAAAGAGATCTGCACCACTCCAGAAGGAGCAAGAGAACAAGACCAACAGCGAGGATACTGTCCTAAATAGGAGAAAACGACAAGGAGAGCCACTGACAGGAAATTACCTGTGGGGAAGGTCGGAAACGGAACTAACGTCAATACCGCCAGAACACAGACTATTCAGCAGAGCAGCAATGTTTTTCTCCTCAATAATACATCCGGGACTGCAGGCATACGCAAACGCAAAATGGCTCCAAATAACCAGATGGGAACTAATGATGACCATCAATTCTACAGTAAATGGGTTCAACGCAATTAAAGAGGAGCTGCGAGCTGTAAGGATGGTAGCACTACAGAACAGATATGTACTGGACCTTCTCACAGCAATGGAAGGAGGAGTTTGTGCAAAGATAGGACAATCTTGCTGCACGTTCATACCTGCCAACGATGCTGACAATGGTACACTGACAGAAGCAGTTTCACAATTGGCCCAGATGCACTCCAAAATGATGGACGAGAGTAACGGTGTAAACAAGGATGAGAGCTGGTTTTCACTATTATGGTCATGGATGCCATCTTGGCTGTCAGATGGACTGAAAATAATAGTGGGGTGTACTATTTTGGCTGGAGCTACTCTGATCATAATTAGATTTTGGAAAGCCCGGAAGGCACGCACGACTGACGAGTTGCTGGAAATGGTGGGAATGCACCCCTTGATGCCAGCAGATGATGGCCAGCATACAGGGGTGATAATACAAGAGAGGGAGAAGCTGCGCACCCAAATCATCACCAACCATCTGGATCCACCATCGGTGAAGATCGAGAACCCAAGGAACCCCAGGAGCTACATAGGAAGATGGGTATACTGTACTCCTGGAGGAACATGTGAATATATGTATTGGTCATTTGAAGATCATGTAAACCATTATGGACACCTCGGAGGGATAACTAAGATATGGAGAGTAAGAGGAGATAACGAGAAGGATATGTTTGTGGTCGACAAGTCGACCAGAGGGGGGACTGAAGTGGGAGAATGGAAAACCAGGCTCCCGTCCTTCACCTCTCGCGCTTGGCCTAGAGGGTCACGGCCCAGGCACCCGCCACGAGAAGAGTTTGTCCATTTACCAGACGACCAAATACCCTGGTACAGAAACATACGGATGTGTCCATCTGCCTGCCCAACAGCCCGCACTGGCCATGCCGACACTTGCGGTTCGGATCAGCTAGACTAAAATCCACACGTCGTTAGAGATGCCATGACGACCTAGACAACGGGAAGCACTTCTGTACAAATATACACACTGAACATTTCCACACCAATCTACACGAAGAACATACTCAGTGCTCTGACGTAGGCGACAGGCATATTCACGGACGTGCATCTTTATTATTTTTATATAGGCTTTCAGAATGCAGAAACGCAAGACGCATCATGAACTCATTTATAACGCTTGCTCACGCTTCTCTTGAAACCATTACCACCATAGAGATATACTGGAAACACGATATTGGTCATGGAAATATATGCTATTATAACCTAAAAGCACCTATGCACCAAACGGACTAATTATGCACCAGGCCCAAGTAGGCCTCAATCAAGAGCTCCCGTGGACATTAGCAAAGCACGAGTCAGGTTGCTGATCCTGCAGAAAGAACCCAGTGGAGCAACCAGCCAAGGTCGTAATGTTGCAAACTCACAGTCCAAGAACACATCATCAAAGGCACGATGTTGCAACCTCGCACCCCGCGCACCAACGTTAAAGTCACGCCGGCAAATTAAACCAGACGCGCAGTAGAAAAAGCAATATTAATTGTGCAGAATTCTGCCTCTTTCACGGTCCCTCCCCACGTGACCAAGCCGAACCTGACGAGATGCCAAAGCACAGGAGGAAAAAGGCGTCTGGGTCCCTCGCTACGAGATACAGGCCAATACACTTGAAAGGCTCAATGAACATCTGCTACAGTGGGAGCGGTCAGCCTTCCACCTATGAATAAATCCTCACATTGTTTGCACGTACCCATATTGAAACATTGTTGCAATCACAGGTACACCGAGAGCTGGGAACAACGGTGGTCCCAGGCTGGGAAGCTCACGGGTGCACCAATCAGAACATGGGGCTCTCATCTCAGACGTCAGTAACATTAGCCAATCCTCAGGAGTCTCCATGTAACAATTCTTATGTATCTAATTGTAGGGACAACCCAGATATACCACCTGACTACACCTTGTCCACTAATATCATTCTCTATATGTGTACTATACTAACCCTACCACTCGAGCAACCAATTAAGAGTGGCGATAGGTTTTTTGCTAACTTTTTGACGTGACGCAAGTAGCGCGTCATAATACAGTAAAAAGGGCCTGCGAGCCCCACGATTGTGTGTGTCAGGACGAACGCGTACGCTCCTTGACCCATCCCTGCCGTTTGCATAATAAACAGCAGAAGTTGCCTTGCTCCTTGTGTGTGCCTCATACTCTGTCTCGATCCGAGATATACACGGGAGGAGTTGGGGCCTCCCTGCCCGGAGGTCTGCGGACGGCCCGGCCGACCCCGGCAGAATTTCCCCCCGACAGCGGTGTCCTGGATGTCTGGAAATAAATGAAAATGGAGGTGTCCTGAGGACACTATACCTGTCCGTATTGTTTGCAGGCAAGTAGAAACTGTTCTAAGAACACATGCAGTGTCCGGGTGTTAGGTGGAAACCTGTGAAGTTCCCTCTGGGACCACTGCAAAAGATTTAGGACTACAGGCGTTGGCGTTGAACCCACTTGGTAGCAGTCTGCACCACACAGATTCACGTGGTAGCTGTGGCTGAGCAGTCAGACTTCTCCCAAGAAAAGTTGAGCAGTATGTGGAGTATACAAAATAGGGCAATTCTTCACAGCAAGACAAGCAAACACGCAGCAAGGCTTAGTGTAAAGATATTAAGGTATTTATTTATAACAAAATGTCTATGAAAAACACTAAGGCAAATCACGGCAAACAAATCAAACACAATTACTCTACGAAGTAGACGATCAATCCCCCTAGCAATATCGACAACTCTAGGTTCTACTGGTACCACTTATTTTCAGACAGAGGTGTATACCTCAACCCAGATGACACTCGAATATTAGTTAGGACGGGAGAGAAAAAGATAGGCAGGTTACGAAATCAACACAGTTCGATCCAAGCAGATAAAATGCAAGGCAGGAAGGCAAGAATCACAATAGATCGTAAAGTTCAGAGGCCAGGCCCACTCGGAGAGAGGCAAGGCGCGATGTCCCAAAAAGTCTCTAGTGGAGATGCATTCAAGTCTGTATTGCAAATTGTTATCGGTGGATAGAACCAGTTCAGAACAACGAATGAGAAAAGCTTGGAGGCGACCCAACAGAACGGAGAGGATTAAGACACCTCACTCGAACCGATCGAAAGGGAAGCCAGGCGGACACAGTATCTTGTTGTGGAGGGCAGCTCCGGCGGGGGCAGTTGTTCCTGGTGGTGGATGCACATTGGTTCTTTGCCAAGAGGAGAGATGATCTTGTCGTCGAAGAAAATGAAGTCCAGTGCACCACCAGGGAAGAGACCAGCCGCGGAGTGCTCCGTCACAAGGCACCACCTTTTGGTCGCGGTTCAGGGGTAGTGGCTATCCGGTTGCCAAGGTGCTTCTGCACGGGCAATTCGACCACTGCGTCCTGAGGCGAATAAAAAGCAAAGGGGACTGGTTGTTCCCACCAGTCAGGGGAAGAGACTCTCTGGCAGGGAGATCTCCTCTGTCGTCGGGAAGTGGTGAGTCGGTTCCGCAGGGCTCCACCGGAGGTGTCGTCGTGCAGGTCGGCTCAGCGTTACCCTCGTCGGATTTTTAGGTCCTGTGGCGACTTCTGAAGATCCAGTCCCAAAAGCCCTGCTTTTATGCAGAAAACCCCCATTCATTCAGCCTAGCTGTCAATCAACACATGCTAAGTGGTGAGTGGGAAGGCTCACCACCTGGGCCAATCATTCCAGAGTGCGACCGGAGTTGTCAAGGCAACTCGGTCCAGGGTGCCTAAACCCCCTCCCACACCCCTGTGGTAACCCAGACAGAATGGCACCACTTTGGAGGGTCTCTGTACAGAGGCCCGCCAAAAGTGGAACAAAGGGCTCAACCTTTGGTTTAGGAGTCACAGAGACAAACACAGACGCCATTTTACAAACCGAGTTCTGGCAGAAAATACCACTCGATAAACCTATTTAAGATAAGTAGATCGGTGGTACGTCAGAGATAAATGAGAAAAAGTATCAATCTGCAACAATGGGACGAGTCCCATAGGGTTATGCTCGGGGTCGAACATAACAAGTAGTTTCCACTGCCACCAGCCAAAACTCGATGAGGGGGGACGGGACAGTGCCCCCTCGAGTAACAGATCCAGGAGTAATCGAATTACCCCTACTAGTACGTCCACAATAAGATGGTTTGTACTAGTTCTGTCAGTAAATTTAGGTCTAGTAAAGCCAATGGTGACTTTACATGCCCGGGGAGACAGTAGTCAGTCCCCGGGTATGGAGTCTATGGTGGGGGACCCGCTAGGGCGCCCCCGTTTTACGGCACGTAGGATGCAGTGTAACACACATAGAAAAACATATGAGACCCTATGGAGTAAAAGACCTCATAGCCCATCGAACACATTGACATTTCAAAGGAATTACACACATACATGTCCAAGAGTGGGAGAAAAGAGTCTCACTCTTGGCAGGATGGAAAAATCAAACTCCAGAAATCCAGCAAAGCTGCTGGGGGACTCACTAGGTTAGGAAATTCAGCCTAAGCAGAGAATTCTCCCTAACACTCGCCCCCCCAGACTAAGGGACAGGAGGATTTAATCCACTCCTGGATGAATCTCATACCTCTAGTCGATGACATACATCCTAGAGAGACCATCAGCATTTTGGTGGTGACACCCTGACCTGTGCTCAATGGTGAAATCAAACCCTTGCAGGCAGATCGACCATCTCAGTAGTTTTGGGTTTTCCCCTTTCATTTGCATTAACCATCTCAAGGGTTGGTGGTCAGTCTGAATGACGAAAGTAGAACCATACAAGTACAGCCTAAACTTCTTCAGAGCCCACACGATAGCAAAGCACTCTCTTTCGATTGTTGCCCACCTTGTTTCAGGATCCTTCGGCTTGCGGCTGATGAAGCAAACGGGGTGTTCCTACCTTTCCCATCCAGTTGACTGAGTATGGCACCTATTCCTACATTTGAAGCATCTGTCTGCACAATGAAGTGTTGGCGGTAATCAGGAGCTCTGAGTACTGGGGCTTGGCAAAGAGCCTTTTTCAGGTTTTCAAAAGCCTGATTGCACTCCTCGTTCCATTTAACCTTTTTAGGAAATTTGGGCGAGGAGATGACATTCAGTGGAGAAGCTATGGTCCCATAGTTCTCTATGAAATTCCTGTAATACCCAGTGAGGCCTAGGAAGGCTCTCACCTGGGTTTGAGTAGTCGGTGTTGTCCAATTTTGCACAGCTTCAATCTTACTGAGCAAAGGCCTTATTTCTCCACCGCCTACCTCATGCCCAAGATAGACTACCTTACTCTGTCCAATTTGGCATTTGCTTGCCTTTATGGTCAGATTGGCTCGTCCAAGAGCCTGCAAAACATCTCTCAGGTGGGTTACATGTTCTTCCCAGGAATTGCTGAACACTGCAATGTCATCCAAGTATGCCATGCAGAAGTCCTCCATCCCATTTAGAACCTGGTTTACCATCCGTTGAAACGTAGCAGGTGCATTCTTCAGTCCGAAAGGCATTACCTTAAACTGGTATAAGCCAACGGGGGTAGAAAATGCAGTTTTCTCCTTGGCATGGTCTGTCAGGGCTATTTGCCAATAGCCTGACGTCAAGTCAAATGTGCTGAGGAACTTGGCGGCACCAAGTTTATCCACCAACTCATCTGTTCTTGGCAAAGGGTGGGCATCAGTCTTGGTGACTGCATTAAGGGATCTATAGTCCACGCAGAATCTAAGCTCTTTAGATCCGGCCTTTGGTACTAACACAACTGGGCTAGACCATGGACTAGTAGAGGGCTCTATTACCCCGAGATCGAGCATCTTGCTGACCTCACCTTTGATGTGGGTTTGTACGTTTTCTGACATGCAGTATCCTCTGCTTTTGACTGGCAGACAGTCACCAGTGAGTATGTCGTGCTGGCCCCAAGGGGTCAAGCCTGGTGAAAGCGAGAACAGGGAGGCAAACTGATTCAACATAGATTTGCACTCTTCTTGTTGCTCGGGTGTCAAATTGGAGGAGAGATTCACTCCTTTAATTTTTTCATCTAAAGGTAAGCCTCTGAGGAGATCCGGAAGAGCTTCACTCTCTTCTTCTTCCTCGGATGACGCTAGAAGCAACGCTCCTACATCAGGTCGCGAGACATATGCTTTAAGTCGGTTGGTGTGAAAGACTGTCGGAGCCTCCTTGGGACTGCCCAAGTCCACCAGATAGTTAACCTCTCCGAGTTTACCCACTACTCGGAAGGGTCCCATCCACTTATCTTGCAAGGCCCTCTGCCTTGTTGGGATCATAATGAGAACGAGCTGGTCTTGAGCGAACTCAACCATGTTAGCCTTCTGATCGTGCCAGTGCTTGACCAATGCTTGTCCAGCTTTCAAGTTATCGCTTGCTTCCGTCATCATGTGCGAGAGACCTATCACGTAGTCAGTCACTCTGACTGGCTTGGGGGAAGGAGCACTCTCCAACCCCTCCTTAATCAGGGCCAATGGACCTCTGACGGGATGACCATAGAGTAGTTCGAAGGGAGAATAACCTACTCCCTCCTGAGGGACTTCTCTATAAGCAAAGAGAAGGCATGGCAGTAGAAGGTCCCACTTACGCTTAAGGGGTTCCTCTAAAGCACCTATCATGCTCTTCATGGTTCGGTTGAACCGTTCTACCAACCCATTGGTTTATGGGTGGTAAGCTGTTGAGAACTTGTAAGGAACTCCACAGGTTTTCCACATGGCTTTCATGTAGTGGGACATAAAGTTTGACCCTCTGTCAGAGATTACTTCCTTAGGAAACCCGACCCTAGTAAAAATACCAAGGAGGGCCTTAGCCACAGCCGGAGCTGTAACATTCCTCATAGGAATTGCCTCAGGATACCTAGTAGCATGGTCTACTACAACAAGTATAAACCTGTTGCCTGAGGAGGTTGGAGGATCAAGGGGACCAACGATGTCAATCCCTACTCTCTCAAATGGGACTCCCATAACTGGGAGAGGCACTAACGGTGCCACATTCTTGGATCCAACCTTACCGGAGATCTGGCAGGTGTGGCAGCTCCTGCAGTGTTTTTCTACTTCGGCCCCCATCTTTGGCCAATAGAAGTAGAGCGAGAGCCTTTCCTTAGTCTTCTTGAAACTCAAGTGACCAGCCAAAGGAATCTCGTGGGCTAACTGCAAGAACTGTGGTCTGTTCTCTTGGGGTACTACAAGTCGTTTGTAGTCTCCAGGTGCAGACTCGGTCGGTTCACTGTAGAAGAGGCCATCTTCCCAGTGCAACCTGTATTTCCCAGGCTCTTGCCCTTCAGCCTGAGCTTCTGCCTGGTGGCGAAGACCTTCCAGAGTTGGACATTCTCTCTGTCCCTTACTGAAGTCTGCCCTGTTGGGTCCACCTTCTGCCAGTAAAGACTGCAGCTCAGGATGGTCAACAGGATCCAGATCTCCAATGAGTTCCTGGCCTTCCATTAGCTCTTCCTCAGAGTCTAATTCTACCACACAGGGTTGTACCTCCCTCTCAGCCTCGGCTGGAGGTGGAGTTATGGGTGTAACTTTGGACAACCGAGGGGAAGTCCGTGTTGGCTGCACTGGAATGCTGGCTGCTGGTTTCGGGGTAGAAGTCTTAGGTTTCCCTTTCGCTTCTGATTTCTTGGAGACAGCGGCCGACAATTCCAGTGGAGCAGGAGTGATATCTTTCTTCATCATCTCCTGGAGAGTTCCGCGCATGGTCCTCTCTCTTGCGGGTCTGGTTAGCTCCTGTAACCGTTTACTAGGAGGTCTGGGAGTATGCGATACAACTCCGAGAGTTTTCAAATCGTTACCCAACAGTACGCGTCCTGGTACCTCACTCTGTATGCTGACAGGTATCTTCACAGTTATGTCGTTACACTGGATGAGAACTGGTAATTGGGGAAGCATCTGCACAGGCCCTCCAGCTAACTTGGTGAGGCGTTCGGGTGCCTTAGCAACATCCTCGGCCTGAAAAAACGATTTATCCACCACAGTTATGCTGGCCCCAGTGTCCCTAATGGCATTAGTCTCCTGACCATTCACCTGGACACTGTCCTTATAATACTCTTTAGTATTATCGGAGATAGAATTATAGACATCTAAATTCTGTTGTTCCCACAACCCCAGAGATACTAAAGAAACGCTGGCTGAGACTCCAATGGGTTCGTCAGCTAGCAGTAGAAAGTTTTCACTTGCCATTTGGACTTCCTCCTCTGGAGCGAAGGCTAAGGAGACAAGCCGGACCCCTGAAGGTTTACCATTACATCTGGGATCTCCTTTCACGTGATCAGTCGAGCCACAAACAAAGCATTTACTGAATGCTTTCTGGAATGATGGCTTGTTCTGACCTCCTTCCGGTTTGGCACCAGAAGACACACTATTCTGCTGTGTTTTTCCCGGTGGCTTACCCTTCTGGTTTTGTTTGGGGCCCTCTTTGGAATGTGAGTTATTCGAATTCTCTTTTGAGTCTTTTTTAGGCTGTTTTCCCTCATCCTTTTTCTGAGTTGCCCCAGAATCCTTATGAGTAGCCCTGTTGGCAACCCACAAGTCAGCAGCCTTAGCTAGCTCCATGGAATCCAATTCCTTCGAATCAGCCAAGTGCTGTCTGAGCTCAGGAGAACAGGCATCATAAATAGACTCCAACATAAAAAGATTTCTCATACCCTCATAAGTGTTCACTTTGTAACCCTTAATCCATCCCTCTAAGTTTTTCAACCCTTCACTCACCCAGGTAGCCCAAGGGGTACCATCATGCTTTTTGAGGGTTCTAAACCTCTTAAGATACTGGGAAGAGGTCTTCCCAAATCTAGCTATTAAAGCTAGTTTCACACTTTCGTAATCCGTCTTATCCGACTCCCCCAACTCCATTACCACATCAGTCGCAACAGGAGGGAGCCTAGAGAACAACGAGTGGAGCAACGCATTCCCTGTAATGTCCTGGAGCCCATGATTGTGTTCAAACAGTTTCAGCCAATCCAACACATCCAATCTCGGTTCATACATACCCACTAATTCCTTCGGCATCCGGGGTCTTTTGGGACTGGAGCTCCTAGAGGAACCAGAGGAGAGAGAAGCATTTTCCATAGACAACTTTTTCATCTCTAACTCGTGATTAAGTTCTATTTCTCTGAGTCTTAACTCAGCTTGCTTCTGCTCAGCCTGGGCATTCATCCGTCTAAACTCAAGCTCTTGGTTTCGTTCAGATTGAGCCAAGAACCGTTTATATTCTAGTTCGAGCTTCATTTTTTCAAGTTCAAAATAAGCAGGGTTACTTGTGGGACCTGGTATGGGCCCCTTAGGCACAGCTGGTAAGGCAGGTAGAGGAGCAGGGGAGACAGTTTTGTTAGCCTCTCTGTCCTCGTCAGCCTCTTCATCGCTATCATCAGAATCACGATTCAGATCAACACCATTACTGTTTTCTACAGTTGCTGGAGAGATTGGTTCCTCTGAACCAGTACCCAGACTTTGGTTCGCCAGCAATCTCTCGATTAGTTCTAACTTCTTGCTTCTTACAGGAAGATTTTCTTGCCTACAGAGAGCTCACAGGCTCTCAGTATTTTCACTTGACAAAGACTCTTGACTGTAAGTTTCCATCGTAGACATGTTTTTTGAAAGTTGCTTTTTGTGCAAAGTTTTGTGGTTAGTTATCCTACAGTGTCGAAAAAAGCACTCTAAACTGTATACTCGATACAAATCCCACCGCTGCCACCAGTGTTAGGCGGAAACCTGTGCAGTTCCCTCTGGGACCACTGCAAAAGATTTAGGACTACAGGCGTTGGCGGTGAACCCACTTGGTAGCAGTCTGCACCACACAGATTCACGTGGTAGCTGTGGCTGAGCAGTCAGACTTCTCTCAAGAAAAGTTGAGCAGTATATGGAGTATACAAAATAGGGCAATTCTTCACAGTAAGACAAGCAAACACGCAACAAGGCTTAGTGTAAAGATATTAAGGTATTTATTTATAACAAAATGTCTATGAAAAACACTAAGGCAAATCACGGCAAACAAATCAAACACAATTACTCTACGAAGTAGACGATCAATCCCCCTAGCAATATCAACAACTCTAGGTTCTACTGGTACCACTTATTTTCAGACAGAGGTGTATACCTCAACCCAGATGACACTCGAATATTAGTTAGGACAGGAGAGAAAAAGATAGGCAGGTTACGAAATCAACACAGTTCGATCCAAGCGGATAAAATGCAAGGCAGGAAGGCAAGAATCACAATAGATCGTAAAGTTCAGAGGCCAGGCCCACTCGGAGAGAGGCAAGGCGCGATGTCCCAAAAAGTCTCTAGTGGAGATGCATTCAAGTCTGTATTGCAAATTGTTATCGTTGGATAGAACCAGTTCAGAACAACGAATGAGAAAAGCTTGGAGGTGACCCAACGGAACGGAGAGGATTAAGACACCTCACTCGAACCGATCGAAAGGGAAGCCAGGCGGACACAGTACCTTGTTGTGGAGGGCAGCTCCGGCGGGGGCAGTTGTTCCTGGTGGTGGATGCACGTTGGTTCTTTGCCAAGAGGAGAGATGATCTCGTCGTCGAAGAAAATGAAGTCCGGTGCACCACCAGGGAAGAGACCAGCCGCGGAGTGCTCTGTCACAAGGCACCACCTTTTGGTCGCGGTTCTGGGGTAGTGGCTATCCGGTTGCCGAGGTGCTTCTGCACGGGCAATTCGACCACTGCGTCCTGAGGCAAATAAAAAGCAAAGGGGACTGGTTGTTCCCACCAGTCAGGGGAAGAGACTCTCCGGCAGGGAGATCTCCTCTGTCGTCGGGAAGTGGTGAGTCGGTTCCGCAGGGCTCCACCGGATGTGTCGTCGTGCAGGTCGGCTCAACGTTACCCTCGTCGGATTTTTAGGTCCTGTGGCGACTTCTGAAGATCCAGTCCCAAAAGCCCTGCTTTTATGCAGAAAACCCCCATTCATTCAGCCTAGCTGTCAATCAACACATGCTAAGTGGTGAGCGGGAAGGCTCACCACCTGGGCCAATCATTCCAGAGTGCGACCGGAGTTGTCAAGGCAACTCGGTCCAGGGTGCCTAAACCCCCTCCCACACCCCTGTGGTAACCCAGACAGAATGGCACCACTTTGGAGGGTCTCTGTACAGAGGCCCGCCAAAAGTGGAACAAAGGGCTCAACCTTTGGTTTAGGAGTCACAGAGACGAACACAGACGCCATTTTACAAACCGAGTTCTGGCAGAAAATACCACTCGATAAACCTATTTAAGATAAGTAGATCGGTGGTACGTCAGAGATAAATGAGAAAAAGTATCAATCTCCAACAATGGGACGAGTCCCATAGGGTTATGCTCGGGGTCGAACATAACAAGTAGTTTCCACTGCCACCAGCCAAAACTCGACGAGGGGGGACGGGACAGTGCCCCCTCGAGTAACAGATCCAGGAGTAATCGAATTACCCCTACTAGTACGTCCACAATAAGATGGTTTGTACTAGTTCTGTTAGTAAATTTAGGTCTAGTAAAGCCAATGGTGACTTTACATGCCCGGGGAGACAGTAGTCAGTCCCCGGGTATGGAGTCTATGGTGGGGGACCCGCTAGGGCACCCCCGTGTTACAGCACGTAGGGTGCGGTGTAACACACATAGAAAAACATATGAGACCCTATGGAGTAAAAGACCCCATAGCCCATCGAACACATTGACATTTCAAAGGAATTACACACATACATGTCCAAGAGTGGGAGAAAAGAGTCTCACTCTTGGCAGGATGGAAAAAACAAACTCCAGAAATCCAGCAAAGCTGCTGGGGGACTCACTAGGTTAGGAAATTCAGCCTAAACAGAGAATTCTCCCTAACACTGGGATGTCCGCAAATAAATGAAAATGGGGGTGTCCTGAGGACACTATACCTGTTCGTATTGTTCGCAGGCAAGTACAAACTGTTCTAAGAACGCCCAAGGTGTCCGCAGACATAAAAAAAAATGCCATGAGGCCTAGTTAAAAATGTTTGATTTTATGGGTGTGATCATAGTTAAAAATGTTTGATTCTATGGGTGTGATCTATGGGTGTGATATGCTGCGGTGGTTGCGGCCAGGGCCGAGAATCTTGGGTGCATGGCCTATGGCCTTTGCCTTCGTTATAAGCACTGAAGTTATAAGCCACCATGGGTTTGATATAGTGTGCTGGTTGGGGGCAGGACGTAGAGTGTTGGGTGCATGGGTGAAGGCCAAAGGCAGTAGGCTATGCACCCAAGACTCTACGCCCTGGCCACAACCACCGCAGCATATCACACTCAGAGATCACACCCATAGAATCAAACATGGGTGTGATGTATGGGTGTGATATGTTTCGGAGTTGAGGCAAGAGTCTACCCAAGACCGAAGTTATAAGTACTGAAGTTATAAGCTACTATGGGTGTGATATGTTGTGGTGGTTGTGGCAGAGCCTACCCAAGACCGAAGTTATAAGTACTGAAGTTATAAGCCTCAATGGGTGTGATATGCTGCGTTGGTTGTGGGCAGGACCTAGTGTCTTGGGTGCATGGCTGACGGGCATGCACCCAAGACCAAAGTTATAAGCACTGAAGTTATAAGCCACCATGGGTTTCATATAGTGTGCTGGTTGGGGGCAGGACGTAGAGTGTTGGGTGCATGGGTGAAGGCCATAGGCTGTAGGCTATACACCCAAGTCTTTAGGCCCTGACCACAAGCATTGCACCATATCACAGCCATAGATCACACCTATAGATTTGAATATCTATCAAATGGTTGCAATTATACTTACTGTTTGTTTTGTTGAGATTCGATATATTTTTTACATGAGTTTGGTAACTGGAGGAAATATTATTTTTCAATTTCTATGATAAAAGAAAAGAGCATGTTAGTGTATGTATTCTGTAAAGACTTATTACATTGCATAATAGATATTTCAGCTTTTTTTTACCCTCATATTTGGTTTACAAACCAGTGTACTGTGCATTTTGCTCAGTTTCTGTGTTTGTTTTTCATATCATTGGGTCTATGGGAATAAAAAAATCCTTGTCGGATTAAAAAAAAACTTTTTTTGTTATGCTACAGTCTATTTGTTTGTTTCCTTTCAGTGTTCACTTGTTGTTTCTGGTTAATGTTCTATCTGTTGGATTGTTGCAGATTTCTGAAGCAGTTAGATACCTGTTGGCGTATTCTGTCTGTTTTTTGTTACAATTTAGTGGAATTAATTTATTTGTTTGGTTGTTATAGAATCTTGGACAGTTAGCTACCTGTTGGTGTATTCTAACTGTTTATAGGTTTTTATTAGAATTTTTGTTAATGTCGAAGTACAGATTAGTTATTAAATTTTGGTTTTAAGAAGATTAAATGAGCGTTTGTAAGATTTGCTGCTAATCTCTGCTTTAGAGTAATGGTACTATCATTACATTCGAATCATCCACATTTTTGTTGCAGATTTCTGAAGCAGTTAGATACCTGTTGGTGTTTTCCAGCTGTATATATATTTTTTTAATTTAGTGATATTCATTTATCTGTTTGGTTGTTATAGTATCTTGGGCCAGTTAGATACCTGTTGGCGTATTCTGTTTATTTTTTTTATTTGAATTTTTGTTAATGTTGAAGTACACATTAGTTATTAAATTCTGGTTTTAAGAAGATTAAATAAGCATTTGTAAGATTTGCTGGTAATCTCTGCTTTAGAGTAATGGTACTATCATCACATTCGAACCATCCACATTTCTTTTTAATATATGCAGTGTAGTGATCTGCATTGGTTGTGGCTCCTGCGTGGTTCATTATACCTATTGTTGTGAAGGTTTTCTTACCAAGTGATACTTGACCGTGTGTTAATCCAGTCAGCTTGCAGTTGTTTTTGGTACCATCTGCATTGTAACGTAGAAACAGTAGTATTAAGTAGTTACTATGTGTTTGTATTAGTAAGGTGGAGCGATTATCTGAATTGCAGGTAGTACATAATCTTCCATGGTATGCATGTTGTACAAGTTGCTGAAATGGAATGGATTCACAATTTGGTATGGATACATACACAAAGCGCTCGTTAGGGATTTCTTCTTGTGTAACATTGTTGCAGAGAGTGCAGGTATGTTTCCACATGTATGAAATCTGGAAGATTTCATTTATGGGTATGTTTTTGTTTTCCAATATTTGTAGTAAGTACATGAGAAATTCTTGTGGATCTTCCTGTGAGTTTATAGTGAATTTCACCATTCCAGCACAGCAATCCAATTATTGTCTTATTCGGTGAACACTATACGTGTTGTCAGGATTGACAAGGACTAACATTTTCAAACACAATTGGTATGTACTGTGTAAGTAAATGTTGTCAACAATTGAAATAGAATATTCATTGCTACATTTGCATAACAACTTACACGAGTTACATTTGAACATTTGATTGGACAAGATAGTTCTGTGTTGAAATCATTTTTTCGGAGTCTGTGTTGCTTCTCTGAAGAAGTACCTGAGTTACTGTCAAGGGTATCGAGAATCTCCTCTTGATCCTGTAGGATCTCGGCCTCCCTTACTTCCCTTTCCTCCTCACCTCGTATTCCCCGGCGTAGGTTCAGGGTCTGGTTCTCCTTAGGCTTGGCTTTCCCTTTTTTTTGTAGATGAGAGCGGCCGAAGGAGGCCGCCACCGCGACACCCCAAGGGTGAGCGGTGGTGAACCTCCGCGGCCGCGGAGTTGGGGGGAAAAAGCCAGAGGCTGAAAAAACCCCAGAGATCTGTAGATGAATCGTCTGTAGTAGGAAGCACTTGACACTTGCAGGAGCTGAGTATCTGCTGGAGAAGAGGCACACACCCTTCCAGAACTGGGCAGCAGGCCTCCAAGGAGGAATCGCAGAGGCAGGTAAGAAATCGGAAGTCCAAAGTATCAGCAACAAGGTAAGAGGGCTAGCAAGGCAAATCCGAAGTGTATACCTGGGTACGGTACACAGAAGGAGCCAATAAACAAGAAAAGGCGAGTGGAGGAAGGTAAGTAAGATAGGCGGAAGGATTGAAAAGACGGAAAGGCAAGAATAGTAAACAAAGGCGGGCGGAAGGGGAGGTAAGGAAACGGGAACGAAGTAATAGAAGGAAGTTAGTTAGGCGGTAGGACGGGAAGGGAATGGAGAACGGGAGCGAGGAAAGGGGGAGAGGTAGGAATCAAGAATCGGAGCGAGCTCCGGAAAGAGAAACCTGGGAAGGAGAGTACCTAGAGCCGGAGCGGGGTGACCGGAGAGGGTACAAGAAAACTAACAAGGAAGGGGGGGTTTGAGTACGGAAAACAAAACGGTAGCAGGGGACACGAGCACGAAAGACAAGCAGCAGCCGAAAACAGGAGCGTTGCAACGCACCCGAACACAGGAAGGGGCGGGCTATAACCTGTGTCGGGATACGTTGCTGAAAAGACTAGACCGCTGCACTGGGTAGAGGAAGCGTGATCGGGATATCCGTACGCCGCTTCCACCTATTCCAGAGCTTCCAGGCTCCCCGAGCCGTGACAGTATGCCCCCTCCTATGGTCCACCCCTCCTGGCTTGCCAGGATGACTACGATGATATTTGCGTAACAAGAGGGGCGAGTCCAGATGTCCTTTAGGTTCCCAGGAGTCTTCTGATCGTGGGTATCCTTTCCAGTGGACCAGATACTCTAGACGACCCTTGTGATAACGTGAATCGCATATCTGAGAGACTTCAAAGATGTCGGTCTTTGGACTTTTTGGCACAGGAGAGGCAGTCTTCCTACGAGACCATTTGTCCTCATGAAAGTCTTTAAGCTGAGAAGAGTGGAAAACGGGATGTATACGATGTAATTGAGAGGGCAATTGTAAGCGGAAGGCCACTGGATTAATTATCTGGGTTATCTTATAAGGCCCTATGTATCTGGGAGACAACTTAGAAGGGCGCACCCACCTTGGCAAATATTTGGTTGATAGCAGAACCTTAGAATCCACGTCCCATTCAGGAACTGATCTCCGATGTTTGTTCGCCTGGTAACGGTGTCTGTTTTGAGCTTCCTGGAGCCCTAGTTTGGCCTTACGATGAGCTTCTTGGAGGCTTTCCGCAATGGATTCTACAGAAGGGACTGTGGATTCAATGCCGGTCAAAGGAAGTAAGGCACGGGGATGGTAACCGTAGGTGCAGAAAAAAGGACTCATACCGAGGGCTGAATGACAAGAGTTGTTGTACGAGAATTCGGCCGTCGGCAACAGTTGAACCCAGTTATCTTGGCGTTGATTGACGAAACACCTTAGGTATTGCTCAAGTGTACCATTTAGACGTTCAGTCTGGCCGTTTGATTGGGGATGGTACCCGGACGTTAAAGCCCTCTCGATGCCTAGTCTTTCGCAGAGAGAGGACCAAAATCGGGAAGTATATTGGCTGCCACGATCAGAGATGATCTTAGTAGGAATCCCGTGCAGTTTGAAAATGTCTTTTAGGAACACCTCGGCCATACTTGAAGCGGTTGGTATGCCTGGTAGGGGGGAAAAATGGGCCATCTTGGTGAATGAGTCAACGACAACCATGATACAGGTACAACCACTGGATTCAGGTAACTCTACGATGAAATCGGTAGAGACAGTGGTCCATGGACCGGTAGGTATAGAATCCGGTTCAAGCAGACCTAAAGGTCTTTGAGTGGAGGCTTTATTGCGTAGGCAGGTAATACATGACTGGACGTATAGCCTGGCTTCTTCCCTTATTCGAGGCCAGAAGAAATGGCGCAGTAGGAGTTCCTGAGTGTTGTAGATGCCACGATGACCTGCCACCTTGGCATCGTGGCACCAGGAAAGAGCCTTTTCCCGGAGAGAAGGGGTTGGTAGATACAATCTCTTGTCCACAATGTATAGGCCGTCTTGGATAACATAATTCTTCTTCTTCTTTAGACCGGTATCGGCCTCAAACCTTCCGGTAGAGTCTTCCTTGACTTGTTGTAGGAACGCGGATAACATTCCTATGGTACGGGACTCAGGAAACATTAGCTCAGGCTTGGTCTCCAGTTCCATAAGATAGTCACTACGTCGTGATAGGGCATCGGCTACTACATTCTGGTTGCCCGGAATGTATGTGATGTTAAAGTCAAACTGCGCGAAGAAATGCGCCCATCTTGCTTGTCTGGTGTTGTAGCATTCAAACTGGCGTAACACCTGGAGATTCTTATGGTCCGTTCGGAGTGTGAACGGGTGCATTCCCCCTTGGAGTAGATGACGCCACTCTATACAGGCCAATTTCATTGCCAGCAGTTCTTTCTCAATCACAGAGTAGTTACGTTGACTGGGATTCAAAGTCTTGGAATAGTAAGATACCGGGTGTTCCTTCCCTTGGAATTCCTGAAGTAGGACGGCTCCCACAGCGGCTGAAGAGGCATCAGTTTCCACCACAAAGGGAAGGTTTTGATTGGGTTGACGTAATATAGGAGCCACACAGAAGGATTGTTTTAGCAGCTGAAAGTTTCTTTCTGCTTCGGTAGTCCACCGGAATGGCGAAGAGGTCTTTTTGAGGAGAGAGGTCATCGGGAGCACCAATTGGGAGAAGTTCGGAACGAACTTCCGATAAAAGTTCGAGAGTCCTAAGAATCTCTGAATGTCCTTCACAGAAGCAGGGGATGGCCACTCCAAAATGGAACTGACCTTGCGTGGATCAACGGCTATCCCTGCCGAAGAAAGAATGTATCCCAAATAGGGTATAGTTGATGCTGAGAAAACACATTTCTCCAACTTAACTGAGAGTTGATGGTCCTGGAGTCTGTGAAAAACTTCCCCTACGTGTAGACAGTGTTCTTCTTGGGTGCGAGAGTAAACCAAAATATCATCGAGATAGACGATGACCGAGTTGCCTAGGAGATCCGAGAAGAGCCTATCCATAAAGCGCTGGAAGATAGATGGAGCGTTGACTAACCCAAACGGCATCACCTGGTACTCGTACAACCCAAAAGGTGTCCTAAAAGCCGTCTTCCACTCGTCTCCGGTTTGTACCCTGAGCAGGTGATACGCATTGCGCAGGTCCAGTTTAGTAAAGACAGTGGCAGAATGTACGGCCTGAATGATCTCGGAGATGAGGGGCATGGGATAGCGATCTTTGATGGTGACCTTGTTGAGACCCCTGTAGTCAATACAAGGACGTAGTTCTTTGGTGTCCTTCTTGGGGATGAAAAACAATGATGCACCGGCAGGGGATTTAGAAGGTCTAATGAGTTCGTTGGCTAGGTTCTTGTCCAGGTATTCCTTCAAATGGTGTTTTTCCTGGAGGGTTAGCGGGTACAGGCGACCAAACGGAACCAAGGACCCTGGATGAAGATCAATGGCACAGTCTTCTGGCCTATGCGGAGGAAGTTCCAGGGGGATCTTCTCTGTAACTACGTCGGCATACTCAGCGAGATAAGCAGGCAAACAATGGATAGTTTTGGGATCTTCACCACAAAAGGTGTGTACTGTAGAGAATTCTGTTTGAGGTAGACAGTTGGTCTTGCAAAAGGTGGATTGGAAACTCAAAACGTTCTCGGACCAGAGAATGGTAGGATTGTGTCTTCGTAACCACCCAATCCCGAGGATTAATGGGAAGTGAGCAGCCCTGATCAAGTCGAAAGACAAACGTTCAGAATGTTGCATGATGTGTAAGGCAAGGACTTCTGTAGTGTGCGTGATGAGACCCGAGCTCAAAGGCCTTCCGTCCACGCCTTCTACCTTTTGGTCTTCGGCCTTGGCAACACGGGAAATGCCTTGCCTTTCGGCCCAGAGAGTGTCCATGAAGTTGCCTGCGGCTCCGCAGTCCAACAGGGCTTGTGTCTGAATGGTAGTCTTGTTGATGATCAAGGTGACAGCCATAACCATAAGACGGTGGTCTTCGGTGCACTCTGGAGAAGTAACAGAAAGGGTGACAAAGGGACTAGCTTCGCTCCCTCGGTAATGCGTCCCCAGCTTTACCGAGGGTGTTCGTTTCCCGAACGCATGGGTGGAACATCGGGGCAATCCCTGAGCAGGTGAAGCGGCGATCCGCAATACATGCACAGGTTCCCTTCTCGTCTTCTTCTACGTTCCTCTGCGGTGAGAGGGGAACGTGTGGTTCCGATCTGCATAGGCTCTTCTCTTGTGAGACGAGTGGAGGTAGGCGGGAAGGAAAGAGAAGGGCCAGGGGGTATTGATGTACTGCTCTTAGTCTTGCTGCGTTCTGCTCGACGTTCTGCCAGTCGGAAATCTATCCGGAGAGTAGCCGAGATCAGGTCAGCAAAGGTAAGAGGACGTTCTATCCTGGCTAGTTCGTCCTTCAACTCCTCACGCAGCCCCCTTCTAAAGATGGCATACTGTGCTTGTTCTTGCCATCCTGCTTCCGCAGCGATTTGCTTGAAGGAGGTGATATATGACATAACATCATTGTTTCCTTGTCTGATGTCTAGCAGATCTTCGGATGCCAAGTAGGTACTCTCGGTACGTAGAAACGTCTGTTTCATCAAGGTCTTGAAGGCCTCGTAATCTAGGAGGACGGGATCAGATCTGTTCACTAGAGGAGTGGCACGGGCAAAGGCGTTACTGGACATATGGGTGATCATAAACCCCACCTTGGCGTGACCAGAGGTGAAAGTATGTGTACGGAATGAAAAATGCAGATGACATGCATCCAAAAATTCCTGGAGTTTCTTGGGGGTTCCATCAAATTTTCCCGACACAAGAGGTAAGGGAGGCAGGTCGGTGGACGGAAGATCTCGTTCTGCGATCCGTTGCTGTAGTGTAGCATTGGCCCCTTTAAGATTTTGCACTTCTAGGTTGAGGTTTTGAACTGCGGCTATCAGTTCTTGGATCTGTTGAGGGGAGGCCATGGCGGTATTGTGGCGTTGCAAACTGTCAAGGGTATCGAGAATCTCCTCTTGATCCTGTAGGATCTCGGCCTCCCTTACTTCCCTTTCCTCCTCACCTCGTATTCCCCGGCGTAGGTTCAGGGTCTGGTTCTCCTTAGGCTTGGCTTTCCCTTTTTTTGTAGATGAGAGCGGCCGAAGGAGGCCGCCACCGCGACACCCCAAGGGTGAGCGGTGGTGACCCTCCGCGGCCGCGGAGTTGGGGGGAAAAAGCCAGAGGCTGAAAAAACCCCAGAGATCTGTAGATGAATCGTCTGTAGTAGGAAGCACTTGACACTTGCAGGAGCTGAGTATCTGCTGGAGAAGAGGCACACACCCTTCCAGAACTGGGCAGCAGGCCTCCAAGGAGGAATCGCAGAGGCAGGTAAGAAATCGGAAGTCCAAAGTATCAGCAACAAGGTAAGAGGGCTAGGCAAGGCAAATCCGAAGTGTATACCTGGGTACGGTACACAGAAGGAGCCAATAAACAAGAAAAGGCGAGTGGAGGAAGGTAAGTAAGATAGGCGGAAGGATTGAAAAGACGGAAAGGCAAGAATAGTAAACAAAGGCGGGCGGAAGGGGAGGTAAGGAAACGGGAACGAAGTAATAGAAGGAAGTTAGTTAGGCGGTAGGACGGGAAGGGAATGGAGAACGGGAGCGAGGAAAGGGGGAGAGGTAGGAATCAAGAATCGGAGCGAGCTCCGGAAAGAGAAACCTGGGAAGGAGAGTACCTAGAGCCGGAGCGGGGTGACCGGAGAGGGTACAAGAAAACTAACAAGGAAGGGGGGGTTTGAGTACGGAAAACAAAACGGTAGCAGGGGACACGAGCACGAAAGACAAGCAGCAGCCGAAAACAGGAGCGTTGCAACGCACCCGAACACAGGAAGGGGCGGGCTATAACCTGTGTCGGGATACGTTGCTGAAAAGACTAGACCGCTGCACTGGGTAGAGGAAGCGTGATCGGGATATCCGTACGCCGCTTCCACCTATTCCAGAGCTTCCAGGCTCCCCGAGCCGTGACAGTTACTTTGACTAAAAGGTTGTTCTTTACTTATGGTAAATGATGAAGTATTAGCTTCTTTTACTCTCTTTGGAGGATTTGCAGTCAGATTCCGTTGCATTTCAGTTTGAATTAGTTTTGTTTTACAACGTTTTCCTTTTTGTGGAACAGGATATGCTTTTAGATGGGGGTGTTTAGTGTACGTAGTCTATTATATTCTAGAATGCAAGGAATATCAGCGTTGCCTTTACTTGTATCAAAGTTGATTAGAAATAGACTGTCAAGTGTACGTAAGCGTGATAGTGCTACGTAGCTCATGCCTTCTTCAAAGACTGTGTTACCAATATCTATCAATGCTTTGTCTAGGGTAAGACCTTGGGATTTATGAATGGTGACTGCATATGCAAGAGTTAGAGAAAATTGTTCTCTGCGTACATATATGTCTTTGAAGAGAAGCAATCGAGCTGTTGAGCGCGCTATCCTTTTTACTTCTGAAAGTTTGTCGAAGAGAATATTGACAAACTGAATGTTGTTGTCAAGTGGGTATGTTTGAAATCGAACAACTGTACTGAGTGCTCCATTAACTAGTCCTTGCTCCACGTCAAGGTTACGTTTTAGCATTACTGTACAGTTTAAGGATCATTTTAATATTTTCTCCAAGCCAGCTGTGTTGGAGATAGAATTTTCTAAGGTATTTAGTCTTGTTGTGGCTTGTTGACACATTGGTAGTGTAATACCATGTACGTCCAGTTTGTCTGTGGAGCAAATTTCAATTATTGGTTGCATTTCTTTTTTTAACGTTGTTTCATTGAATTTGGAACAGCTTGCAAGAGTTGGCATTAAGGCCATACAATTGACATTTTTCTGCACTAAATGTTCCATAACATCAGTAGCACATGAGTTATCGCCATAAAGTGCATGGATGTGCTGGGTTTTCAATATTGTTTGTGCTTCTTGAGATAGTACACCAACTCTAATACTTTTTAAAATGTTGGCGTAGGTGATGTCTGCAGATTGGCGCATGTTTTCTGTTAATTCTTTGTATTGGAAATGTTGCCAAAGTTTGACAATTCCTACGCTGCCAATAGTTTTACAGCAGAGTTTGTGTTTTAAGGTTTTAAAAATAAGTTCACCTTTCACTGGTGTCAACTGAAGAAGATCTCCGAAAACAATAATGTGTTTTCCTCCAAAGAGTTCTTCGTAGTTTGTTTTAAGTACTTCTTGCAATCTGAGATGAATCAAAGCCAACAATAGGTTGGAGACCATGCTCACATCATCTATTAGTAGCATTTTCATTTGTTTGAAAACTCTGCATAGTTCCATTGCAGCTTCAGTAGAAAGTTTGTAATAATCTAATTTGTTTTGGTGTTCTACTGGAAGGAGAAGTAATCGGTTTAAAGTGACACCGCCTATGTTGTAGGCAGCTAAACCTGTGGGGGCAGTTACAACAGCCGACAGTTTGTTGTTTGTCAATTGTTGGAGGAACTTGCTGATTATTTTGATTAAGAATAATTTGCTTAGTATAGGTTTGTAATTTTGGCAGGTACATTCTTTATTTTCATGTTGTACACCATGTGCAATTTCTTTTGTTACCTCTTTAAAAATGGTGCGCTGCTCTTTGTTTAGTTTTGATTATAGTGCAGTTAAGTCTTCTGTATCTTCTTCATATTGACACATGGTATTTTCTACTTCTGTCATAGCTAATTCTGCCTCATTTGCTATTAGTGGCTGTCCTGGTTGTTCTTGGCTTCCTGTTACAGAAGGGTGACTACTGTCGGGAGTGTCCTTATCTAGTTGGGCCTCGAGTTCTTCTTTATGTTGCTGTTCATTTTGCCACATTTTTTTTTACTGCATAATATTTACATCGGTGATAGTGCTTTCATTTGCTTTGAAAGCGTCTTCATAGCAGTCATAGTCATCTAGTATCTCTTCTTCTTTTCTCCATGGTTTAAAAAGTTGTAGCAGGGACATGTAATATAGTTATTTCTGTTGAGGAGTTTTTAATGGCACTTTGATATGAATAATTAAGCTTCGTTTGGTAAGTTTCACTAAGCTGCCTTCACAATCTGTCACTCTATATCTACCTTTGTTTTCATCAGGTTTTATATTATTTTTGTATGCACAGTTTTGGGCTATGTGGTATAGACACATGTTTTCCAAAGTGGTACTCCTGTTCGGGTAGGATGTGTCTGGTAAATTGTTTTTCAAAATGTCTTGGCTGTTGGGATACTTTTTGGCTATTGTTTCTTCATATGATTTGAGAACTTTTTTTCTACATTTAGCAGGACCAAGACTTACCATACTATATTTTCAGATTTTCCATACAAAGCAGTACCGGTTAAACGATCTGCAGCTTCGTAGGCACCACATTCTCTATGAGGGAGCATTTTTATGCCTAAGCTGTACAATTTCTGAGATAGTGCTTTGTCTGATGATAGGTCATTCCAGAGGTCTTGAAGCTCTGTTTTTTCTGCTTTTGTTAAGTAGGCTGTAACATATTGTGCAACTGCAGTGGAATTGTCTGCAATGTACTGCACATATATGTTTGCATTCCATAAGTGGGCAATGATTTCATTGTAATCATTGATACATTTTGATTCTTCTGTTCTTTTTATGTAATACGTGTTCTTAGGTGATTTACCTTTGACACTATGTCTAACTGAAGACATGAAGTTGTTTACTTCACCTGTTTCTGTAAATGGTCTAGGGAAACCAAAGTGGCATTTGGTGTAGTATTTCCCTTTCTTTTTGTATTTGCGATGACAATATTGGCCACATTTGTGTCTTTGAATTGTACAATTTGTGCATGAAGGTCACTATGTGTCGTTTGTGAAGGGATTTCACAAGTGACATATTTTTGGATGAACTGCAAAATGGTGGCATCACTGTCCTGATCAAATGTAGGAGTATCTTTAATCCATAAAAGCATGTGGATATTTGATGCTCCTCTGGTTTTGTATTCTTTTCTCCAAAAGAAGTGTTGCACTTCTCCGAGTGGAGGAACAGTTTTATTACAAATAAAGAGTAGCATAGCAATGAAACAATGGTGGAAATATCTTGAAACATTAACAGGATCTAGAGAGTTCTCCAGGTGTTAGTATATCTATGTTTGTTTTGTTTTTGTTTGATATGCGTAGGAAATCATGTAAATCATCCCATGCATATTCTGCACAATTTAATGTAACAAACCAAGTGGGTGGTCCAAGGTTTCTGATCATACAATGTACATCTCTGTGACGTTGGAACCAATATTCTTTAGTACCACGCATATTTGCAAACAGATTTGTAATACTTGATTGTAAAACCTCATCTTTTTCTTGCACTTTTTGTATTAATTGCGTAGCTGACATATTTTGAAATTGGGTTCTCGAGTTCAATATGTGTGCAACTCCATAACATAGAGTTGCTAGTTCACTTTCAAAGAGCAGGTGGAATATGTATTCCACATTTTGTCTAAACCTGGGATCTTCAGAATACATTCATAATGAGCGGTATTCTGATGCTGTTATCTGAGTGGGTCTATCATCGTATCTTCCTCCTTTGCCAGTAGGAAATAGTAGAGGAAAAGCACTTGCTTCTATCCTTTTTTACCAGATGCTCATTGGTGATTCTTTGGTTTGTTGCATTTGGTACGTTTCTAGTGCATCATCTATGCTGTCTTTAGAGTTCAATGGATGAATTGTATAATGGTCTAAAATATTGGATACTGCAGCTGGATCCAGAAGTTCAAATTGACCAGTTTCTCGTGACTCTTGAATTATTTCAGTTGTTCCCCTTAAGTGTTCTTCAATATTTATTTCTTTGTAGTACTCATTATTGTCTTTTAGATATTGCAAGGCTTGTCTAACTTTATGTAAGTCGACGAGTTGTTGCCAAATTTTTTTGTCTTTTGTTGTTACACCATTTACTAAGATAATTAAAGATTGTTCTATTGGACATTGCACTCCTAGAGAGTGCACATTTTCTGTCAGATCTAATGGTAAATAAACTACTTTGCCACAAATGCCTTTCACCAATTCAGAGGGAGGTCATTTTGCTGTTTTTGGTTGAATGCGTATAATTGCTTGAAATGGGTGCACTGTTTAGATTATGATGCTCTCATATAAATTGAGTTTTTGTAGGGGTTTTGGTAGTGGGAATAATTCCAAGTTATTTGTGATAGCGCGTGAAGGAGTTTGGTTGTTGTCAAGTTCTGTAGTGCAGTAACTGCAAAGTATTAAGGGGTCAGTTATTTCGTATTTGTTTTCTGCTATAAGGTAGAGAGCTAATTCAAACCATTTAGAATATTCATTGTCCTCTATTTTGTATGTTATGTCTATAGTTTTTGTGTTAGTTTTATGAAAAGTTCTGTGGCAACACACACACACATGGTTTGGTACTTCAGCAGATGTACTTTTAAATTTTAGTATTTCTTCTTTGTATGTGTGTAGTAGAAGGTTGCCTTGTGTACAATTGTTGCTAGTCTGTTGTAAAGCTATTGCATTTTGTAAGTGGCTTTCACTTCCAAAATATTTTTTCTGGATATGGTCAATATCTTCAAGTAGTTCTTCGGCTGTACCATGTAGAAGATTGTTATTTAAAGTGGCTAGTGCAAAAGCAGGACTTTTAGCATAGTACAGTTTATAGACGAGATTTCTTATAGTTGGATGATGTGTTGATATCATTTTGATATGATGGAAGGTGCTTTTGCAAATGGGTCCTGAAATGCAGGCTAATGAATGTCCTTGTGGTCCTGTGTATTTACACACTGAACGGGTATCCATATTTTGCAGCAGTTTCATTTTGATTTTGTCTTTGCCTTTCACATACTGATTGAGGAATTGGTGTAAAGATTTGAAAGATTTATTGGGAATGTTACACATTGACGTGCATGGCCATTTGTATACTGGATGTTTTGGTCCAGTTGAATGGATAGGTAATTCTGAGTTTTCTGGGGATAAGCTCCACCGTTTCTACTTCTGATCAACGGGGACCCGTTTCAGAATTTTCTACGCCCCTCAAGGGTGAATTTTTTGTCGAGTACGCTTCTTGGAGGATTTCAGAAGACCTTGAGGCCTACCCCGTGGATGTGTCCCAGGACAAGGGAAGCTCGACGTTCAGGAACTGCCCTGGATGCGGATTGCAGAATATGTTCAGGGAGGACGAGCATTCTAGATGCCTCTACTGCCTTCACAAAGACAAAAAAAAACAAAACGCATGTGGAGAAGGAATGTGTATTTGCAAGAACATGTCGGAGCAGACCATGAGGGATCGGCGGATCCGCCTCACCGACTGGCTGGAAGGAAAGAGCCCAGCGGTAGGTGAGAAGAAGAAGAGGTCCGAGCGGTCTTCTAAACCCTTTGAGGGTGCGCCGGCGACAGGGGCCCAACAGAAGGCTAAGCACCGCGAGTCCATGGGCACCGGGAGCGCCGAATAGTCGGGCTCCTCGGCTGCCAGGCAGGGCGCACTTTCACCAACGCCATCAACCACGAGCCAAAGCTCTGGCTCGGGGAAGAGAAAGTCGCAGATCCTGGGTAAGCTTCTGGAGAAGCCCCACTTGATCCCGACATAAGCAGCCGAGGGGGAGCGAGGCGGTGTCCCTCCCCCGAAAGTGAAGGCCTCAAGCATGCCAAAAGTCATGAAGGCCCTGATTCACCCGGCTATGGCCTCTATCGAGGAAGCTGTGGCGGCCCTGGCGAAGCCTGTGGAGGCTACCCCAGTGGAGACGACCTCGGGACCCAGAGTTTCCCTGCCACCGCAGAGGGAAACCTCTTTTCAGCCCATCGATAAGATCCCCGTGAAGACCCCAGTGGAAAAAGAGGGGGCAGTGGTCATCACGGACCCGGATACAGCCTCTCAGGAGGAGCTGGTTGAAGTCGTGCAAGGCCTCAACAAGAGATTTGAGGAGGTCCGGTCCCATGGGAGGAATCCCGGGGAGGCGGACGAAGAGAGCGACGGTGGCGCCAACGAGGCTCCCGGGGAGGAGGAGCAACCATTGTGCCTGTCGCAGCCAGTGCCTGACAACTTGGTGGCCATTTTTATGGCAATCCAAACCTTATGCACAGAGATAAAAACGAGGTTGCCTCTACCCCCAACGGACGACCCAGCAGAACCGGGCCCGTCAGGAAGCCCTCCAAACAAGTGGAGGAGAGTTCATCCCCCCCGCCTTCCAGCCCGCTCAGCCTTCATCTCCTTCCCCTGATCCTAGGGATGACACGGGAACAGATACGGCCACGACGGGGATGGATGACGACGGTGGTGACGACGGGATGGGCCTTCCATCACCACCCCCTCGGACCTGTCCTCGGGCTGCCGTTGCTTGACGACATCTGGGATGATGGACTGGCTCTCCTGAAGAACCCGTCCACGACGCCTGCCACAAGGGATCGGTATGAGAAGAAGTACCGGGTCCCTGATTCCACTCCTTTGTGCCTCAGGGTGCAGCTGACCCCGAATTCCCTTGTCTCGGCGGCGGCCAAGAAGAAGGTGGCGGGAGCGACGGCTTCAACTTCAAGCTCCCCACCTGACGGCGAGGGAAAGACTGGATGCCATGGGACGACGAGTCATCTCGTCCGCGGTAACGACAATTAAGGCGGCCAACGCCCTAGCGATTGTGGCCCGCTACGACAGGGAGTTGTGGTACAAGATTGCCCCCCTGCTGGACTTCCTACCAGACAACAAGAGGGCGGAGGCCCTCGGGATCCTAAAGGAAGGTGAGGTGGCGTCGGACCACGCCATAACGGTGGCCACTGACTTCACGGACACCAGGTTCTGCCAGTTGGGCAACAGTGTTTGCCTTCGACGGCGGGGATGGCTCAAGGCAACAGATTTCTGCCAGGACGTGCAAACCAGAGTTCTGGACATGCCCTTCGATGGGAACAACCTGTTTGGAAAGACAGTAGATGAGTCACTTCAGGCCATCAAGACCGACACAGAGACGGCTCGGACCTTGGGAGTTTTGCAGCAACGATGCCCGCCCTTTCGGAACTCCAGAGGCAAGAAAGTTACCTCCAAAGGATTCGGCGATGGCTCCTCGACGTACCACCAGGCAGCCCGTTCCTCGTCACAAGAGGCCTACAGAGGGCGCAGCAAGTCAGGAGGACCCGTCGCCATCGCCAAGGAGGCCAGGGCGGCATGGCCATCTCCAAGCAGGACTGAACTGGCCGTAGCGTCGGGCCCCCACATGAGCACCCCGGCGGGAGGCTGGCTGGCAAAGTTTGTCAGCGTGTGGGAGTCCATCTCCACCGACCGTTGGGTTCTGGATGCTCTGGCCCACGGGCACACTCTTGAACTTCTAAGGAAGTGCCCCCAAATTCCTCCCGTGGCCAGGAAGGAAAATCACATCCCACAACTGCTGTTAGAAGTAAGGGCGATGCTCAAGAAAGGGGCCATCGAGCCCGTCCCGAAGAGGCTCCGGGGCTCCGGAGTATACTCAAGATAATTCCTCGTCAGAAAGAAGACAGGCGGTTGGCACCCCATCCTGGACCTGCGTCGGTTAAACAAATACATCAAGGCCCAAAAGTTCCAGATGGTTACCCTCCAGCACGTGCTGGGACAGCTGGAGGCAGGCGACTTCCTATCGTCGCTGGACTTGGAGGATGCGTACTTCCACATCCTCATTCTAAAAGGACACCGAAAGTTTCTCAGATTCGTAGTCCAACGACGGCACTACCAATTCAAGGCCCTGCCATTCGGATTGAAGTCAGCGCCCAGGGTATTTACCAAGTGCCTAGTACCAATGGCGGCGCGTCAGCGCCTGCAAGGGATCCACGTTTACCCCTACCTGGACGATTGGCTCATCTGAGCAAGGACATGTGAGCTTGCCGTCGAGCACATAGCAAAGACCGTCTTACTGCTCACGGACTTGGGATTCTCCATCAACTTCCCCAAATCCCACCTTGTTCCGTCACAGGTCGCAATGTTTCTGGGAGCCAAGCTCGATACAGTGGCACGATTGGCTTCCCCGTCGGAGGAAAGGACGAAGGCCATCCTGGGCAAGGTGCAGCACCTGCTGGGCACGGACGTAGCCAGGGTGAGGTCCATCAAGTCACTTCTCAGCATGATGTGCTCTTGCATCTACCTGCTGAGCCTATGCAGGCTGCGGATGCGTCCTCTACAGGAGTTCCTCGACACCCTTTGGATGCAAGCGGCGGGCAGCTTCGAAGACAAGATCCCGCTCAACGAGGCCTTCCGCCAAGCAATTCGATGGTGGGGCACCCGCGTGCATCACGTGGCGGGCACAGACTTTCAGACCCAAACACACCAGGAGACGGTGATGACGGATGTCTCCCTGGAGGGTTGGGGAGCGCACACCGGAGATCTTCACGCGAGAGGACTTTGGCTCCCGGAGGCGAGGTCACTCCACATCAACATCCTGGAGCTCCAAGCAGTGTTCTGGGCTCTCAGGTCGTTTCTCCCATCCCTCAAGGGCAAGGTGGTAAGGATCTTCACCGACAACACCACCATGATGTTCTACATCTGGAAGCAGGGAGGAACCAGGTCCCCGGCCCTATCCAAGGAGGCCCAGGATCTATGGCACTGGGCCGTTGCCATGGGGATGTTTCTGGTGCCCTTCCACCTAGCAGGAATAAAGAACACCATCGCCGACTCACTGAGCAGGGAGCTGCATTCCTGCCATAAATGGGAACTGCGTCAGGACCAAGTGGATCAGCTTTTCCGATGATGGGGCAAACCCCAGATCGACCTGTTCGATACGGCGGTGAACTCCAAGTGCCAGAGTTTCGCCAGCAGGTTTCCCCAGCCGAGCGGCATGGGCAATGCTTTCTTGTTCCCCTGGGTCGGCCTGTTCCTGTATGCGTTCCCTCCGTTGCTGTTGCTACTGCGACTCGTCAACCAACAAAAGAGGTCCCGGTGCAGGATGATCCTCGTCGCACCAGCGCGGCCGAGACAGATCTGGTTCTCGGACCTTCTGGACTTGTCAGCGTCCCCCCCAGTCAAACTATCGATGGACGAAGATCTTCTCTCCGGAGAAGGAGGCGCCATCCTCCATCACGACCCAGGGTCGCTGAACTTGCAGGCCTGGCTCCTGCGGCACTAGAGTTTGGAGGGTACTATATCCCCGCGGACTGCAAGGAGGTGCTTGCAAAGGCCAGGGCGTCCTCAACTCTCAAGTGCTATGGACACAAATGGAAGAGGTTCTCTGTCTGGTGCCATGCACAGAAGATTAAACCTCTTAGAATTACGGCCCCTCAAGTGCTGCCATACCTGTTGTCGCTGGCCAAGGTGGGGCTGGCTCATGCCTCCATCAAAATACATCTGGCTGCGATCTCCCGCTACACCAGAAATACGGGACGATCATCTCTGTGGTCTCATCGCCTGGTGAAGGAGTTTATGAAGGGACTGTTCTGTTCATTCCCGCCGGTGAAGGCTCTGGCCCCGGCGTGGGAGCTCAACGTGGTGCTGACCAGGCTCATGGGGGTGCATTTCAAGCCTCGGCATTTGGCACTGTTGAAGTTCCTGTCATGGAAAACTGCATTTCTTGTGGCCATCACCTCCGCACGACGAGTGGGAGAGATCCAGGCCCTCTCCTGCAAGCCTCCATACTTGACTTTTCACAAGACGAGGGTGGTGCTGAAGACGCACCCCTCCTTCATGCCCAAGGTGCCATTGGACTTCCATCTCAACAAGCCATTGGTGTTACCAGTTTTCTTCCCGTTGCCTTCATCGCCGGCCGAGAGGACCTTGCGCTCGCTGGATGTAGCTGGAGCGCTGAAGTTCTACATGGACGCACGAAGAGTTTTCGGAAGACATCACAACTGTTTGTGAACTTTGGACCTGTGAACCAAGGGAAGGCCCTCTCGAAGGGTTCCATTTCCAGATGGCTCTCCGGCTGCATCATGTACTGTCACCAGTTGGCAAACCGACAGTTTACCGGCCGTCCGAGAGCCCATTCGACCAGAGCGATCGCTGCTACCACGGCGTTCTTGTCTGGTGTACCCCTGCTGGACATCTGCAGGGCTGCTACGTGGAGGTCGATGCACACCTTCACAAGATTCTACTGCGTCGACCGGGATTCCAGGGAGGAGTCCAGGGTCGGCCAAGCAGTGCTGCGCAAACTGTTCGTCTGAAGGTGGGCCTGGTGAGGAGGTTAGAGTTGCTTAATGTTGAGTTTATGTAATGCTTAATGTTGAGCCTTGCCACCTCCCGTGGTTGTGCATGTGTGTACTGCTAAGTATTCTTATATTCATGAGCATGTGAATCCATGCCAGACACCATGCTGGAGAAGGAACAAGTTACTTACCTGTAACTGTTGTTCTCCAGCATGGGTATGGCATGGATTCACATGCAAACTCTCTCTCCTACTGCTCTGCGGCTCTTCACTTGGTCATGTTGCCACTTTACGTGCTACCAAATCTGAGGATGGCTGCCAGGGGATGGGCTTACGAAGAGGGGAGTCATTGGCTGGGGGCAGTATGACCCAGAGACCAGTGATTGGTTACTACTAAGAAAGACAGATCAGAAACGAAAATGATACTGATTTTTTCTTTACAGAGGATTCCCAGCCTGACGACGGGGAACATTCATGAGCATGTGAATCGATGCCAGAGCCATGCTGGAGAACAACAGTTACAGGTAAGTAACTTGTTCCTTTTACATTTTGATAGAGGAGGCAAAGTTTCTGTACTTGAAGCATGTTTTGTTTTGCTAAATGACTGTATTAGCTGTTTTGTTTGAACTTTTTGTACACATTCTGCTAGAGATGGATGCTTATTTTGGACACTTCTTTTTTCATTTGTTCTACTTCTATGTTGTTTTCTACGGACTTGCTTTTTGGTAGGCATTCTTTGGGGTCTGTTGAAAAAAATAAAGAAGGCATGGGTTGGGCTGTTCTGTGATGCATGTGTGCTGTGTGCATGAGTGTCTGAGTATGATGGTAGAGATGTATGTGATGGTGTGTGATTGTGCATTGGGCAGCTACAACTAGTTGGAAAGGCTATTCTTGTATTTGTGTGTTACTATACTGGGGTTCAGATGACAGTAGAAAGTAAGCTAGTGGTGAGGAGAAGCACGAATACTAAATCTAATGGTATAGAATTAAAACAGTTCTTTGTTCTGCAATACTAACATCCTAATGGCTGAGTTATGTCATTTGTGCGCCAAAAAAACAGGGAATTGTGCGGTATTGTGCCTGCGAATCCCTGTTTAACCAAAAGGGGATTTGTGGGCAGAATGGTGCACTAATCTTTTTTTTTAATTTGGTGCACAAATACCATGAATCAACCGCACAGTGTGTTTGAGTAACAGTAAGAATATGATGGTACTATTGTACTTACTTTTTTTGTGTGAAATGATTAAGTTTCTTCTGAGTTGTTGTTTGTACTTCGGATTCTGATGCTTTTCAGGAGAGTGGTCTTCACTGTAATCGTAAAGGAAAGAAGTTAGTAATTTTGTGTGTATATAGCATGCAATTTCCTTTGACTATGTGCAGTCTTTATATTTTATTTTAAATATGCTAGTTCAACATGCTTTGCAAATGAGTAGAATAGGAAGTGTATGAAACTCACTTGGTTTTTCAAGGCTGTGTTACACACACGACACACTGGGAAAGGAGGGGAAAGGAGGGGAAAGAGGGGACACCAACCACAGGGATAAGAAAGGGCAGATGGAGAGAGGAAGATGTAGGGTGGGCCTTACTTAGGTAGTAGGAAGGTCTTCTCATGCTCTGAGACCAGAGTCTCAAAAGAACTTTGAATTCTGTCCCCCCTGCAGAGTACTGCATCGCAGTACATACACAAAACTGTGAGCCTCGAAAGGACAGGGCCATCAGCATTGTGAATGGCCTGTGAGGCAGCTGGAGGGATGCGCTCTCCCACAGGAGTGTCTCTTGTGGTGATAGGAGCGGAAACAGAGGATGAAGTAGAGGAACTCAACCTACTACGCTCCTCGCAAGGTACAACCTTGCGAACGGCCCCACCGTGGAACGACCCTAGGTGTCGCTTCATAGTAGTCGTACCAAAGCTGTACGAACCAAGCTTTGGTACTGATTGCAGGTAACTTTGTTCCCACGTGCCTTGGATACGTTACCATGAATGGTAAATAACCGCCACACCCAAGACTCACGGCGAGTGCTGGTAGTAGGGACTTCTACTACCTCATCCTCATCATCCTCTTCATCCTCCTCTACATCCTCACGCCTGTTCCCCTCTTCAGGCCCTTGGGAAGTGGTGGTGGTGGAGGGGGTGGGGGTGGTGCTGAGGCAGATGTAGCACCAGGTTGCAGTGGATGAGCCATGGATGCCATCAGGTTTCAGAAAAAAATCTGGAAAATTGGCAGCAAAATACACCATGTTCTGTAAGCTAGCCATAAACACAATGAGGATGAGCTCTGGGGTGTGGCCTTTTATAGGGGTGCTGGTGCACGGTTTTTGGACCCTGTGCTGTCCGCGGACAGAACAAACACCCCAAAAGGGCTCAAAAAGTTCTAAAAAGTATGTAGAAAGTCAGGGTTATTGTCTAGGACATGTGCTATGGTGCATTTCTAGTATAAAATACTGTGGATTGCCCAAAAAGGTACATTTAAAATGTTCGGGGACCCAGACAGTGTCCGCAATTCAGGACGCACGCTCAGCGTGGGTGCGGTCACATGATGGCGTTGCGAACATGTCCGCGAAGGGAACGGGTGTCCGCAGGACATCAAATTCACTGGAACGGATGTGCGCATGCGCGCGGGTGTTCTACGGACAGTGTTCGGGTCCTGAAATTAATTAAAAGTACGACACAAGGGACGCGAACAGTAACAGACAGGCGCAATGTTCGGAGAACTCAGTGGTGTGGTGCGCATGTGCGTAGATGTTCTTTAGGCAGTACGGACAGGTATAGTGTCCTTAGAACACCTACATTTTGTTTAATTGGACATCCCAGACACCAAGTGTATTCTTAGAACAGTTTCAACTTGCATGCGAACAATACGGACAGGTATTGTGTCCTTAGGACACCTCGATTTTGGTTAATTGCGGACATCCTGGACACCGAGTGTGTTCTTAGAACAGTTTCAACTTGCCTGCGAACAATAGGTACAGGTATAGTGTCCTTAGGACACCTCCATTTTGGTTAATTGAGGACATCCCGGATACCGAGTGTGTCCTTAGAACAGTTACAACTTGCCTGCAAAGAATACGGACAGGTATAGTGTCCTTAGGACACCTCCATTTTGGTTAATTGTGGACATCCCGGACACTGAGTGTGTTGTTAGAACAGTTTCAACTTGCCTGCGAACAATACGGACAGGTATAGTGTCCTTAGGACACCTCCATTTTGGTTAATTGCGGACATCCCGGACACCTCGTGTGTTCTTAGAACAATTTCAACTTGCCTGCGAACATTACGGACAGGTATACTGTCTTTAGGACACCTCCATTCTGGTTAATTGTGGACATCCCGGACACCGAGTGTGTTCTTAGAACAGTTTCAACTTGCCTGCGAACAGTACAGACAAGTATAGTGTCCTTAGGACGCCCCCATTTTCGTTTGATTATGGACATCCCGGACACCCGCGCTGTCTGCGGACACCTCAACTGTCTTTTAAAAAAAAAACACAAAAAAGAACTGAATTAGGACTCATATATTTTTGCTTTATTATATATAGATGTAAAATTTATGAAAGAGAAGGGGAAGCAGAAACTGAGACAAACACAGGAGAATTGGAGATTTCAAGAGGATTGGTAGGAGGAGATGAAGGGATGGAAGTCTCATCAAAACGTTTTTCTTCGCGGAGAGGGTTTGGAGATAATTCACTGGGATATGGAGAGGGGGGACAGGTACATGTGGGACAATGGTATCTATTTTTTTCTTTTATGTGGTCCTCTACAAAGTTTTTCAAATTGTTGAAATTTGCCATGAGCATGTCCATTTTTTCTTCCATGCACTGGAGAGTCTTATCCAATATAACTTTTGGTGTACTATTTTCAATGTTTGTATGGTCTGTAAAAAATATATATATATATGTTAAGTGTACATAAAGTAATGCTTATTAATTGGTTTATATAGAGAAGTGTCTACCATTAGGCTCACTATCTTCAGACATTTCCTCATGTGGGAAATTCCACTCAAGCCACTCCAAAGTACTGGACATTTCTGTGAGAAAAGAAAAATATATCACTTTTATTGTATCTAATACAGAAATTTTAGAAATATGTAAGAAAAATGAAGTACACTTACTAGCTTCTGGTAAATTGTGTTCTTACTGGTTTGTAGCTCTGCTGTTGCTCCTAGTTGTGCAGTTTCTGTGAGGTAATTATGTTGGAAGCCTATCTTTCTTCTTTTGGTATATTCCATTTTAGTACATATGGTATTTAAATGGATGGTTGATTTGTTACATATATAGGTTACACTTCTTATTTATTACTACATATAATGTGTTTGTGTGCTGGTTTTTAAACTTGTGCAGTGTACATATGGCATGATATAACAATTTAAGAGACCCCTGAGTTTTTGGGTAGTGTAGCTGTTGTCCACATCTGTCCGCGGACATACGCAGAGTCCGCGGACATCAAAATCACTAGCGGGGGTTCAGTATGTTCTATGTTACATGTATATAAAGTCAGGGATATTATGGTTAAGTTGTCCTACTAAAAACCTCTGAAATTCAGTAAAAAAATGTTGTTAAAGGGACGTTATGGTTAAGTTGCACTGATAAAAACCTATGAAATTCAATGAAAAAACTTTGTTAAAGGGACATTATGGTTACGTTGCGCTACTAAAAACTATGAAATTCAGTAAAAAAACGGTGTTAAAGGGACGTTATGGTTCCAAGTAAAACCGAAAACCCCCTGAAATTCGCCCGTTATGGTAAGCTAAGCAAACATAACTCGTGCCACCACTGTGCACTGCTAATTAGTGCACTAAGCAACGCATTGATATAAATAGCATTCTATTATGAAGTTCTATCCAGTATACTAAGCTACTCATGCAGAAACATAGGCATTCTGTGCAGCATACATGATGAATGTGCAATATACATAATCTTGACCTGTTGAATAGTGAAATGATAAATGCTTTCTTATTAGAGTTTTGCGTACTGTGAAACATGTAATAAGTAGTTAATAAAAACCACTTAGTACATAAATGAATTATTACAGATAAAACACAAAGATACAACAACACATACAAATATGAGTATCTACAGGGAAAGTGAAAGTAAGCAAAAAAGCAGCAGCAGTAGCAGAAAGAGTTCATAACCTTACTGATTATCTATATGCAGAGAAATGATTGCTCTGTTTCAAAGCTGCTACTTTCCATATGTATGTGTATCACATGATGTTACTGGACCCTAAGGAAACTAGTATGAATACAATGTAGACAAATATGAGCATGTACAGGGAAAGTACAGTAATAAAAAAAAATATCAGAAACTGCTGATAACCCTACTGATTATCTTCATGCACAGAAACCATTGCTGTCTTTCAAGCCAGTGTCTTCCCTTATGTATATGTTTCATATGATATGACTGGACCCTAAGGGAATTACTGTAAGAAAATACTTGAGGGATAAGTCTACAAATATAGTACCTTTTCAATTTTTATTTCCTGACTCTTACTGAAGAAAACCATGTGGCCTTCATATGTCAGTAAAGGAAAAAAAGGGGGAGCCAGACATGTGATGTCATCAGTGATGTCATCAATTGACATTTATGATGTCATCTTTGATATCCTGGGTGTTAGTCTTAGCAGTGCACTGTGGTGGCGTGAGTTATGGTTGCTTAGCTTACCATAAGTGGCGAATTTCAGGGGTTTTTCAGTTTTACTTGGAACCGTAACAAATATAGTACCTTTTCAATTTTTATTTCCTGACTCTTACTGAAGAAAACCATGTGGCCTTGATATGTCAGTAAAGGAAAAAAAGGGGGAGCCAGACATGTGATGTCATCAGTGATGTCATCAATGACATTTATGATGTCATCTTTGATATCCTGGGTGTTAGTCTTAGCAGTGCACAGTGGTGGCGTGAGTTATGGTTGCTTAGCTTACCATAAGTGGCGAATTTCAGGGGGTTTTCAGTTTTACTTGGAACCATAACATGCCTTTACCAAAGTTTTTTCATTGAATTTCATAGGTTTTTATTAGTGCAACTTAACAATAACGTCTCATTAACAAAGTTTTGGTTTTTTACTGAATATATATATATATATATATATATATATATATATATATATATATATATATATATATATATATATATATATATTACACAGCCCGCAGTAGTGGCCGTGTAGTTATGGTTAAGTTGCTAAACCCATAGGAAGAGCGCTTTTTGGGCGGCATATAACTTCACTTCCCCTGGACGCGAATCTTCACCACACTTTGGAAAAAAGGTATATGGCCCACTCTGATTTTTTTTGCAAAGTTTGGTGAGGTTTGGTACAGGGGGGGCAAAGTTATAGGGGGGGTCCCCAAAATGTCTTTTTCCCATAGACTGAATGGAGAGAAACATTCCTGTCGCGCCTAAAGCCTAAACAGCTGGACGGATTTTCACCAAATTTGTGGCAGGAGCGGCAGCTTGGTCCCAAAAGCGCGATTTTGTAAATTTGGTGAAAATCCATCCAGTAGATTTTTTTTTAAAAATGACCAAAAAGTAGGTCTAAAAAGAATTTGTGATATCTATGTCTGCTCCGTGGACACACTTTTCTGTTCGCTCCGCGGACAGGACACCGATTGGATAATCGGCTTGCGTCATGTCTGCGGACATGCAACGTGTTCTCTGATTGGCTGGGATGAGGCGTGAGGTGCGTCAAATTGTTTAGATGTGCCCGCCATATTGGATGCGCGGACCTGCGGTGAAAGTGAGCATAAATCCAATTTTGAGGAGTGTGTTGTTGTGTATGAGTGCTTGGAGAGGGTGGGGGAGTAAGAGATGGGTCAAATGCTGTATTTGTTTAGGTGGGAGAAGGCTGTGATCTGTCCGCGGTCACCGCGGTTGTCCGTGGACATACTAGACACTGGGCGCACTACTGGCTATTTTAGTTTAGTAACATGTTGGTTTTGGGTTGTTAGAAGAGCATTGGGCAAAGAGGGTGTGTATTGAAGAGTTTGTACAGTGATTGTAATTATTTTTTAGAATGTTAATTGAAGTGCGCAGTTTTCAGGTGGATGTATTATGTTTTTGGGTTGTGGTCGTTTGGTAGGTGTTTGTTTCTATGGGTGTGTTATGCTGCAGTGGTTGTGGCCAGGGCCTATAGTCTTGGGTGCATCGCCGAAGGCCGTAGGCGTAGGCCATGCACCCAAGACTCTAGGCCCTGGCCACAACTCCTGCAGCATAAGTCTACAATGCTGCAAAACATTTTGATTGTGGTATGTGGGCTGCTTAGGGGATATGTTTTCAAAAATGTGAGTACTGATTGGTAGTAGTGTGATAGTGGTTATAGGATAGTGAGATGATCTGTGTTTGTTCGTTGGATTGTGTGGGCACACTACTGGCTATTTTAGTTCAGCATGATGTTGGTTTTGGGTCATTAGAAGAGCATTGGGTGAAGAGGGTATGTCTTGAAGAGTTTGTACGTTGGTTGTAATTATTTTTTAGAATGTTAATTGAAGTACATTGGTTTGAGGTGGATGTATTATGTTTTTGGGTTGTGGTCATTTGGTAGGTGTTTGTTTATATGGGTGTATTATGCTGCAGTGGTTGTGGCCAGGGCCTAGAGTCTTGGGTGCATGGCCAAAGGTAGCTGGCCGAAGGTAGCTGAAATACCTTAAACTATCCCTCCGCAAATACCTCCCCTCTCGAGCTCTTTGCTCCTCTACCTCTAACTCCCTCAGAATCTGTTGTTTTTCAAAGTAACGAGCTGGGGGTAGATCTCTGTCTTCGGCTGGGGCCTCCCTCTGGAACAGCCTCCCTGCCACTCTAAAACTTGAGGATAACCATCTCTGGTTCCGGATGCACCTCAAGACCTTCCTCTTTTCTTCTGCCTTTGCTCTCCGTCTCCCCTGCTGATCTATTCTCTCTTGGCACCGTGCACCTGCCAACCCTCTGTCCTCTGGGCCCAGGTACCTGCTCACCCTGCCACCCTGCCGCACTGCCTCTGGGCCACTGTTAGGGTTGGCTCTTATACTTGCATGTGTGCTGAGCCAGGATTGATGTCACCATCAGAATGTAGGCTATGAGTCTGGAGTTTGAGATTAGAATGTTTGGAGTTGAATGGGTTCTAACCCAGGCAGTTAGATTATGTGAGCCTGGGTGGTGGGAGCCAGTGGACTCCTGTCCCTTTCCTCTTTATCTCCTAATAACTATGATGATATCTGATCCTTGTAACAGAAGAACCCTAATAAAGTAACCACTATGCGTACCTGGCCTGTGTATCCTGAGTGTCCCTTGGAGTGAACCCTATGACCAAGAGCCGGTCATAACAATTGGCGACGAGGATGGTCCAAGGTATGGTGAAGGAGGACCTTGATGTGGACAGCAAGTGAAGTATGACAGATACAGGTACCTGTGTGATGTCATGTGAGAGAGGAGAAGAGACTCTGCTGCGGGGGGTGCAGGCAAGAGGACAAGTGAATGAAAGGAGAGAGGGAGAGCCCACTGCCCCCAAAGACTGTTTGCGCCCACCACCCAGGGCTGTTTGAGCCAGTCCACCAGGGCTGGAAGGGACAGCCTGTCAGAGGAGACTCCTGGGAAGAAGGTAGAGTGTCATGTTTGAGGCCAGGAGTCAATAGAGGCTGTCCAAGAGTCTGGAGAAATGAAAAGCACCCAGGGCTGGAAGGGACAGCCTGTCAGACGAGACCCCTGGGAAGAAGGGAGAGTGCCCTGTTTGAGGCCAGGAGTCATTAAAGGCTGTCCAAGAGTCTGGAGACATGGAAAGCACCCAGGGCTGTTTGAGTCAGCCACCAAGTACTGCTTTAGTCAGCCCCCAGGGCTGTTGCAGACGGCCACCCAGGGGTGTCAGAAGCACCCTGCCCCATGGAGCCTGGGGCAAGGATGGCCTGTTGGAGTCTGCCAGGAGCAGGCCCCCTGGTACATGAGGAGACATTGGCAGGGTTGCATGAGGCTGCCCAAGTGTGCCACCATTTCCTGAGTGACTATGCCAGCATTATTTAAAAAGGGGAAGTGTAATTTCCATGCCAAGTAAGCGTAATTGTGCCTTTTATGCACCTGGAGGTTAAAGGTTTTAATGAGAATAGACGCTATGCTGATTTGGTCTGAGGTGGGGACCACGCAATGAGAAAATGGTTACTGTTTGGGTTTCGGTATGATAGTAGTTTTTGGGGATGATTAGTTTATGCTTGCAGAAGACATTTTGGAGTTTCATTTAAAAGTAAAATGTCATAATGGATTGAGCAACGATGTGGCAAGTAGTGACTGAAGAGTACTGTTGTGCATTAGTAGTGAATTAACATGAGAAGTATTAGTGAGAATGATGTTGCACTGAGAATAGGAGATGCATTTTATTTTAGATGTAACCATTTTGAGGCATTGCAGGTTGGTTTTAGAGTTGGCCCCAGTTGTCAACATGGACGTTTAGGTCTCATTTAAAGTCGGTTTCCACATTTGTGTTGTGACAGGGGTTGTGTGTGAGTGGCATATATGAGGTTGATTGAGGTGGACAATCAAAGGGTGTTGATCCTATTATGCTTAGTATAACGTATTGAGGCATTTTAGCATATTAGGTTGCCTGTTTAATGGCGACATGGACTTTTATAAAATCTGACTTTGATGTACTATGTTTCATTGTTCTGATCATCCTAACACTATGTTTTGCTTGTGTGTGTGTGGTGTGAGATTTGTGATCTTAAAGCTCAATAAGAGTGATGTTGGTCATTAATGGTTACCACAATCTTTGAGGCGTTTCAGCATTTAGAGTTGCCCATGCTTTGGCAACATGTACTTTTAGGAAAATGAGATCTGCAATTTATAATGTGATTATTGATATGTCATTGCAATGCTTACTATAACCATTTTTTGAGGCATTGTAGGCGTGATGTTTTGTTTGTGCGTGTATGGATGTGCAACCCATGATGACTGCTAGAGTGACTGCAGTGCTCCTTAGCAGTTAACATTCTATGTGGGGGTTGTCTGTATTTTGAACATCCTGTGTTTCATGTGTGTGTTGGAGTAGTATGTGAATGTTTTAGTGTCGGTGCATGACCAGTGTTTGGTTTTTAAATCTTTTGGGGCTTTTTTGGAATGTGTTTTAATTGATGTACATGACCAGGGTTGGTCAGGGGACTCTGCGGAGTTGGAGGTGTTTGGTGTTTTGAGGCCCTGTGGGGTTAGTGATGTTACTAGTGGTAGGCTAGTATAGAAGCTAGTTGGAGCTTTGATGAATTGGTTAGTGACTCTGAGGGGTCCAGAGGTATCTAGTAGGAGACTAGTACCATAAGCTTTGCGAAGCTGTGTTGTTGTGATGATTGGTGGCTCTGAGGAGTTCACATGAAACTTAGTGAAGCTTTTATGTTGTTTTGGATTGTGGCTCTGCAGAGCAGTCCAGAGGCATCTAGCAGGGGACTAGTGCCTGAAGCTGTGTGACGCTTCTATGTTGTTTTTGATGGTGTGTAGCTCTGCGGAGTTTACTTGAAACTGTGTGAAGCTTTGATGTTTTTGGTGACCTTGGAGTTGTTAAGGTCCAGCGATTTCTTGGAATTCTGAAGCTGCAAGTGACATTGCATTTAGTGTTTTCTTTTAACTTTAGTTGACTTTTGGAATTGTTCTTGAGTCCGCTCTTGATTAATTTCAGAAGCCTGGCAACGTTTAATCTGCAGCTGTGTTCACTTTGGGGTGTTTATTTGGTTTTGAAGGGCTCATTTGTCTGGCCAACATTTGTAGCGTTATGCTGGTGGTGGTTGTTTAGTGACAGCTGGTTGCGTTTCTTTATTGGTGTGATGAGGTGAGTGACTGGTGATTAGGTGTGTCTGTGTTGCTTGAATTTTGGATTGGATTTGACAGCAGCATGAGTTGTGACTGTGGTTCTTGGTGACCCGGGTAGATTGTTGGGTTGTTAGTAAGTATCTTGCGCAGTTATGACAGTACCTGGTTTTTCCCAGTTTTGGGAGTTAGTACTCGGAAGTGGCAGTTTGAGGTTCCTTTGTGGCAGGGGGGAACGGAAGGTGATTTGTGATGTTTTGATTGGTCAGGAATGTTAGTTGTGGCGGCTGGGACTGTCATAGGATGTTAGTTACACCTGTTTGTTCAATCTCTGTGGTTAGCGGAATTCTGCTGAGAGTGAGGTGTGTCTTGCTGTTGTGAAAAAGTGTGTTGTTCTTTATGCAAGAGGAGGAGGTGTTAGGGTTGCTTCCTCTAAGTGTGTGTTTGAGGTGTGTTTGTTTGTTGTAGGAAAGGAGGTGTTAGGGTTGGCTCTTATACTTGCATGTGTGCTGAGCCAGGATTGATGTCACCATCAGAATGTAGGCTGTGAGTCTGGAGTGTGAGATTAGAATGTTTGGAGTTGAATGGGTTCTAATCCAGGCAGTTAGATTATGTGAGCATGGGTGGCGGGAGCCAGTGGGCTCCTGTCCCTTTCCTCCTTATCTCCTAATAACTATGATGACATCTGATCCTTGTAACAGAAGAACCCTAATAAAGGAACCACTATGCGTACATGGCCTGTGTATCCTGAGTGTCCCTTGGAGTGAACCCTATGACCAAGAGCCGGTCATAACAGCCACCCCTTGCACTGGGGTCTGTAGCTGTACCCATACAGCCACCCCTTATTGTTCCTGCACTTGTCAGACCTACCCTGTCTGCTGCCTTAAACCTAGCACTTGCAAATTGCTGGCTGCACTACCACTGTTTGTTGCCTTTATTATTTATTTATTGTTATTTATCTGTTTCTCCTCTGCTTCACACTTTCCACTTCTTCCCCTTCCATGCACTTTTCCCCTCCCCCTGTCCCATGCACTTGCGCGTTCTCAATGTCACTGGGCCTAGTAAGATCGCTGTTTTGTTCTCCCCTGTTCCCCTCCCTTGCCTTGTCGCGCTCTGAAACACTTGTGTACGAGCGCAAAAGAAATAAAATATCAATATCAATATCTTCCACAGAGAAGAAATATCCCAAACATATCAGTTTTTTTACTGCCCTGGGGCATTCCAGCACCGAAATGCTAGGCAATTCTCCTCTAAAGAAGAGTACCAATAGCAATCACAGGACACCCCTTGTTTTTTGCATATTTAAATAACTTTGGGTCTCACCCTAAGTTACTAGGGGAATCCAGACGTTGACCCCTTGCTCACTATTCTGAAAGAGGCACAGCTCCACGCTACTAATGAGGTCCAACCAGACCGAAATGAGTGTCTGCGGTTGCTGTTGGTACTCTTGTTTAGAGGAGAATTGCCTAGCATTTCGGTGCTGGACTGCTCCTGGGCAGGGCAAAGACTGATATGATTGGGATATTTATTCTCTGTGGAAGATATGTTAGTGTAGGTCGTTTATAATGAGTATTGCATTGTATAGTAGATATTTCTGTATCTTGTAGACCCTCATAGTTAGCACTTTAGAAGTACTATAGTTCAAACCAATGTACTGTGCAATTTGCTCAGTTCCTGGGTTTGTTGATTAAATCATTGGGTGTGTGGGGAAAAGAATCCATGCTGGGTTAAAAAAAACTTTCTACGTTGTGGTACAATATATTTATTTCATTATTTCATTGAGTGCAGTAGGAGGAATTGAATATGTGTATGGTTTTTGATTTGGAAGTGGTGGTAGTATTGTTGCAATTAGATAGCTGTTGGTGTATTTCATTTGTTTATTTCTTTTCCCATTTGAATGGTATTCATCTATCTGTTGGTTTGTTGCAGATTTTTGTGGCAGTTAGATACCCGTTGCCGTATTTTAACTGTTTATTTCTTGTTTCATTTCAATGGTATTCATTTATTTGTTTGCATGTTGCAGAATCTTGGGGCAGTTAGGTACCTCTTGGCGTTTTCTAACTGGTCATAGTTTTGAAGGTCAAGTTTTGTTTAAGTTCATACACAGATTAGTTAATACATTTTGGTTTTAAGAACATTAAGTAAGCATTTACAAGATTTGCTGGTAATCTCTGTTTTACAGTTATGTTGGTAACATTACATTTGACCCATCCACAATTGTTTTTTATATATGCAGTGTATTGACCTGCATTGGTTGTGGCTCCTGCATGGTAGATTACACCTATTGTTGTGAAGGTTTGTTTACCAAGTTATACTTTACCATGTGTGAATCCACTTAGCTTGCAGTTGTTTTTGGTACCATCTGTATTATAACCTAAAAGCATTACTATTACATATTTACTATGTGTCTGTATTTGTAAGGTGGCAAGATGCCTACACCGTTCCCCTCGCTAGTGACCCAAAGTGGGATAGTACAAAGACACGTGTGCAAATTATAGGCCTCTAACACATAACTGCGGTCATTGGGTCAGGGGACCGTGGCCTGGCCGAAGGGGGTTGCAGCGGGCTTGCTCGGACATTCTCATACGAGCACATTTTGTCAGGGCTCTAGATTTGCTCCTTTCGAAAAATGTTTGTGATTTGTCGTGTGAAGAGGAGATGGGCTCAGCTGACAGGTGGTGTGGCCTGGCTGTGGGAGTCACTGGGAGAGTGCGAAGTTCTCCAGAGGAACAAAGTAAATCTGTAGAACGGTCGCCTGCATTGGTGAATGGTAGCAAAAAATTGATATCTTTAAAAAAAATATTTCTAATGCCACTATGGTCTGAAGGGCTATTGGCTCCCATTGTGAGTGAAGGTCAGTGCTGTTGGAATTTTGATTCTGAGCTCAGCAAACCCACACATCGTACACAGTATAAGGTTCAATTGTTTTCTGACCTTGAAACAAAGGGAAAATTCCAAAAGGAATGCTTGAAGGGAGGGATGTAAAACGGTCAAATATGATAAGGTTCACCATGGCAAAACTGAACAAAGGAACATGTAATTTCATTTTATGAAAATTCGTTGACCTGAACGTAGTGTCTGCGTTACGCTGAGAGAATGGAAATGCCAAATATTATGTAAGTTTTACTTTCGACGATTTTATAGACCGAGTCAACTTATACATTCGCCGACAGTTATTGCTGGTTTACATTGTACTCGGTTGTTGTTTGTGTCACATTGGAACGACACACAAATACAACCTGTGTGTGTACTTGCCTTTGTCCCGGCCTCATGGGCAGTCCAGCATCAAGATGCGTGTACTCCACTAGTGGGTTCCCCCAGGTTCCACAAACGCGTAATTCAAAGCTAATATTTAATTAAAATTCCATCTATGTGTTCTTCTTACCCTTAGCTTGCTCCCTGATTGTTGAGTCAGCAACCCATTTTGAGCTGAACATACTGCATAGCAGTAACATTTGAAGTAAATTGAAGACTACTTTCCACGTAGTTTTCTCTGTGTTCCCATTTTTTCACGTCCGTGGTCATCATTAGTTTTAACACAGGCTGAATTAATGGGTAAAATGATAAACTGTACTAAAGATCGGCTACTGAGACACATTTCTGTTATCGTTTTTACACAGCTACATCCTGCCTTTCTGTAATTGTCATCGATTCCAGATACCAACTGATGGGTTTTTCAACCGGCAGCTGCAGATACACGTGAATGGGTGGATAACAATGACTCTTTTTTGGGAAGATCGCCACGGGCCGATATGCCCTTATGCGGTACCAGTGATAAGGAGCAACCTGACATCGTTTACGGTGGCATAGCGACAAGCTGATGCCACAGCCTTGATGTGTGTTGATATTCCGGGTTCTGCGTCAACTAACGTTATCACGTAGGTGATGACTGGGTGCGTTTGTGATGTCATCTTTGATGTCCTGGGTGTTAGTCTTAGCAGTGCACGGTGGTGGTGTGAGTTATGGTTGCTTAGCTTACCATAACTGGCAAATTTCAGGGTTTTTTCAGTTTTACTTGGAACCATAACGTCCCCTTAACAACATTTTTTTCACTGAATTTTATAGGTTTTTACTAGTGCAACTTAACCATAACGTCCTTTAACAAAGTTTTTTCACTGAATATATCTATATGTATATATGTATATACATATTCAGTGAAAAAACTTTGTTAGAGGGACGTTATGGTTAAGTTGCACTAATAAAAACCTATGAAATTCAGTGAACAAACGTTGTTGAAGGGACGTTATGGTTATGTTATGTTAATGAAATGTATATAGCGCATGGTCACCCAAAGGTATCTCGGTGCTAGAAAGGGAGGAACAGGAGCCATCGTCCAAAAGCAGAAGTCAAACTAGAACAGAGATCTTTTTAGCACCTTCCTTTTTACTGTCAGTGGCAGATCATTCCAGATTTGTGAATTCCCAACTGTAAAAGCATGCCCACCAATACGTGAAAGGCAAAAAGTGGGCACACACAGCAAGCCGGCCGAACACAGAACGGGAATAGGAAGTTAACAAGTACATTTGGACTGAACGTATTCTGCACCCTGTCCATAAAGTGCCCGGTGGACAATGCAGAATACCTTAAACTTAATTTGCTTCGCCACCGGAAGCAAATCTAAGGCACACAGCACAGGAGAAATATGGGCCCCATAGGGCGACCCTGTTGCCACCCAAGCAGACAGATTTTGAAGGCGCTGAAGCCGTTTGATCAAACCCTTAGGCTGAGCAAGGTATATGGAGTTACAATAATGCAATCTACTTAGCACCAATGCCGCAACCACTGGGGAGTGGAGGGTAGCCGGTAGCAATGGAAGCACCTTTTTTGTGTTTTAAGGTGAAAATGACCTGCTCTACACACTGCAGATACTTGATCATTTAGGGACAGAGAGGCCGAAAGAATCACTCCCAGATTCTTCACCCTGGTCACTGGAACAGGAAGAGAACCAATAGAGGAGGGCCAAAAAAGACACCCAGAGTGCAGTATCGGCGGGGCACCTACAAACATCACCTCCATATTGTCTCCATTCAACTTCAGCCAATTACGACTCATCCACTCACCTACAACTCTCAGGCACTGATGAAGGCCCAACGACATCTCAGTCTGATCAAGATCTAATCGGATCAGGATCTGAGTGTCGTCGGCATAGGAATAGCACCTGACGATGAAGGAGCGGATGAGACAGATTAAAGGCCAGATGTAAATGTTGAAGAGAATGGGAGACAAGGCGGAGCCCTGCGGAACGCCACAGGTAAGGCGGCAGGAGTCAGAAAAGAAAGAAGAAAGTGAGAGCAACGGATTGCGTTCAGCCAGGAACGACGAAAAACCAGGCCAGTACCTGACCCGAGATACCAATCTGAGTCAGGCTCGTCAGCAAGGTGGGATGGTCTATGGTGTCAAACACTGCTGACAGATCTAAGAGAATCAGGACTCCCACCCCACCTGCATCAAGCAGTCTGGCCATGTCATCCAGGACCGATACAAGAACACTTCTGGTGCCCCACCAGGCCTAAAGCCAGATTGAGCAGGGTTGAAAAGTTTGGAAGATACCAAGAAAGAGGATAGAAAAGGTGAAACCAAAGATTCCAAAAGCTTCATAGAAAAGAGTAGAAGAGAGATAGGACGGAAATTAGAAAGAAGAGATGGGTCCAGTGAGGGTTTTTTCAAAAGGGGAATCACTGTGGCAGTCTTTAATTCCCAACGGGATATCCCCCGATTGGCAAGAAATATTTATAGCCATCGTAAATTCCGTTAAGAGATCCCCAGAGATCTCTTTCATGATAACTAAAGGAACCACATCTAGTGGAGAGCCTGACTTATATATATAATACGTTGCATGGCAGTAGATACCATCACCTCGGTGAAGAGTGGGAAGGATGACCATTCTTTCACTTCGGTCAGGCTGCTCACACGAGGCAGTTCCCTCTAAGGAACAAGTTCCAAAGCAGACGAAAGAATGGTGGTGCAAATAGCCTCAATCTTCAATGCAAAGAACTGGGCCATAGAATCCCAGCGTCCTGCGAGGGACTCATCATGGAAGTATATTTTTCCAAGAAGGACAGAGATTTGACAACCACAAAAAGAGCTTTAGGCTGACATAAGGCTGTTGCAATTTTCTGAGCTAGATAAGATCTCTTAGCTACAGTAATGGCTGAAAGGTATGCTGCTGAGGATGCTTTATACTCAGCTCTGAGATTAGAAGCATATGCAAAATGCCATTTGTGCTCCGCTTGTCTGAGTTTGAGGTGGACTACTTTTAACTGTTTGGAAAACCATGGTTCCGAGGGAAGCCGACATGATTGAATAAGCCGCTGAGAAGCCATTACATTGGCTACTTCTAGTAAGGAGCCAGACAGCGCGGAAAAGGAGGTGGCAGGGGCCGCCCAGCACTTTGCTTTAACAAGAGTGACAAAGCCCAATATGTCAGTGGAGCGCTAGCCGCGCTGCCACACCCGGGGCGGAGCAGTCTTAGCCTGAGCCCGAACCATTTTGAATGTACAAGTCACTGAATAATGGTCGGACCAGAGTACTGGCTCAACCGATTGCATGGCCAACAAAGATTCATTAGCCATTACCAGGTCCAAAGTATTACCCATACTGTGAGTAGGACCCAGTACCAGTTGGTGGAGATCAAGATCCATCAGACTAGCAAAAAACAAGTCTAGCACTGAGACCCTAGGACAGATACATTTCACATTGAAATCACCCAGTAACACAAGATGAGTATATTTCAAATGGATAGCAGCCACAGGTCAGCTAAGGGTTCCAAAAAGCCAGCATAGGAGCCTGGTGGGTGGTAGATAAGCAAAAAATGACAAGGTAAAAGCGGGGAGACAACACATCTAAACAGCATAGCCTCCATCGTCAAGGAATGAGGACATTTGAGCTGTGTAACCAAGAGATCATGTCAAGACTCACACAAGAGGAGTAAGGGTACGACACCCTCTCCCGAACCACAGCAGACACATAGATTGACCCGTCCACCCGTGGTTGGCACGGGCTCCTGATTTAGAATCAGAAGGGGCCACATGGCACCCAATGGGGGGAGGAGGGATTAGAGAGAGGTTGTGGATAGGAAAGGGATATTAGGGAAACCGGGGAAACAGGGTAAGGGATGTTCTAGGAAAGGAACAAACTAATAGACATACACTCCTAACACCACCCTACTGAGTAACCTGTGAGCAATAATGCCTGTAGTCTTTAGTCATTTCCTACATGCACCTTTCTTATGTCTGTTTCAGCATCTAATTCCTACCGTGTACGTCCTTACACAACCTAATGCCTTAACAGGCTTAAGCATATGAAGCATATATATAACATGAAGCATGTACGTAAATTCATAGAGTAACACTTAACTTATTGCCCCACTGAGGTAGTACATGTAACATATAGCACACTGGGACATTGCCACACTTAGTCACTAAAGCAAGCGAGATGTAACATACATGGGAGTTGCTCCCTTCATGAATGAGACAAACATGTTAGGCAGAAACCTGTGCAGTTCCCTCTGGGACCACTGCAAACGATTTAGGACTACAGGTGTTTGGCAGTAAACCCACTTGGTAGCAGTCTGTACCACACAGATTCACTTGGTAGCTGTGGCTGAGCAGTCAGACTTCCCTCAAGAAGAGTTAGGCAGTATGTGGAGTATACAAAATACGGCAATCTACACAGTAGAACAAGCAAACACGGAACAAGGCTTCGGTGTAAAGATATATAGTTATTTATTTATAAAAACACATCTATGGAAAACACTCTGGCACTAATACGGCAAACAACTTCAATCACAATTACTATAAGTAAATCAATCCCCCTAACAATAGTTCGACAAGTCTAGGTTCAACGTCACCACTTATTTGCAGACAGAGGTGAATGCTTTAACCTAGATGGCACTCTAGTATTCGTTAGGACGGGAGAGAAAAGGCAGGTTATGAAATCGACTCGGTACCAACACTTTTACGAACAAATGCAAGGCAAGTAAGGCATGGTCTACTGTAGATCGCAAAGTTCAGAGAGAGAGGCAAGGCGATATGTCCCAAAAAGTATCACAGTGGAAATGCACTTCGAGTCTTTGTTGCAAATTGTTATAGAAAGATTGGACCAGTTCAGAACAGAAAGTTAAGAAGGCTTGGAGGCGACCCAATGGAGAGGTGAGGATTCAGACACCTCACGCTAACCGACACAAGGGATGCCAGGCGGACACGGTACCTTGTTTGTGGCGAGACAGCTCCGGCGGGGGCAGTTGTTCCTGGTGGTGGATGCACGTCGGGGCTTCGCCAAGAGAAGAGATGATCTCGTCGTCGAAGGAAAGTTGAAGATCGTTGCACCACCAGGGAAGAGACCAGCCGCGGAGTGCTCCGACACAAGGCACCACCTTTTGGTCGCGGTACAGGGGTTAGTGGCTATCCGGTTGCCGGGGTGCACTGCACGGGCAATTCGACCACTGCATCCTGGAACGAAGAAAAAGCAAAGGGGACTGGTTGTTCCCACCAGTCAGGGGAAGAGACTCTCCGGCGGGGAGATCTCCTCTGTCGTCGGGAAGTGGTGAGTCGGTTCAGCAGGACTCCACCGGACGTGTCGTCGTTGCAGGTCAGCTCAGCTTTACCCTCGTCGGATTCTTAGGTCCTGTGGTGACTTCTCCAGATCCAGTCCCAAAAGCCCTGCTTTTATGCAGAAAACCCCCATTCATTCAGCCTAGCTGTCAATCAAAACACGCTAAGTGGTGAGCGGGGTGGCTCACCACTTGGGCCAATCACACCAGAGTGCGACTTGAGTTGGTAAGGCAACTAGTCCAGGGTGCGTAAACCCCCTCCACACCCCCTGTGGTACCCAGACAGAATGGCACCACTTTGGAGGACTTCTGTGTAGAAACCCGCCAAAAGTGGAACAAAGGGCTCAACCTTTGGTTTAGGAGTCACAGAGACGAACACAGACGCCATTTTAAAAATCGAGTTCTGGCAGAAAATACCAACCGATAGATTTATTTAAGATAAATAAACCGGTGGTATGTTAGAGATTAACGAGAAAAAGTATTAACCTCCAACAATGGGAAGAATCCCATTGGGTTATATTCGGGGTCGAATATAACAAGTAGTTTCCACTGCCACCAGCCAAAACTCGACGAGGGGGGACGGGACAGTGCCCCCTCGAATAACAGACCCAGGAGTAATCGAATTACCCCTATTAGTACGTCCACAATAGGATGGTTTGTACTAGTTCTGTTAGTAAATTTAGGTCTAGTAAAGCCAATGGTGACTTTACATGCCCGGGGAGACAGTAGTCAGTCCCTGGGTATGGAGTCTATGGTGGGGATCCTCTAGGACGCCCCGGTGTTACGGCACGGAGGGTGCGTTGTAACACACATAGCAAAACATATGAGACCCTATGGAGTAAAAGACCCCATAGCCCATAGAACACATTGACATTCAAAGGAATTAACCACATTCATGTCCAAGAGTGGGAAAAAAAGAGTCTCACTCTTGGCAGGATGGAAAAAAACAAACTCCAGAAATCCAGCAAAGCTGCTGGGGGACTCACTAGGTTAGGAAATAAAGCCTAAACAGAGAATTATCCCTAACAAAACACATGGCCCTGTGGGCAAGCAGAAGCAAACATAAATGGCAAACATAGGAGAGGAAGTCTTCTTGCTGCCTGTAATGCTCCCTAAACAAACGTGAAGCTGAACGTACAGTTTAGGCAATTATGAATGCAAGTTTCATACTGAACGAATCTGCGTATCATGTCATTTAAATCCACCAACAAGCCTTATGCCCACTGATTTCACATGCTTATTAGCCTACAGCAATGCGGGTGCACCATACATCACAACATGCCCTTATCAGATTTTCCAGCACTTAACTGATGGCCCGGGCCTCCCATGGGAAAAGACCCAGACCAAACGTAGCAGCGCGTTGAATCACAGGACAGATTTCACTTTCCGCAGCCCGGAATGAATGTGATCAAGCATTTTTTGGTGTTCCTCCGATCTCCAAAGTTCCTCCTGAAAGTCACCGTGACCGCCCGTGCTGCATACCCTCAATAAGCCACACCTGCGCACGGCAGCCAGCGGTTGAAATAGGAATTACAATCAGCCATCAGCTGTTCATATGCACAAAGCACGAATTACTACAGTTTCCCCCCAAGCCTGCTGGGAACTGTAGTCTCTAGTGCCCCATACCTTTCCTGGCTGCTCTCCAGCCCCAATTCCTGACAGATCAGATTTAAAAATCAACATAACCCCATTCCCAACTCGGGGTGGGAGGTGGTCTGCATTTATAATTCTATAATCCTCGGGTATTGCCTGCACCAGAGCCGGAGCTGAGCCCCCCTGGAGCCAAGTCTCAGTAAGGCAGGGAACAGCGGGGCAGCGGTCAGATAGAAGATGGTGAACATCGGCCGCATGTGCCGGCAGGGATTTAGTGTTAAGCAACATCATATCAGATCAGTAGGCTTTTGTACCGTTAGAGCCTGCTTCTGTGAGTACAATGGTGTGGCAGATTTGAACACAGCCCTCCACAACAGGAAACAAAGTATTTGAGGGAGTTAGGGACAAAAGTGCTTCCCTAGAGTATAATGTCTTCTCATCCTGCACATCCGTTGCACGGACGGGCACAGACAGGCTTGCACGGGCATGTGAGCCAGCACATATGTCGCCGAGCCCTCCTATGAGAGAGGCAAAGAAACGCCCACTTTAGAAGTGAAAAGAGGACTGGCCGCCAAATGCAGTGTCCTAAGGTACGAAGTAAAGTGTCACAGTATTATAAATCAAACAGTAGCAATCGGTTAACTGACAGTAATTAATCTAAAAACACACGCAGAGTGATTTTAAAAGCAAAACATTCAATGCCAGAAACCATACTTGCATGGTTACAAGTAAAATAGAAAACCCCAAGAAATTCGCCAGTTATGGTAAGCTAAACAACCATAACTCGCACCACCACCGTGAACTTCTAGGACTAACAGCCACAATTTCGAAGATGACATTGCAAATGTCATTGATGACATTGCTGATGACATGAGATATGTGGGCCACTTGTTCTTGTTCACTGACATGTCTAGGCCAGTAGTTTTTCTTCAATGACAGTAAGAATTGTATAATTGAAAAGGTGCTTTATATCTAGACGTTAACCTTGTCCTACATTGATAAGGTATTTTCTTTAGGGTATACCCTCAGCTAATGCTCCACATACATGGGGAAATAAGCACACCTCAAACACACAATTCATTTGTATATACATAATGATGAACTCTAATCTCATTATCATTTTCTAGTGATGCTCTTTCTTTGATCTTTACTTGAGTTTCCCTGTATGTGCCTCAGATTCCTATGGATTGCAGCTTTTAATATGTATGTGTTGTACTAACACATGTGTGTAGTAAGTCCTGTATTGTTAGCTATTAATTCCAAATTTAACATTAGACAACACTCTGATAGCCTTGCATTCATTTTTGTAATGACCAATATTACCAGATAAAAAATACGGTACTTCTGTGGTGCATGCTGCACATATATTCTATGTGTATGTATTATTAGGTTGTTTTATTAACAAGAACACTCCAATATAACATTTTGTTTAAATGAGTACACGTTTTAATATATTAAGTTTTTCATGAGACCACTCCCGATCATCCCTCATATATTGCTACCAACATTGTAAGCACAAGCCCTTGTACAGACTTTTCATCCAAATTAATTTGATGTGTGATGTCATCAGTGATGTCATCAATGCCATTTGTGATGTCATCTTTGATGTCCTGGTTGTTAGCAGTGCACGCTAGTGGCGCGAGTTATGGTTGCTTAGCTTGCCATAACTGGCGAATTTCTGGGGGGTTTCGATATTACTTGTAACCATAACGTCCCTTTAACAACATGTTTTCCTCTGAATTTCTTAGGCTTTTATTAGTGCAACTTAAACATAACAACCCTTTAACAACGTTGTTTCACTGAATTGCGTAGGTTTTTAACTGTGCACCCTAATTTCCTACAAGTTACTTATACCTATTTTTAAAGATTACACCTAAAAATCACACTCAGCCCCAATGTAGCTGCTCCAATGTAGCTGCTCCAGAACCTGCCGACAGTATGACAGAAATGGCAAACACACTAAAGTGGCTAGTAGAAAACATTCCCAAAGAAGAAATGAGTGATGCTGAATCTCTAATAGTAATCAATGCATCTGTCAATATAAACAAATAATGTAATTTATACAGACCTCATTGAAATAATAATGTCTTCTTTTCTTATAGTACATAGTTTACATGAAGAAACTACAGCACATATTAATTATGGAGAATCCCAACATTCAGAAAGGCAATCCCAATCCCCAACTGTACAAAATCAAATCATTACGTTGTCTTCAAAATTGGATGAACTTAGCAATGACTTTAAAGTAAACTTCGAATTATGTTAAAAATAATTTTATTAGAAATGTTGATTATCACTGTCCTACTTGTAGCTTGCCCATTGCCCCCAACAATCACCCTAATCAAATTCATAAAACATAATTCAAATACGGTTTGATGAAACATCTCTCCCTCCCTTCCCCAATGTTGACGTTATAGAAATTCCAAATTCTCCCATTTATATTTCCCATTCCTATACCCCCACCCTATTCATAAATGCATGTATTGTTTAATACTATAAATATCTTGTATATAATTCTGTCATACTTTTTTTTAAACCCCAATGTTCAGGGTCCATTTAGCCAGTGGGTGACGTTTGCGGAGATCATGCCATCTCCTGACATATCTGGTCTCACATGACACACTTTTCATTAGTTTGCAGACAACACGCCTGATCACGGTCCTCAGTGCGCATGCACCATGCGGCTCCTGCCCACCGAGGTCCACGGACACATGGCAACATTGCGGACGTCCCTGGACATCATCATGTGAACTCGCCCAATGCCGTGTGATGACGTTTCCGTGAATGGTGTCCATGCTCTGTGAACATTTTAAAACTGCTATTTCTGGACGATCTAGGAAGTTTCAAGTTGAAGGTTTACCCTTCCAGAGCTCCTAGAACTATTCTTAGTTGATCTCTCAACTTTTTACAACTTTCCAAGGCATATTTTTGACTCTGTAATCCACAGACAGTCGCAAGTTCTGTGCATGGTTCCTCTGGAGGGACCCACCCATTTCTTTTGTCATTCTCAATCTGGCAGTCCAGGATAGACACCTGCTTTGCAGACCATATTCAAGACCTTCTTGTAGACCTACTATTTTACTTCTAAATTGTATCAGTCATGACCATCCCTCCTCTCCATGGGCCACCACCTGGTGGAGGGCCGGGACAGAGGAACAGGTGCGATGATGCAGAGGTGGATCAAGAGGACCAGGAAGATGAGGAAGAGGAAGTGCCTACCTCTAGCACCCAGAGAGAATCATGGGTATGGCAGATCTTTAAGATGGTAGGGGGGAGGGGTACCAAAGACTTGGGCTGCCTGTGTTGAATGCACTGATTGTGCAATTATACTCAGTAACTGACAATGCGGGCAGTGCTCTTTTGGTACCTCAGGGAGTAGTAGGCTGTCTTCCTCTACCACATCTTCCTCAAATACTCCTGCCACCACACAGGCTACTCCTTTGGGGCAGAGGATTCCACCAGCTGCCTTACAGTCCATACACAAAGATGTTGTTCCATATCTTTCCAGGACAGCAGTTCTATGAATGTACTGAGACAAAGTACTCTGCAGGGGGGCGCAGCTTCGAAGTGACTTCGAGGCTGCTGTCAAGGAGCATGAGAAGCACTGCCCCCTTCCTTAGATTTAAGGTGTCAGGGACATGGGAAGGCTTGGAGCAGGATCCAGACTAGGTAGTAGGATACTCAGGCATGGGAGATTACTGACGGTGGCATGGGTTTGGGGAAAATGTAAATTGTTTTCATTTTTCCTTAATGGTCTTTCTCAGATATCTTCAGATTTCTATGCTCAAAATAGAGGATTTCGCTCTGACCCAGGCCAAGCTGGAGGGTCAGATCTGCAGTGATCTAATTTGGAATGTTGAGGGCAGATTGGATATTCAGACTGTTTCCAACTGTCTTTCATCAATTTTCCTGGAAGTGTCCAGACCTGCATTGATGAATGTCTTCATTGAGGCCTAATTGTAGAAGGAACTTGAAGACTTTGAAGCTGAAGACGTTTTGGAGGAAGAACTGCTGCAGAATAGAAAATATTGGTGGAAGTACAGTCCTTAGGAGAGCCTTCAGCTCTTGAAGTTTGAAGTTCAAATATTAGCTTAGTCAAGGGCGTAGCTGGTCAGCTGCAGGCAAGAAACTGTGACGTTTGGTGAATTAGTGTTTGGACTGTGTAAATCTGTAAATATTTAAAAGGAAGGCATTCTGAAAAGTGAGCTCAGAAAACTACATCTGCTCTTGTATAAGCAGTGCCTATTGCATGCTGCAAACATGTCACAGAGGTTTCAGAAAAGCCTCCAATATAATGTTAGTTTCCTGCGGCGTATGTTAACATTGCCCTGAGGCTTCAAACTGAACTACTGTCTGACCGCAGCTCTGGGTGAGAGACGCAGTAAATTATTGAAAGTCAGTCGCTAGCGGTAAAGACTTATATGTTCAATGAGATATCTGATTGATGTCAGATACTCTCTGATGAAAGATTCAGTTTGGCACCTTCTGGCCATCAACAGAGAAGAAGGGTTTCTTTGAAAGTGTTTGTGCGCAGTGAAGCGACGTTGGCCATTTTGTTTTTTGGAACTCTGGAAATTGTAGTTAAGGTTCCTTTTTTATGCACATCAGAAAAGTAGTTTTCTTAGCTTAGAGGAAAAACTTGCAATGCTTCATTTGTATTGTAGAACAACAAATTTCCAGAAGAGTTGCTATCCCAGAAAAGAAGTTAAGTTTACAGCAAGCATTTCAGAAGGCAAAGAAATAGAATTATGAGCAACTAGCTGGTGACAGGAAAGTACACTACCCTGTAATGTATTAACTAGTTGAACTCAATTGAGAAAGATAAGAACATAGGCATACATGGGAAGAACAGTGAATGAAAATTCAGACAAGTGCAAATAAGCTAGCACACATCTGTTAGAGTCAGATTTGGGTACATTATTTTCAAACTCCTATGCAAGGGCACATCTTAGGAGTGTAATCCTCTGAGCTGGGTGCAGAGGAAACACCAGATGCAAGGAAAGAAGTCAGAAGAGCTCCTGTGTTGTTTGTAATTTTCTCCACTTCCCCTTTCACCTCGGGCTGACCTGTAATGCACAGTGTGTATATAGACTGCAGGTGCAGAGCAGTCAGAGAGAGACTGTGGGTTTCAGCAGCTCCCACAGAAGACAGGAAATTTGGACCCAGACATAAGGCATGCCCAACACCTTCCCCTCACCAGCTGCACCTCCAGATCTGTGGTTGTGCCTCTTACCTTGCTTCCCTCCTCGCTCGCACCTCCTTGCCTCTTATGAAAAAAAAATACAAAATAAAAAAATACCAAAAACAAGTGTTCCTTTTGGAGCCACCTTCCACAGTTAAAAAATAGAACAAAAAAAATTATCATATAGACTCCATCTGCTTTACATTTTTCAGTAAAGTAGTTAGACTCAATAAGATTCTCCAACATTTCCATTAGCATTTTGTACTATGCTAATGGAAATAATGGACAGTTGTATACTAGAGATAAAGAAAAAAGGACAGGAACTATTTTCTATCCCAAATACATTTCTCTAGCATACAAAAAGTACCATAACTTCCTAAGTACCTTTTGTAGCCTACATAATCCCTGAACAGTATAATAGTCTGCTGACACCTGGAAAATTCCAGGCAGACGGTTCGGGGGGTTTAAAACCTTTTTCTGTTTTTACTTTTTATTTACTACAGGAACTAACAAATACTTCACTACATATTTCACATGTTCACAGAAACTGTTTCAATGTATTTTGAAGATTCAAAAGAAAAATCTGATTACTAACATCAGTCAAATCCACTACATCTCTTTGAAACTTATTCACACCATCAAACTTGATATTTTCATGTTAGAAGATGCCATTCCTAAACCATGTAAAAAAACACATAAACCTTTAATGACATGCTGCATAGCTTTTTCCATTTGTGGACAAAACAATTTGGGACGTCTCCATATTTGCCTTTGATTGATTTTGTGGGAAAAAAATCTTTGCAGCTGGAAACAGTTCCATTTGGCTTTTCAACATATCCTTCATAGCAAACTGCAAGGATACTGCAGTCACATACCCCGAACTGTTGCCTCCACAATGCACAATAATGATGCCTGGATGTTCAAAGTGAGTGATACTTTTACAGAATGGTAACAAATTTGCCCAGTTTATCCCAAAAATTGTATACCACAAAACTTCCACTTCTTCCAATCCAATAGTAGCAGAGATGCCACGGGATTCAGAATGAACCTCCAATGAATGGATCCAAGAATATTCCACCATCCACACACTCTGCTTCTTCATAGCCATAGCCATAGCCATCTTCACTGCACACAAGAAATAAAACACTGGCTACCCTGTCTTCCTGTACACCACAACCACAAAACCTGATTGGTTAATCCTGTGATTTCCGCAGAAGTCTGCGACTGTCAGCAGTCTCTGCAATCCCCTTTCCATGCCAGGCATCTTTAAAAGACCCAGATGGCACGTGTGGGTTGGCGGACTACCGCAGTCTCTGCCGATGCGATAGCACTGGCCAGCCCTTCTATCCTTTTTTACTTTTATGTTTGTAACACTCCCTCATTGGCTGCTTTCAAACAGTCACACATTCATCCACTAATCACGTCCAAACACTTTACATGTAACCCTGTAATCTCAGTTCAACACTTCGGATAAACTCTTGAACTCTCAGAGTACATGTCACCTGTTAGTCACAAATGAATGTGTCGAAGTGACAAGCATTCCCCCTAACTGTTCATTCACAACTCACACATAAAAATCGAGTACCACACCTAAATATTTAGAATATTTATTTTTGTAATTACTGGCATGTAATTGCTGATTGTTTTAGGTATAGTGCTGAACATCATAGGTTACAAGGTAAAGCAATATAAATTTGCACAAAAACACAAAAGCAAGTTAAACTTCTTGCACATACGTCTAAACAGATAACATAATACAGTTACTACTGTTGATACATGAAAAGAATGACAGGGGTCATATCACATGAACAAGTGAAACAAGTATACATAATGTATATTGGTACAAAACAGTGAAAGAACATTTGTGACACTGTGGTTGGAAAATGTTTGTCTACACCAGGATGTTTCGGCCATATATAAGGGCTATGTGGGACTTTCCCTTCTTAGGGCCTTCGTCAGGACGAGGAAGACAGTGTTGTCAGGATGTTCCAACGAGACACGAACGAGTGCCTCTACAGGTACCAATTGACTGCTTTGTAGTTTGTGCAGCAGATCATACACACGGGCTGCATCATGTAATAACAGCAGCCTGCTAATTTGACTCTGTGCCCTCAGTTTAGGATATGTTTTTTCTGGATCTAGTCCAGTGATATATGTGATGTGAGCGCAATTCCACTGCTACCTACGCGTAGGTAAGCGTGTGTGCACTTTGTTGTTTGTCTCTCACATTGTATTCGCACTACTAAGCAGTGCAATTTTGGAATTGTATAGAACACAACACTCAGCTCTCCTATCAAAACCTTTTCCCCCTTTTTAAAAGGTGTCCATTGTGACCGTGATCAATGGGACATTGCTGGTCTCTGAACTCTCCCCCCTTATTTACGCCTGTGGCCTCAATCAAGCCCCACAGGTAAACGTTGTCCACCAGCCACATGTGAGACACTGAGTCAATCAATCACAGACTGTAACCATGCTTTTGGCACTCCCCTTACTATATCTCATTCATCATTTCAGCACTATCTGAACATCCTGACAACACTGTCTTTCCCATCCTGATGAAGGCCCTAAGAAGGAAAAGGCCCACATAGCCCTTATATATGGCAGTAGACAAACATTTTCCAACCACAGTGTTACAAATGTTCTTTCACTGTTTTGTACCGATATACATTACGTATACTTGTTTCACTTGTCCATGTGATATGACCCCTGTCATTCTTTTGATGCATTGACAGTAGTAACTGTATTATGTTATCTGTTTAGACGTATGTGCAAGAAGTTTAACTTGCTTTTGTGTTTTTGTGCAAATTTATATTGCTTTACCTTGTAACCTATGATGTTCAGCACTATACCTAAAACAATCAGCAATTACATGCCAGTAATTACAAAAATAAGTATTCTAAATATTTAGGTGTGGTACTCGATTTTTATGTGTGAGTTGTGAATGAACAGTTAGGGGGAATGCTTGTCACTTCGACCCGTTCACTTGCATTTTTGTTAACCATGGAGCCCTCCTGGGCAGAATAGGGTTGTTTTTCCAGGAGGTCTTGCTCATAACCTGTTAGTCACAGCCACCTGCATCAAAAACTACTGTGAAACTCTCAAGATTTCTATTTGCAGAATCAACAATATCTACATTTAACAAAACATAGTACAGGTAAGTATATATATTTTTAAAGTCATATTTTAAAACACCTCTGTAAATATATATATATACACACTTATGGAGGAAGTTTGTAGCACTTCAAAAAACCCTCAACAACAACATGTAGCACAATAATCCCTGCACACAAGACCAAGCCGCTTGCTCAAAAAAGTATTTTTATTTCATTACAAAAAGTCTCATGCAACCAACGCTGCCTAATGGCTTAAAAAGGGTAGGCATCTCTCCTGCCTCCCTTACTGACATACAGGTTATAAAGACACTCACCCCACCAGGGTGGAAACCGCCACGCGTTCTGCTTGTGTACCAAGCTTCCTCAGGCTTTTTTTCCCTTATACGTGAGAACACCTTCCTTTTGTAAAAACAGGCGCAGAACCGGCATTGGTATTAGGCTCCTCCACCTTGCTTTCGTTTTACCGATCATGTGATCGCAAGAGGCTGGGATTGCTAACGTGCAAAGCTGCGGCCATCTATGAAAGGATTCATGATCCATATATCTAAGTTAGTACTGTCCCCATATCAGCTAAATACTGTTTTGGAGAAATACAAAAGCACAGGGGAGAGGCTGCCTACCATACGCCAGAACCTGCCTCCTGACACCATATTAAAAATTGTGATAATGTGTTCATGTGCGCCAGTGCGCAGAAATATATAAAAATGGTTCGGTTTCATCCCACATGATGAAACTATCGACCATTTCACTCCATGGCTTAGAATGCCTTAAGCAAAAGCCAGAGATGAGCGCAGCGCATTTCCTTTCTTAGGTATTTAGTCACATGACCTACCTCTAAATATATTGTACCTTAAAGGCGCCTCATCCTTATTCTTAGACAAGGCAAACAACATCAATCTGCATAGACCTCGGCATATTCTAGACACAACAGTCTCACAAAATACCATGTTGGATAACAGGCAAATAAGTGCATAGTGCATCTATTGCAGTAATATCTCCATAATTAGAGCATAAATTGTAGTAAAGTGCCAGTGCAAAATCATGGAATCAAACATGTCTCACATAAATATATGATTCAGCCATACAGGTTGATTAAAGTGCAAGTGCAAAACCACATCGTCTCAAATGTCCTTTCATAAATTCATTGTAGAAACACAAACATTTCCGGGTCGATGTTTAGTCCCAGGGGTCTCAGTGTGTCAAGTTTGCAAATTTATCTGGCTTCTAGCTGTCGCAGTTTGAGTTCTCAATTGCCCAGTCTCTTATGAAGTGGAATATGGGCAAGCCCCAAAAATGACATAGCTTTTACCTCACCTTTGTGTTTTTCAATAAAATGTCCCGTCAGGGGGTTGGTGAGGTCCCCATTTTTTATCGCTCTGTAGTGCTGAAGTATGCGTAGTTTGAGAGCTCCTATTGTCGATCCAATGTAATGTAACCCACATTCACATGTAATAGCATATACTACAAACTTGGTGGTACATGTGATTTTGTGTTTATATCTCCATTTTAAGCCATTACAGCTAGTAAAGGGTTTCTTGGAAACAAAATTACACATTTTACAATTTGCACATTTCCAAAACCCTCCAGCTTCTTGTTTCATAAAATGACTATCAGGCATGATTTTATCTGTAATCACCATGCTGGGGGACAGAATAGTTTTCAAAGTGGGAGCTTTACGATAAGCAACACTAGGGACAGTGTTCAGTACTTTAGTGAGATCGAGATCTGTCAGAAGTACATTCTAATGTTTACTCATTATTTTTTTGATGTTACTAGCCTGATGGTTAAAGTTAGTGACAAATCTGATGTCATCTTTCTCAACAACTTTATGTACTTTAAACAATTCCGTTCTTTTAATATCTTTAGCTTTGTCAAAGCAATCAGCCACAACCTTCCTCTTATATCCACGATTAACACATCTTTGGCCTATATATTGGGCTTCCTCTAGGTAATTCAATTCAGTGCTGCAGGCCCTCTTAGCTCTCAGGAACTTTCCATAAGGGATCGAGTTCTTGAGGGCTATTGGGTGGTGGCTTAGAGCATGAAGTGTGGAATTGGAACTGGTTTCTTTACGAAAAAGTTTAGTGGTCAATTTGTTATCGACAACAGTAAATTTCACATCTAGAAAGACTAATTCCTTTCTGTCATGAACTGATGTAAGTTCAAGATTCAAATTGTTCTCATTCAACATGTTAACATAGGCATGTAATAGTTCTTCTGTCCCATCCCATATTAGAAAGAGATCATCTATAAAGCAGTACCATACCACTGTATGTTTAGTGAACTCTTCTCTTTCTTCAGCCCATGCTATCTGTGACTCCCACCACCCCATATATAAGTTGGCGTAGGTGGGGGCCATACATGACCAGATAGCCGTGCCTTGGGTTTGTTTGTATATCGAAGCCACATGCAAAAAGTAATTGTGTTCCAGACAAAACTGCAACATTTCCAAAAGCATGTCATTGTGTTGTCTATGACTGATGGATCTGGTGTCAAGATAGAATTTGCACGCCTTAATGCCAGCTGGATGCTTAATGGAAGTATACAATGAGACCACATCTAGGGATACCAACAGATATCCTGGTTCCCAGTTGATGTCATGTAGCTTCATTAGCAAATCCGAGGTATCTCGTATGTGTGAGCTAAGACTCGTCACGAATGGCTGCAAAAAGTGATCTAAAAATTTCGAGGTGTTTTCAAGGAGACTACCCACGGAAGAAACTATAGGACGACCCGGAGGGTCTACAAGACTCTTATGAATTTTGGGATTAAAATAAATGAGTGGCGTAACAGGAAAAGGATTCTTCAAGAACCAATATTTTTCATCACTGATTAAGTCATCATCACACCATTTACGTAGCACTTGATTATCTACCAGCACATAGTTCCTGATCACACTCAATTGCCTCTTAGCTTCTCTGTTGTAGTTTTCCCTGTCCATAATCACTATCCCACCTCCCTTATCAGAAGGGCGTATAACTATAGAGTGGTCATTCTTCAGATTCTCCAGTGCTTTATATTGCGTGAAATTAAATTCCTGGAGATTGAAAGTATCCTACTGGACAGATTCTTCAGGTCTTGCATAACAAGACTCTCAAAAGTGTCAATTGGTCCACAGGCAATATTCGGACAGAAGATGGATTTAGGTTTAAGATGACTGGGACATGCTATATCTGTAAGTATCCCAAATTGTTCTTCTAATGTAGAATTGTCTATTGTCTGTGTCATCTCATCTTCTAATACACCTTGCTGTTCCATATTGGCTAAACAGATCAAGCTCACCATATCTTTATCTGTGAGGGGGGATATTTCTCTAGTAGGCTTATCCTTAATGTTGGATCCCTCATTGACCTTAGTAGCATAAAATTTAGTCAATTTGAGTTTTCTCAAGAATTTATAGAGATCCACCCTAGTTGAGGTATAGTCATAGCTGTACGTAGGGCTAAAGGATAGGCCTAAAGATAGTAGTGATGTTTCCTCATTAGTAAGAGTTCTATTCGAAATATTGAAGATCTTTAATCGTAAGTTTGCTTGCCTCTCGGCCTTCCCCTCGGTTTGTTTCCAGAGCGTGTGCCCATGCTGGGTGGGTTGTTTGTGTTGGCACCCCCTCCTTGTCTTGTTTTTCCTGCTTTTCCTGCTGTGCCTCTTCCTTGTCTGGATGGCTGGCCTCTCCCCCTCTTTTCCATTCTGCTGTCTAAGTGGTTTGAATTCTTCTAAAAAGTTGAGCCTTTTTGATGAAGGCCCAGCTGTGTCTGAGATCTCGATATCAGAGCTACTCGGTTCTTCTGGTGTAGCAGCTGTTGGTTGACTGTTGGTGGCAATTTGTTCCAGTCTACATTTGATGGGGGCATCAAAACGTTTGGCGAATGTATATATTCTGCCCTGTTCATAATCTAAATGACCACGTTTATGCTGTTTTCTCATTCTGATCTCACATTTAACAAAACATAGTACATGTAAGTATATATATTTTTAAAGTCATATTTTAAAACACCTCTGTAAATATATATATATATATATATATATATATATATATATATATATATATATATATATATATATATATATAATACTTTGCAATCTTTCTCATTACATCCCTTATAGTGCCACCATTCTCCACCTTCTCACACATATGTGTATACTGCCAAAGTATCTATATAGACACTTCTCCTTCCATATAAAGTACTGTTGTTTTCCAACCACTTCTACACTCCACCATACACTGCTTAACTCACAAGCTGCCATTGCATAACCACTAGGCCACTATTTCCCTATTCTTTAAAAACACTGCAACACATTACAAATACATTGCACCACGAACACAGCACTTCTCTTATTAAAAGCACACACATTGCCCTACTGCAAACACAAACATTTTTCATACATTTTTACATGAAGCCAGACTTTGCTGCACAACTAAGACTATTGCATATTAGCCCTACAAGAAACTTTCCTGTGCTGCAAAAATAACCTAGATATGCATCTTCTTTAGACACCAATTTTTACCCTGTTACTTATAATGTCCCACACAGCAACTGTCATAGTCCAATTGTTCTAACAACATAGTTAATATTCTTTGATACACCACCCATAACACAACTATATTAACTATTTTTCCCAACAACCCTTCCTACCTTTATAAATAAAAGCCTCTCTTAATAAAAGTACTTCACCATTACCACATATACCAACTAACTTTCTTTTACAATTACAGGAAAAAAGAATATTGACAAAGACAGCCAAGAAGAAAGAACACTCTTCACATCCTACAAAGTAAGTACATTGATATAGCATGCATATCTCTCTAATTGTAGCAACGTACTTTCACTATATATATCGGTATTCTTTTCTACTCATAAATATTGTATTTCACTCTTACTCATTCTATTGTAGTATTCCCACTATTTCTAATCATATCTAAACATTGCTCTTTATTCAATACATCACCAATTCCTTACTACCTAAAAAGACATCAATTTCTCATCAACTACTATACCACAGTTTAATTTCCGTACTCATCCATACCCCTATCCATGTGAGGTCATAATTCCAAACCAACAACTTGCACACTCTTTGCATTCCAAATCACTATCACACATTAGCACAAACACACACTTTCTCACCCCTTTTCAATTACACCCACACAACCCTCATCACCCCATTATAACAACCACTGTTTTCTTCAAAACATCATAATATTCCTACTTATTCAATCACACCACCACTCCCTACATTCTACTATCAATAGTTTATTACCCATTCCCTATCACGTAAATGTACTTATTTTATACAACACTACCCAAATTCAATCTCATATTTACCCAAGCCCATCACAACTATACAGCCTCTTACTCTTACAACCTTCACCAACCACACCTATAATCCCACTACACAATCACACACCACTCTTTTAATATGTACAATAACACCCACACACCCATGCATATTACATGCATGTACATTCCAGAACTTTCAAACCCAAACTTTCTTTTTTCCCAACAGACAGAACAGAATGTCTACTAAAAACCAACTGCATAGAACACAAAGAAAAAATAGAGCTTATAAAAATAAAAACAGCTATATAGACATCCACCTCTAAAGCTATTTATAGAAAATATTAAACAGAATTGCTAGTAACCTCACTCAGCAAAACTAAAGCAGCCACCACAAAAGTAAGGGCTCTCTTGCAAAAACTAAAAGTGAAAAAAGATGTACATACAAAAGCAAACGTACTAATGAACCTAACGCTATATCTAACAATGTTAACGTAGTCACAGTAAAGCATTCCAAATAATCAATTTTACAAAAGAAATTTCACCATAGAGTTCTTAAAAATCTTAGAAAGACAGTTAAAAAGTCATCATTTACCCATAAAAACTACAGCAGAAAACGAATCCTCGCAGCTCTAATTGACAGCGCATTTACACTAATGAAAAAGTTTATATTAATTTTAAACAGAATGAAACCAAACCACTAACTAAATAAATCAATAAATTACAAAAGGTACTTCTTAACATATGTAATGTCAATATAGATACCTTTTAAACTTCGGTGAAGGTGAATGGATTTACACAAGTAACACAGAACCATATTTCAATGAAGATGCTTATAAACAAGAACAGAAAACCCCAATTGCCATAGACAATAATGGCTAAGGGCAAGAAATGGTATGAGACACCATTATGGCAAAAGAAACCCTTATAGATAAAACCTCCCTAACAAACTTTCAACCAAATGTTCCTTTTTCCCAAACAAACTTTCCAGTGTACAAATGGATGTGCAGCTCAATATGTAACATATGCCAAAAATCCTTCCAATTTTTATGACAATTCCTCAATCACTTTGTGAAACTAAAAGATAAAAGTAGAATAAAATCTTTACAAACCATGGACTCCTGCGCAGTACACATCCACGCTGGACTGCAAGGACATTCATTAGCCTGCATAAAGTTTGTGTCTATTGTCGAAGAACTTTGTATAAAAAGAGCACAAAAAAGCAGATATGGCCTACAGAATAGAGGACAATGAGGAATCCCAATGGTTCCAATTAGCTTTGCATCTAACAACATAACTGACACTGCAATAGTTTGCACATACTGCAATACAAAGCTTGACAATACCAAATTCCATCACGTGCTCTCTCTAATAATTTCCCACTTCCACAAGCTCTCCAACAACTTTTATGAGAGCATTATATTCCAAACAGCACACCCATTTCAAGCTATAATGCGCCTTCAGCCGAAAACATCCAAATTGCCTCCATCTGAGTTACGAAAAAGGCATTTGTGGCAAAGTAGTATATATGCCATTAGATCTTAAAGACAATTTAGAAACTCTAGGAGTACAATGGCCAATCGATCAATCTTTGATTGTATTAGTTAATGTTGTACCAACAAAAGACAAAAGAAATTGGCAACAACTAGTCGACTTAAACAAACTTAGACAATCCCTACAATGGGCCTCATTACGACCCAGGCGGTAAGTTACCGCCTGGGCCGTGACTTTACCACCATGGCGTAAACTACGTTTACGCCATGGTGGTTGGCGGACTTACCGCCCCATTCCGACCTTGGCGGGGCGGTAAGTCCCCAATCCCCATTTACACTTCCCCATTCCCATTTTTGCCCCATAGGGCATAATGGGAGTGGGGAAGGCGTTAATTACGCCACCGTAAATTACGGTGGCGTAATTAACTCCATGGTCCCTTAGAGCCATGGATTTTAACACCTGCTAAAAGCAGGTGTTAAATCCGCCATGGCGCTAAGGGACCTCGTAATTGGCGGTAAGGGGTCGGCGCAGCTAACGCTGGCGTAAACCCCTTACCGCCAGGGTCGTAATGAGGCCCAATATCTTTTAAGAAAACAATGAATACTACAAAGATATAAACATAGAGGAAAACTTAAGAGAAACCACCCAAATAATTTGAGATTCACTACAAACTGGCCAATTTGAACATGTAGGTTCTGTTACTGCAGCCAACACGTTAGAGCTGTATACAATTCACCTACTACACTCGAGAAACACCGCAGATGATGCAATAGAACCATGCCAAATGCATCAAGCCAAAGGATCTCCAAGGAGCATATGGGAGAAAAGTGTAGAAACACATTATTTTCCTTAGTGCATCAGAATATCACTCTTTGCAAATGTATTCTGAAGACCCAGGATTCAAATAAAATATAAAATACACATTCCACCTCCTTCAAAAGTGAATTAGCAACTATATGTGATGGAGTTGCACACACATTAAAAACAGGCTCGCATTTTTTAAACATGTCTGCTACCCACCTGCTTCAAAAGATAACAGACAAAGATGAAGTTTTGCAGTCAAGTATCACAAATCTCTTGGCAAACATGTGTGGTACAAAAGAGTACTAGTTCCAACGTTGCGCTGATGTACGTTGTATGCTAAGGGACCTAGGCCCACCCGCAGTTTGTTACTTTAAGTTGTGCAGAATACGCATGGGATGACTTGCATAACTTCTTACGCAGTGCAAACCAAAATAAAGAGGGAATATATATAAAAACACCAGGACGACTCTGTTCTCTTGATCCTGTCAATTTATCAAGGTACTTTCACCATTGTTTCATTGACATGATGCACTTCATCTGCAATAAAACTACCCCTCCACTCAGAGAAGTGCAACACTTCTTTTGGAGAAAAGTATATCAATCCAGAGGAGCACCACATATCCACATGCTTTTGTGGATAAATAATGCTCCCATATTTGGCCATGACAGTGATGCCACTGTTTTACAATGTATTGAAACATACATTACCTGTGACATCCCTTCAGAAACCACACATAGTGACCTATGTACACAAATCCTATGCTTCTAAAAACATATGTGTGGCAAAAACTGCAGACATCGATATAAAAACAAAGGTAAATACTGTACCAAATGTTGCTGTGGCTTCCCTAGACCAGTTTGCACAAAAGGACAAGTAAATAGTTTGATGTCATCTGTTAGACACATTGTAAAAGGAAAAACCCCTAAAAACAGATACAACATTAAAAGCAAAAAAGCCTCCAAGTACATCAATGATTACAATGCAATCATTACCCTCTTGTGGAATGCAAATATAGACATACAATACATTGCAGTGAATTCCATAGCAGTTGCAAGATATGTCACAGCCTATCTCACCAAAGCTAGGAAAACAGAGCTAAAAAGACCTTTGGGATGACATATCATCTGACAAAACACTGTCACAAACATTGCACAGCTTTGGTATAAAAATGCTCTCCCATAGAGAATGCGGGGGCTATGAAACTGTAGACTGTTTAACAGGCACACCCTTTTATGGGAAATCTGAAAACATTAGTCTGGCTAAACCTTGGTCCAGCTTCATCATGAAAGATGGTACTAAAATCCTACCAATAGATGGAAACACTAGCCACAAATGATCCCAGCAACAAGAACATTTTAAAAAACAATTTATTTGACACACAATACCCAAACAAAAGTACTGCTTTGGAAAACATGTGCCTGTACAACATAGCCCAAAATGACTCCCATAAAAACAATGTCACGCAAGATAAGGCAACTGGCGGAAATGCAGTCTTAACTTGCGAAGGAAGCCTAGTAAAACTTACATAGATAACGTTAGCACATGCCCCTACACTTTTCAAACCTTGGAGAAAAGAAGAAGAATTATTAGGTAATGATGACTCATTTGAAGCTGCATTCAATGCAAATGAAAGTAGTATAAAAAATGTCAATTTTAAACAGTACACACAAATGTTGGACAATGAACGCCAAAAAGAGGAAGAAATTGAAGCTCTACTAGATAAAGACATCCCTGAAGGCACTCAAACATCTCATACAGGAAGGCACTCATTCTAAATGAAGCAAAAATAGCCATGACTGAGGTGGAAAATACCATGTAGCAATCTAAACAATCCGAAGAAGACTTCTCATTGCTGAAATCACAGCTAAATGATGAACAGCTCACCATTTATCTAGAAGTCACTGAACAAATTGAGCATGGTCTTAAACATGAAACTATAACTTGTGGCTGTACAAATTATAAACCTCTGCTCCTGTATGTAAGTTGTGAAGCTGGCTCTGGCAAAATGTGCTTAATTCAAATATTGAGCACATTTTTTACAAGACTTAACCAGCAACAACCTTTCAGCTGTTGTAACAGCCCCCACAGGTCTAGCTGCCTACAACATAGAAGGTGTAACTTTACACCAACTACTACTCCTCCCAGTAGAACACCAAAACAAATTAGAATACTAGAAAGTATGCAGAATTCTGAAACAAATTAAAGTACCTCTGATAGATGAAGACTGCATGGTTTCCAACCTCATGTTGGCTTTAATTCATCTCAGAATGCAAGAAGTCCCAAAAACCGACTCCAAAGAACTGTTTGGAGGAAAATATGTTATTGTCTTTGGAGACCTCATAGAGTTAGCACCAGTAATAGGTCAACCTATTTTCAAAACATCAGCACACAAACAATGTGTTAGGCGACCCCCAGCACATCAGGCCTCCCCACATCAGAACACTGCTCACATTCCCCCAACATCTCCACCCCAGCTTCGAGGCTCAAGGGATTCGGTGAACCCACAGAACCGAAAACACTGTACCTTCTGTGGTGTACGGGCTCGATTACAACCTTTTCTACATTGGCAACTGCCTTGGAGGATATATCGCAGAAGCGGCGGCGTCACGTCATCACGTCGATCACGTGATACAGTGCGACGTTCCTCACGTGACCTTGGTGGACGTCACATGACCCAGAGACGTCACATGACCCAGGGATACACAGTATAAAGACCTGGGAGGCAGAACGATCATTGCTTCTCAGCTGGCTTCGGACCCTGTTTGGCGTTACCACTTGCTCCTTGCTACCTCGATCACGGAACTCTACCTCGGACTCTCTTGGACACCCCTTTGTACCTCTGCTTGGAACTGTTTACCTGTTGCCGGATTTTTGGACTGCACATCGACTTGTCTTTGGATCTTCCCTGTGTATCCTGCTGTACTTCTACGCCCGAGTCAAGCCCTATCTTACAGGTGGCCTACCCGTATCCACGCTCACCTGCGGTTCTACCACTCCAGGGACCGCTGTATCTTTTTGAGCCTCGAACCTCCCTACTAGGTTACCTGGGTCTCCAATACACCAGATAGGTAAGACACTTTAGATTCTTTTGTTTACCTGCCAGTATTGTGATTGCCTGGTGCTTAACCTCATTCCTTCTTGACAGCAGCATCGGTGTTCCAGAGGCTCCGTGGATCTGGGAAGACATCTCTCACCTGTGGCCTCAAGGGTCGCACAGCGGGTTTCTATTTGTTCCCCTGTGCGTCACTTGGGGACGGAGGTCTCATCGGTCTACACGACACTCAAGTCAGAACAGACTGAGAAGCCGTATAGTCGTGTTAGACGATGCAGGGATCCACGGACGAACCCATAACTGCTTTAGTTCAGGCAATTACAATATTAAGGGCAGATATGGCCGCCGCGAACACGGTGATCCATCAAAGGTTGGATACCATACAGAGCGTCCAGCATTCCCTTCCTGCAGACCCTGAGTTCGGAGATGGCAGCTCCTCCACTACACCCCCTCCTGTGGCTACAGTCCCGACTCCAATAATCCTCCCGACTCCTTCCCCTCTGGCTGCTCCTGAACGCTACCAAGGCGATCCCAAGAAATTCAGAACCTTTGTTAACCAGTGCAAGTTACATTTCTTATGCAGGCCTTTGGCTTTTCCCACGTCCACTGCTAAGGCCGCCTTCGCCCTTTCCCATTTAGCTGGAACAGCTGCCGCTTGGGCTAATCCCCTGTTAGAGAACAACAGCCCAGTTCTTTATGACTTTGATTTGTTGGTCCTGGAAATGTCCCGAGTATTCGATACCCGACACAAGGCACAGTCTAGGGATTTGGAATTGCTGGAATTGACTCAGGGCAAAAGGACTCTGATAGATTACATCACCCGGTTTAACCAGCTAGTTGCGGAAACATCATGGCCAGAAAACAAGCGGGCAGTGGTCTTTTATAGGGGGTTGAGTAACACCATGAAAGACGCCTTAGCAGTGATCCCTTCTATGCCTACTCAGTATCAGGAATTGGTTGATCTTGTCCTGCAGGTAGACGCACGACGATCGGAGCGTAGAGCTGAATTGGGGGCCTCTTCCTCTCCTACTCTTGTTAGTACTCCCGCTTCCAGTACCGAAGAACCTATGCAAGTGGGAGGGTTACGCAGTCCTATTACAACATCTGAGAGGGAACGTAGAAGGGTAGATAATGCATGCTTTTATTGTGGCACCATTGGACATTTCGTGAAAGAGTGTCCTCGACGTCCCAAGAAGAATCAGGTTTTTCGGATGGCTCGACCTTAGAACCGGAGAACAGGTCGAGTGTCCCATCATCTTCTCCGGGTACCCCTCTTGCCTTTGCTCGTGTTCAGCCCATCTCCGTAAAGGCTACTCTATGTCCCTCTACGGGCCTTCTTCATGCAGTCAACATCATTATTGATTCCGGTGCCACTGGTAATTACATAGATATTGATTTGGCCCATTCCCTCAATCTACCCTTAGTGGTAAAAACACAACCAGAACATGTCCAAGCCGTAGACGGCTCCGCATTGGTTTCTGGTCCTGTTAGACATCAAACTGCACCCCTCTTGTTGAACATACAAGACATACACACAGAAACCTTAAGTTTTGATTTGATCACCGCACCTCAATTCGGTATCATACTAGGGATTCCCTGGTTACGTGAACATAATCCGCTGATCAATTGGCAAACAGGCACTGTACTCTTTGAGTCCGATATTTGTCAGGATTATTGTCTCCCGGTCCGTCAAGCCCCTGACACACCCTCTCGGGTCTTGGGAGCCTTAGCACAACTCACACTGACCGTTGACGATCCAGAAGTCATACAGTCCCATACTGTTGGGGGGTTGGTGTCTGGGATTCCGCCAGAATATCGGGCTTTTGAATCAGTTTTCGATCGAGGCTCGTCTGAGGTACTTCCTCCACATAGAACTTATGACTGCCCAATCGAATTGCTTCCTGATTCCACTGTTCCTTCGGGCAGGATCTACTCTTTGTCTCCTTCGGAGGAACAGGTGCTAAAAGAATATGTACAGAATGCCCTGCGTCTAGGACACATCCGCCCCTCCACTTCGCCGGCGGCAAGTCCTATCTTCTTTGTACCCAAGAAGGAGGGGGATTTACGTCCTTGTGTGGATTATAGGCGTCTTAACGCGATTACCAAGAAGGATAGATATCCCATCCCGTTAATTACTCCACTCTTAGATCATTTAACACATGCTTCCATTTTTACCAAACTTGATCTACGCGGCGCATACAATTTAGTACGCGTTCGCGAGGGAGACGAGTGGAAAACGGCTTTCTGTACTCGTTACGGCTTGTACGAATATCTTGTCATGCCCTTTGGCTTATGTAACGCCCCGGCCACGTTCCAACGATTCATGAATGACATTTTCAGGGATATTCTGGATGTGTACATGGTTGTGTATTTGGATGACATCCTAGTCTTCTCTCGTGATCTTGATGACCATGTAAAACACGTCCGAGAAGTATTAACCCGTTTAAGTAAACATTCCTTATTTGCCAAACCTGAGAAATGCCAGTTCCATAAGACCTCTGTTGAGTTTTTGGGTTTCCATATCACCCCTGGGGCATTATCCATGAACGATTCTAAGGTCAAAGCAGTCTTAGATTGGCCAGCACCTCAAACACTCAAGTCCTTGCAGGCCTTTTTAGGATTCGCCAACTTTTATAGGCGTTTCATTTCTTCCTTTTCTACGATTGTAGCCCCACTCACGGCCCTGACTAGTCCCCGGGTACCATATCAGTGGCAGAGAGAACAACAGGAGGCTTTTGAGACATTGAAAACCGCCTTTATTACCGCACCGGTACTCCAACATCCCAATCCTGATCTTCCGTTCATAGTCGAGGCAGATGCCTCTTCCTTTGCCCTCGGGGCTGTACTGTCACAAACATGTCCTAATACAGGCAAATTACATCCAGTGGCATACCACTCCCGTAAGTTTTCCAGTACTGAGTCTCATTATACCGTCACGGAGAAAGAACTCTTGGCTGTCATGGACGCTTTCCGTGTTTGGCGCCATCATCTTCTAGGGGCTAAACATCCCGTCACAGTATACTCCGATCATCGGAATCTACAAGATTTGGCCTCTCTGAAATGCATTAATAGCAGACAAGTCCGGTGGCATCTTTTCTTTTCCTCTTTTGACTTCCGTATTATGCACCGTCCTGGTACGGCGCATGGGAAGGCGGATGCCTTGTCACGTTCCCCGGGGGGGGTCCAATTGCCTACGTTCCCCGACACTGTTCTCGGAAAGAGTCATGTGATTTGTCTCTGTACTCCCTCATTATCACTGATAGACTCGGTTCGATCCTGGACTAGCAACCATTCCGATCAGTTGCGAGAATGGGACCCAGTGTATTCTGATGGACTACCCTTCGTACATGAGCGCCTGTTCCTTCCCACACCTGACACACGCAATCTGGTCCTTGAGTGGTCCCATGACGCTCCCTTTAATGCTCACCCCGGACAAGAGCGCACTTTGGATCTTCTCAAACGTTGGTGTTGGTGGCCTTCTATGAAGCGCGATGTTGAATGTTATGTTAGATCATGCGCAGTTTGTGCTCAGGCTAAACATCAAAGGGGTCGACCGATTGGGTTGTTGCTTCCGCTTCCGGTACCTCCTAGGCCCTGGCATACCTTGACGATGGATTTCGTTACTGATCTCCCCAAGTCGAAGGGCTTTGACTCCATCTGGGTGGTGGTGGACACGTTCACTAAAATGGCCCGTTTTGTTCCTTGCAAAGGTATCCCTTCGGCTCCTGTGTTAGCGGATTTGTTTTTTGAACATGTGTTCATGCTATTCGGCCTTCCTTCGGTCATTATATCTGATAGAGGGTCACAGTTCACCTCTCGGTTTTGGAAATCCCTGACTAGGCTATTGGGCATTGATACCAGGTATTCTTCGGCCTATCATCCTGAGACCGATGGACAGACCGAAAGGACGAATCAATCTATGGAACAATACCTTCGTTGCCTTATATTGCAACACCAGACCTCTTGGTTGGCCGCTTTACGGCTTGCGGAGTTCGCATATAATAATGCGGCTCATTCGGCCACTGGTTATTCTCCTTTTTACGCCCTCTATGGCCAGCATCCCAAGATCTTGCCGGTCCCTGATGCTTCTGGTTCTGCGAACCCTGCGGCCACGGCATGTCTTAGGGATCTTTCTGCCTTACACGCTAGTACAGTGGTTCATCTCACTGAAGCAAAAGCTGCTATGAAGGCCCGTGTGGATGGCAAACGTCGGGCTGCTCCCCCTCTGGTGGTGGGTTCCAAGGTCTGGTTGTCTTCACGTCATCTTCGCCTAGTGGGTTGTCGGAAGTTGCTACCTCGCTTTGTCGGTCCTTATGTGATATCAAAGGTTGTGAATCCGGTGGCCTTCCGTCTAGTGCTTCCCAGCTCTTGGCGCATCCACCCTGTGTTTCATGTCTCCCTCCTCAAACCTTGTCCCGACTCTGTCCGTCTTCGTGCCCCTGTTGCCCCAGTGTCCTTGACCTCTCCTGACGTTTTCGAGGTGTCGGCCATTTTGGGCTCCAGATGGTTTAGGGGTAGGATCCAGTATCTGGTGGATTGGAAGGGTTATGGCCCGGAGGAACGTTCATGGGTTTCCGCCTCTGACCTGAACGCCCCTCGCCTGGTAGCCCGTTTCCATTTAGACCATCCGTCCTGCCCACGGGGTCGTGGGCCGTTGGGGAGGGGCTATGTTAGGCGACCCCCAGCACATCAGGCCTCCCCACATCAGAACACTGCTCACATTCCCCCAACATCTCCACCCCAGCTTCGAGGCTCAAGGGATTCGGTGAACCCACAGAACCGAAAACACCGTACCTTCTGTGGTGTACGGGCTCGATTACAACCTTTTCTACATTGGCAACTGCCTTGGAGGATATATCGCAGAAGGGGCGGCGTCACGTCATCACGTCGATCACGTGATACAGTGCGACGTTCCTCACGTGACCTTGGTGGACGTCACATGACCCAGAGACGTCACATGACCCAGGGATACACAGTATAAAGACCTGGGAGGCAGAACGATCATTGCTTCTCAGCTGGCTTCGGACCCTGTTTGGCGTTACCACTTGCTCCTTGCTACCTCGATCACGGAACTCTACCTCGGACTCTCTTGGACACCCCTTTGTACCTCTGCTTGGAACTGTTTACCTGTTGCCGGATTTTTGGACTGCACATCGACTTGTCTTTGGATCTTCCCTGTGTATCCTGCTGTACTTCTACGCCCGAGTCAAGCCCTATCTTACAGGTGGCCTACCCGTATCCACGCTCACCTGCGGTTCTACCACTCCAGGGACCGCTGTATCTTTTTGAGCCTCGAACCTCCCTACTAGGTTACCTGGGTCTCCAATACACCAGATAGGGAAGACACTTTAGATTCTTTTGTTTACCTGCCAGTATTGTGATTGCCTGGTGCTTAACCTCATTCCTTCTTGACAGCAGCATTGGTGTTCCAGAGGCTCCGTGGATCTGGGAAGACATCTCTCACCTGTGGCCTCAAGGGTCGCACAGCGGGTTTCTATTTGTTCCCCTGTGCGTCACTTGGGGACGGAGGTCTCATCGGTCTACACGACACTCAAGTCAGAACACAATGCCATAACACACTCTGGAGCATTGGAAATATAAATCTGTGGCAACTTTTTTGCTACAGAAAACTAACTCAATACATGCATCAGTCTGCAGATCTCACCTATGCTGACATTTTAAAAAGCATTAAAACTGGTCTGCTTAATAAAGATGCAAAAGCCATCTTAAAAACTATACTAATCCATGAGCTACATGGGCAAAATACACCTGCCCCTGATGCCATGGAACAATTAACTCAACACAATATAAAATGCATGTCCTTAATGCCGAACCTTACAAGCTGTAGTCAATTCTATGATACAATGTTGAAAAAAGAAATGCAACCCATAGTGCATATCAGCTCCACAGACATACTAGAAGTGCACGGCATGACACTCGCTATGTGTCAACAAGCAGCAGCCCGAATAAATAGCTTAGACAAATGTATCTTCAACACAGCTGGATTAGAAAAACGTTTAACCCTGTGTTTAAACGGCAGAATAATTCTAAAATGTAACCATGATGTAGAACAGGTTTTAGTCTATGTAGCAATTGGTACAGTTGTTGGCTTCCAAACATATTTACATGACAACAACACTCAATTTGTCAACATCCATTTTGACAAACTTGCAGAAGTTAAAAATAATAACATGTTTCCTTCTTTTAAAAGAAATGTACGTATGCAGAGTTACAAAGCACTTTCACATCTCATCACACTCAATACTCTATTCCTAGTTACTTTTGATGCAAACAAAGTCAATGCAGACATTCATTGCATGCAAGAATACAGCAGGCTACATGCACTGTACACCACCATCTAGATATGTAACCTGTATCTCAGAAGACTTTTAAAATGAAAACGAATACAAACAGAACCTACACCATATCCCCCTGCAATACCACAAAATAAAACAAAGAACAACTGCTGATCCATCAAATAATACAGCCACAAAACCCTGTAGTCCAAAAACAACTGCAACAGTCAAATATCTCTTTTAAAATAACAACTGCAGGCCCATCAACGATACAGATGCGCAACTTTCTGGTCCATTTAAATTCAGCAACATAACTGGAGTAACTTGCTATGCAAATGTAGCAATCAATCTTCTATTCCAATTGCCACCAATTGTTCACAACATTTACTTAAACTGCTCAGACCAGTTATAACCAGAGCAACTTAACCATAACATCCCTTTAACAAAGTTTTTTACAGAATTTCATAGGTTTTTAGTAGAGCTACGTAACCATAATATCCATTTAACAAAGCTTTTTTACTGAATTTCATAGGTTTTTAGTAGCGCAACCTAATCATAAAACTCCTTGATCAATGTTTTTTCACTGAATTTAATAAATTTTTAGTAGCTCAACCTAACCAAAACACCCCTTTAACAAAGTTTTTCACTGAATATAGATATAGATAATATAAATTTGATAATTGTTTGCTAGGATTCCCTTAGTTTATATACCTATAAAATAGAAGATACTGAACCCCCTGTCCCACGCTAGTGATTTTTGATGTCCGCGGACCGTGCACATGTCCACGGACAGACATGGTCAACATCAATACTATCCAAAAACGTAGGGGGTATCTTACATTGTTGTATCATGCAATAGAACACTGAACATGTTTAAAAAGCAGCACATAACCACATTACATTTAATAATAAATAAGAAGTGGAAACTGTATATGCAAGACATCAACCATTCAATTAAATGGCATATGCAACAGAATGGAATATACCAAAAGAAATATATGCCTACAACATAATTACCTGACAGAAAATGCACAGCAAAAAGCAACAGCAGACCTACACAGCAGTAACAACAAAACTTAGCAAGAAACTAGTAAGTACACTACATTTCTTTTATTTATTTATACACTTTCTGTATTAGGTACACTAAGTCTTTTTTTTTGTTTTTTACACAGAAATGTCTAGTACTTTGGAATGGCTGGAAGAAAATGTTCCTCGGGATGAAATGAGTGATACTAATGGTAGACAGTACACTTCTCTAAATAAACCAATTAATCACCATTACTTTCTGTGTACTTAACAATTTCTTTTTTTTAACAGACCATACAGACATTAAACAGAATATACCAAGAGAGATGTGAGAAAATCCTCTGCAACGAATTGAGCTAAAAATGGATTAGTTAATGAAAAATATATTTTTTTTAAAAACTTTGTGAAGGACCATATAAGAGAGAAAATTAAATATCGCTGTCCCACATGTACCTGTACCCCTTCTCCATGTCCCACCCAACTATCCCCAAAAACTACTCAGCAAGAAAAATGCTATGATGAGACTTCTCTCCCTTCGTCCCCTACCATCCATCATGTCCAAACGCCTAATTCTCCTGTATTTGTTTCAGTTTCTGCTTCCCCCTCTCTTTCGTAATTTTTATACTTTTATATAATAATAAAATATTAAGGGCCTCATCATGAGTTGGGCGGCAACGCTGGCGCCATTAGCGCCGGCGTTAATAGCCCTATCGCCAAACCCCCCCGGCGCTAATAGCGCCGGATCACGGGTTTAGCGGAACAGGTATTGCCCATTCCCCACTGAGCCCATTCGGGAATTCCCCATTGGGCTCAATGGGGAATTTTCACGCTATTACCGCCGGCGGATTTCCCACCGACAGTAATAGCACAAAATGTCAGTGGATTTCTCCCCAGCTCAAAGCTGGGGGGAAATCTGCCCAACCTGTGATTTGGCGGACCCTTAAATGCGGCAGTAATAGCGCTACCGCCGCATTTAAGGGTTACCGCCAAACTCGTGGTGAGGCACTAAGTGTGTTGTTAGTATATTCTTCTGTGTCTTATTTTTTTTTTAAAGGCAGTTGGGCTTTCCGCGGACAGTGCGGGTGTCCGGGATGTCTGCAATTAACCAAAATGGGGGTGTCCTAGGGACACTATACCTGTTCACACTGTTTGCAATCAAAATGGAGGTGTCCTTAGGACACACAAGATGTCCACCTATCCGTAATTAACCAAAATGGGGGTATCCTAAGGACACTATACCTGTTCGTACTGTCCTCAATCAAGATGGAAGTGTCCTTAGGACACACAAGATGTCCACCTGTCCGCAATTAACCAAAATAGGGGTGTCCTAAGGACACTATATCTGTTCGTACTGTACACAGTCAAAAATCGGGGTAGCCGCAGAAAACTAAAGACGTCTGCGTGTTTGTAACTATGCAAATTAAGGTGTCCTAAGAACAATACCCCTGTTTGCATTGTCCGCAACCAGAATATATATGACATAGAACACATCCGTAAAGTTGTGACGCACATTTATTTTGTTTGGGGACCTGAACATGGTCCGCAGGACACCTGCGTGCATGCGTATCACACTCTTGGGACCTACGAAAATCACGGCTGTCCGTAACTGTCCACCGCATGTGTGTCGCACTTTTAATTAGTTCAGGGTCTGGAACACTGTCCGTAGAACACCCGCATGCATGCGCACAACCGACCCCGCGAATTGGGTGTTCTACGGACAGCCGTCCCATTCGTGAACGTGTCCGCGTCATCATGTGACCGCACCCGCGCTAAGCATAACGAACACTGTCCGGGCCCCCGGACACCTAAAAAGTGATTTTTTGAGCAAACCAAGGTATTTGTCTGGGAAAGTTCACCCTTGCACATGTCCAAGACCATTTCCCTGGCGATCTGTTTACTTTTTGGAACTTTTTGAACACTTTTTTGGTGTTTGAAGTGTCTGCAGACAGCGTGGCTGTCCGCAAAGCAGACACCAGCGCCCCTATAAAAGGCCACACCCCAAAACTGCTCCTCATTCTGTTTTTGGAGTTCCAGGACAGACACTGCTGAATTTTATATTCTGCTAATTGCTGCCTTTGCTGTGCCTCATGAAACCATTGAAGATGGTGACCATAGCTGCTGCTGTACTGCTGGTGCTACTTCTGACTCAGCACCACCCACACCCCCTCCACCACCACCTCCTCCCCAAGGGCCGGCAGACGGGAACAGGCGTGGGGATGCAGAGGAGAGTGATGAAGAGGATGAATAGGATGAGGCAGTGGAAGTCCCTACTACTAGCACTCATCGTGAATCTTGGGTGGGAGGTTATTTACCACTCTTGATGGAGTACCAAAAGCATGTGCAAACAAGGTGTGCTGCACTCAGTGCCAGATGGTGCTGAGTCATGGCAAGCCTGGTTTGTATAGCTATGGTACTACATCATGAAACCACACCTAAGTTCGTTCCACGGTGGGGCTATTCATAAGGTTGTACCTTGCGATAAACATAGTAGGTTGAGTTCCCATGAAGCATCCTCCGTTTCTACTCCTGCCACCACAAGAGACACTCATGTGGGACAGCGCATCCCTCCAGCTGCCTCACAGGCCATACGTGATGCTGTTGACCCGTACCTTTTGAGGTCACAGTATTGTGCATGTACTGAGATGAAATACTCTGCAGGGAGGAACCTTTGAAGTGCTTTCGAGGTTGCGGTCAAGGAACATGAGAAGGACTGCCCACTACCTGAATAAGGCCCACCCAACATCATCTTCTCTCCACCTGCCCTTTCTTATCCCCGTGGTTGGTGTCCCTTCCTTACCCTCCTTTCCCCTCCTTTCCTTGTGTGTCGTGTTTAAAAAACCAAAAAAAAATAAAACAACAAAATCAAAACAAAAAAGGTTCTTTTCAGAGCCGCCTTTCACTGTTTAAAAATAGAAGTGGCAAATAAATAGTGCAGGGCCCTGTGCATTTTTAGACGTCCAGGAACAGTTTGTGGACTTCTAAAAATTTTGCGGTGCTGCCCTGTCAGAACCATTGCCCTTTTCTCTGGGAGGAAGTGGTGGCTCTGAAAAGAGCCTTTTTGTGGTGTTTTTTTGTGTTTCAAAAACTTTAAATGGTCAACACCAACTGCAAAATGGATTGCTATAATTTCAAAAAGGGTTGCAATGCTTTTTGGATATTTTGCAGAAAAATCTGATTGCCAGCATAAGTAAGATGTAATCCATCTCTGCAAAAGATGTGTGTGCTACGAAACATAATATTTTCATTGTGAAAAGAGTACATGCCAACATCTCTCAAAAAGGCACAAACAGCTTTGTCGACATTGCGCCTCGCTTTCTCCATTTGTGGACCAAATGAGGAAGAACACAGCCACATTTGTCTCTGCGCAATATGAGAGAAAATTACTCTGGACTTTGGAAATATGTCCATGACTTTCCCAAATCCTTCTTTCATTGCAAATTTCAGAGATTCCAGAGATATGTCCTAAACTGTTCCCTCCACAATGAATAGTAATAATGTCTGGATGACGCTGTGTCACCAAAGTAGCACAAAGAGGTACCAAATACAGCCACTTCATTCCACGCACTCCATGCCACTGCATTTACACATGAGCGAATCCAAGACGTGCCGCCAATCCAAAGCGATATGCTTGCACCTCCAACCAATTTATCCATGAGTATCCCAAAATCAAGACAATCTGCTTTCTGAAACGCATAGCCATAGCTATCTGCTCTCCTCTCAAGAAAAAGACTTTCTGACAAAGTCTCTCCTTACACATCACACCCAGTAAACCTTATTGACCAATCCCTTCTCTGCTAAGTCTCATTTGCATTTCTCTCAGCCTCAAAATTCCTGTATGTAATATGCGCTGTCCATGGACAACCGCGGTGTCCGCAGACAAATCGAATAAACTGAGCGTGGGAAATCAAAATTTAAATAGTGTGCCCCATTTTCACTTTGAGGTTGGCTCTGAAAAGAGCCTTTTTTTAAGATGCTTCAGAAACACCTTTTATTTTGTATTTGTTTTTTTTTTCCTTATTTTCCTCGATAAATCTTCACATTACCTTCTCCAAAGCAATCCTTATGTTCCAAAACAGCATGGCATTCCCCATAAAAGGTTTTCTGCACAGTACATGTACAGCTCTTGTATGAATGCATATAAACAGAGTAACTGCCACTTATCCTGTATAACCTGTAAAACAAACTTACTGTCACTTGCAAACCTGTCTGCTCTCCAAATCCTTATTTACACACACAGCTATCTAAGAAAGTGTCATTTCATGTTAAACAATGAGAGAAATAACAGTATAATTGTGGAAAAAGGCTTTGTAGTGTGTTACAAAATGACACACAGCCAGGATGAGTACATGCATCTTTATTCATGCACACAGGTAAGCAATATCATTTAAAAGACTCCCAGCTGAAACAACACCACTGCCTCTACATCAATTCCTTCTGCTTTATTTCCCACACCTTCACAAATGCATACATTGCATGCTTTTCTGTACAGTTCCTGCCATTTACCCTGTGAAAATAGCAAATAATCATATGCCTATTTATTCTTATCTCCTTACAACCAATAACACCGCCTTAAGAAACCAAGTGTGCTCTGTGCGCTTACTATTGTACTCATTTGTAAAGCACGTTCAACTAACAGATTCTAAGTAAAATATACAGGATGCATATAGGTAAAGGAAAGTGCATGTACATACTATGCTCAGTCATCAGAAAGCACTACTCTTGCAAAAACAAAGAAACCAATGTCTACATTAACAACAGTGCTATTAACACAGATATTTACTATCTTCTTTCTTTCACAATTGCAGTGAAGACCACACCCATGAACAGCAGAAGCGTCTGAAGTATGAAAAAGAATTCAGAAGAAACCTACTCTTTCCATACAAAAAAGTGCAATACTACCATAATGTTCTACCTGTTATTCAAACACAGTAGAATTCTAGTATTGTAGAACAAACAATTGTATTAACCTGTAACATTAGATTCAATATCAGTGCTTCCCCTCACCAGCTGCATACTTTGTATTGTCATCTGAACCCCAGTATAGTAACACACAAATACAAAAATAGCTTTCCCAACCTAATGTAGCTGTGCATTGTACAATTGCACACCTCCACATACATCCTTACCATCATACTCAGACTTTCATGCACAAAGCACACATACACTGCACAACAGCCCAACCCACACTTTCTTTTTTTCTCCAACAGACCCCAAAGAATGCCTACCAAAAAGCAACTCCGTAGAAAGCAATGCAAAAGTAAACAATATCAAAATAAAACTCTCCAAAATAAGCATCCACCTCTAGCACATTTTGTACAACAACAAACAAAACAGGTAATACAGTCATTAAGCGAAACAAAACAAGATTCCAGTACAGAAACTTTGCTTCCTTTTTCAAACTGTAAAGCAAAACAGAAAGTGATTAACAAGACTTCAGCTACCACTACTTCTAACTCTGCACCTATAAATCTTGATGTACTGGCAAGTAAACATGCCAAAAAAATGATTTTACAAAAAATGTTCTGTCACAGAGTCCTTCAGAACCTTATTAGCGCAGGAGAGAAATCAGGCACAACCCTTAAAACCTACCATAGAACATTAATCCTAGAAACTCTCATAGACAGTGCAATCCTTCTCAAAAGGAAATTATTTATTTTACTTTTAAACAGAATGAAACCACTAACAAAACTAAGTACTAAACTACAAAAATATATTGTACCTTAAAGGCGCCTCATCCTTATTCTTAGACAAGGCAAAAACATCAATCTGCATAGACCTCGGCATATTCTAGACACAATAGTCTCACAAAATACCATGTTGGATAACAGGCAAATAAGTGCATAGTGCATCTATTGCAGTAATATCTCCATAATTAGAGCATACATTGTAGTAAAGTGCCAGTTCAAAATCATGGAATCAAACATGTCTCACATAAATATATGATTCAGCCATACAGGTTGATTAAAGTGCAAGTGCAAAACCACATCGTCTCAAATGTCCTTTCATAAATTCATTGTAGAAACACAAACATTTCCGGGTCGATGTTTAGTCCCAGGGGTCTCAGTGTGTCAAGTTTGCAAATTAATGTGGCTTCTAGCTGTCGCAGTTTGAGTTCTCGATTGCCCGGTCTCTTATGAAGTGGAATATGGGCAAGCCCCAAAAATGACATAGCTTTTATATCACCTTTGTGTTTTTCAAGAAAATGCCCCGTCAGGGGGTTAGTGAGGTCCCCATTTTTAATCACTCTGTAGTGCTGAAGTATGCGTAGTTGGAGAGCTCCTATTGCCGATCCAATGTAATGTAACCCACATTCACATGTAATAGCATAAACTACAAACTTGGTGGTACATGTGATTTTCTGTTTACATCTCCATTTTAAGCCATTACAGCTAGTAAAGGGTTTTGTGGAAACAAAATTACACATTTTGCAATTTGCACATTTCCGAAACCCTCCAGCTTCTTGTTTCATAAAATGACTATCAGGCATAATTTTATCTTTAATCACCATGCTTGGGGACAGAATAGTTTTCAAAGTGGGAGCTTTATGATAAGCAACACTAGGGACAGTGTTCAGTACTTTAGTGAGATCAGGATCTGTCAGAAGTACATTCTAATGTTTACTCATTATTTTTTTGATGTTACTAGCCTGATGGTTAAAGTTAGTGACAAATCTGATGTCATCTTTCTCAACAACTTTATGTACTTTAAACAATTCTGTTCTTTTAATATCTTTAGCTTTGTCAAAGCAATCAGCCACAACCTTCCTCTTATACCCACGATTAACAAATCGTTGGCCTATATATTGGGCTTCCTCTAGGTAATTCAATTCTTCCTCTTCCTCTTCCTTGTCCGGATGGCTGGCCTCTCCCCCTCTTTTCCGTTCTGCTAAGTGCAGTAGTTTGTATTCTTCTAAAAAGTTGAGCCTTTTTGATGAAGGCCCATCTGTGTCTGAGATCTCGACATCAGAGCTACTCGGTTCTTCTGGTGTAGCAGCTTTTGGTTGACTGTTGGTGGCAATTTGTTCCAGTTTACATTTGATGGGGGCATCAAAACGTTTGGCGAATGTATATATTCTGCCCTGTTCATAATCTAAACAATCACGTTCAAATTTATGCTGTTTTCTCATTCTGATCTCACATTTAACAAAACATAGTACAGGTAAGTATATATATATTTAAAGTAATATTTTAAAGTATATATCATACTTTCCAATCTTTCTCATTACATCCCTTATAGTGCCACCATTCTCCACCTTCTCACACATATGTGTATACTGCCAAAGTATCTATATAGACACTTCTCCTTCCATATAAAGTACTGTTGTTTTCCAACCACTTCTACACTCCACCATACACTGCTTAACTCACAAGCTGCCATTGCATAACCACTAGGCCACTATTTCCCTATTCTTTAAAAACACTGCAACACATTACAAATACATTGCACCACGAACACAGCACTTCTCTTATTAAAAGCACCAGCACACACATTGCCCTATTGCAAACACAAACATTTTTCATACATTTTTACATGAAGCCAGACTTTGCTGCACAACTAAGACTATTGCATATTAGCCCTACAAGAAACTTTCCTGTGCTGCAAAAATAACCTAGATATGCATCTTCTTTAGACACCAATGTTTACCCTGTTACTTATAATGTCCCCCACAGCAACTGTCATAGTCCAATTGTTCTAACAACATAGTTAATATTCTTTGATACACCACCCATAACACAACTATATTAACTATTTTTCCCAACAACCCTTCCTACCTTTATAAATACCAGCCTCTCGTACTAAAAGTACTTCACCATTACCACATATACCAACTAACTTTCTTTTACAATTACAGGAAAAAAGAAGATTGACAAAGACAGCCAAGAAGAAAGAACACTATTCACATCCTACAAAGTAAGTACATTAATATAACATGCATATCTCTCTAATTGTAGCAACGTACTTTCACTATATACCGGTATTCTTTTCTACTCATGAATATTGTATTTCACTCTTACTCATTCTATTGTAGTATTCCCACTCTTTCTAATCATATCTAAACATTGCTCTTTATTCAATACACCACCAATTCCTTACTACCTAAAAAGACATCAATTTCTCATCAACTACTATACCACAGTTTAATTTCCGTACTCATCCATACCCCTATCCATGTGAGGTCATAATTCCAAACCAACAACTTTCACACTCTTTGCATTCCAAATCACTATCACACATTAGCACACATACACACACTTTCTCACCCCTTTTCAATTACACCCACACAACCCTCATAGCTATGCACTAAAGCACCCCATTATAACAACCACTGTTTTCCTCAAAACATCATAATATTCCTACTTATTCAGTCACACCACCACTCCCTACATTCTACTATCAATAGTTTATTACCCATTCCCTATCACATAAATTTACTTATTTTATACAACACCACCCAAATTCAATCTCATATTTACCCAAGCCCATCACAACCATACAGCCTCTTACTCTTACAACCTTCACCAACCACACCTATAATCCCAATACACAATCACACACCACTCTATTAATCTGTACAATAACACCCACACACCCATGCATATTACATGCATGTACATTCCAGAACTTTCAAACCCAAACTTTCTTTTTTCCCAACAGACAGAACAGAATGTCTACTAAAAACCAAATGCATAGAAGACAAAGAAAAAATAGAGTTTATAAAAATAAAAACAGCCATATAGTCATCCACCTCTAAAGCTATTTATAGAAAATATTAAACAGACTAGCTAGTAACCTCACTCAGCAAAACTAAAGCAGCCACCACAGAAGTAAGGGCCCTCTTGCAAAATCTAAAAGTGAAAAAAGATGTACATAGAAAAGCAGATGTACTAATGAACCTAACACTATATCTAACAATGTTAACGTAGTCACAGTAAAGCATTCCAAATAATCAATTTTACAAAAGAAATTTCACCATAGAGTTCTTAAAAATCTTAGAAAGACAGCTAAAAAGTCATGATTTACCCATAAAAACTACAGCAGAAAACTAATCCTCGCAGCTCTAATTGACAGGGCATTTCTACTAATGAAAATGTTTGTATTCATTATAAACAGAATGAAACCAAACCACTAACTAAATGAATCAATAAATTACAAAAGGTATTTCTTAACATGTGTAATGTCAATATAGATACCTTTGAAACTTCGGTGAAGGTGAATGGATTTACACAAGTAGCACAGAACCATATTTCAATGAAGATGCTTATAAACAAGAACAGAAAACCCCAATTGCCATAGACAATAATGGCTAAGGGCATGAAATGGTAGGAGACACCATTATGACAAAAGAAACCCTTATAGATAAAACCTCCCCAACAAACTTTCAACCAAATGTTCCTTTTTCCCAAACAAACTGTCCAGTGTACAAATGGATGTGCAGCTCAATATGTAACATATGCCAAAAATCCTTCCAATTTTTATGACAATTCCTCAATCACTTTGTGAAACTAAAAGATAAAAGTAGAATAAAATCTTTACAAACCATGGACTCCTGCGCAGTACACATCCACGCTGGACTGCAAGGACATTCATTAGCCTGCATTTCAGGAACTGCTTAAAAAAGTACCTTCCACCCCACCAAAATGTTAGCAACACACCATTCCACTATACGAAATCTTGTACATAGAGTGCACTATGCAAAAAGTCCTGCTCTAGAACTGCAAAATTTAAATAACATTCTCCTACATGGAACAGCCAAAGAACTCCTTCAAGAACTAGAGCACATCCAAAGTAAATATTTTGGAACTGAAGTTGACTTTGAAAATTCAGTGACTTTAGAAAACACTAGCGAAAACACCCACCACCTTACAAACATAATAACAAAGAAATAGCTAAGTTTCAAAACACCTCTGCTGAAATACCTGACAAAGTATGTGTCTATTGTCGAAGAACTTTGCATAAAAGGAGCACAAAAAAGCAGATATGGCCTACAGAATAGAGGACAATGAGGAATCCCAATGGTTCCAATTAGCTTTGCATCTAACAACATAACTGACACCGCAGTAGTTTGCATATACTGCAATACAAAGCTTGACAATACCAAATTCCATCACGTGCTCTCTCTAATAATTTCCCACTTCCACAAGCTCTCCAACAACTTTTATGAGAGCATTATATTCCAAACAATACACCCATTTCAAGCTATAATAAGCCTTCAGCCGAAAACATCCAAATTGCCTCCATCTGAGTTACGAAAAAGGCATTTGTGGCAAAGTAGTATATGTGCCATTAGATCTTAAAGAAAATGTAGAAACTCTAGGAGTACAATGGACAATCGATTAATCTTTGATTGTATTAGTTAATGTTGTACCAACAAAAGACAAAAGAAATTGGCAACAACTAGTCGACTTAAACAAAGTTAGACAATCCCTACAATATCTTTTAAGAAAACAATGAATACTACAAAGATATAAACATAGAGGAAAACTTAAGAGAAACCACCCAAATAATTTGAGATTCACTACAAACTGGCCAATTTGAACATGTAGGTTCTGTTACTGCAGCCAACACGTTAGAGCTGTATACAATTTGCCTACTACACTCAAGAGACACCACAGATGATGCAATAGAACCATGTCAAATGCATCAAGCCAAAGGATCTCCAAGGAGCATATGGGAGAAAAGTGTAAAAACACATTATTTTCCTCAGTGCATCAAAATATCACTCTTTGCAAATGTATTCTGAAGACCCAAGATTCAAATAAAATATAAAATACATATTCCACCTCCTTCAAAAGTGAATTAGCAACTATATGTGATGGAGTTGCACACACATTAAAAACAGGCTCTCATTTTTTAAACATGTCTGCTACCCAACTGCTTCAAAAGATAATAGATAAAGATGAAGTTTTGCAGTCAAGTATCACAAATCTCTTGGCAAACATGTGTGGTACAAAAGAGTACTGGTTCCAACATTACGCTGATGTACGTTGTATGCTAAGGGACCTAGACCCACCCGCAGTTTGTTACTTTAAGTTGTGCAGAATACGCGTGGGATGACTTGCATAACTTCTTACGCAGTGCAAACCAAAATAAAGAGGGAATATATATAAATACACCAGGACGACTCTGTTATCTTGACCCTGTCAATTTATCAAGGTACTTTCACCATTGTTTCATTGACATGATGCACTTCATCTGCAATAAAACTACCCCTCCACTCAGAGAAGTGCAACACTTCTTTTGGAGAAAAGTATATCAATCCAGAGGAGCACCACATATCCACATGCTTTTGTGGATAAATAATGTTCCCATATTTGGCCATGACAGTGATGCCACTGTTTTACAATGTATTGAAACATACATTACCTGTGACATCACTTCAGAAACCACACATAGTGACCTATGTACACAAATCTTATGCTTCTAAAAACATAGGTGTGGCACAAACAGCAGACATTGATAAAAAAAACAAAGGTAAATACTGTACCAAATGTTGCTGTGGCTTCACTAGACCAGTTTGCACAAAAGGACAAGTAAATAGCTTGATGTCATCTGTTGGACACATTATAAAAGGAAAAAACCCTAAAAACAGATACAACATTAAAAGCAACAAAGCATCCAAGTACATCAATGATTACAATGCAATCATTACCCTCTTGTGGAATGCAAATATAGACATACAATACATTGCAGTGAATTCCATTGCAGTTGCAAGATATGTCACAGCCTATCTCAACAAAGCTGGGAAAACAGAGCTAAAAAGACCTTTGGGATGACATATCATCTGACAAAACACTGTCACAAACATTGTACAGCTTTGGTATAAAAATGCTCTCCCATAGAGAATGTGGGGGCTATGAAACTGTAGCCCGTTTAACAGGTACACCCTTTTATGGGAAATCTGAAAACATTAGTCTGGCTAAACCTTGGTCCAGCCTCATCATGAAAGATGGTACTAAAATCCTACCAATAGATGGAAACACTAGCCACAAATGTTCCCAGCAACAAGAACATTTTAAAAAAACAATTTATTTGACACACAATACCCAAACAAAAGTACTGCTTTGGAAAACATGTGCCTGTACAACATAGCCCAAAATGACTCCCATAAAAACAATGTCAAGCAAGATGAGGCAACTGGCAGAAATGCAGTCTCAACTTGTGAAGGAAGCCGAGTAAAACTTACATAGATAACTTCATCACATGCCCCTACACTTTTCAAACCTTGGAGAAAAGAAGAAGAATTATTAGGTAATCATGACTCATTTGAAGCTGCATTCAATGCAAATGTAAGTAGTGTAAAAAATGTCAATTTTAAACAGTACACACAAATGTTGGACAATGAACGCCAACAAGAGGAAGAAATTGAAGCTCTACTAGATAAAGACACCCCTGAAGGCTCTCAAACATCTCATACAGGAAGGCACTCATTCTAAATGAAGCAAAAATAGCCATGTCTGAGGTAGAAAATACCATGTAGCAATCTAAACAATCCAAAGAAGACTTCTCAGTGCTGAAATCACATCTAAATGATGAACAACTCACCATTTATCTAGAAGTCACTGAACAAATTGAGCACGGTTTTAAACATGAAACTAAAACTTGTAGCTGTACAAATTATAAACCTCTGCTCCTGTATGTAAGTTGTGAAGCTGGATCTGGCAAAACGTGCTTAATTCAAATATTGAGCACATTTTTTACAAGAATTAACTAGCAACAACCTTTCAGCTGTTGTAACAGCCCCCACAGGTCTAGCTGCCTACAACATAGAAGGTGTAACTTTACACCAAGTACTGCTCCTCCCAGTAGAACACCAAAACTAATTAGAATACTACAAAATATGCAGTATTCTGAAACAAATTAAAGTACCTCTGATAGATGAAGTGTGCATGGTTTCCAACCTCATGTTGGCTTTAATTCATCTCAGAATGCAAGAAGTCCCAAAAACCGACTCCAAAGAACTGTTTGGAGGAAAATATGTTATTGTCTTTGGAGACCTCATAGAGTTAACACCAGTAATAGGTCAACCTATTTTCAAAACATCAGCACACAAAAAATGCCGTAACATACTCTGGAGCATTGGAAATATAAATCTGTGGCAACTTTTTTGCTACAGAGAACTAACTCAATACATGCATCAGTCTGCAGATCTCACCTATGCTGACATTTTAAAAAGCATTGAAACTGGTCTGCTTACTAAAGATGCAAAAGCCATCTTAAAAACTATACTAATCCATGAGCTACATCGGCAAAACACACCTGCCCCTGATGTCATGGAACAATTAACTCAACACAATATAAAATGCATGTCCTTAATGCCAAACCTTACAAGCTGTAGTCAATTCTATGATACAATGTTGAAAAAAGAAATGCAACCCATAGTTCATATCAGCTCCACAGACATACTAGAAGTGCACGGCATGACACTCGCTATGTGTCAACAAGCAGCAGCCCGAATAAATAGCTTAGACAAATGTATCTTCAACACAGCTGGATTAGAAAAACGTTTAACCCTGTGTTTAAACGGCAGAGTAATTCTAAAATGTAACCATGATGTAGAACAGTTTTTAGTCTATGTAGCAATTGGTACAGTTGTTGGCGTTCAAACATATTTACTTGACAACAATCAATTTGTCAACATCCATTTTGACAAACTTGCAGAAATTAAAAATAATAGCATGTTTCCTTCTTTTAAAAGACATGTACGTATGCAGAGTTACAAAGCACTTTCACATCTCATCACACTCAATACTCTTTTCCTAGTTAGCTTTGATGCAAACAAAGTCAATGCAGACATTAATTGCATGCAAGAATACAGCAGGCTACATGCACTGTACACCCCCATCTAGATATGTATCCTGTACCTCAAAAAAGAGAACTTTTAAAATGAAAACAAATACAAACAGAACCTACACCATATCCCCCTGCAATACCACAAAATAAAACAAAGAACAACTGCTGATCCATCAAATAATACAGCCACAAAACCCTGTACTCCAAAAACAACTGCAACAGTCAAATATCTCTTTTAAAATAACAACTGCAGGCCCATCAACGATACAGATGCGCAACTGTCTGGTCCATTTAAATTCAGCAACATAACTGGAGTAACTTGCTATGCAAATGTAGCAATCAATCCTCTATTCCAATTGCCACCAATTGTTCACAACATTTACTTTGACTGCTCAGAGCGGTTATAACCAGAGCAACTTAACCATAACATCCCTTTAGCAAAGTTTTTTACAGAATTTCATAGGTTTTTAGTAGAGCTACGTAACCATAACGTCCATTTAACAAAGCTTTTTTACTGAATTTCATAGGTTTTTAGTAGCGCAACCTAATCATAACACCCCTTTAACAAAGTTTTTTCACTGAATTTCATAGGTTTTTAGTAGCTCAACCTAACCATAACAACCCGTTAACAAAGTTTTTCACTGAATATAGATATAGATAATATAAATTTGATAATTGTTTACTAGGATTCCCTTAGTTTATATACATATAATATAGAAGATATTGAACCCCCAGACCCACGCTAGTGATCTTTGATGTCCACGGACCGTGCACATGTCCTCGGACAGACATGGTCGACATCAATACTATCCAAAAACTTAGGGGTTATCTTACATTGTTGTATCATGCAATAGAACACTGAACATGTTCAAAAAGCAGCACATAACCACATTACATTTAATATTAAATAAGAAGTGGAAACTGTATATGTAAGACATCAACCGTCCAATGAAATGGCATATGCAACAGAATGGAATATACCAAAACAAAATAAATATGCCTACAATATAATTAGCTGAAATAAAATGCACAGCAAAAAGCAACAGACCTACGCAGCAGTAACAGCAAAACTTACCAAGAAACTAGTAAGTACACTACATTACTTTTATTTATGTATACACTTTCTGTATTGGGTACACTAAAAGTCTTTTTTTTTTGTTTTTTACACAGAAATGTCTAGTACTTTGGAATGGCTGGAAGAAAATGTTCCTCGGGATGAAATGAGTGATACTAATGGTAGACAGTATACTTCTCTAAATAAACCAATTAATAACCATTACTTTCTGTGTACTTAACAATTTCTTTTTTTAACAGACCATACAGACATTAAACAGAATATACTGTCAAATTAATCATTACAATTTTAACAACTGGCAGGTTACCCCAAGGTCTCACCGTTACCTCTCTTCCTGTCCTGTGACTGACACCTTCCATCAGGGGAAGACTCTCCTTGTTCCAAGCGGGGAGATGAAAGCGAAAGCCTCCCAAGTACCTCTTCCCCCTCCCAGATAAACCAGGTAGGAGAAGAAGTCCCAGGGAAACCCTCTGGGGAAGAAAACCCTGTACCGAAGGTTGCGGGAAAGATGTCTTCAATTGCAGGCGGGGATTCAGGTGAAGTCCGGAGGACGTTCGTCTTGAAAGAGAAAGAGACTGGTAAGTATAAACAGGTAAGTGGAAATATGGAAATGTAAGATGTTTAGGAATGTTGATTACCCTTAAACAGGAACGATGTGTGGGAAAAGGTGCCAGTCAGAAACTTCCGAAAACGTCTACGATAGTAGAAAAGGTTTTGATTAGAACTAGTAAGATAACTAGATTGAATAGGGGAAAGCCACAGGGAATCTTTACCTGAGAGGCATGAAGGGCGGAGCTAGGAGTAGTTTTGATAGTGCAGAGTTTTACACGGGCGGTCGCAATACCGGTGTGCCATAAGCCTGTAACTATGCGAAGGAAGATGGAATAGTGAGTTGGGAAAGGTAGAGAAACGGGAATTCAATATGCTGGAGAATCCCGAATGAAGCTTACCGCGCTCCGGAACGAGACCAGTGGGCAAACTTGGGAGAGAAAGAGATGGAGTCCGTGGAATCGGGAGACAGAGAGGCGGTGAGAAATGCACTAAACAGAGACAGAGCAAGAAAGTTTAGAAGGCTGAAAGGTTAGAGTTTAGCAAGCCGTATCAGGATACCTAGATGCGAACTTACGTATCGTTGTTGAAGCAGAGTAGCAACGCATTCGTGTGCTGATCACAGGAACAAATATACCTACACTCGGGTAGGGAGACAGCACTTCCTGGATACCGAGTCGTGCAGAGGCTAGACCCGCATCTCTAGTTACGGCGGCCATCTTGCTAGTAAAAACGGCTGACACCCGCCGTCCTAAGGTCCATCGATGCCACAAGGACCACCGCCTTCGAAGGGGCGTGACATATACCAAGAGAGATGTGAGAAAATCCTCTGCAACGAATTGAGCTAAAGATGGATTAGTTAATGAAAAATATATTTTTTTTAAAACTTTGTGAAGGACCATATAAGATGGAAAATTAAATATCGCTGTCCCACATGTACCTGTACCCCTTCTCCATGTCCCACCCAACTAACCCCAAAAACTACCCAGAAAGAAAAATACTATGATGAGACTTCTCTCCCTTCCTCCCCTACCATCCATCATGTCCAAATGCCTAATTCCCCTGTATTTGTTTCAGTTTCTGCTTCCCCCTCTCTTTCTTAATTTTTATACTTTTATATAATAATAAAATATTAAGGGCCTCATCACAAGTTGGCCGGTAACGTTGGCGCCATTAGCGCCGGCGTTAATAGCCCTATCGCCAAACCCCCCGGCGCTAATAGCGCCGGATCACGGGTTTAGCGGAACAGGTATTGCCCATTCCCCACTGAGCCCATTCGGGAATTCCCCATTCCCCATTGGGCTCAATGGGGAATTTTCACGCTCTTACCGCCGGTGGATTTCCCACCGGCAGTAATAGCACGAAATTTCAGCAGATTTCCCCCCAGCTCAAAGCTGTGGGGAAATCTGCCAAACCTGTGATTTGGCGGACCCTTAAATGCGGCGGTAATAGCGCTACCGCCACATTTAAGGGTTACCGCCAAACTCGTGGTGAGGCCCTAAGTGTGTTGTTAGTATATCCCTATGTCTCTTATTTTTTTTTAAAACGCAGTTGGGCTTTCCGCGGACAGCGCGGGTGACCGGGATGTCTGCAATTAACCAAAATGGGGGTGTCCTAGGGACACTATACCTGTTCACACTGTTTGCAATCAAAATGGAGGTGTCCTTAGGACACACAAGATGTCCGCCTATCCGTAATTAACCAAAATGGGGGTATCCTAAAGACACTATACCTGTTCGTACTATCCTCAATCAAGATGGAAATGTCCTTAGGACACACAAGATGTCCACCTGTCCGCAATTAACCAAAATAGGGGTGTCCTAAGGACACTATATCTGTTCGTACTGTACACAGTCAAAATCGGGGTAGCCGCAGAAAACTAAAGACGTCTGCGTGTTTGTAACTATGCAAAGTAAAGTGTCCTAAGAACAATCCCCCTGTTCGCATTGTCCGCAACCAGAATATATATGACGTAGAACACATCTTCTGTCCAACTGTCCGTAGAGTTGTGACGCACATTTATTTTGTTCGGGGACCTGAATATGGTCCGCAGGACACCTGCGCGCATGCATATCACACTCTTGGGTCCTACGAACATCACGGCTGTCCGTAACTGTCCACCGCATGTGTGTCGCACTTTTAATTAGTTCGGGGACTGGAACACTGTCCGTAGAACACCCGCATGCATGCGCACAACCGACCCTGCGAATTGGAAGTGATTTTTTGAGCAATCCAAGGTATTTGTCTGGGAAAGTTCACCCTTGCACATGTCCCAGACCATGTCCCAGGCAATCTGCTTACTTGTTGGAACTTTTTCATCCCTTTTTTGGTGTTTGAAGTGTCCGCAGACAGCGTGGCTGTCTGCGAAGCACACACCAGCGCCCCTATAAAAGGCCACACCCCAAAACGGCTCCTCATTCTGTTTTTGGAGTTCCAGGACAGGCACTGCTGAATTTTATATTCTGCTAATTGCTGCCTTTGCTGTACCTCATGAAACTATTGAAGATGGCGACCATGGCTGCTGCTGTACTGCTGGTGCTACTTCTGACTCAGCACCACCCCCACCCCCTCCACCACCATCACCTCCCCAAGGGCCTGCAGAGGGGAGCAGGCGTGGGGATGCAGAGGAGAGTGATGAAGAGGATGAAGAGGATGAGGTTGTGGAAGTCCCTACTCCTAGCACACATTGTGAATCTTGGGTGAGAGGTGATTTACCACTATTGATGGAGTACCAAAAGCATGTGCAAACAAGGTGTGCTGTACTCAGTGTCAGATGGTGCTCAGTCATGGCAAGCCTGGTTTGTATAGCTATGGTACTACATCAATGAAACCACACCTAAGGTTGTTCCACGGTGGGGCTATTCATAAGGTTGTACCTTGCAATAAACATAGTAGGTTGAGTTACCATGAAGCATCCTCCGTTTCTACTCCTGCCACCACAAGAGACACTCCTGTGGGACAGCGCATCCCTCCAGCTGCCTCACAGGCCATACGTGATGCTGTTGACCCGTACCTTTTGAGGTCACAGTATTGTGCATGTACTGCGATGCAGTACTCTGCAGGGGGGAACCTTTGAAGTGCTTTCGAGGCTGCGGTCAAGGAACATGAGAAGGACTGCCCACTACCTGAATAAGGCCCACCCAACATCATCTTCTCGCCACCTGCCCTTTCTTATCCCCGTGGTTGGTGTCCCTTCCTTACCCTCCTTTCCCCTCCTTTCCTTGTGTGTCGTGTTTAAAAAAACAACAAAAAAAAAACAACAAAATCAAAACAAAAAAGGTTCTTTTCAAAGCCGCCGTTCACAGTTTAAAAATAGAAGTGGCAAATAAATAGTGCAGGGCCCTGTGCATTTTTAGAAGTCCACGAACAGTTTGTGGACTTCTAAACATTTTGCGTTGCTGCCCTGTCAGAACTATTGCCCTTTTCTCTGGGAGGAAGTGGTGGCTCTGAAAAGAGCCTTTTTGTGTTTTTTTTTGTTTCAAAAACTTTAAATGGTCAACACCTACTGCAAAATGGATTGCTATATTTTCAAAAAGGGTTGCAATGCTTTTTGGATATTTTGCAGAAAAATCTGATTGCCAGCATAAGTAAGATGTAACCCATCTCTGCAAAAGATGTGTGTGCTACGAAACATAATATTTTCATTGTGAAAAGAGTACATGCCAACATCTCTCAAAAAGGCACAAACAGGCTTGTTGACATTGCGCTCACTTTCTCCATTTGTGGACCAAATGAAGAAGAACACAGCCACATTTGTCTCGGCGCAATATGAGAAAAAATTACTCGGGACTTTGGAAACATGTCCATGACTTTCCCAAATCCTTCTTTCATTGCAAATTTCAGAGATTCCAGAGATATGTCCTAAACTGTTCCCTCCACAATGAATAGTAATAATGTCTGGATGACGCTGTGTCACCAAAGTAGCACAAAGAGGTACCAAATACAGCCACTTCATTCCACGCACTCCATGCCACTGCACTTACACATGAGCAAATCCAAGACGTGCCGCCACTCCACAGCGATATGTTTGCACCTCCAACCAATTTATCCATGAGTATCCCAAAATCAAGACAATCTGCTTTCTGAAACGCATAGCCATAGCTATTTGCTCTCCTCTCAAGAAAAAGACTTTCTGACAAAGTCTCTCCTTACACATCACACCCAGTAAACCTTATTGACCAATCCCTTCTCTGCTAAGTCTCATTTGCATTTCTCTCAGCCTCAAAATTCCTGTATGTAATATGCGCTGTCCACGGACAAACGCAGTGTCCGCAGACAAATCGAATAAACTGAGCGTGGGAATAGTGTGCCCCATTTTCACTTTGAGGTTGGCTCTGAAAAGAGCCTTTTTTTAAGATGCTTCAGAAACATCTTTTATTTTGTATTTGGTTCTTTTTTTTCTTATTTTCCTCGATAAATCTTCATATTACCTTCTCCAAAGCAATCCTTATGTTCCAAAACAGCATGGCATTTCCCATAAAAGATAAAGACATGCTATCTTCTTTAAAATAAACAACATTACCAGAGTCATTGTTGTCATTGTTACAAAAGAACGTGCCAGCTCTAAGCATAAAAGCAAACATGCCTCGGTTGATTATACACCCAGCAATATTTTGCTGAGAACAAAAAACAGAACTATTGTCCCATATTGTCCTAGGTACCAAACCAGAAAAAATTACCTTGGCATTTAGAAGTAGTTTCATTACTGCCTCAAACAAATTTTCGAGATCTTTCAACAAAGTAGAGGCACTGACATAGCCCAAATGCAAAGCACCACAGTGCAGAACAAACACATGTGGACTGTTCACCCTGCCCATATCTTCACAAACTTGTACAATTGCCTGCAAATTGAAACCAGGCACAGTGCTCCACACCACCTCCACTCCTTTTACATCAAAATTGTTTGCCACATTCCTTCATTTTGCATACGGTTCCAAACCATGCACAAACTTATCTCCAAGCACCAACACCCTGACTTTCTACAACTCTGCCATCTTCACTACACACAACTTCTCTCAAAACAAAGCAGAACCTCAACACCTCATTGGCTAATCCCTACAGTCCAATTTCCATGCTGGATTTGCTGAGAAACCCCAGATGTGACAGACCTGTCTGCGAATAGCCGCGGTGTCCGTAGAGCGCGTAACACTGGGACAGCCCTTCTACCCTTTCCAATTCACACTCTGCACCATTCCCTCATTGGCTGCAGTTAAGCAGTCACACAGCCATCCACCAATCACATGCAAGAACTCTACATCTAACTCCATCATGACAGTTCAGCACTTTAGATTTACTATTGATCACTCTCAATACAATTGGGCTGTGACTGCAAAGCACCTACAGCAACAACTACTATAAAACTCCTCAAGATTTCTACTTGCAGATTCATGCACATCCACATTCATGAACACAAACTACAGGTATGAATATTTTCTGCACAGTACATGTACAGCTCTTGCATGAATGCATATAAACAGAGTAACTGCCACATATCCTGTATAACCTGTAAAACAAACTTACTGTCATTTCTCCCATCTGATAGGATCAAGTGTCACTTGCAAACCTGTCTGACCTCTAAATCTTTATTTACACACACAGCTATCTAAGAAAGTGTCATTTCATGTTAAACAATGAGAGAAATAACAGTATAATTGTGGAAAAAGGCTTTGTAGTGTGTTACAAAATGACACGCAGCCAGGATGAGTACATGCATCTTTATTCATGCACACAGGTAAGCAATATCATTTAAAAGACTCCCAGCTGAAACAACACCACTGCCTCTACATCAATTCCTTCTGCTTTATTTCCCACACCTTCACAAATGCATACATTGCATGCTTTTCTGTACAGTTCCTGCCATTTACCCTGTAAAAATAGCAAAAAATCATATGATTATTTATTCTATCTCCTTACATCCAATAACACCGCCTTAAGAAACCAAGTGTGCTCTGTGCGCTTACTATTGTACTCATTTGTAAAGCACATTCAACTAACAGATTCTAAGTAAAATATACATGATGCATATAGGTAAAGGAAAGTGCATGTACATACTATGCTCAGTCATCAGAAAGCACTACTCTTGCAAAAACAAAGAAACCAATGTCTACATTAACAACAGTGCTATTAACACAGATATTTACTATCTTCTTTCTTTCACAATTGCAGTGAAGACCACACCCATGAACAGCAGAAGTGTCTGAAGTATGAAAAATAATTCAGAAGAAACCAACTCTTTCCATACAAAAAAGTGCAATACTAGCATAATGTTCTAACTGTTATTCAAACACAGTAGAATTCTAGTATTGTAGAACAAACAATTGTATTAACCCTGTAACATTAGATTCAATATCAGTGCTTCCCCTCACCAGCTGCATACTTTGTATTGTCATCTGAACCCCAGTATAGTAACACACAAATACAAAAATAGCTTTCCCAAACTAATGTAGCTGCCCATTGCACAATTACACACCTCCACATACATCCTTACCATCATACTCAGACTTTCATGCACAAAGCACACATACACTGCACAACAGCCCAACCCACACTTTCTTTTTTTCTCCAACAGACCCCAAAGAATGCCTACCAAAAAGCAACTCCGTATAAAGCAATGCAAAAGTAAACAATATCAAAATAAAACTCTCCAAAATAAGCATTCACCTCTAGCAGAATTTGTACAACAACAAACAAAACAGGTAATACAGTCATTAAGCGAAACAAAACAAGATTCTAGTACAGAAACTTTGCTTCCTTTTTCAAACTGTAAAGCAAAACAGAAAGTGATTAACAAGACTTCAGCTACCACTACTTCTAACACTGCACCTATAAATCTTGATGTACTGGCAAGTAAGCATGCCAAAAAAATTATTTTACAAAAAATGTTCTGTCACAGAGTCCTTCAGAACCTTATTAACACAGGAGAGAAATCACGCACAACCCTTAAAACCTACCATAGATCATTAATCCTAGAAGCTCTTATAGACAGTGCAATCCTTCTCAAAAGGAAATTATTTATTTTAGTTTTAAACAGAATGAAACCACTAATAAAACTAAGTACTAAACTACAAAAAAGACTTCACAATAAACGGAATATCAACAAAAATAGCTTCTCAAACATCTGTGGAGGTGAATGGAGTCACACCACAAGCACAGAACCATATTTCAATGAAGAAGCATACAAACAAACGCAAACAAACCCAATTGCCATACATAGCAGTGGATGAGGGTATGCAAAACTTAATAATACCATTATGGAACAAGAAACGGTGCTTACGAAAAATCCCCAGAAAAACCAGTATCATCTCTCCGTTCCACTGAACCAATACGTCCAGTCTACAAATGGCCGTGCACATCAATGTGTAACATTGCCAAAAAATCAGTATGTGAAAGGCAAAGACAAATTCATAATGAAACTACTACAAAATATGGACGCCTGTCCAGTGCGCAAATACACAGGACCACAAGGACATTCATTAGCCTGCATTTCTGGACCTATTTGCAAAAGCACCTTCCAGCATATCAAAATGATATCAACACATCAATCAACTATAAGAAATCTGGTCCATGAACTGTACTGTGCCAAAAGTCCTGCTTTAGCACTAGCCAATTTAAATAACAATCTTCTACATGGTACAGCAAACACCTACTCGAAGAAATAGAGCATATCCAAAGAAAATATTTTGGAAGTGAAAGCCACTTACAAAATGCAATAGCTTTACAACAAACTAGCAACAACTGTACAAATGGCAACCTTCTACTACACACATACAAAAAAGAAATACTAAAGTTAAAAGTACATCTGCTGAAGTACCAAACCATGTGTGTGCGTGTTGCTGTAGGACTTTTTATAAAAATAGCACAAAAACTGTGGACATAGCGTACAAAAGAGAATACAATGAAGATTCCAAATTGTTCCAATTAGCTCTCTATCTTATAGCAGAAAACAAATACGAAATTACTGACCCCTTAATACTTTACAGTTACTGCACTGCAAAACTTGACAACAACCAAACACCTTCACATGCTATCACAAATAACTTATTCACACTACCAAAACCCCTGCAACAACTCAACTTATATGTGTCAGGACTGGCCGGGTTAGTAACAGGAAGAGTAACAGAATTAACATTGTGCTTGCCCAAGTCAAGATGGAGCGAAAGAAACTTAATCTGATTTGTTAAAGGAACAATGATATGTTTGGTTTGCCTGATTGGTGGAAAGGACAATGGGTTTGATTCTTGGGAGGTGAGCAAGATTCTAAACTGCCTTTCATCCATAGAAATTCAGTGGCTGGTTGTACATTAGTTAAGCTCCTTAAGTAAGGCCTTTTCAGAGCTCAGAAAATATACCAAAGAAGTAAGAATATCGTTAACTGATCCAGTTTGAACAAGAAGACATCAGGTGGGATCGTTCTTTTAAAGATTTAAGATTGTCACAGTGAACTTTCATTTTCTTTTATAAGAAAACTTAAAGAGTTAACACGTTTCAAAATTATTTGAGAAAAGAGACATTTACAGTTAAAGTTATTATAAGAAAAACAAGCTTGAAGATTGTGCGTAGAAGTTTAAAGTTAATTAACTGCATGTAATGTTCTTCAAGACTGTTTAATGTGTGCGCGAGCTTGCAAGTCGTCGTTTACGTGTTTTTCTTTTGAAAGCGCGTGTTGGTTTGCGATAGAGCGCGTGCCCAAATGAATTGCGCGAGTGCGCGTGTACATTTTTAATGTGAAAGACGTTTCATGAGAAAGTGCGTGTTGGTTTGCGATAGAGCGCGTGCCCAAATGAAATGCGCGAATGAATTTTAGCGCGTGTACATTTTTAACGTGAAAGACGTTTCATGAGAAAGCGCGTGTTGGTTTGCGATAGAGCGCGTGCCCAAATGAAATGCGCGAGTGAATTTTAGCGCGTGTACATTTTTAACGTGAAAGACGTCTTATGAGAAAGCGCGTGTTGGTTTGCGATAGAGCGCGAGTCCATTTTGTTTAAGCGCGAGTTGTTTTTAACGTGTGAACTATTTTACGTGAATTATGTTTCGTTTCTCTACGTGTGTGCGGTAGCGATAGAGCGCGAGTCCATTTTAACTAGCGCGTGTTATTTTTATCGCGTTTACGTATTTTTTCACACACGCGCGTTTGGTAAAGAATCGCGTGTGTATTTTAAACGCGAGGCCAATTCTTCACGTCTTCTGATTTCACGTGTTTAACGCACACGCTAATCAAGGAAGAAACTATACGTTCTTTGTGTAAATAAGGAAACAAATCACACGCAGAAGGAAACAACTTCAGAGAAAGACTGCATTTTACAAAAGCATTGAAAACTACTTAGAGTTAAAAGAACTTTGAAGCAAGAAGAATATCTAGTTCTGAAAGGTGTTTGCAAGGGCCATCACTTTAGGATTCTAAAGAGACTTGAGTGGCTTGAACTATATGCACTACACAAGATATTATTTTCAAGATATTCCACACAGTTTATTAGCCTCTAAGTCTTTTACTGAGGTTTAAGAGGTAAAGAGTATAGAGTTTATTTAGAATAATTTTAGAAAAGAAGTTTATCTTATCATATAAGTAACCAGGTGTATTTGTTTACCACAGATACAAGAGCCTACCAGACGGTTGCAGGGCTGCAGTGTCTCCGTTGTTATTTTCTCAAAATTCCCCTTTCCCTTTCTTGGGGTTTTCAGCTCAGTTTATATTTAAGGGTTGAGAGGTGAACTCCTGGTGAGGGTCTGTGGGGCCAGCATCAGCTCCTGTGGAATTCAGTCAAGCCGGACCCTGACAGGATGAAAGGCCCACGATAATTTTTTCCACCTGAGCTGATATGGATCCCACAGAGGCACTAGCAAGTTCCATAAGGGACATGTTTTCAGAGTTAAGGGAGGAAATGAGGGCTGTGCGAAAAGAAAACCAGGAATTACAAGTCAAGTTTGAGGAGTTAAACTCTAAGGTTACCCGTAAGGGTGAAGAAATTTCTTTGGAGTCAAGAGATTCAGAGGATCCTAGTAGAGAATTACCAGTGTTAATTAGAGAGGATTTGGGTGAAGGAACGAGTTCTCAGGGAACAAATAGGGGAAGTTTGAATATACCTATAGGTCCAGTCCCCTTAGCACCTCCAGAGCGTTTTGGGGGAGATGCCAAGAAATGCCAGATTTTCCTTACACAGTGTGAACTTCATTTCCTTTGTAGACCTGAAGCTTTTAATACAGATGCTTCTAAAATAGCTTTTATGCTGTCTTACCTTACTGGTGAGGCGGCAACTTGGTCAGTATTATTAGTTGGTCAAGAGAATCCTATACTAAAGAACTTGTTAGCTTTCAAGTTAGAATTTAAAAAGATGTTTGACAGACGCCAATTATCTCAAGAAGTTGATGGAGAACTATTAGAGTTAAAACAGGGAACCAAAGATTTAGTGTCCTACATCACACAGTTCAGATCTTTAGTATTAGAGAGCAATTGGCCAGAAGAGAAGCAATCCTCTTTGTTCTATAGAGGCTTGAAGGAGGAATTGAAAGATGCCTTATCTACAATTGTTAATAGACCCACTTCATGTGAGGATTTAATTAATCTAGTCATACAAATTGACTATAGATTAGGGGAACGCAAGGCTGAGCGTAGAAGAGGAGGAGTTGAGCAACCCAGAGTTTTCCCTAGAGTTGATAAAAGAAGATTAGAATTTGTAAATAAAGAATTGAGAACTGGGAATGCAGAGAGAGTAAATAAAGTGAGAGGTCCTTTAACTAAGGAGGAGAAGGATAGACGAAGACAGAATCATTTATGTTTATATTGTGGGAAATCAGGACATTTTGTTGGAAATTGCCCTTGGTGTCCAAAAACTTCTGCATCTACTAACAGCTCCAGAAATCAACATGTGGCTAATACAATCCAAGCAGCGGTACCACATATTACATTGAATGTATCCTTGTATATTAAAGAGGAATTAAAGGGAAGCGGTCCAGTAGTAATAGATTCAGGAGCCACTGGTAACTTCATGGATTGGAATGTGGTTAAAGATATGAATGTGCCTTACGTTGTAAAAAATATCCCAGAGTATGTGAGAGCGGTGGATGGGTCTCAACTGACATCAGGTTTAATTACACACGAAACAATCCCATTGGAAATGGAAATTGGAGGACACTGGGAGGAAATTGTGTTTGAATTAATTGACACTCCACAGTTGAAAATCATTTTGGGAATGCCTTGGCTGACGTATCATAACCCTCAGATTGATTGGGGAAGAAGAGTGGTGAAATTGGATTCTGCTTTTTGTGTTACAAATTGTTGTAAAGAAGTAGCTCAGGAAAATGTTTCTAGTGGTAATTGTTCAGAAGTTGTGGAAGGTTTGGTGAATTTGGGAACTATAGTACATTCTATAGGGGCTGTAATTGGAGAATTACCAAAGTGTTACCATGATTTCAATGATGTGTTTAGTGAAAAGGAAGCTAATGAATTACCTCCTCATAGAGAGTATGACTGTAAAATTGATTTAGAACCAGGGGCCCACATTCCTTGCAGTCGCATCTATGCCTTAACAGAAAAAGAGAATCAACATTTGAAAGATTACATCCAAGAAAACTTGAATAAGGGGTTCATCAGGCACTCTCAATCGCCAGCAGCTTCTCCACTATTTTTTGTTCCCAAAAAGGAAGGCACTTTACGAACATGCATAGATTATAGGGCATTGAATAAGATAACAATTAAAAACAGATATCCTCTGCCCTTAGTATCAGTAATGTTAGACCAGATTCAAGGAGCCTCAGTATTTACCAAACTAGATCTTCGTGGTGCATATCATTTGGTGCGGGTACGTCAAGGTGATGAATGGAAAACGGCATTTAGAACAAAATTTGGTCTTTTTGAATATCAAGTAATGCCATTCGGATTGTGTAACGCTCCCGCGGCCTTTCGATTTTTTATAAATGAGGTATTGAGAGATTTTATTGACATCTTTGTAGTAGTATACATAGATGACATTCTCATTTATTCTAAGGATCTACTGCAACATGAAGAACATGTAAAGAAAGTGTTACAGCGACTAAGGGAGAATAAACTATTTGCTAAGTTAGAAAAGAGCCAATTTCATACCATGGAAGTGGAATTTTTGGGTTTTATGATTTCTCCCAAAGGTTTGGAAATGGATATGAAGAAAATTAAAGCAGTTGAACAGTGGCCAACTCCAACTTGTGTTAAAGATATCCAAAGCTTCCTGGGCTTTGCAAACTTTTACAGGAGATTCATTAAACATTTCTCTCAAACTGTTGCTCCTATCACCAAATTATTGAAGAAAGGAATGAAATTTGAGTGGAAAGATGAAGCGGATCAAGCTTTCAAAACATTGAAGAACTGTTTTACATCTGGACCGATCTTATTACACCCAGATCCTTCACAACCATTTTTTGTGGAGGCAGATGCTTCTAATGTTGTAATTGGAGCAGTGCTTTCTCAACGGCATCCTGAAACTGGATAGTTGCATCCTGTGGCCTATCTATCTAAGAAATTGCTTCCAGCAGAAGTGAACTACACGATTACTGACAGAGAACTCCTGGCAATCAAGAGAGCATTTCAGGAATGGAGGCATTATCTGTTAGGAGCAAGATTCACAGTAACCGTTTTAAACGATCATAGAAATCTTCTGTTTTTGAAATCAGCTCGAACACTATCACCTCGACAACTTAGGTGGTCACTCTTCTTTTCAGAATACGATTTTGTGATAACATTCAAGCCTGGGCGGTTAAACGGTAAAGCGGATGCTTTATCGTGACAAGGATCGTCCGGAGAAGTTGAAAATGAAGTATTACCAGACCCGGTGATTGCAGAAGATACATTTATTCTAAGTACTACAAAGGAAGAGAATCTGCTTCTTAAAAAAATTCAAAAGGAATTACCAGAAGAGGCGATTCAATCTTGGTTAGCGGAGGATTCTGGAAGACATTTAATTGAAGGATTTCCATGTGTCCATTCCAAAATTTACCTTCCAAGCAAGGAACTGCAAAAGGAAATTATGCAAGAATGTCATGAATCCAAGTTGGTTGGTCACCCTGGAATTCATAAGACTATTGAACTGGATGAAAGGAAGTTTTGGTGGAAAGAAATGAAAAAAGATATTGAAGATTATGTGAAAACATGTGAAGTCTGTGCTCGAGTAAAGTCAGGAGGAGGAAAACCAACTGGGTTATTAAATCCGTTACCAATACCCCCTAGTCCTTGGTTTACAATCTCTATGGATTATATTGTAGATCTTTCTAAAGATCAAAGTTACACTACAGTATTAGTAGTTGTGGATTTACTAACTAAAGCTGGGCATTTCATTCCCATGAAAGGAGAGGCTCCTGCAAGGAATCTGGCAAAAAGTTTTTTTCAAGAAGTGGTACGATTACATGGTCTACCAACACAAATTGTATCAGATCGAGGGTCTCAGTTCATTTCTAAGTTTTGGCGAGCCTTCTGTACAGAATTGGGAATTGAGGTAAAGCTTTCTTCAGGTTATCATCCACAGACCAACGGCCAAACAGAGCGAGTAAATCAGGAGTTGGAAAAATATATTAGAGCTTTTTGGCAAGAAAGAGGAAGTTGGGTAGATCTTCTTTGGCTAGCAGAGTTTAGTTATAACAATTCTGTCAAGGATTCTACTAAGTATTCTCCATTTTTTAGCAATTATGGTTTCCACCCACGATTTTTGAAAGAAGTGTTGCCATCTGAGTATTCCAATCCAGAGGTTGAGCAGCGATTGACTTGTATTAGAAATGGTTTAGTGAAAGCTAAAGAAACTTGGGGGAAAAGTAAGTTAAGATTTAAGACATTTGCTGATAGGAAACGTCGAAAAGCACCACATTATCAGGTGGGTCAAAAAGTTTGGTTGTCCACAAAAAACCTACGTTTAAAGGGAAGAACTAAATTTAGTCCAAGATTTATTGGTCCATTTGAAATAGAAAGAATAATAAATCCCGTAGCAATCAAACTGAAATTACCCGCAAGTATCAAAAGTCACCCTACATTTCATGTCAGCTTAGTGAAACCTTGTGTGTCAGGAACTAGATTGGGAAAACCACCACCAGCAGTTTACACAGAGGAAAATGACGAAGAGTTTGAAGTTAAGAAAATCTTAGATTCCAGGATTGTTAGAGGTACCTTGCAGTATCTTATTGACTGGAAGGGATACGGGTCTGAGGAAAGATCTTGGGAGGATCAAACAGATGTACATGCCCCTCAATTGATAAAACAGTTTCACAAAAGGTTCTCTGCTAAGCCAGGCCCTGGGACAGGGCTTTGAAGAGGGGGTACTGTCAGGACTGGCTGGGTTAGTAACAGGAAGAGTAACAGAATTAACATTGTGCTTGCCCAAGTCAAGATGGAGCGAAAGAAACTTAATCTGATTGGTTAAAGGAACAATGATATGTTTGGTTTGCCTGATTGGTGGAAAGGACAATGGGTTTGATTCTTGGGAGGTGAGTAAGATTCTAAACTGCCTTTCATCCATAGGAATACAGTGGCTGGTTGTACATTAGTTAAGCTCCTTAAGTAAGGCCTTTTCAGAGCTCAGAAAATCTACCAAAGAAGTAAGAATATCGTTAACTGATCCAGTTTGAACAAGAAGACATCAGGTGGGATCGTTCTTTTAAAGATTTAAGATTGTCACAGTGAACTTTCATTTTCTTTTATAAGAAAACTTAAAGAGTTAACAAGTTTCAAAATTATTTGAGAAAAGAGACATTTACAGTTAAAGTTATTATAAGAAAAACAAGCTTGAAGATTGTGCGTAGAAGTTTAAAGTTAATTAACTGCGTGTAATGTTCTTCCAGACTGTTTAATGTGTGCGCGAGCTCGCAAGTCGTCATTTACGTGTTTTTCTTTTGAAAGCGCGTGTTGGTTTGCGATAGAGCGCGTGCCCAAAGGAATTGCGCGAGTGCGCGTGTACATTTTTAATGTGAAAGACGTTTCATGAGAAAGCGCATGTTGGTTTGCGATAGAGCACGTGCCCAAATGAAATGCGCGAGTGAATTTTAGCGCGTGTACATTTTTAACGTGAAAGACGTTTCATGAGAAAGCGTGTGTTGGTTTGCAATAGAGCGCGTGCCCAAATGAAATGCGTGAGTGAATTTTAGCGCGTGTACATTTTTAACGTGAAAGACGTCTCATGAGAAAGCGCGTGTTGGTTTGCGATAGAGCGCGAGTCCATTTTGATTAAGCGCAAGTTGTTTTTAACGCGTGAACTATTTTACGTGAATTACGTTTCGTTTCTCCGCGTGTGTGCGGTAGCGATAGAGCGCGAATCCATTTTAACTAGCGCGTGTTATTTTTATCGCATTTACGTATTTTTTCACACGCGCGGGTTTGGTAAAGAATCGCGTGTGTATTTTAAACGCGAGGACAATTCTTCACGTCTTCTGATTTCACGTGTTTAACGCACACGCTTATCAAGGAAGAAACTATACGTTCTTGTGTAAATAAGGAAACAAATCACATGCAGAAGGAAAAAACAGCATTCCAGAAAGTTAAAGAATATTTATTTAATGTAATTTATGCAAATGGAATTCAATACTTCAGAGAAAGACTGCATTTTACACAAGCATTGAAAACTACTTAGAGTTAAAAGAACTTTGAAGCAAGAAGAATATCTAGTTCTGAAAGGTGTTTGCAAGGGCCATCACTTTAGGATTCTAAAGAGACTTGAGTGGCTTGAACTATATGCACTACACAAGATATTATTTTCAAGATATTCCACACAGTTTATTAGCCTCTAAGTCTTTTACTGAGGTTTAAGAGGTAAAGAGTTCAGAGTTTATTTAGAATAATTTTAGAAAAGAAGTTTATCTTATCATATAAGTAACCAGGTGTATTTGTTTACCACAAATACCAGAGCCTACCAGACGGTTGCAGGGCTGCAGTGTCTCCGTTGTTATTTTCTCCTAATTCCCCTTTCCCTTTCTTGGGGTTTTCAGCTCAGCTTATATTTAAGGGTTGAGAGGTGAACTCCTGGTGAGGGACTGTGGGGCCAGCATCAGCTCCTGTGGAATTCAGTCAAGCCGGACCCTGACAATATGAGACCATCATAATTTAAACAGTGCACCCATTTCAAGCAATAATACGCCTTCAACCAAAAACAGCAAAATTACCTCCCTCTGAATTAGTAAAAGGCATTTGTGGCAAAGTAGTTTATTTGCCATTAGATCTCAAAGAAAATGTAAACACTCTGGGAGTGCAACGTCCAATAGATCAATCATTAATTGTCTTAGTAAATGGCGTACCTACAAAAGACAAAATAATTTGCCAACAACTTGTGGACTTACATAAAGTTAGACAAGCCCTGCAATATCTAAAAGACAACAATGAATACTACAAAGAAATTAATATTGAAGAAACTCTGAGGGAAATCACTGAAATAATTCAAGAGTCATCAGAAACTGGTCAATTTCAACTTCTAGATCCTGCTACAGAATCCAATATTTTAGACCATCATACAATTCATCCATTACACTCTAAAGACATCATAGATGATGCACTGGAAACGTACCAAATGCGACAAGCCAAAGGATCTCCAATCAGTATATGGGAAAAAAGTATAGAAGCATGTGCCTTTCCTCTACTCTTTCCTACTGGAAAAGGAGGAAAGTATGATGATAGACCCACACAAATAGCAGCATCAGAATGTTGCTCTTTACGAAGGTATTCTGAAGACCCCAGATTCAGACAAAACATGGAATACATATTCCACCTTCTCTTTGAAAGTGAACTAGCAACTCTATGCTACGGAGTTGCACACACATTAAAATCAGGTACACACACATTAAAATGTCAGCTATGCAATTACTACAAAAAGTGCAAGAAAAAGATGTGGTTTTACAGTCAAGCATTACAAATCTTTCAGCAAACATGCACGGTACAAAAGAATACTGGTTCCGACATCACAGAGATGTACGCTGTATGATGAGAAACTTTGGCCCACCCACTTGGTTTGTGAAATTAAGTTGTGCAGAATATGCATGGGAAAATGTACACAATTTCCTTCGCATAGCAAACAAAATCAAAACAAACATAGATATAAAAACACCAGAGGAACCCTGCTTTCTAGATCCTGTAAATGTATCAGGATATTTCCATCATCGCTTCATTGCTATGCTACACTTCATTTGTAATAAAACTGTTCCTCCCCTCTGAGAAATGCAACACTTCTTTTGGAGAAAAACATAGCAAGCCAGAGGAGCACCACACATCCACATGTATTTGTGGATTGAAGATGCTCCTAAATTTGGTCTGGACACTGATGCCACTGTTTTGCAGTATATCCAAAAATATGTCACTTCACAAACAACACATAGTTACCTTCATGCACACATTTTACAATTTCGAAGACACAAATGTGGGAAATATTGTTATTGCAAATATAAAAACAAAGGGAAATACTACACCAAATGCTGCTTTGCTTTCCCTAGACCAGTTTCAACAAAAGGTCAAGTAAAAAACTTCATGTCTTCAGTTAGACATAGTGGCCTGATCACAACCTCGTCGGTAACGCTAACGCTTTTAGCGTGGGGGCTATTAGCGCGACCGCCATAGCCCCCGGCGCTAATAGCGCGGGATCACGAGTTGGGCGGACTTGGAAGTCCCCATTCCCCATTGAGCCCATTTGGGAATGCCCCATTCCCCATTGGGCTCAATGGGGAAAATTTGCGCTCTTACCGGCGGTGGATTTCCCGCTGGCGGTAATAGCGCAAATATTTGGCGGATTTCCCCCCAGCCAAGAGCTGGGTCGAAATCTGCCGAAGCCCTGATTCGGCAGACCCTTAAATCCGCTAGTAATAGCGCTACCGCTGGATTTAAGGGTTACCACCGAGGTTGTGATCAGGACCAGTGTCAAAGGTAAATAACCTAAGAACACATATTTCATAAAAAGAACAGAAGAATCAAAATACATAAATGATTACAAAGCAAACATTGCCCTCCTATGGAATGCAAACATAGATGTGCAGTACATTGCCTAGTATTCCTCAGCAGTTGCACGATATGTCCCCGCCTACTTAACCAAAGCAGAGAAATCAGAGCTTCAAGACCTCTGGGATGACATATCATCTGACAACACACTGTAACAGAAATTGTACAGCTTAGGCATAAAAATGCTCTCTCATAGAGAATGTGTTTGCTATGAAGCTGCAGACCATTTAACCAGTACTGCCCTGTATGAAAAATCTGAAAACATAGTATGGCTAAGTCTTGGTCCTGCTAAATCTAGAAAAAAAAGTTCTCAAATCATATGAGAACATAGAAACAATAGCCAAAAATGATCCCAACAGCCAAGACATATTGAAAAACAATTTACTGGACACATACTACCCATACAGGAGTACCACTTTGGAAACCATGTGTCTATACCACGTAGCCCAAAACTTCACATACAAAAATAGTATTAAGCCAGATGAAAAGAAAGGTAGATACAGAGTGGCAAATTGTGAAGGTAGCTTAGTGAAACTTACCAAACACAGCTTAATTAATCATATCAAATTGTCATTAAAAATGCCTCAACATAAAGAACTGTATTACATGTCCCTGCTACAACTTTTTAAACCATGGAGAAAAGAAGAAATGTTACTAGATACCTATGACTCCTATGAAGAAGTTTTCAAAGCAAATGAAAGCACTATAACAGTGGTAAACTTTACACAGTACCAAACAATGTTGCACAGTGAACAGCAACATGAAGAAGAACTCCAGGTGCAACTAAATGTGGACACTCCTGACAGTAGTCAACCTTCTGTAACAGGAAGCCAAGAACCACATGGACAGCCACTGATAGCAAATGAGGCAGAATTAGCCATGACAGAAGTAGAAAACACCATGTGTCAGTTTGAGCAATCTACAGAAGACTTTTCTGTACTGAAATCACAACTAAACAATGAGCAGTGTAGCATTTTGAAAGAAGTAACAAAACAAATTGAACATGGTGTGCAACATGAAAGTAAAAACTCTACCTGCCAAGACTACACACCTATACTACTATAAGTGAGTGGTCAAGCTGGTTCAGGCAAAACATTCTTAATCAAAATCATCAGCCAGTTCCTCCAACAATTGACAAACAACAAACTGTCAGATGTTGTAACTGCCCCCACATATTTAGATGCCTACAACATAGGTTTTGTCATTTTACACCGATTACTACTCCTTCCAGTAGAACACAAAACCAAATTAGACTACTACAAACTTTCTCCAGAAGCTGCAATGGAACTACGCAGAGTTTTCAAACAAATGAAAATGCTGCTAAAAGATGAGGTGAGCATGGTCTCCAACCTAATGTAGGCTTTGATTCACCTCAGATTAAAAGAGGTCCTCTAAACAGACTACAAAGAGCTCTTTGGAGGAAAACACATTATTGTTTTCGGAGATCTTCTTCAATTAACACCAGTGAAAGGTGAACCTATTTTTTTTTTCAGTGTTTTTATTAGCAATTTTTTAACACAAGACATTTTCATTACTTGTTACATTCACAGTATTCCTTCGTAATATATTCATAAAGCAATCGTATGGGAGCTATAAAAAAGAAAGAAGTGTGAAACAGTGTTAAACTCAAGTCTTGCGCTTTTTATACCCCTCCCTCCCCAACCTCCCCCCACCCCCTTTCCACTCATCACATACTCTTGGGACAAGACTCAAAAATGGAATACGAATTGACAATTGGCATTACCGTGTTGTTTTTGCTCTACAAGTCACCACACACAGAATAACAGTATGGGGTATGGGGTAGACAATTGACTGGCAGCACGGGGCACTGCCCCCAGCTTTGCTGGCTGGCCAGGATGGTAAATAAGTCTAATTAGTCTGTGGACTCCCAGTACGCGGTATAATATTCTAGGAAGGGCAGCCATATCATTTCAATATTTCTGCGTGATTCGTTAACAGCTGCCGTGAGGCATTCCATTTCGTATATGGCATGAGCTTTTATTAACCATTCCCTTTTTGAGGGCAGCGCTATTGATTTCCATTTAATGGTTAGGCATACTCTAGCTGCTAGGAAGAGGTTGCGTGGCAGGTACAATAGTGATTTGTATGTCTCGTCTTCTTCTGATTCCACCCCAAACAGAACCAATATGGGCGTTGGGTCCCTGTGGACCCCATCTATTTCTCAGATCCAGCCCAGCTCTTCCCGCCAATATACCTGAACCTTCTCACATCCCCACCATTGGTGCCAGTAATCGCATTGTTCACCGCACCCCCTCCAGCAGTAAGGGGATGTCCCAGGGAACATTTTGGATAATCTAAGGGGTGTGTAATGCCATCTCATCAGTAGTCGCACATTGTGCATCTTGTATTGCATGGAAACCGATGATGACCCTACTGCTCTATATATACCCTTCCACATCTCTGTTTGGGTTTCTCTGGCTAAGTCGGCTTCCCATTTCACCTCAGACTGCGGGCGATGACAATGTCCCCTTGTAATTAGTGATTTGTACATCTTCGATACTAGGCCTCTCGATGCGTGGGGGGAACTTAAGATTTGTTCAAACAGCGTCAAGGAGCGCCTTAGGGAGTTGACCCACCTGGCATCGTGCAGGGCGCTTCTCAACTGGAGAAAGGACAATGGGGAGATGTCCGTGCCCTGAAGGTCAGCCTGCAGTTCCTCTCTGGTAGTAAACACTTAATTCTTCCACAACTGTCCCACCTGGCTAAGACCCGCCTCGTACCATGACTGGGATTGCTGGATAGCGCTTAACGAGTTTTGAATGGGTGGGGACCAAATGCAACTCAGGGGTGAGGGCCAAGTTGTGATGCCCTGCATGGCTCGGGATGGGCGCCAGAGAGACCACAAAACCTTAAGAATGGGGAGTTTTTTAATCCTCTGTGTCATGGCTGACATTGGAACCCACAACCACTCTCCCAGGGTGACCGGCGCAAAGATGTCATTTTCTATTGCCACTCACTGTTTTTCGGGATTTTCCCACAGGTGGTCCGGGAGCACACAAAGTTGTGCTGCTCTGTAATATTCCCCTAGGTCTGGGAAACTCATACCTCCCTCTTCTTTGGGTTGGATCAGTGTGGAATATGGGATCTTTGCTCTTTTGTCGGCCCATAGAAATCTCAACAGTATACGCTGCACCTCTGCTAGGAAGGATTCTGGGATCAAAACCGGGAGAGATTGGAATACAAATAGGAATCGTGGGAGGACGTTCATTTTGATGGCGGTGAAGCGCGCCGCCCATGACATGGGAAGTTTGCGCCATCTAGAGATGTCGTTTTGGATAGCTATCCACAGAGGGGTGTAGTTGGCTTCAAAGAGGTCAGGCAGGGAGACCGTTATGTTCACCCCTAAGTAGCGGACTGAATCGGTTTGTACCTTGAAGTTCCAGTCAGACTTTAAACGCAGTGCCAGATCGGTGTTGTCTCTTAAGGGGACGGCTATGGTTTTCTATAGGTTGACCCGGAAGCCTGAAAGGGTCCCGTATCGTGACAGCTCCTGGAAAAAGGCGGGAATGGAGGTGGAAGGTTCGGTCAGGTATAAGAGAATATCATCAGCGAACATTGCTAGTTTGTACTCCCTGCCCCCCCCCCCGCAGGATCCCTCTAATCATTGGGTTTGACCGAATGGCCTGGGCGAAGGGTTCAACGACCAGGGCGAAAATAAGAGGGGAGAGTGGGCAACCCTGCCTCGTACCTCGAGTAGGGTTGAAGGAACGCGATAAGACACCATTAATTGAAACCTTTGCGTGGGCAGAGCGATATAATGCTTCCGCCCCCTGTATCCACGCAGCTCCCAACCCCACCCACTTCAGGAAAGCCCTCAGAAAAGGCCACTATACCCGATCAAAAGCCTTCTCGGCATCCACTGACAATAAGAAGGGATCTTCACACGCTTCCCGAAGTGTTGCCATGAGGTCTAGGGTTTTTCTAACGTTGTCTGCCCCTTGCCGGCCTCTTACATACCCCACTTGGTCAGTGTGGACCTGTTGCGGAAGGACCTGGGCGAGGCGGGTGGCCAATATGCTGGAGTAGATTTTAGCATCTACGTTTATTATGGAGATTGCCGGTATGAAGCGCACTCTGTGGGATCTTTACCTTCTTTGGGGATTACAATAATGATAGATTCAGTGAAGGAGTCGGGAGCTTGTCCAGATTCTAAGATAGAAGTGAATAGTTTGGTGAGAAATGGGGCGAGTGTGTCAGAGTTTCTTTTATAAAAAGCTGGCGTGAAACCATCCTGCCCCGGAGCTGAGCCCGCCTTAAGGGCTGAAATTGCTCCCTGCACCTCTGTCACAGTGATTGGGGCGTTGAGCATTTCTAGGTGTTCTTCGGCGATGGGCGGACGTGGCAGGCCAGCTAGGTATTCCTCAGTATTGAGGTGGGTGCCATTGGTCTCGGCCGTGTATGGTTCCGAGTAGAAATCGGAGAAGCGATTTACTATGTCTTGGGGATTTGTGAGTGGGTCGCTTAGTTCGTTTTTGACTTTGTAGACTGCTCTATCCGCCCTCTGTTTGCGGAGTCTGTTCGCAATCATGGTGTGTGCTTTGTCTCCTTTTTCGAAGAACTTTTGTTTGAGGTGTTTAAATTGAGTGAGGGCCTTGCCATTCCATATGTCTTTCAGTTCTTCTCTCATTTTCCTAATTTTCATTATGGTGTCATCATCGCTTTCTGAGTGCTCCCTAAGGGTACGTTCCAAGCGAGCAATGTCACCCTTTAGTTCTTTCTCTTTGAGCAGTCGGAGCATTTTTTTGGCTGCTCCTTCTGATATTAGGATGCCCCTTATAGTAGCCTTCCCTGCTTCCCAGACCGTGTGCAGCGGCATAGCATCCGTGTCATTAATTTAAAAAAATTCTGTGATGGCTTCGGAAAGAGTCTCCTTAAAAACTGGGTCTCTGCACAGCAGGTCATTACACCGTCACCGACGGTCCGGGGCAGTGAGAGGGCCCAGGTCTAATTCCAAGGTGCAAAGGTCGTGATCCGACCAAGCCACTATCTGGATGGTTGTTTCTAGAATATCACTCTCATTTTCAGCTCCCAGTAGCAGGTAGTCAATTCTGGAGAAAGAGCGATGTGGTGGTGAGAAAAAGGTAAAAGATTTTTCACCCAGGTGAGTTACACGCCAGGTGTCTATCAAATGATGTTCCCTAAGCTGACTCAAGAATCCGTCACCTTGTAGTGTGCTTGGGGGTAAGGAGTTTTGTCGTGCTGAGTGCCAAATCGCATTCTCGGTCTGAAACCACATTGAAATCTCCCCCGCAAACCAGTGTGCCCTCCCTCCATTTATCAATGAAATCAAATAGGGGTTCGAAAGAAACTCGATTGCCCCTGGTTGGGGGCATAGGCAACGCACAGTGTAATGGGACGCGTTCTTAGCACACCCTTGAGCGCAACGTATCTCCCGTGCGTGACCCTTTGCATATGGTTCACCTGCATACCCAGGGACTTACGTAATAGAATACCCACGCCCCCCTTCTTTTGCGATCCGGATGTTCAGATTGCGTCCCCTATGTCCCTCCCGAAGATCCTTCTCTCTTCGCCCTTAATGTACTTTGATTCCTGTATGAAGAGGACATCTAGTTTGGATTGTATAAACTGTCTCGCCAACATTGACCTCTTTTGCGGGGATTCAAGCCCTTAACATTGAGGGAGCCAAAGACTATGCCATCAGAGCTAGCCATATTCTAAAGTAAAGATTGCGTTCTCTCTACCATCGCTTGCCTGACCCCTTTGTCCTGTGATAAGGTTAAAGAACAATTGCCATGTTTCTTCGTGTGTGTGAGTAGATTCTATGTGCGCTGTGAACTTGGTGTCCTGAGTGGATAAGTGGACCCTCCCCTATCCCCCCCCTTATGTGGAGAACCGCTAGGTGCATTTTTACTGGAAAAAAAGGGAGAAGGAGAAGGAAAAAAAAAGAAGAAAAAGACAGAAAAGGGACGCCCTCAATCAGAAAGGGCCACTCTGAGAGGACCCCTCTTCAGGCCCAATTATGACCTTAAACCATCGTGCAAGGAAAGATCAGTGCGTCCACAAGAGTGGACTAGGGTATAGTGAGCTCCAAGAACTTAACTCAACCCGTGGATTGCAACCCGGACAAACAATTATCAAAAATAACACTTCTACAGAACATTGCGATAGCCATTTCAGCAAGAGTTGGAACACAATAACATGGCGCGCTCAGGAGGTGCCATGTAAGCAGATCAAGGAGTATTCAGTCGTTTATATTTCCATTTTTGTTGCGCGCGACCTCGTCTCGGGGGCCTATCGGCTAGTTCTCGGCACGGGCCCTTTGGTTCCCTTCGGCCCTCTGCTTCTGAGTCCTTGGCTGGGCCCTGTAAATGACGATGAGCCTACTCCGCTTCTTCTACTGAGGTGAGCCTATACTCTTCGCCGTTGTACTCAAATGTGAGGGCGAATGGGTGGCCCCATCGGTACCTCACGCCCTTTTCTTGAAGCCAGGTTGTGAGGGGACGGCACCCTCTCCTCTTAGCCAGTGTCATTGCCGAGAGATCCTGGTATAGCTTCACTTTCGAGCCACGGAATTCAATCGTGTCTTTTATTCTCGCTTTTTGTAGGATGTCCTGCCTTTGCGTGTAGTAATGGCATTTTACTAGGACCGAGCAAGGGCCCTTCGCTGAGCCAACCGCCCTGTGCACTCTGTCGAACTCTAGCTTCGGGGGATTTGTTTCATCGTAGAGGGAAAGGATCAAAGATTCTACTGTGCTCCCCAGGCTTGACTGGGTTTCTCCACGCTCCTCCTCCAGACCGATTATACGGATGTTGGAGTGTCGCTCCCGATTTTTGAGGTCGTCCACCTTTGATTCCATATCACGTTCTTTATGTTCAAGGTCTAAGAGTCTAGCTTCGTATTGCATAGTCACGATGTCTCCAGAATGTTGGTTGTTCTGAACTGCTTCTAAGCGGTCTTCCACTTTGGCCACTTTCGTCTGTAGATCAGAAACTGTTTCAGTGAGGCGGTTTTTCATTGACCTAATTTCTCCGAGCAGCAGGCGATTGTCGGATTTAATCACACTGTCGCAGTCGTTGCCAGGGATGTCCTAAGTGCTTCGGTCTTCCTCTGCTTCCATGATTGTGTCAATGCGTCTAAACCTCCTCAGGGCCACCAGGGGTGTAGGGGTGCTTAGTTTGTGGAGGACTGTTGATGGTCATGGGGACAGTCACAGGGCTCCACCAGTGGTAGGGAGCTTCCGTGGTGCTACTTGAAACCAGCTCGTTGCCACCTGAAGGGCCGTAAACCTCTTGTCCTCGTGTATGGCAAGGGCCGAGTATTCGTGGAGAGAGCTCAGACCAGGCTTGAGGCCTACTGGGGGGGAGGGAGCAGCGCCTCCCCCATGCCTCGGATGGCCTTGTCTTGGTGCCCGCGTGGGGCTTGCCTGCCGAGGGGACTGAGACCGTGTTACAGGAGCACTCCCGGGGGGGGCACAGTGCAGTGTCGGCAACGAGGGGGCCGAGGAGGAGGGGAGGGAGTGGGGCAGGATCGGATCACACGCTTGGGGCTGCCGCCTACTTCCGCCGGGCCGTCCGCACCAGCCACTGCCTGTCTGGTCGCCGAACGTCTGCCGGTGTGCTGGGTGCGACGGTTAACAGATGCACCCCGCCAACGGCTTCTTCGTCACTGTGGATCCCCAACGGAGGCCCGGGATATCCCTCGTTCACCAAGCACAGGTCGCTGCTGATGAGCCAATTCCTTCCGGCGCGAACTCTCTTCCAACGTGTGAGGCGCGTAGTTCAGATGGCGGCCGCCATTTTCCCCCCTTCTCCGAGTCACCCGGGGGCTCCCGGCAGAAGACCGATATCTGCCTTTCCTCACGGTCTTTTCAACCGGGTTCGCTTGTGCGTTTGCCAAATCGCTTTATCTCACTTTTCTGCTGATTTTGCTGTTCCAAGCTCTCCTTGCACTGTCCGAAAATATGACATTTGCGGGCCTGAAGAGGGAGACGGTGGCTTAGGCGACCATCACGTCTGCGCCCCCTGGTGGTCTCTCATGAACCTATTTTTAAAACCTTAGGGCACAAACTGTGCCGTAAAACTCTTGGCAGCATAGGAAATGTCAACCTTTGGCAACATTTCCAATACAGAGAATTAACTGAAAACATGCGTCAGTCTGCAGACCTCACATATGCCAACATTTTAAAAGGTTTTAGAGTTGGTGAACTATTTCAAGAAGCACAATCTATATTAAAAACGAGGCACATCCATGCACTCTAGGGACATAACTCATGTTCTACTGATGTCATGAAACAATTAGTACACAAAAATGTCAATTGTGTGTTCTTGATGCTACCAATAGTTCAAATTGGCTCCACAGACAAACTGGACGTACATGGCATGACACTACCCATGTGTCAACAAGCCACAACAATGCTAAACACCTTGGAAAACTCTATCTCTAACACAGCTGGTTTGAAGAAAATATAAAAATGATCTTTAAACTGTAGAGTAATGCTTAAACGTAACCTTGACGTTGAGCAAGGGCTAGTTAATGGAGCCCTTGGTACAGTTGTTGGCTTTCAAACATACCCATCTGACAAAAAAAAGCAAAACGTTGAAAAAGAAAACTACTTCATACTCAAACTATGCGGGATCTCACAGCAATTCCTCCAAAGAAAGTGAAAGAAGCTAATACTTCATCAAGGACCACAACCAAAGAAGAATCTGCTGCTCAGAGTAACTCAACTACCTCTTCAAAGAAGCAACGCACACTCCGAACATATGACTTGGACACAGAACTGTCAGGTCCATTCAAAATTTCAAATACAACTTCTGTAAATTGCTATGCAAATGTACCAATGTATATTCTATTCCAATTGCCACCAATTATTATATATTATTATAATTACAGTGTTCATGGAATAAGACATGAATTCAACTGTGCTTGAATGATAAAATTCACTATAAACTCACAAGAAGATCCACAAGAATATCTAATGTACTTGCTACAAGTACCAGAAAACAAAAACATACCTATAAATGAAATCTTCCAGATTTCATACATGTGGAAACATACATGCACTCTTTGCAGTCTGTAGTACAAGAACAAGTTCCTAATGAACGCTTCGTATGTGTATCCATACCTAACTGTGAATCCATTCCATTTCAGCAACCTGTACAAAATGCAAACCATAGAAGATTATGTACTAACTGCAATTCAGATAATCGCCCCAACCTTACAGTCACATAGTCACAGTCACAGAGTGAATACATAATAGTAATGCTTTTACGTTACAATGCAGATGGTACCAAAAACAACTGTAAGCTGACTGGATTCACACATGGTCAAGTATCACTTGATAAGAAAACCCGGTGAAGCCCGGTGCAGTCAAGGGCGGTGCTTCGTTTTGTATCAACGCTGTTTTTGCTGCTGTGGCTCTGGTCAGGATTATAGACCATTTGAGCGTGAGCCACAGCGTTTCCTCTATTTGTGTCTATTCGTGCCTTGCTCCCTGCAAGAAGAGCTGCCTGTCTTGCCTTGGATGAACTTGGTTGTATTGCAGTACCGAAGCAGTACCGAAGCATATTAATCAGATTGGAACCTTTTCCCTTTAAGGCTTCCCGAGCAGCAGGCCACACCCCGTGGAGCCAGAAAGTAAAACGAAGAGCACTGAGCCCTTGCAGCGTGAAGCCCAGTGCAGTCAAGGGCGGTGCTTCGTTTTGTATCAACTCTGTTTTTGCTGCTGTGGCTCTGGTCAGGATTATAGACCATTTGAGCGTGAGCCACAGCGTTTCCTCTATTTGTGTCTATTTGTGCCCTGCTCCCTGCAAGAAGAGCTGCCTGTCTTGCCTTGGATGAACTTGGTGGTATTGCAGTACCGAATCAGTACTGAAGCATATTAACCAGATTGGAGCCTTTTCCCTTTAAGGCTTCCCGAGCAGCAGGCCATGCCCCCTGGAGCCAGGAAGTAAAACGAAGAGCACTGAGCCCTTGCGGCGTGAAGCCCGGTGCAGTCAAGGGCGGTGCTTCGTTTTGTATCAACGCTGTTTTTGCTGCTGTTTGGCTCTGGAGGACAGCGGAGGGTGTCTCATCGTTCCTGGTCCAGGAAAGAGAAGGAGCGCGCACAGAAGGTAACCAGCGGTGGCTTTTTCTATGCACCTAGTGTTATACAGCTGTTTGTCGGATTACCTTTGCAGTCGATGCACTCTTTGACTGGCAACAAGTAAAGTAAAATAAAACACTGCGAGGAAAACCTGGATTACTCTTTGGACGCTTTCGCATTGTTTATTCCCACTGCTGGGCATATTGAACGTTTTGGTCGTTGGTGTTACAACGAGACATTTGCAGCACTCGCAGCTCATTAAGCTAACTAGAACTTTACTGGTGCGCTTACTTAGCACTTGGGATTTGAATATATCTCGACTCGACTGTTCACTAAAGGAGTCTGCTTTGTGTGCGGGGGTTTGAGCAGGGCCCAGTGGGAGTTCTGGGCGGCAACTGTGGGCCGTTCCGCCTTTGAGCCGCTTGGACTCTCTGCTGCTGACGAACCCGTGTGCAGGAAATAATCACGAGCTCACTCTCGCAAATGGGTGATCTGTTAAAAAAAAACGTGCGGTGTCTGCGGGCTCATAGCCTTTGAGCCGTACGGATCCTACGCCCTAGGAAGAGTGTGCCACTTTATAACTGGTTTAAAGCAAGACTCTAACAGGCTAATGAAGCTATGGAGCAACTTGCTCCAGGATGACCCCAGAGCCCCAGAATGGGAGGAGCCTAAAACGGTAAGCAGCCCCCTAACACACTGCCTGAGGGGGCCGCTGGAAGTAAGCAGGAAGGACCAGGCCTCTGGGGAGGGGGTCCACCAGATCCAGGTGCAAGTGCATGCAAACTCCCTCTCCCCCGTCTCCACACAGGTGAGATGCTTGGAGGTACAGGAAGTCGAATCCACTCTGGTAGAAAATTGGAAAAAGGGCCTGGAATATACAACAATTACTACTAAAATCCCCCAAAAAATTGAGGAGCATTTTGGAGAAAAAAAACTGCCACATGAAAGAGCAACTCATAGAGATAATGCCTTGTCCTCAAGCCCAACTAGAAGTTACAAAGGACTAAATGAGCCGTCAAGCCCCCCCTGGTCCTGGATATAAGTTCTCCTACGTTGAGGAAACTGAATTTGTCTGGTATAGATATCAATCAAGAACCTGCTGGTCTAGTGCAGGAAGAACTGCCAGCAGAAGGATTATTGGCCGTTGAATCAAGAGAAATCCAGGAGGATATTGTAGAAGAGGGAGACCAGCCTAACGATAATACATTGAGTGCACTTAATTATGTGTTAAACTCGCTGGTCTCTGTCTTCGAACTTTTGAAAGCTAAAGTACAACTTCAATCTGGCTCCATAATGGAACTGACAAAGGAGGTGGTGGCACTGGATAGCTCAGTAGTGGGCTGCTGCAATGCTGTCAACACGTGTGCTGCCAAGATTGCAGGAGATGCAGCTTGAGTCTGTTAAACAAGGCCTGGATATTACAGCACTACAGAGGTCTATGGTAGCCTTAAGCAAATTGGAAGAGACTGACAGATCATTAAATCAAGCCGTATTACACCAACTTCAACTGTTCAATCAGAACCAACCAGAGCGGGCTGTGCTAGAGCAAAAAGAGGTAGATACCCAACAAATGGATGACACACCTCTCTCGGAGTCGACTCTGGAAGATTTCATGAGACTGGCCAATGTGGAAGAGGGATTCTTAGATGAGGACCCAGTGGGAAAACCCCTCCTAGAAAAGCAGAGTGATTAGCCGGACCCCCAAGACGTGGAGATTAAGGAAGCTCGTCTTCAAAGTACAAACCCAAGGGGGAAAAAATTCCGAAAAAGGGAAGTAAGAAGGCTGAAAAGACTCAAAGAAAAAGAAGCCCAAAAAATGGGAGAAAAAATCAAAGAAACAATTAAAAGCAAAATATAAGAACTCAAAAACCAACTCATTTTTAAAGAAAGTTGGAACTTCTCATCCTTCGGTGGCAGAGGATGATCAAGAAATTATTGAACTAGAGTCACTGAATAGTCCTAAAAAAAAAGGGGGGCTCAACGAGGGAAAACAACGAGGAAAGATCCTCTCAAGATGTCCAGGAAGCTGTCATGAAAACACGCTCTAATACAACTAAGGTTAAGCATAGCGTGTCTTCAAGACTCTCCCAAACAATTAATATTCTGGATAAGCAGGAAGTGGCCCTAGGATCATCAAATTTGAAGAAGGGCATCAAATTAGCTCCCATCTTCCTTAAAGCTAGACCAAAACTGGGGCCTAAATCATCCCCAGTCAAGGACGGGCAAGCTGCAGAACCAAAAATCAATGTGAAAATTGCTCCAGTCTTCTTAAAAAAACCTCCAGCTCCAACAGAAATGAAACCTAAACCTCCAATAGTGGTAATAAAATTGGGCGACGGTAAATTCAGGAGTTTGGGTGACTCTATCACGGCCTTAGATGAGCCTAGTTTGTCGGAAGAAAGCACGATTTTAACCCATGGGCCCACCGAAACACTCGATCAAACATCCGCGCAGGAAGGGGACAAAACCAACACAGGTTCACCTTATGCGATGCCGATCATCTGGTTATCCTTAACTGCAAAGAATTATGCAAAATTTCTGAACCGAGGGACTATACTCACACTCCTGAAAAAAGTACCAAGTCTGTTCTTAATTAACAGCCAAGACATAGAATCAGTAAGTTTCCCAGATCCAAATAATCCATTAATGGCAGAAGTTGGCTGTGCCTCCAGGGAGGTGTTCCAAGCAATTGAAGATGCAAAATTGAAACTAAAGAACTTGGACATACTGGTACTAAGAAGACAACTGAAACCCCTACAGCTCTTGAACATGGCAGGAAGAAAGAACGATTATTGCAATGAAGGGGTTAACAATCTGCCAACAAAAACCACGAGGCCCATGGGCACATTTGAACTGACAAATGTCACCAGCAAGGACAATACTCTAGCCCTAATTCCGAGTATCTTAACGGAGGTTTTTCAGAAGCTGGGTCTAGGAATACAACATCTTTGAAAATGATGGGCTGAGAGTTATCTGTTGGAATACTCGGGGGCCGAATAACTGTACATCAAGGGCAATCAAGAATTATCTGTTTGATGTGGGAGATGTTATAATGCTACAGGAGACTTGCCTGGTAAACCCAATAGCAGTTGAAGGGTATCGCATAGATACTCAGGGGGCACTACAGAAAGCTAGAGGGAGGCCTAGTGGAGGGTTGCTTATTGCCTTCAAAAACTCGAAATTTAAGGATGTTGTCTCCCTTGAAGTGAACATCCAAAGGATTCAACTGTGTAAAGCTACGCTCAGAAATGGGGCATGTGATAGGGAAATTATATTTTGTAATATCTATTGGAATCCCTCAAGTATGATGCTTACCTCATTTCTAGATGCATTAGCCAAGGCCCTAGGAGACATGAAGCTAGCTTTTCCTGTGGCAGATATAATTCTTGGGGGTGACCTAAACACTCAATGCATTGATCTCCCAAGAAATCAAAAAACCTCAATGGGGAATAGAATCACGGGAAATGGCCACCAGTGGGTAGAGTGGTTAAATGTTTGGGGTTTGAAAATGGCAAATGGATGTCTTCCAGGAGATATACCGGCAAATCCGACTAGGATTCAGGGTTCATCTGCCTCAATATTGGACTACCTCTTCCTTTCTGGGGGCCTATTTGAACAGAGAGTACATCTAAATATAAAAGATGGGGGGGTAGTGATCACTTGAGGTTGGAACTTTTCTTTGCAGAGATTTCATCAGAAATGTTGCCACGCATTACACAGGGGCTAGCGGCCTGGAAAGGTAAAGTGTGTCTACATAAATATAAAGCAGGAGGAGTTCTCCTGAATGAAAGGTTGTTAGCACTATCAGAAGACGTGCAAAAGGTGAATTGTTCTCCGTCAGGCTTTATTAAATTCATCTGGCACATCTGTCCCCCGAAATTAAATGGGGGGGCCAAAACAGGTTCATCGGCACGTTTATGACGAAGAGACGATGACAAAGAAAAAAGATCTTAATAGTAGGTTAAAGTTCATAAAAAAAGATCCATCTATTGGCAAAATAGGTATAAACAATGGTCTGTGGCACGTAATGCAAAAAGGTTCCAACTGGATGGGGAGCACATTTTGGAGGTCCTAGGGAAAAGGGATGCAAAAGGGTTTTGGGATATCATGCGAGACATGGAGGGGGAGAAAACAACCCAACTGTGTAACTTAGTCCCTGAGGATGACTGGATCAAATATCTAAACTCAGTATTCGGTCAACCGGTCAGAACAGCATGTAATTATAACATTGAGGCAGAATGGAGGCTTGAATTTAACACCTCGGACATTGAAGATATCATTAGGAAGGCCTCCTCTTCGAAGGCAGCAGGGCCAAATGGCCTAACATATCAAGTCCTGAAGAGCAATCCGGCCTTATGGGCAAAACTGCTAAATTGGCATTTTGGGGAAATTCTGTCCCTGAAACAACTCCCGTCTTCCTGGCGTACCGCCACAATTATCCCACTATTCAAGGGGGGCGATAGGGAACTGGCGAAAAACTACCGTCCCATCGCCCTGTTGGATTTTGGCAGCAAGATTTTTATGAAAATCTTGCTGGGGGAATTGGAATCATGGGAAAAAAAAGTTAGAGTGCTCTCAGAATGTCAAACAGGTTTCAGGAGGGGACTTTCAACGGCAGTGAATGGTATGATACTAAATTTACTGAATGAAAAAACACAGGTCAAAGGAGGAGAACAACTATATGGTGCCTGGGTAGACTTCTCAAGGGCCTTTGACCAAGTGGACAGAGGAAGGCTCTGGATAAAATTAAGAGCGAAAGGCATTCCAGAGGGGCTCCTGGCGATGCTCATCGAATTCCACAAAGGAAATGAAATCAGGGTGAGATTAGATGCGGAGGGCCATCTATCTGATCCAGTGAGAGTAAACTGGGGGGTTAGACAGAGCTGTCTTGGCGCCCCGTTATTCTTCAACCTCTACACATCTGATATGGGGGATTTTCTAGCATCCTCGGCGTTGGCCAGCCCTACCATAAATGGCAAGAAAATACACTGGCTGGCCTACGCAGATGATGTGGTGGTTCTTGATAAAACAGCCATCGGTCTGCAACGATTATTAAATGGCATCCAAAAATATGCAGTCGAAAATGGGCTTTCATTGAATCCAACTAAATCTAAGGTGTTGGTCTTTAGGCAAAAGAACAAAAAAATCTCATTTCCAAGGTGGTCAATGGGGGGGGAGTCAATCACCACGGTGGAAGACCTGATTTATCTGGGCTACAAAATGTATGCCACCCCAGCAGTATGCAAGGCAGAGTCAGATCTCGAGACAAAAATAAAACCCCTTGCGGCCAAGATGAAAAGAATGCTTTGGAAATTTGGTCAATTCTGGTTTGTACCAGTGCTCAAGTTTTACCAGGCCAAAGTGATCCCCATTCTGCTATATGGGCTAGAAGCGAAACCCCAGTTATAGAATACATCCTGGCAAAAATGGGAAGGCCTCGTCTGGAAGCATGCCCTGGGACTACCCATGAGTCTCTCCATGGAGAATATTAGATTTGAACTGGGCCTCAGATCGTTACAATCACAAGCAGGGTGGAAATTGATGATATTATATCATCGTATCATGCTATCACAAGATCAATCCCTGTATACAGACATGAAACAACATCTGGCTGGTAATTCCCAATATCTGGGTAGACTTGAGTAGCTTGTGCAAGAGTGGCAAGTGAATGCGGATATTGATCCCAAATTGTTAGAGGTAAATCCATTAAAAGCTAAAAAGAAATGGGAGGAAATGGATTGGATTAGGACCCTTGAGAAAATAAGATCAGGGCCACACCCAAACCCTCTCCAAATGACGGAAAGAAAACTGGGCTTCCTGAGCAAATATCTAACCAAATTCCCAGACTATAGGTCAAGGAATAAATTCTTGAGATTAAGATTGAACATACTTCACAAAGGTGAAGTCCTGGCGAGAAGAGGTTTGGGGGCCTTAGCTGTGAACCTATGTCAATTTTGTACCAAGCCAGAAAATCAATCAATCAAGCATCTGATGATGGAATGCGTGGGCCCAAGTGTCCCCAGGCAACAGTTTCTTGGGAGGTTTATGTCTGATTCGACATATTGGGTAAATGACAACTTCTGGGAAAGCCTGATTGATGGTCAATCCAACCAAAAAACGATTGCTGTTATTAAGATGCTTGAAGCCTGTAACCTAGAACTGTAAAATGTAGATAAACACTGTTGGCAGCTCTGGGGTGCAAGGGAGCAGCGCAAAACAGGTAGGGGAAGAGAATGGGAAAGGTTGCCCTTTTAGGCTCCCCTGTCTATGGTCAAGTTGATTTTCAATGGCTGTTTTCTCCACTTTACTCTTTTAATTGGCTTGGATGCGAAATTGCTTTTTTTAGATGAAATACATTTTTCATTTTCTTAATTTTTGTATATGTACTTTTCTTAGATGAAACTAAATTTTCTTCCTTTTTTTTTAGTATTATATTTTGTTTTGTGTATGTATTTGTGAAAGGTTATATTTATGTAACCATATACAATAAAAAAATAAAAAAAGAAAACCTTCACAACAATAGGAATAATCTACCATGCAGGAACCACAACCAATGCAGTTCACTACACTGCATATATAAAAAAGAAATTGTCAAACACAATTGGTCTGTACTGTGTAAGTAAATGTTGTTAACAATTGGTGGCAATTGAAATAGAATATTCATTGCTACATTTGCATAGCAACTTACACCAGTTACATTAGAAAATTTGAATGGACCAGATAGTTCTGTGTCCGAGTGATTTTTTCGGAGTTTGTGTTCCTTCTTTGAAGAAGTACCTGATTTACTTTCACTAATAGGTTCTTCTTTGGTTGTGGTAATTGATGAAGTATAAGCTTCTTTTACTCTCTCTGAAGGTTTTGCAGTCAGATCATGTTGTATTTCTGTTTGAATTAGTTATCTTTTACAACATTTTCCTTTTTGGGGAACAGGATATGATTTCAGATGGGGGGTGTACAGTGAACGTAGTCTATTGCATTCTAAAATGCAAGAAATATCAGTGTTCACTTTACCTGCATCAAAGTTGATTAGAAATAGACCGTCAAGTGTACATAAGTGTGATAGTGCTACGTAGCTCATGCCTTCTTTAAAGACTGTGTTCCCAATATCTATCAATGCTTTGTCTAGGGTAAGACCTTGAGATTTATGAATGATGACTGCATATGCAAGAGTTAGAGAAAATTGTTCTCTACGTACATACATATCTTTGAAGAGAAGGAATCGAGCTGCTGAGCACCCTATCCTTTTTACTTCTGAAAGTTTGTCGAAGAGAATATTGACAAACTGAATGTTGTTCTCACGTGGGTATGTTTGAAAGCCAACAACTGTACCCAGTGCCCCATTAACTAGTCCTTGCATATGATTTTAGAACTCTTTTCTTAGATTTAGCAGGACGAAGACGTAGCCATACTATATTTTCAGATTTTCCATACAAAGCAGTACTGGTTAAATGATCTGCAGCTTTGTAGGCGCCACATTCTCTTTCAGAGAGCATTTCTATGCCTAGCCTGTACAATTTCTGAGATAGTGTTTTGTCTGATGATAGGTCATACCAGAGGTCTTGAAGCTCTGTTTTTTCTGCTTTTGTTAAGTAGGCTATAACATATCGTGCAACTGCAGTGGAATTGTCTGCACATTTATGTTTGCATTCCATAAGAGGTCAATGATTGCATTGTAATAATTGATATTTTTTGATTCTTCTGTTCTTTTTATGTGATACGTGTTCTTAGGTGATTTACCTTTAACACTATGTCGAACTGAATACATAAAGTTGTTCACTTCACCTGTTTCTGTAGCTGGCCTAGGGAAACCAAAGCGGCATTTGGTGTAGTATTTTCCTTTGTTTTTGTATTTGTGATGACAATGTTTGCCACATTGTGTCTTTGAAATTGTACAATTTGTCCATGAAGGTCACTATGTGTTGTTTGTGAAGGGATTTCACAAGTAACATATTTTTGGATGAACTGCAAAACAGTGGCATCACTGTCCTGACCAAATTTAGATGCACCTTTAATCCATAAAAGCATGTGGATATGTAGGGCTCCTCTGGCTTGGTATTCTTTTCTCCAAAAGAAGTGTTGCACTTCTCTGAGGGGAGGAACAGTTTTATTACAAATAAAGTGTAGCATAGCAATGAAACGATGGTGGAAATATATTGCAACATTAACAGGATCTAGAGATCTAGAGAGCAAAGTTCTCCAGATGTTAGTATATCTATGTTGGTTTTGTTGTTGTTTGATAAGCGTAGGAAATCATGAAAATCTTCCCGTGTATATTCTGCACACTTAATGTAACAAACCAAGTGGGTGGTCCAAGGTTTCTGATCATAGAACGTACATCTCCGTGACGTCGGAACCAGTATTCTTTCGTACCACGCATGTTTGCAAACAGATTAGTTATGCTTGATTGTAAAACGTCATCTTTTTCTAGCACTTTTTGAATTAATTGCGTAGCTGACATATTTTGAAAGTGGGTTCCAGATTACAATATGTGTGCAACTATGTAACATAGGGTTGCTAGTTCACTTTCAAAGAGTAGGTGGAATATGTTATTCCACATTTTGTCTAAATCTGGGATCTTCAGAATACATTCGTAATGAGCGGTATTCTCATACTGTTATCTGAGTGGGTCTATCATCGTATCTTCCTCCATGCCAGTAGGAAATAGTAGTGGAAAAGCATGTGCTTCTATACTTTTTTCCCACATGCTCTTTGGTGAACCTTTGGTTTGTCGCATTTGGTAAGTTTCAAGTACATCATCTATGCTCTCATTAGAGTGCAATGGATGAATTGTATAATGGTCCAAAAGAGTGGATTCTGCAGCAGGATCCAGAAGTTCAAATTGACCAGTTTCTGATGACTCTTGAATTATTTCAGTTGTTTCCCTTAAGCTTTCTTCAATATTTATTTCTGTGTTGTATTCATTATTGTCTTTCAGATATTGCAAGGCTTGTCTAACTTAATGTAAGTCCACGAGTTGTTGCTAAATTTTTTTTGTCTTTTGTTGGTACACCATTTACTAAGACAATTAAAGAATGCTCTATTGGATGGTGCACTCCTAGACTGTGCACATTTTCTGTCATATCTTTGCCACAAATGCCTTTCACCAATTCAGAGGGAGGTAATTTTGCTGTTTTTGGTTGAAGGCGTATTATTGCTTGAAATGGGTGTACTGTTTGAATTATGATGCTCTCATACAAATTGAGTTGTTGCAGGGGTTTTGGTAGTGGGAATAATTCCAAGTTATTTGTGATAGCACGTGAAGGAGCTTGGTTGCTGTCAAGTTTTGTAGTGCAGTAACTGCAACATATTAAGGGTTCACTTATTTCGTATTTGTTTTCTGCTAAAAGGTAGAGAGCTAATTCAAACCATTTGGAATATTCATTGTCTTCTATTTTGTATGTTACACCTATAGTTTGTGTGTTACCTTTGTAAAAAGTTCTGCGGCAACACACACACACATGGTTTGGTACTTCAGCGGATGTACTTTTAAATTTTCGTATTTCTTTTTTTGTATGTGTGTAATAGAAGCTTGCCATGTGCACAATTGTTGCTTGTCTGTTCTAAAGCTATTGCATTTTGTAAGTGGCTTTCCCTTCCAAAATATTTTCTCTGGATATGGTTGATTTCCTCTTGTAGGTATTTGGGTGTACCATGTAGAAGAGTGTTATTTTAATGGCTAGTTCCAAAGCAGGACTTTTAGCATAGTACAGTTTATAGACTAGATTTCTTATAGTTGAATGATGTGTTGATATCATTTTGATATCATGGAAGGTGCTTTTGCAAATAGGTCCTGAAATGCAGGCTAATGAATGTCCTTGTAGTCCTGTGTATTTGCGCACTGGACAGGTATCCATATTTTGCAGCACTTTCATTTTGATTTTGTCTTTACCATTCACATACTGATTGAGGAACTGGCATAAAGATTTGAAAGATTTGTTGGGGATGTTACACAGGTTCAGTCGAATGTAGAGGTAATTCTGAGTTTTCTGGGGATACTTTTGTGAGCAGTGTTTCTTGTTCCATAATGGTATTATTGATTTTTTCATATCCTCGTCCACTGCTATAGATGGCAATTGTGTTTGTTTGGTTTTGGCTGTATGCTTCTTCATTATAATATGGTTCTGTGGTCGTGGTGTGACTTCATTCACCTCCACAGATATTTAAGAAGTTATTTTTGTTGACATTCCGTTTATTGAGAAGTTTCTTTTGTAGTTTAGTACTTACTTTTGTTAGTGGTTTCATCCTGTTTAAAACTAAAATAAATAACTTCCTTTTGAGAAGGATTGCACTGTCTACGAGAGCTTCTAGGATTAATTTTCTATGGTAGGTTTTAAGGGTTGTGGATGATTTTGCTCCTGTTCTTATTAGATTCTGAAGGACTCTGTGGCAGAAGATTTTTGCTAAAATACTTTTTTTAGTATGGTTTCTTTCTACTATATGAGGATGTATAGGAGCAGTGTAAGCAGTAGTGGTAGCCAAATTCTTGTTAAGCATTTTCTGTTTCGTTTGACATTTTGATAGAGGAGGCAAAGTTTCTGTAGTTGAAGCTTCTTTTGTTTTGCTAAATGACTGAATTAGCTGTTTTGTTTGAACATTTTGTACACTTTGGACACTTTTATTTTCTTTTGCTCTATATCTGTGTTGCTTTCTACGGACTTGCTTTTTGGTAGGCATTCTTTGGGGTATGTTAAAAAAAGAGAAGGTATGGGTTGGTCTGTTTTACAATGTGTGTGTGCTGTGTGCATGCGTGTATGAGTTTGATTGGGAAGTTGTTTGTGGTGGTGTGTGAATGTGCATTGGGCAGTTACAATGAGTTGGGAAGGCTATTTTTGTGTTTGTATGTTACTACACTCTGGTTCAGATGAGAGTAGAAAGTGAGTTAGTGGTGAGGAGAAGCATTAATAGTAAACGTAATGATATAAAATTAAAACAGTTATTTGTTTTGTAGTACTAACATCCTAAGGCTTGAGTATGTTATTTGTGTTCCAAAAAAACGGGGATTTGTGTGCCATTCTGCCTGTTAATCTCCATTTAGTAAATGGGGATTTGTGGGCAGAATGGTTCAGAAATCGATGTTTTTTGTTTTTTGGTGCGTAAATTACATGAATGAACCACACAGTTTCTTTGAGGAACAGTAAGAATATGAAGGTAGTATTCTACTTACTTTTTTTTGTGGAATGAGCAGGTTGCTTTGGAAATGGTGTTTGTAGTTTAAATGCTGTTGATTTTCAGGAGAGTGGTCCTCACTGCAATTGTAAAAGGAAGAAGTTAGTAATTTTGTGTGTTTATAGCACTGATGTTAATGTACATGTTAACTTTTATGTTTTCGTGGTAGTATTCTTGTTTGATATCTGAACATAGTGTATGCACGCATTTTATTTGTCTATGTGCAGCCTTTATATGTTATTTGCAGTATGTTAGTTCAACCAGCTTTGTAAATGAGTACAGTTTTAAAGTCATGAAATTCCCTTGTTTTTTAGCAGCTGTGGTGTAGATAGCAGAGAGGTTTGGAAGTGATAGTTCATTATAGTAGATGGGAAAAATTATAACTAGACATGCGAACGATCGGGAGCACCTGAGAGGGAGATTTCACCATAGCAATCGGTAATGTTTATGTTTCTCATACGATCGCATTGGGATTAGTATTAATTTAGGTGGGAGACACTAAAAAGTTGTGACATTTTTTAATGAAAAATCGAGTTTCGCGCATAAACCGTGAGGGTTGGCATGTATGTATAGGTTATGGGGGAGATAGTAAAAAGTAGTCCGATTTTTCAATGAAAAATCGTGAGTCTCGCACTTAAAGCGGGAGCGTTGGTATGTATGTATTGGCTATGCAAATTTAGTGGCATTACTTTGTTTATATGGATTTATAACTGTTGTGCATGTACTCTGAATAAAATATGCATACCTGTACTTTGTAATCATGCATGTGCATATGCATGGAGCTGTAAGTAGAAATCTTGGAGACTTGCAGAGTAGTTTTTGTAGTAGGTGCTTTCCAATGATATGAGACTTGTATTCAGAGTGATCAACAGTATATTTGAAGTGCGGAACTCTGATGATGGAGTTAGATGTAGCGTCTTGGATGTGATTGGTGGATGGTTGTGTGACTGCTTAGCTGTGTCCAATGAGGGAATGGATTCGCGAGTGATGTGGAAAGGGTAGAAGGGCTGGGTAAGAGTTACGTGCCGCACGGACACCGCGCCTGTCCGCTGGTAGGGCGTGCAACATACAGGGTTTTAGAGAAAATCCAGCATGGAAAGGGGACTATAGGGATCAGCCAATCAGATGTTGACATTGTTGATTTGTATAGAAAGAGAGTGTGTGTAGTGAAGATGGCAGAGGTGGAGACAGTCAGGGTGTTGGTGCTCGGAGTTATGTTTGTCCATGGTTTACAGCACTATTCTCAATGCAGGCATATGGCAAACAATTTCGATGTCAGAGGAGTGGAGGTGGTGTGGAGCGCTGCGATTGTCTGCAATGTAGAGGCAATTGTCCAGGTTTGCAGAGATATGCGTAGGATGAATAGTCCCCATGTGGTAGTTTTGCACTATGGTGCTTTCCATTTGGGCTACGTGAGTTCCCCTACTTTGTTGGGAGATTTGGAACAGTTGGTTCAAGCAGTAATCAACATCTTTCCAACTATGAAAGTAATTTTTCTGGATTACTTGCTAGAGCAAAATGGGAGAACAGTTCAGTTTTTTGTCCTGATCAAAGCATTGCTAGGTGTGCAATTAATCGCTCTTTTCAGAGCCCACCTTAAAAGGGAAAAGGGGAGATTACTATTTAAATGTACATTTGCCACGCTCAGATCTTCTATATGTCAGCGGACATGGCGGTAGTCTGCGGACAGCACATATTACATACAGGGATTCTGGGGTGGAGAGGCATGCAAATGAGAATGAGCGGAGCTAGGGATTGGTCAGTAAAGTTTAGTGGGTGTGTTGTGTACAGAGAGATTGAGTGAGGACGTCTTTTTCCTGAGAGGAGAACAGACAGCTATGTCTGTGTGTGCTTGAAAACAGATTATCTGGATTTTGGGAGACTAATGGATACATTGGTTGAAGGTGCATGCAGAAAGTTGTGGTATATCTGCAGATTTTGGATTCCCTCGTGTGGAAGTGAACTGGCATGGAGTGTGTGGAATGAAGTGGCTGGTCCTGACATAATTATAATTCATTGTGGAGGGAACAGTTTAGGACATGTGTCCGGAATTTCTTTGCAATTTGCAATGAAGGAAGGACTTGAGAAGGTCATAGACATGTTTCCAAATTGCCAAGTAATTTTTTCACGTATTACGCAAAGACAAGTGTGGCTGTGTTCTTCTTCAGACAAGTGTGGCTGTATTCTTCTTCATGTCGTCCACAAATGGAGAAAGCGAGGCACAATATGAATAAGGCTGTTTGTGCCTTTCTAAGAGATATTGGCATGTCGTCTTTCCACAATTAAAATATTATGTTTCGTAGCATAATCATTTTTCGCAGAGATGCTGTCCATCTTACATATGCTGGCAGTCAGATTGTTATTCGAAATGTTCAAAATGCATTGCAACCTTTTTTGGAAGTATAGTCATCTATTTTCCATTACATGTTGACTAATCCAAGTTTTTGAAACACACAAAACACCACTAAAAGGCTCTTTTCAGAGCCACTGCTTACTCCCAGAGAAAAGTGCATTGGTTTTGTTAGGGTTGCACCCCAAAATTTTATCTGTCCTAGGACTGTCTGTGGACTTTTAAAAAATGCACGTGGGCTTGCACCATTTACTTGATAGTTCTATTTTTAAACTGAGAAAGGCGGCTCTGAAAAGAGCCTTTTTTAAAACTTTTTGTTGTTTTATATATTTGTTGTGGCTTTTTCCACACCTGACACACTAGGAATGGAGGGGAAAGGAGGGTAAGGAAGGGACAGCAACCACATGGATAAGAAAGGGCAGGTGGAGAGATGAAGATGTAGGGTGGCCCTTATTTAGGTAGGTGGCAGCTCTTCTGGTGCCTCTTGACCGTAGTCTCGAAAGCACTTCGAAGACTCTCCCCCCTGCAGAGTACTGCATCTCAGTACATACACAATATTGTGACCCTCGAAAGGTAAGGGTCAACAGCATCGCGAATGGCCTGTGAAGCAGCTGGAGGGATGCGCTCTCCCATAGGAGTGTCTCTTGTGGTGAGAGGATCGGAAACCGAGGATGCTGCGCAGGAACTCAACCTACTACTTTCTTTACATGGTCCAACTTTGCGAATGTCCGCACAGTGGAATGAAGTTAGGTGTCGCTTCATGGATGTCGTACCAAAGTTGTACAAACCACGTCTACCACGACTCAGCACCAAATTGCACTGCTTACAGGTGACCTTGTTCGCACATGCTTTCGGTACATTACCATGAACGGTAAACATCTGCCACACCCACGACTCCCGGCAAGTGCTGGTAGTATGGAGTTCCCCAACCTCATTCTCTTCATTCTCTTCATCCTCGATCTCTACATCCTCACACGTATTCCCCTCTGCAGGCCCCTGGGGAGGTGGTGGTAGTGGAGGGTTTGGGGGTGGTGCAGAGGTTGATGTAGCAACAGCAGTCATGGATGCCATTAGTGTTGATGAGGTAATCTCTGCTAGAGCAGTAAAGGCAGCAAAAGTCAATCTCCAATAGCCAGAAGTATAATGAAGATGAACTCTGGGGTGTGGCCTTTTATAGGGGTGGAGGGGTGCGCCTCGTGACTATATCGATCACTGAAAAGCGATCCAAAATTTACAAAAAACATGTGGAAAGCGAGGGCCATTGTCTGGGACATGTGAAAGGGTGATTTTTTTACTGTAAAATACTTTGGATTGAATGCATAATTTCTTTAAAAATGTTGGGGAAGCAGACAAAATGCGCAAATTAGGACACGCTCAGCATGGGTGCGGTCACATGATGATGTTGTGAACACGCCCGCGAAGGGAATGGGTGTCTGCAGGACACCAAATGCACAGGAACGGTCGTGCGCATGCGCGCGGGTGTTCTACGGACAGTGTTCAGGTCCTGAAACTAATTAAAAGTGTGTCACAAGTGAGACGGACAGTTACGGACAGGCGCGATGTTCACTGGATTTACGGATATGCTGCGCATGTGCGTAGATGTTCTGCAGACTGTACGGACATGTATAGTGTCCTTAGGACACCTCCATTTTGTTTGACTATGGACATCGCGGCCACCGCGTCTGTTCTATGGACATTTCCATCTTGGTTGCGAACGGTACGGACAGGTATAGTGTCCTTAGGACACCCCCATTTTGTTAATTTACGGATATCCCGGACACCTGGTGTGTTCTAAGAACACTTTCATCTTGGTTGCGACCGCTACCGAGAGGTATAGTGTCCTTAGGATGCCCCCATTTTGTTGATTTACAGACATCGCGGACAGCTGGTGTGTTCTAAAATCAGTTTCACCTTTGTTGCGAATGGTACGGATAGGAGTAGTGTCTTTAAGACATCCATACTTTGTTAATTATGGACAGGCCGGACAGGCGCGCTGTCCGCGGCCATTTTAAATGTTTAAAAAAAAAATAATTAGACACAAACAATTTCATTACAACTAACATAACATTTATTTTATTATACACATAAACAGCATTTAAGAAAGAGAGGGGGAAGCAGAAACTGAAACGAATATATAGGGGAATTGGGGTTTTCCAGAGGATGGTTGTGAGGGGATGAAGGGATGGAAATTTCGCCGAAACTTTTATGTTGTTCGTGAGGGTTTGGGGATATTTCACTGGGACATGGAGAGGCGGAACATGTACAGGTTATACAGTGGTATCTAATTTTTCCTTTGATGTGCTCCTCCACAAATTGCCTTAAACCATTGAAATCATCTTTCAGCATGTCCACTTTCTGTTCTATGCATTGCAAGGTGTCTTGCATTGTGTCTTTTGGTGGAATTTCTTCAATCTTTGCATGGTCTGTGAACAATAAATATATATATGTTAAGTAAACATAAAGTATTGACTATTAATTTGCTTATGCAGAGAAGTGTACCATTATTATCGCTATCTTCCAACATTTGGTCACTCGGAAAATTCTCCTCGAGCCAATCCAAAGTACTGCACATTTCTGTGTGAAAAACACAATACATTAATTGTTCTTACTAGTTTCTGGTAATTTGAATTTGTTGTGTTGTGTTTGTGTACTGTTGCTCCTAGCTCTGCAGTTTCTGTGAGGAAATAATGTTGGAGGCATATCTTTTTAGTTATTGTATAATCCATTTCATTACATATGGTATTTAAACGGATGGTTGATGTGTTAGACGTGTAGGTTGCACTGCTTATGTATTATTACTTACAATGTGTTTACGTGCAGCTTTTTAAACTTGTGCAGTTTTTCTATGGTATGATAGAACAATTTCAGATACCCCCTGAGTGTTTGGGTAGTGTGGATGTCGTCCACGCCCGTCCACAGACATACGCACAGTCCGTGGCCTTCAAAAATCATTAGCGTGGGGGTTCAGTATGTTCTATGTTACATGTATATAAAGTAAGGGAATTCTTGTAAACATCTCCCAAATTCACACGAAGCAAGTGTATATTCAGTAAAAAAAACTTTGTTAAAGGGATGTTATGGTTAAGTTGCGCTACTAAAAACCTATGAACTTTAGTGAAAAAAACTTTGTTAAATGGACGTTATGGTTAAGTTGCGCTACTAAAAACCTATGAAATTCAGTAAAAAAAACTTTGTTAAAGGGATGTTATGGTTCCAAGTAAAACCGAAAAACCCTTGAAATTCGCCAGTTATGGTAAACTAAGCATCCATAACTCGTGCCACCACTGTGCACTGCTATGACTAACACACAGGACACCAAAGATGACATCACAAATATCATTGATGACATCACTGATGACATCACATGTGCATTTATTTTCATAAAAAGTCTGTACAAGGGATTCTTATAGTAATGTTGAACAAAAAGTGTGAAGGGTTATAGGAATAAAATTAATGAGGTATGTAGTGCATTAAGTAATGAATTGCTACGAATACCATTCTATTATCAGGTTCTTTCCAGTATACTAAGCTACTCATGTAGACACATAGGCATTGTGTGCAACATAGATGATGAATGTACAATATTATCAATCTTACCATGTTCAACAGTAAAATGATACATGCTTCTTATTACAGTTTTGTCTACTGGGCAACATTTAATAACTAGCTAATAAAACCCACTTACTACATAATTGCATTATTCAAAACGAAACACAAATAACAACACATACAAATATGAGCATATACAGGGAAAATGAAGTATACAACAGTATTAGCAGCCAATCTTCATACCCCAACTGATGAACATTATACACATAAATGATCGCTGTGCTTCAAACCTACTAATTCGCTATGTATAACTATCATATAATGTGACTCGACCCTAAGGAGAGTAGTGTACATACAATGTATACAAATATGAGCATATCCAGGAAAGTAAAGTAATTTAAAAAAGCCAGAACTATAAGAAAGTGTTGATAACCTTATTGATTATCTTTATACACACAAAGTATTGCTGTTTTCCAAATCTGTGTTTTCCCATATGTATATGTTTCATATGCTGTGAGTAAAACCCAAGTGAATTACTGTCAGAACATATTTGAAGTATAACTCTACAAATATAGTACTTGAATAGAAATAATGAGTTTATGATTTTTTAGTTTCTGAATGTTACCGGTCTAGATATATCAGTAAAGGAAAAAAAGGGAGCCAGTCATGTGATGTCATCAGTGATGTCATCAATGACATTTGTGATGTCATCTTTGATTTCCTGGGTATTAGTCATAGCAGTGCACAGTGGTGGCGCGAGTTATGGTTGCTTAGCTTACCATAACTGGCAAATTTCAAGGGTTTTTCGGTTTTACTTGGAACCATAACGTCCCTTTAACAAAGTTCTTTTACTGAATTTCATAGGTTTTTAGTAGTGAAACTTAACCATAACGTCCCTTTAACAAACTGAATATATATAGTCGCAATTCGGAATATTACACCGTACTTTAAAAGAAAACAACAAGACTGTACAATTTGTAAAGTACTTTTATTTCACAATAAACGCTCCAAAAACATCCGACTTTTGCCATATTCAATCAAATTGCAAATTTGTTTCTTCGCTCGCGATCCAAAATGTTTATCGTGAGTCACGTATTGTTCTTTTTGCGTACACAAGGTATTCGTTTTCTGTAAAAGAAGCGCTTGGGTCGCACCGTGAATTCCAGGGCTTTTGCATCAACTTGGGGCTAGACCACCGTAAAGGATGTTATGTTGCTCCTAATCGCTAGTACAGCGTAAGGGCATATGGGCCCTTGGCGATCATCCCAAAACAGAGTCACTGTGATCCAGTTGTTCACAACTATCTGCAGCTGCCGGTTAAAAAACCTGTCAGTTGGCATCTGGAATCTATGACAATCACAGAATGGCAGGATGTACCTGTTTCGAAAACATAACAGAAATGTGTCTCACTAGCTGATCTATTGACTTATTAATTCGGCATAGAGTTTAAACTAACGATTAGCACAGACATGAAACAATCTCAACAGAGAGAAAACAACGTGGAAAGTGGTACACAATTCCAGATGCTCATACATGACATTTTAATGAAATATTAGCGTTGAACCTGGGGGAACCGAGTGGTGTTCTACATGCACCTCGATGCTGGACTCCCCATGTGCACTTTAGAAAGACCACTACACACAAAGGTTGTACTTTCGTTTCATTGCAATATGCCACACAGAACAAACGAGTAGAATGTAACCCAGAAATAATGGTCAGATAATATGTTGCTGCTCGTTCGGGTATAAAATCGTCGAAAATCAAACTTACATTATATTCACGATTTCCATTCTCTTGCCTTAACTCAGACCGTAACGCACACTCCCTTAGCACCAACGATTTTTCATGAACTGAATTTACATGTCCCTTAGTCCAGTTTTCAAATGCATAACCTTATCATATCGCGCATTACTGCAAACCTCCTTTCATTCAATTCCTTTCGGAATAGTCCCTCTCTCTCAATGTAAAAAAAACAATTGAACCTTATACTGTGTGTCCGATGCGTGGGCTTCCTTAGCTCGTAAGCAAAAATTCAAAGCTGGTGACCTTCACTCAGAATCAACATACATTCTTAGTTTGCAACAACTTGCCTCACCACATCCATGGGAACTGTAATTCTGATGCACGTGCAGGGCCGGTCTTTGCATCAGGTAGTGCAGGTGGCTGCCTGAGGTGTCAGGCTCTAGGGGGTGCCAGTCTGATTCCATTATTATTTGAATTACATTTTATCACAGACATAATTAGCCCTTTATGTGCTGCGCTCTGGGTGTAGCACCAGCACATCAATTTATAAACATCAAGCATTTTAAAATAACCTAAAATTGCTTCTATTTAATATTAATAAATATTGGGCAACCAATATAAACAATATAGAGGAACGGGCATTCGGAATGTAGTATTACTCTGTAATACCACAAGGTAAGGTTGGGGTTGCAGACTGCAGAAGCAACAATCTATGCTTATAAGTCCACAATCCATGATTATACATCTCCATCCCTTGAATGCCAAAATGCAATCTTTTTGGCCTGTACTTAAGGAACACATTGTGGAACACCTCCACATCTACCGTGTGACTTTCGTGACAAAAAACACCTGTTTTTGCTTCTTGCAGCCATATCCCATTCCATCCTCATCACCCCTCACCTCCCCAGAGATTATTTGATAAGTTTGACAAGTGCAATGTTGTGTTATTTTTATATGTTTTACTGCAATGTCCGTGGACACCAAACAAGGATCCAAGATGGCGGGTGCATCGAAACAATCTGAAGCACGTCACGCTTCATCCCAGCCAATCAGAAAACATGTTACATGTCCGCGGACATGACACAAGCCGATTAGCCATTCGGTGTCCTGTCCGCAGAGCGAACAGGGAAGTGTGTCCGCAGAGTGGACATAGATATCACACATTTTTTGTGACCTACTTTTTAGTCGTTTTATAAAAAACAACTGGACAGATTTTCACCAAATCGCTCGCTGTCCACAAACTACCGCAGAGTCTGCTGACCTCGTAGCACTGGGGCAAATACGCCAACAGGTAATAAACTACATCCAAAAAACTACAATAGCACTTTTAAAAGTCAAGATAGAATATGCCAACAGATATCTAATTACTTGAAAAATTGCCTTCATTGCAATACACTTGAAATAGGCCATCACAATTCTTGTTAGTACTAAACTTCTTCTGAAGTCTAAGGAAGTTATGATACGCCAACAGGTATCTAACTACTTTAAACATTCTATAAATAACAATACAATTCAAACAAGCATACTATCACACTGTGGTAGGTTTTGTTTTAATCCTCTGGATTTGTTTCCCAATGACCCAACGATTATTCACGTCAATACAACAACAGTGTAACACACACGTATATTGTAACAAACATAGCACATATAATGTGCTGTTTATGAGGGTAAAAAAAATGTATATGTAAAACTGTATGCAATGAAAGCTTTTCAACTATCCTGCTTCACGCATTATACCAATTTTTTTCCACAGAAAATGAACCAGAGATTCCAACTTTACTACTGTATACAACTAAGTAACTGTACTAAAATAAACAAATACATATTCCATAAGCACTATCCTCAATTGTACTATTATCATACATACCACACACTTTCTGCTCCCCATACAGTACCTATAATTACTATACACATATCACTATAGTATGTGTTGCCAGATTCTTGGGGGCATGGCCTATGGCGATGCCCCCAAGAATCTGAACACTGGCCACAACCACCACACTATAATTAAACCATATAACATACATATAACATACAATACACCTTCAAATAACAAAACACGCCCTGAACCCCCTGCCAATGAATTGGTGTCCATGGATGCTGAAATTGACCGTGGACTTGGCGGCATCTGCAAACCCTTTTTTGCCTGTAAGAAATGCTCCATATCATCTTTATTCCACTCCCCTACCCTTTCCATGCCCTCTTTCCTTGCCCAGAATCAAATAACCCCCAGATGTGTTTTCCAAACTGTCCATTCACAGCGCTGTCCATGGACTACTACAGTGTCAGCGGACTATCACGGCACCTGCACGCCCTTTTTCCACCTATAAAAACAGCCCCATGTCATCTTTATTCCACTCCACCACCCTTTCCAGGCCCTCTTTCTGCCACCAAATAACCCACAATGTGTTTTCCAGACTTTTCCCCTGCCGCGCTATCCGCGGGCACTGGCCGTTGTCCGCGGATCCAACATGGCGGCCATTTAAAAAATATCATGCACCTCACACTTTTGACCATCCAATCAGCAGGCGCGCCCGATGTTTGCGGACATCACGTCACCCTCTTGTCGGCCCGGAGGTCTGTCACCGGAGCGAATAGGGAAGTGAGTCCATGGACCAAACCCAGATATCACAATTTGTTTTTGTCTATTTTTGGCTGTTTTATTTTTAAAACTACTTTACACCAAATTTACAATAGCACGCTTTCAGAACTAAGCCACCACTCCGGGTGCAAATTTGGTGAAATCCATCCAGCGGCTAGGGCTGTAGGCTTGAGCAAAAAAAAAATCCATTGTGTCTATTAGGAAAACCACACATTTTGGGACCCCCCTATAACTTTGCCTCCCCTGGACGAAACCTTGCCCAACTTTGCAGAACCAATCCGAGGGGGCCATGTACTTCTTTTGCAAAGTTTGGTGAGGATTCGTCCATGGGGGGGGGAAAGTTATAAGCCACCCAAAAAGTGCTCTTCCTATGGGTGGAGCAACTTAACCCTAACAACAAGGCCGCTACCGCAGGCCGTGTAATATATATAGCACCATTCTAGCTCTGGTGCAATGGAACGCTTTACAGGTCATGGACTTGATTACTACTACAGAAATCTATTAGGTTTCTCTCTTATTCTATATTTATGTATCTTCAAAACATGTTTGTACATTACATTTGCTTTGTAATATGAGTATCAACTATCTCAACGTGATATGAACCACTTAGGGTGTTTGAGTTTGCAACATTTTACCAGTCAATATATATTTGCTAAGATGCAGTCTTCCCTTCTCTCTTGCCTCCTTCCCCTTCTCCAGTCATTCATTTATATCCTTTCCACCCCTTCCCCATGTTTACAGTATTTCTCCTGAGATGGTGAATGCATATTCCACGTAATGAGTTGAGCCCCGAAGTGTACTTTTGGTTAAATGGAAGGTGATTGGCCATGCTTCATTAGCATGCTTGACACTGTAAATGCACAGGGACAGTGCTCTGCTGTTTTCGGCCTAGATCTGTGCTTTAAACAATACAATAAATAAATACATTGAGTGCAAAATCATGCTACATATGCATGAATGTAGTTCATATATGTGTGAAACCTTTTCCCTCTTTGAATCTTAAGGAAAAGTGGGAAACAAAGACTTATCTGTTGAAATCGCTGTGCTCCCTGTTTCCATCTCTTGATAGAAAACGTTATTAATTGTTAATTTCATCTTGTCCATCTTTGAGTTGACCATGGAACGCCATTGCCCTTAATCTTTGGGTTCTTGTCCCCCACCCAGTTACTGTGGTGCATTCTACAGGGAGGCCACCGGAGAAACAAAAACAGTTGAGCGATGAGCAGGGGCAGCCATTTGAAGGGGTGTCTGTTGTCTCTGGCCCACCCACAACATCTACACCAAGAAATGTGCAAAGAAAGGTACAGTACAATCTACCTACTCGGGTAATAGATGTTCATTATGAAGATATCGTTTTGTGTTTTTGATTAGAAGAATACCCATAGTTGGTTGCGTTACAAAATGATTTGTGGCATTGAGAAAGGCACCATTTTCTTTGTTAGGTGAGGAAAACTAATCAAGATATATTGTTTCAAATTAAATCCAAGAAGAAATAATATAATATTTGTGGCTTCAATTGACGCCTGTTATACAATGCACAGGAACTAAAACCCACCTCATAACTCCTCTCTCTGATGTCACAGCAGAGAAATATTAAAGTCATATCTCACTGTTTTGTCATTATATACCTTTTCATCACACACCTACCTACTTTACTCCCTTGCCAGTCGGGTCCCTCCTCATACTGCTCCCAGCTGGCTCCTCTGAGCAACCCAGGCCACACCAAAACAGGAAGAGATGTCATGCTTAGAGGAAAAGACCCCACCTTTCCTCTAAGTGTTTTGAAAAAAGTTTGAAAGACACCCATATACATAATAAAACATACCTCTCACTTATTTGAGTTACCGGGGCAGGTGGAAACCGAGGATTTTGGTTTCGGCTGATGAGAGCCTATTCAAATCTATGGTTATTATATAGGGGCTTGGCGTGTGAATGAACTGAACCAATGCTGGGTGACAACCGGCAACAGCATGACTTGAGAGTCATGTCAGAATGTATAACTGTGACTATCACTCAAGGGAAAATATTCCATCTCGGGTTCTGAGTCACATCTTAGACAACTTGTGCTTCACTCTCGTTGTATGAACCCCTAGGTGAAATGTTTCCCCATAGTTGATAGTCACCCAAATGCAGTTCTATATATTTCATATGCTTTGTGATTTGCTGATCTGTGACTCTATAAAGGGGAAAAAGGACATGCAAATCCCATAAATCAGAATTTTCAGCACTGAAATTGGAAGCATGTCTTTGAATTAATTTTGAGTTCCTTTAGATTTCGTCTGTGGTCTAACTTTAACATACAATCTAAGGATATCCACTTCAGAATATGACTTGCACTCATGGTGATAAAACTAGTTGAGTTATGATTCCAGTTAAAGTCAATGAAAGAAACTCAGTTAGTTCACAGGAAATAATCTAGACCTGCACCATAACTTGCAGTTTTGCTTGAACAGAGGTAGGCAAGATTCAAAAAAAGATGTAAGCTTATGTGATGTTTTCTGCTAACCAAATTTTCTTCTATGCATTCTTGGCAATTCTGAGCATTTTTTTTCTCGCAAACTATGCATTTTATTAATTGGACATTGGTCAGTGCCATCTGCAAAACACAAGATGGAGGGGGCTGTTTGCAGGATTTATCATTTTTATGCTTCATCCTCTCTCCTAGTGAGACCCCCAGCACCTTTTGCTGGACTTCTGGACCTTTTTCTTTCATCCCTGAATGAGTGGAGCCTTTTTCCTCACATTCAATCTTTCGGGCTATGTCTTTTGTAACTCAGCTCTTCATAATCTACCTGTACTATGGAGTCTGTCTGCTCCATAGATCTTAAATGCATCTGTGTTTGTACTATTGCAGCTCACAGCTCCTTATGAGCAGTGTTGCTGGGGACACTTAGGGTCCTCCTTTGAGATTATTTGTATATATCCTCAAATAACTACTGTTCTTTAGGATAGAGAGATACTTAGTATCTCTCCAAAACCTCTATAGTCAGACAGAGTGGCACACAACACATTCATTTGAGTTCCAAAGGGATACCTAGTATCCCCCTTCTCTCTACTCTTGTGACTTTTTATTCACATAGACAATCTCCTAGTTATGGCTGGTCGCAGTGGACGGGTTCTACCAACCATTGTGTACTTTTTATACCGCAAGCTATGTCCCTAGCCTCAGTAGTGCACAATAGGGGCACCCAAGTACCAACTTGGGGCCTCCCTTCTTTTTTCGCCATCACTAGCATGGTTGTTCTTTGTTAGCCCTTCTTCTAACATTCTGGGAGGGGGAGGTCTGTGCATGTGTGTTTTGCCTTTGGCGTGAACCCTTGGGTGTCCCTGCCTAGGCTCCAGAGTGTCTGGGCAGGGAGGAAGTGGGGGAGGAGTCTTCCACCCCCCTGTTATTTGTCTGCCAGAGTATTTGACTAGGACCATCTCCCACATGGGGTCTGGCTGTCCTGATTGGACAGCCAAATGCCCCTTTCTGTAAAATGCTAACAGAGATTGCAGAGGAGTGTGTGCGGGAACTGTATAAAAGGTGATGCTTCTGGAGTGAAAAGCAAGTTGACCACTGGAAGCTGAAGTAACCAAAGACGAAGACGACCAGAGACACATGCAGACCCTTTGCAACACCGTGAAGTGACCATTGTGTCCTGAAACAGTTTTCTGTGCGACAATGGAGCTCCGAAGTGGACGACTCCTTCCCTTTAGCTGGTGGGAACAACCAATCCCAAGACAACCTTTGAAGTGAGCCACCTCCAGAGGTCTTTGGAGTTTTCAGAGGTGCCAAACCCAATACCAGGAGACCTGCTGCCCATTTCGAGTGCATCATCGAGGCAAGGCTGAATTCGTCCAAATCTTTGCTGAACCCGTACGGATTCTGTACAGATCCTATCCAACACACACAGACCCCCTCATCAGAGTGTGGGACTACAGAAAGCAAAGAAGATTGACCGGATGATCCGTGTCATTTGTTGGTGCTGCAGAAAAGGCACAAAAATTGCAACGTGAAGCAAGAAGTTGCTGAACGTCATGCCCTAGGTACTCTTTCGAGACTGCTGCTGAGAGACCCCATCCATTGTCCTGCATTCAGTCATCAAACTAAGGAATCCAGAGGTCGGGTCTAGAGCTGCAACATTGCAGAGCATCCTTGCACAAACATTTTCTTCTAACCTAAGGTACTGTGGGGAAAAATGTATTGCTTACCTTATTCATAGAAGTCGCTCTAGAGCATTATAGTGCACCTACAGATGTTCAGGTCACCCCCTCTTACCTCTGACTCAAGTTGCTGCTTGTGTCCCTCCATCAAGTCTTTTTATAGGTCTGCCTTGTTAGTTGTTGTCTTGCTGCTTCTATAACACTAGAGTCTGGAAGGAATCCTCTGGAACTTTTCGTATTCTGCTGCTTGTCAAGACTTTGAGCCCTCTGTGAACTGCCTTTATCTAGAGTTCCGTTTTGGGACTTAAAAGACTGACTGTGCAAAGAAACCCTCTCTAGAACCTTGAACCAGGCTAATGTTACACTAACTAACCAATTTCCTCTCTTTAAGTGACTATACTATTTGTGTTTGCAGAGTAAATGTATTACAGTATGAATTGTTAAAAACCACAGGTGCGCGTAGTAACCGATAATACAAGAACTGTCTTTTCCCTTTCTGACATTGCAACAAATGTAACTGCGAACAGACACAAAAGTGAAAGTGCCCTTTGAAGTGTATTCTCAAGTATTCTGAAGTGTTCTAGTGTAAACGACTAAAGTATTTTTAAGAGGTTCTAATGTATATACAATAAATATATAATTTTATATAAATTATATGTGCAAGAGTTTCTTTGGTGTGCATGTTTATCTAAGGTTTAGTGTACTTGCAGAAACAAGGGGGGTCCTGGGAGTGTCTCTCTGCCAGCCTATATCCTGGGTTAGTGTCTCAACCAGAGTTTCTAAATAACCATCATTTCACAGAAGAGAAATGCCCACTACATATCAGTCTTTGTCCTGCCAAAGGCAGTCCAGCACCGAAATACCAGGCAATTCTCTTCTGAACAAGAGTACCAACAGCAAGCCCAGACACGTGTTTCGGCCTGGTTAGGCTTCGTCAGTGTGGTGGATATTTGCCTCTCTAAGACCAGTGAGCAAGGGATCCACGTCTGGATTACCCTAGTAACTTAGGGTGAAAAACCCGAAACTACTTAATATGTTGAAACAAGGGGGGTCCTGGCAGTTTCTCTCTGCCAGCCTATAACCGAGGTTAGAATCTCAACCAGAGTCTTTAGCTCACCATCCTTTCACAGAAGAGACATTTCCAATACATATCAGTCTTTGACCTGCCCAAGGGCAGTCCTGCACCGAAATGCCAGGTAATTCTCTTCTGAAGAAGAGTATCAACAGCAAACACGCAGACATGTTTCGGCCTGGTTGGGCCTCATCACTGAGGTGGAGCTGTGCCTCTCTAAGACCAGTGAGCAAGGGTTCCACGTCTGGATTACCCTAGTAACTCAGGGTGAAAAACCCTAAGCTACTTATATGCAGTCTATAACACTGGTTGAGACTCTAACCCTGTATATAGGCCGGTAAAGAGACAATCCCATGACCCCACTTGTTTCTGCATATTAAGTAGCTTTGGGTTTTCACCCTATGTTACTCGAGTAATCCAGACCCAAAATGCCAGGCAATTCCCTTCTGAACAAGAGTACCAACAGCAACTCCAGATATATGTTTCGGCCTGGTTGGGCCTCGTCAGTAGGTGGAGCTGTGCCTTTCTAAGTCCAGTGAGCAAGGGTTCCACGTCTGGATTACCCTAGTAATTTAGGGTGTTCAGAAGAGAATTGCCATGCACTTCTGTGCTGGACTGCCCTTGGGCGGGACAAAGATTGATTTCTAGTGGACATTTCTCTGTAAAAGGATGGTGAGCTAAAGACTCTGCTTGAGACTGTAACCCGGGATAAAGGCCAGCAAAGAGACACTCCCAGGACCCCCCTTGTTTCTGCATATTAAGTAGCTTTGGGTTTTCACCCTAATTTACTAGGGTAATCCAGACGTGGAACCCTTGCTCACTGGTTTCAGAGACCCCTTCCCTCAGTTCAGTGAGGGTGTACCCATTTTGATTGCACATGTTCAGGCCTAGATAAAAATATGATTGTTTAGCTAAGAGCTTATGAAAAATGTGCTGTTTCTCGTTCCCGCAAGCAAAGCCATTTTCAGGCTGTGTGTGACTAGGGCTGTCTTCATTGTTTGAAATGTGTTAGCCCCATAAGAATGTTATCTCTGTTTGGCACAGTCATAAATTGTGCATAGTTTAGCTAAAATGACAGCAATAGCAAAACCATGGTGTCTCTTTTAAAACTAAATGCAGGCCACATCTTAACGTGGGATAACCTAATTCTTTTAAAACAAAAAATGAAATCTTTGTCTCCGTGCTTGACGCAAAGTGAAAATGACACATCAAAAAATATACATCTTCACTGGTCAAAAATGAGTCTGTTACTCTGGCAATTGTAACAAAAACGGCATTGCTTTGTTAAAAAGTAAAATAAGGATCCCTTGGCATATGCAAAAATGTAATTGTTTCCTTAAGTTCCAACAATGACCTAAGATACATACCACATAGAATGCGTTAGTCTTCATGGGCACACAATAAAACATGTAACATAGCAAATATTCAAAAACTGTTTTTCATTAAAAGCTAATTGCTCTATTCTTCATTTATATTCTGTACAAATATGCAAAACATTAAATCCTGCTTCATTCACCATAAATATTTAACGGTAAATGCAAAATATTTTTACTATCACAGCTAAACCCCAACAAAAATGTGCACTTTAAATTGCTTACGATCATCTTTTCCCACTTCCTTCTTTGGCCGTAATCAAACCTCTAACCTCTATGTTTTGCTCCATCTTGGAGCTTGAAGTGTGCTCATCTCAGGCCTTTCCTGATGAAAACCTTTAAATAAATGTTCTACACCCTGATTAATGGAATTATTTTAGTGAAAAACGCAGATTTGCGCTGCCTTTCTGCCTGAAAATCCCTGTTTGAAGTATGGGGATTCTTGGGCAGAAAGGCGTACAAATCTGCGTTTTTCACGCAAATAATTCCATGAATCAGGCTATTAATCTCTTTACAGAGAGAAGCACATCACCTTCAAAAGCACTTTGCTAACGGTACCCAAAAGTACCCATCTGCAGTTTCTCGTTTTATCTTTCATGGTTTCCTTGTTGCAAATCCTTCGTACTTGGCAGCACTGATTCATCAGAGAAGATTGCTGGTCCTTGTCACTTTTAATTTAATGCGTCCCTTTGTGGTCGCCATATGAATAGAAGGTCTATTTCTTTGGATAATCTCCTGCTACCAGCATCCCAGGGGTGGGGAGGACCCACGATGTGCAAAAGACAGACACAGGATAATGACTAGCTGGGAGTATGTTGTTTTTAATCATCATTTTACAAGCTGACAAAAAGGAAAATGTCTCAACTTTGGACTGCATACATCATGGTTTTATACACTGGTAACATATTATGCAATCATGTTATGCTAATGTGAACTTTACATTTCAATAGGCTTTGATTGGACATTTTACTTAAATCTTCCACTGCTATGGAGGAGGTTCACTGGCCCAGTGGCCCAAGGCTGTGCCCTGGTGAATATGCCTACACCTGCCATATGATTGAAATGTCTGGGCATGTGATGTTGTACTTAACATATGACTACATCTGGCACATCAGGCTTTACCTGGTATAAAATTGCAGTACTTGGGTGGTAGAAAATATAACAGAACTCGGGCTTGTGAGGAAGTTCCTTGATAACTAGGCCTGGACTCAACACATGAGGCCTAACCTGGCATAATATGTCACTTCTTTGGTATGTGATGCCGTACTTAGCATAAAATAGCATTTACTGGGCGTGTGTAGTTGAACCTTGCACATGGGTATATAACTGATGAGTTGATGGTAATCATCATGGGAGGCTGTTTTGCAATTAGAAGTCATGTCTACTGGACTAAGATGGTTCTGTTGGATTTGTTGGATTTGTTTCTCGCATATTATGAATGCACACATGACATATTTTGGTATGGTTGGAACCTAAAATAACCTTTTTGTCAATTTCTTTCATATTTCTGGCTGATGATATTGGGTCGTCTAGAAATGGTTCTGTCTGTACTTCAAGAGGCCATATGGCTGCTCCATTTTGTATGTACTGTCACTGCTTAAGAATGGATTGAAGGTGTCCACCATAAAGGGATGCCTGGCAGCTCTGTCTATCTTCATGCAGAAACCTGAGAAGCACTCGTTCTTTGAAATTCTAATTGTGATGCAAAGGATTGGTGATTATACATCCAGGAACAGCGGGATCTGCATTTGGTTTTTATGCAATAGATGACTCCATAGTTTTAGCATTGTTGTGATTTCACATTTTTTAGGAGCGTTCACACGCAGAACTCCTTTTGGATGTGGACCAAATAGTCCAAAAACGGTTAAATAAAAAGTACCCAAAATAGAACACTATACCAGTTCTACTACAGATATTTTCTAATCACAATAACTGACCTGAGGAAATGGGGATGATTATAGACCTGCAAGTCCTAAACATATAGATGAGAAAATACAAATTCACAATGGTGATATTAGTACAGGTTTTGGGTGTGTTCTGCCAGGGCAAATAGATGGTGTCCCAAGATCTCCAGGACAACTATTTCCACATATCTATCCTGCCAACTCACAGGACATGGCTGCGGTTTGTGGTTGCAGGTCAACACTGGCAACACAGTGTGCTGCAGTTCGGGCTATCATCAGGCCTGGGTGATGGCTGTCATGACATCCCTTTTTGGCTAGCAGGTTCAGAGATATTCTGCTAACTCAATATTTGGCTGGTGTTATTGGCCAGTCGAGAACGGGTTCTGTCTGTACTTCAACAGACCATGAGACTGCTCATGTTCTGGGATTTATTCTGAACATCAAGAAATCAAACCTGAACCTTACCATGTGGCCGTAGCTCATAGGGGCAGTGCAGAACATGACTTTATTGAAGGCCTTCCAACCAAACAGGAGGTTACAGGCTATCGAGGTGAGCTTGGACCATTTCTAGGAAGGGGTCATGCTTGCAGTGAGGGTGTTCCTGAGGCTTCTGGTAGAGATATTGTCAAATAGAAAGGTGAGGTTGCATTTCAGCATTTTGCAGCTGAGATCTATTTGTCTTGCCATACTAGATTTCCAACTGCAGCTGCATGGGAAAGACGGGAATTCTCTTGACAGACAATACAACCAAGCTGTACAAGGGGGCCCATGCTCTGTGGTTGTGGCTGATCAACGGGAACTGCCTTCAATCTGTCTTGGGAAATAAATGTGAGGCACAGTTGTTGTTACTTGAATGGTTTTGGAGAAAACAGTACTATATCCTCTCTTCCAGATATCAGGTTGTACCGATGGTGAACCTGTTCACAACCCACGTCGATAAGAAATGCCCTTTTTTCTACTCCAGGGAAGTGCCTGGGAGGGGTGCTCTGTGCGATGCCCTTCTGGTCCTGTGGACTTTCACAAGGATGTATGCATTCCCTCTACTAATGCATGCAATTGGTTGTCTGAAGATTCAGATTCTATGAGGGAACAATGATTCTAGAGCAGTGGTCTTCAAACTTTTTTGGCCAGGGCCCCCCTGAGCAAAATTTGGGCAGGTCGGGACCCCCCAGAAATGCCAAATGGACAGTATATATTGCGCGCCGTCACCTGCTCCCATCAAAGTCGCTGGGCTCCCTCATCCCACTCCTACCCAGTCGCTGGTCTCTCCCCACCCCATCACACACCCAGGGCTCTCCCCACTCTGCTCCCATCACTATCCCATGGTTCCCGCCCATTGTGCTCCCACCATAGTCCCTCGGTTCCCCCATCCCGTTCCCAACACAGTCTGAGGGCCAGTGGCGGCTGGTGAATCTTTTTTAAGTGGAGGGGCATTAAGGGGAGGTTCGGGGGGGTTTCCCCCTGTGAATTTTTTTTTAAATAATAGGTTAAAATGTTGCATTGTAGAGCATACTTTTAACAAAAAATGGGTAAATAGCCAAACAGTTTGCAATTGTTGCTGGGAGTCCAGGGGGCAGGCATTGATATTTTATTTCTATCGCGCTCGTACACAAGTGTTTCAGAGCGTGACAAGGCAAGGGAGGGGAACAGAGGAGAATAAAACAGCGATCTTACTAGGCCCAGTGACATTGAGAACGCGCAAGTGTGAGGGGAAAAGTGCATGGAAGGGGGGAGAAGTGGAAAGTGCGAAGCAGAGGAGAAACAGATAAATAACAATAAATAAATAATAAAGGCAACAAACAGTGGTAGTGCAGCCAGCAATTTGCAAGTGCTACGTTTAAGGCAGCAGACAGGGTAGGTCTGATAAGTGCAGGAAGAAAGATGGTTCTCCTCAAGTTTTAGAGTGGCAGGGCGCTGTTCCAGAGGGAGGCCCCAGCCGAAGACGGAGATCTACCCCCAGCTCGTTTCTTTGATAAACGACTGACCCTGAGGGAGTTGGAGGTAGAGGAGTGAAGAGCTCGAGAGGGGAGGTATTTGCGGAGGAATAGCTGAAGGTATTTTGGACCGAGGCCCCAGAAAGCCTTGTGGACAAGGCAGAGGGTTTTGAATGATAGATGTCCGGTAAAAAGATACCATCCCTGTCCCCTGGGCCCCACTGGTCCTAACACAATGAACATGATTATGTGTATATGCAAGGCGCTGCACATTCATACAGCAATCACTCTATCATTCACATGAGCATCCATCACCATACACTCACTCATAACGCATCCATACACATGTTTAAATAAAAACAATTAACATAAACGTACCTTCTGCATTGGCCTGTGTGTGGGTGCTGCTCCAGCTGCTCTGTCCGTATGTGCGAGGAGGCGCAGGAGCTCCCCCTCGGACATACAGACATGCAGTGCCCCAGCCAGCATTTCCAATGAGCTATGCAATGCTGGCGAAGCAAAACGCCCCAGCACTTGCATGGCTCAGTGAGCATGTGCGGCTGGGGAACTAAACTGAACTGTCAAAGGGAAACAGTGTTTCCCTTTGACAGTTCAGCCAGCCCAGGAGCACTCCATTAGCTGGATAAAGCAGCTGAGGGAGTGCTCACTGTTTCACTGGGCTGGCTCCTTAGCTCCTCCATAATGGGTGAGGGGCCACTATGCAGTTAGTAATGTTGACCATTGTTGCTGAATATATCACAATTTACTTACATTTTAACACAAAGCACCCCTTTGGGTACTATTGAAACAGTGGGCTTCATAACTACTCTGGCGGTAGCTGTGCCGGTAAAACCGGCACGGCTGCCACTGGAGTTGCATCCGGGTCTGGCACCCGCGAATGGGCAATTACTAGGTCATGCCGAGTTAGGCGGACATGATAATTGCCCTTTCGAAGGTGCCGGTAGATCCCCATTCCCATTTGAGCCCCATATGGCTCAAATGGGAAGGGGGAGCTCGGATGCACCGGATTGGTGACAGGGCTACTTTTTCATTGTTGCCTGAGACAGTTTCATGCTTCAGCCCGCCCATGTGGGCCACCCCTGCCCATTTCTTCCAATCTAAAAAAAAAAAAAAAAAAAAAAAAAAAAAAAAATCTTTTTTCATGCTGAGCTCTCAGGGCCCCCCTGGGATGCACCCGCGGACCCCTAGGGGGTCGCGACCCACCGTTTGAATACCACTGTTCTAGAGGGTGTGGTAGGGAGGGTGTGATATAGAGTTGTATACAATCTGAGCAGAGAAGTTTGTTGGAGGGTCCCAGTCTTCCTAGCTTGTTGACTCAGGAAAGAACAGGAAGTTATTCATCTGGAACCGGGTATCCTTCAGCTCCATGTTCAGCCCCTGAGTGCCTAAGGTTCCAGGGTTATGATTGGTATGAGGAAGTGCTGGACCTCATGATGGATATCAATAGAGGAAGTACACAGAAATTTTACTTTTGTAGATGGCAGTGTTTGTACAGATGATCAGCAGAACATTTAACCTTTCTCTGGTTCAGAGGCTAAGGTGCTACACTTGACAACATATCAGAATTCTTCCCAGCAGCCACTTGGGTGGCACTACATATATTTGCAAGCCACTGCTGTCTATATTCAGATGCAAAGGCTGAAGCTGTGTTCAACAGGGCTGTGGCGCTGCACATTTTTGTGTGCCAACTTTGTCTCTTCCATGGTCTCTCCGAAGCACCATTCTTCTATACTTTTTTATCAGCATTAACAAGATAATCTTTTAAAGATGAGGAATCTGCGCAAGAGATAACATCCATTAGAATAATAAGTTATGTACCTTACAGGTAAAGTTGGTTCTGATGGATACAATGGGCCTCATTACGACTACGGCACACCCTTGTGGCACCGCAGGTTTGGGTGGTGCACCCAAGATTATGCAAGCATGATTCAACCATTTGCCAGGTCCCAGTCTGCAGAATGAGCATTGCAAAGGTAAGGAATCAGCAAGAGTCATTGTAGCCATCAGAACCACCATTACTCGTAAGGTAGTAAATTTGTTCTTCCCTGCTCACAAGGGATGACCAAATATTGTAACATTGTTTCTTCCAAGGGAGTGTCTTCCCTTCCTGTGTTAATGGTCAGGTTCGGGCTAAGGGATTTGGTTGGCTTTCTGGGAGCCATTACCTTAAGAGGAATGATAATCTTTAGGGACCTTAGCCAGTCCCTGTTCCTTATCTTGGTCAATATTATGAATAGTGAGGGGAGTGTCAGAGTTCTTCAACTTCCCTCTTTTATCTTCCTGCATATCAGGAAGGGCAGGGCATGAGTGCAAGTCCCAAAGTCTGTTTTCTTTTGCCTCGCAACATTACTATATGAACAGTGGGGGGTTGAGCCATCATGGTGATGCCCCTTGAGGTTTGTGCCTGTCTCTGGCTTTAGGGGTGAAGAAAGGTTGAATAATCAGTTGATTGTCGACTGCCTTAGTGGGGGATGCAAGTGGTTTGGTTTCGTGATTTGCCTTATGCCCCCTGCAGGTCCAGCATCCACTAGATTGGGGTGGTCACTCCCTGACTTTAACCACCCTGCCTTCTATCCCCAAGGTTATGTAGAGGACTTTGTCACACACCAAAATGAACCACCTAGAATGTTAGGCATACCACAAATTAAATCACAAAATTATACACTGTACGTAACTAAAGTGCAAGGAAAAAAGGATAAGGGTAATTTCACAAGCCTTTAAATGACTAGTATAGCATAACACATTAAAACAATGCTTAATATGTCCATAGCTATCCTTTTCAAAGTTTAGTCTGTTATACATAAGTGATCTTATTAAGCAGTTTTCTTTAAGATGTCCGTGAAGAAAGGTCCCAGTTAGTCCTCCAGCTAAGGAGGGGCTAGAAATCAGTCACTAGGCCCTCAAGGATGCACGAATGGACTCTTGACGCAGACTCCACCGCCTTTCGCTCAGAAAGTTAGCTACTATAATTATGGGCTTTAAGCAAGACATTCGGATAGGAGCTTTGATATCTTGGTTGATGTATTCTAACTTGAAACACCATAGATATATTGGAGCAATGAATCAGTGGGGACAACATGGCTCTCCATAGGCTTGCCTGTAGCAGGCTCACGGGATGTGGATTCCAGACTTCCAGGCACAGTTAGGCCAGACTCAGTCAGAGACTCCAGGGCAGGGTGAAGACAGTTCAATTATAATCACAGAAGCATGAGAGTACCCCCAACTAGTATCAGATGGGAGACAATGTTGGTGTGACCCAGGATCAGGTTGGCAGAATTACAGGAGCAACATTGCCAGACTTCAGATTCCAGCAGGCCCTTCCCTACAGAAGCAGCTGGATGGCAAGGCAACAGCAGAGCTCTGAGGATGCCAAATGAGTTTTAAAGTTTTTAGTGATGAAGCAGGAAGGGCTTGTGCGAAGATCTCAGCCTGTCCAGACAGACCCGGCGAGCAGTCAGAACTTGGAGAAGCAATGGAAGCAGAGTAGAGCTTCAGACTGGTTGGTCACACAAGTCCAGAGGAGTAAGACACCTGATTCAGGTCTTCAAAGTTGTTTTGAGGTTAGAGGTCTGAAACACAGTCATTGGTTTGGCCAATGCTGGTCAAAGCGGCAGTGCTCTGGCAGGTGTCTGCAGGTTCTTCGGCTTCAGATGCTTAGATCTTGTGTTAGAGAACCTTGAATTGGTCCAGCCCTTCTCCTCTTATCCAGAATTCAGGCTGTGTGCTGCACCCAGACCAGCAATGGAAGGTACCTGAAACATTAACACAGATGGATGGTGTCCAACCAGGACAGCCTGTCACCCCACACACTACCCATCAACATGAAATAGTCTGGCTGTATCGTGGAATTATAACTAGACAATGTGAAAATCCCAGCTTCAGCCAGTTCAAGCACACAAAGCACTCTCTGGGAGTTCCGAGCAGGACTGCCATGGAAGTGTACACTCTTATAATAGGGCAATTTCCAAACTGAAGAGGAATGAAGATGGCCAACAAACAAGATGATACAAAGAACAAGGCATAAACGGTTCACTGCCACCAGCCTCTTCAATAGGCATCACAAAAGTAGCTGGATTGTTCCTTAAGAAAAAATAAAGGAATACAAAGTGTCCCTGTATCACTCCCCTGATAGAGGCTTGTAAATATAAAGGAGACAAACAAAAGGAGACACATTCCCTGCACTGCTAGTCATCGTGATTGACCATTGCACCCCAAACAAAATTAAAGAAGTAGGTGAGTAAAGCAAAAGTGCCCCTCCACAAAAATCATCCAGGATCCAGACATAAAGCACATTTGCTCGTGGACACCATTGAAGTCAGTAAAGGAAAGTTGCAAAAAGAAAAACGTTCCTGACAGGAACCAAGAAGTCTATCCCAAGGCAGATCCAAACTTCTCACTGAAAACCATCCAGTTGAGGCTGAAGTCGCTGACATGCCCAGGCAACCGTAAGAGGTCTTACTACGCACTGATCTTCCACAGTTCGAAAGATTGCATCAGCAAGGAATAGAAGGATGAACGTTGGCAATGTTGGAAGAAGAGTGAGTGACACTGAAAGGGAACAACTTATTCACTCAGGTAGATTGTTGGGCTGGCAGACCCATTGGGAGCCAGGAGTGGCCCAAGATTTTGAAGACCCATCAAACCTTGCCCCAATAGATTTACCATCAGCCAGTTCCCTGGAAGACGGCTTAAAAGGAAGGGGAGATATGTGATGAAGCCCAATGCCTGTACTTGGGGGTGATGTGTGGGTTGATCCAAGGAACCGGGTGCACCTCCTTTGGCGTAATACTGGCCACAGAGATGGTATATGCAGGAACCCCTTGATTACTCTACCATACACCAGCTTTGTGGGAGGGAACTGGCATGGAGGTTCTGCTCATACAGAGCCTGCCTCTTTAAGGGATGCCCCCGTTGTCACACGCAACTTTGTCTAGACCCCTTGTGCATTACTGTATGATATCTGGACTACCTGAATAATAGGAAGGAGAGTGAAAGACTTACTACACACACAGAGTTCTTTGGCTTCTGTTTGGGCTCTCCAGACCCACACAAGTACCGAAGCGGTCCACAGTGGAGATACTCAGAAGCACTCACAATGATTATGTTCAATTAAAAATGGCATACAAGCCTTTATGATTGCCCGTTCTGCAATACTTCACAGCCCTCTCGGTCCACAGCCTTTACAGTTTCATGTAGTCCAGCACTGCAACTAATCAATCACATGCACGAACACGTTGGGCCCCCAGCAGTGCAAGTGAATATGTGGTATGCACCACAGAGGGAGAGCAGAAGCACTACAAAAGCTGACTTTGTAAGGTGGTGGGTGTTCAGAGTTGGCGAGAGAGATACACAGGTCGGGAGAAAGCTGGTGGATGAGGGAACATTTGAGCCAATGTAGATTGTTATCAGAGGGCCGGCAGATGGAAGGGGATAGATGGAGGACAAAGATCCAGGAAGATATCTGAAGGAAATATCAACCAGGTGAACAGAGGTTAGGAAGAGGAGAAAGCTCTTAAATGTAGTCAGGGTAAGGAGGTGTATCAAGGCACAGAGATTGTCAGGAGTGAGGAGGAGGTCTATCAAAATGTGAAGAAGGATTTTTCAAGAAAGAGCGAGGAGGAAAATATTATCAGAAGAAGTGGGGAGGAGGATGTGGCTGACCAAGTTGGTGATAAGAAGGCTGGTAGGAGCCCCAACAGCAAGGACAAGAAGAATTGAAAAGAGGGTGATACAAATAATTTCAGAGACAAAAGTGATAAAGATGAAAATGAGATCATTGGCAGGAGTTGTGATGAGGAAGGAGTGGAGAACACTGAGGAGAAGGTTAAGGGACAGGACAGGTGGACGTTTGAGATGTCTACAGTAGAGGAGGTAGAGGTAGGCAGCATCTGATGAGTAGATTCCTTTGCTACAAGAATGTTGTGGATCATAAAGGAGGAATGCCAAGTTAGGGTTAAAGGAACTGACTCAGACACTTGGCGCCAGAAGGACATTTACAGGAGGTGGTAGATGGCCTGAAACCTGGAAGTGGAGAATCACAGGGGAAGCAACTATTAAATAGAAATGGGAGAGTGAGGCAGATGCAGAGAGGCTCCCTTATGTATGTGATTGTTGCAGACCTTAGAGGAGGAAGAAGGGATTGGGTTTTCAGGGCACACAGAGAATACCTAGAGAAAAGGGGTGCTAAAGCCACAATGGAGGAAAGGCTTAGGGTATCCATCCCCTGTTGTCCTTAGTATTATTTTTTAATTGGCCAAGCCTGTAAAAAAAACAATACACCCTACTTAAAATGTATTTTTGTGTGTAAGCCTGTTGTTGACCCTGCTCAGTTTCATGACATATTCTGGGATTCTGTTTATTGGTTAATTCTCACTGTGCTTAAGTGCGCTGGGTGATGTTCAAATACACCATGGTGTTCCCAAATATTTCAAAGTTCTGGGCTTTGTGACCGCCTGTCAGTTTTCATGTTGCCACACTGCCATTACAAGTGCCACACTGTCATGCCAGTTTTATATGCTTTTGGTTATGACCATTGCCAAGCCACATCATTGTCTCTTAAAATGGCCATACCTATTTCACATTTCTGCCAGAAGATTACGGTGCAGGTTTTTCATTGCTCAAGAAAATTGTCATACTAGTTTCAATTGTACAATGCAAGTTGTGCATCCATTTAAGTTTATTTTCTGGGAGTGTCACTTGCGCCCCAAAAATGATGATGGTAGTTTCCTACTGCCCGACACAATGAACATCCAGTTTCACATTGCCCCTAAAACAAATTGTCTTGCAAGTTTCAATGGTACTATGCTGCTTCTACCACATTGAAGCACAGTGGAATGTCATTGCCTATAGAAAATTGGCATGGCGGTTTCGACAGTGCCATAACCATTCCAAATTGAGCACATTATATTACCATGGCACTTATCCAAAAGATGTACTCTTCCATTTTAAGATTGCGGACTGAAAAGTCTGCTAGTTTCAAAATAGCCACAGAAATGGGCAATGCCATTTCACTTTGCACCCAGCAAATAGCCTTGACACATTCACATTACCTCCTTCCTGTGAAATGTTGGACCTTCATGATGGATATGTGGTCCGCTACTCCCTTAGAGGTGAGCCACCATTGCTTACATGTATGATTCTCTAAGTCATTCCCAATGTGCTTTTCGACCTGCCCTAGAAATGTACGAGCTAAAGGCTAAGCCAGAAGCAATTAATGAGGCAGAACTATTTCTATTATTCTGTTTGCGATAACAGAGGAAATAATATTTTTTTAAACTAAGCTTACCCAATTATACTCCAACTGTGATGTCCCATTTAGAAGCCAACTTGAGAAACATGAATCGAATTATGTTGAAACCACTACTGTGTTGAGTTGGTATATGGGGAACTCCATCTCAAACAAGGTATAGGACTGCCCTTAGAGATGGTATGGAACAGGATGGCGGGACATCTATCCCATGCGTGAAAATCTTGCCTTCTATATTGGCCATCCAGAACTATGAATTAATCCGAGCTTTAGTGATAAAGCAGCTAGAGCAAATGTGAAATTAGCCTTTGAGTCCAAGGAAGAAGAGTGCACATTTAACATTCTAGCCAACTCAGAGCGACTCACCTCCTAAAAGGAATTGAAAACGAACTGCTTCTATGAATCGTACTTGTATTATTTGACACCCGTGTATGCACAAGCGTTTTAAAAAATATGTAGGTCTGGTATTCTTCCCTTTGCTAGGTGTCTCAATTCTTGGATGCATCTAAGTCCAACCTTTGCTCCTACTACCACAATCCTAAAGAACCAGAATGGCATTTTATGCTTATTTTATGCCATATAATAGGAGTAGGAAAATGTATCTAAGACCTGTCTTCAGCTTGCACATCAGATGTTGAACTAGGGATGCATTGAATTTATTCAAAGGAACGACAGAGTCAGCATGGGTTTACATTGTCGCCAAATGTATACATAGAGCTTGGCTAGCTAGGAGGACTTATCTAGATATAAGGCTTTCAATGCATTACATGTTTTGTTGTTGACATCCCTTTTATTGGCACAAAGCCATTAAAAGTTTTTAAAAAACAATTCATCCATTAAACTAAACTGAGACCTAAAAGACAATACATACAAACAATGTACACCAATGATACATACATTATAACAGAAATTCATCAAGAACCAACAGTTACACTTATATCATACAAAAAATTAAAAACAATAAAAGGATTGCACAATACTAAATGATTGCCTTAAAAATAGTTGATATTTTCTCTAGGAAAATGATGCTAAAATCACTAACATCAATCAGGGAGAGAAGACTTGCAGCCCTGCAAGTAAACAAGCCTATTGCGTACACTTATGCCCTCAGATAGAGGTATCATTGATACAAATGGCTCAGAAATCCAACCAGTCAAGTGCCTGGCTCAGGCCACAACTACTCCTTGAGTCTCAGTAACCAAGCCTGGGGTATATATTTAATTACTTTGCAGACAATGTCCAGATCCTAGGTTCTTCTACAGCACATCATTGCTTCTAAGATGGAGTGTATAGCGGTTGCTCTTAATATTGGCTTTCAATAAAGAGCCCTTAATGCACTGAACTAAGTACAAAAAAATAGGAAGTGGGAGGTGGTTTCTTCATTGGAGCATCACAGAGGCCAAATGCCAGGGCCTGCCCTGCTCCAAGATTTAGTAAAAGAGGTCAGCCCAAAAGCACCCATCCTACAATCAAGATATAAGGCATGTGCATACAGAGGTTCGATAAGATCAAGGTATGTTTTGTTAGGGTGGTCCCAATCGATAATCATTAAAAAGTCAAACTGAAAGAAAATTGATTAACTAAAAGTGCAGGAGAAGACCCATCTTTATTCAAACACGAACGGCTTGGAAAACACATAAAAACAATCCTTATAATACAAAACACAAGCTTTTAAATGAAAAATACATCATATATGGCATCATGGTTAGTAATTAGAAAACACTTTTATTCACTTGTCCTATTGGCCACTAAGCTATAACACCTATATATTATTTAGGCGAAGGCTACTACTGTTGGATATTCTTTAAATGATGACTCCTCCTAAGTTCATCCTACTAAACAATGTTACATTTCATAATATCATTTCATTGGTTGGCTCAATACTATAGCAACCAACCTGGCGGGCGAGGTTTTAATTGGCCAGTAGTTTGCTCATCCAACCTTGGGCACTCTAATATGAGGCCAACATATGTGGTAAGGAAGGAGAGATGAATGGGCTGCTATGATTCAGTTTGAAGAAGTTACCCCCTTCTCGTTCCCAAGCTTGAGACCTTATCTGCCAATTTGTTGGCCTTGGTGTGTCTTCCCTGTGTCTGGATGTACCAAGGGAGTAGCAGGTGCGCTATCAAGTTGATCCTGCAATAAATGACCGCTGTTCTGATCACGTGTTGGAGGACCACTGTTCAGAACTAATTTTCGTCCATTTATTTGAGTTTTCCTTTTATCCTAAGTAGTGTTCGCTGCACAGTGTGCTTATTCATTGGGAGGCCGTTTGGCATGGTAGCCATTGACACGTAGAGATCAAGGCTTTCTGTACTTTCTCATTGCTACCAATAGAAGCAAATTAACTTTATAGTTGCATGCTGTGTGCTTCTGGAGAATGTTATCTGGGATTGTTTCAATTCCCTGTTGGGGCCCCCTTCCTTACTCGCCTTGATGCCTGAGCGTCTGTCTGAACATTGTGTGGCTTGTGATTGCACGCAAAGCAGGTTTGATGTCCGGATTCAGTATTTCAGAATAATGGCCTTTCAAAGTTCTCTCTAAAAATGGCAGTACTCTGGTTTAATCTCCACCATGTTAATATTCTTCATGTCTTGTGCATTGCATGCCACCATACATTATTCCCTGCTCATGTGTTCTGCAACCTATACATATCTATACCCATCTCCATGCTACTTGTGTAACCCTACCTATGTATTCCGCAACCTTTCCCTAACCTTATGAGTGCACTCTACTTATCACCCTACTTGTGAGGTACGACCTATTCTACTCTTTATTGCGGTTGCATTAACAGTAATGTTTAAACTGTTTACAGGTTACTTGTCAGCTTGTACTTTGTTTCACCACTGTGAACATCTTTGTGCGGGACCAATCTTTGTGCAGATTTTATGTGCATCATCACACTCCTACCTCTGACCAATGTATTGACCACATACACTTTTGATGTCCTCTTATCAGGTCTGCCTTTATGGATCCACAACTTAGAGACCCCTCTCAAGCTACCTCCCTCTTCCACATACTCTTCTGGACAAAATGTAAAAAAACAGAATTCTCTATCTCCTTCACAGTCCACCCAATGCTGTGTATAATTGTGAGAATCTAACGGGGGTTCAATTCTTGTACCAGAGGGTCCAAATGGCTTTTCTATGACATGCATATGGGGTTACTCATACTTATCTGTTTGAGTGTGAACATGCCTCACATTATCTCTACACAACACTATCATCTGAATGTGTTTCTCCACTATTTTCTTCCTGCTCTTCTACATTGTTTCAGTATAATTTTCAGGCCACAGACATCAGTCATTACTAATACTAATACTGCTATTAGTATTATAAAAGCATTACCCAGCCAAGTAGGCACCCATGAGAACAAATAATCAAACCAGTACTCATCTCCTATTGTATCAGTCTCCAGCACCATTTTTGTATACAAATCCTGCAGGCACGTTATTGGTTCTGTCAAACCCCCATTCTGCTCATGATGTGCTGGTGTAAACCTACAACAACTTAAGACGATCTTTGCACACACTTCCTCTCCATGGCAGTGAGGAGGTCAAGGACATACCTGTTTTGGAAAGTCATCAATATGATAGCTCTCAACTCCTCAAATGTGTTAAGCCACTTTGTAGTGGCATTGATTGTTTGTAGTAACTCCCATCTGTTCATCTGCAACCACTTGGCATTTACCTCTGCTTGTAAGCCAAGGGCAAGGAGGGAAGTAAAATACATTGATGCTTTACTGAACAGCCAATGTTCATATGGTATGCCATACAGTGAATCTGCACTTTTCTGTGTAAAGTTATTCTCTCTTTTTGTGCGCTATAACATTAGTTATCATGGATTCCTTTGTTTATTATCTAAACTCTGGGGCACTACCAGAGCTGGTGCATGCAACATTGCCAGTGAGCATATACCACCCCAGTCTGGTGGGAGCTGCATGCAAGCATACAGGCCCAATAGTGGTACATCAGTACAGCTGTACATATTTTCATAATTGCCAAATCCATGATGCAACTACATCCTTTGTTATTTCCCACTTTCACTATCCCATTGTTTCTGAAGCACAAGGAAGCAGTTACCATCTGTTATTATGTCCTTTGGCCCTCTTTTTAGTCCTCTATCAAAGTCATCAAATGGGCAGTTCTTGTCCATTCCTCAGGACATTCATTATTGGCATTTGTCAAAATTCCCTTCCATACCCCTACTCTATATACCATCATTCTTTCTACCCATCCATCAGGGATTTACACTTCACCTATTATGTGCAACTGTGTTCTATCCCAACACTAGGGTATTTCTTTCTCATTTGAATCAGTGCACTTAGTAGGGTAGGCATGGTATCATAAGTATGACACTGGCACAAAAGGCACAATTTGTAAAATCTTTATTTAGGTTTTGGGGTTTAGAAAAACTCCAATTCTGCCCTATAACTAGGATGGAAATAGTCCCAACCATTAAATAATAAATCAAACAGTCCTAGTGAAGTCTGTCAAATCAAAATGGCCTAGTCTAACAAAACCTAATTCCTGCCCTATCTCTTGTACACAAATTGTATAAACGAGATATGGGTGTAAAGGAAAATCAGTGTCCAAAAGAATAAATGTGGCTGAATCATAAGCAGGATGAAACACTCTGGCTCGGGTTTGCAACACACAATAACAGTTCAAAACGTGGATCGACCTGGCCTTTCACGTTAAAGTCTATTTTTCCTGTCTTTTCATGCAATGTTCAACAAAAAGGTTTACGCGGTGCCCCTCTGTTGGTCACAGACATCTTCAATCAAAAGTTCACGTTGGCCACCCTCTGTCACGCTCAGCCCTTTAACAAAAGTTCAACAATATTTGCATGGGCTCCCTTCTCCAAGCGTATTACACTTCAGGTCTCCCTCAGTCGGGCTCAGACTTTTTTCAAATGTTGCAGACCTTCAAATGTGCATGTCTTTCTTTACAGACCCCCGCAGGACCACTTCGACTCAAAGTTCAATGTTCAGCTTTTACTTTTCCCCTTCTCCCTCAATTAATTTTGATCACTTACAGTTCATTCAATGTATTGCTACAAACAATTCACCTTTCACAGAGACTTTCAAGTGGGCTACTTCCTTTCGCCAAACCACTCTATTACTCAGTATTGCTGGTTTCACAGCTGTCTTTACTTCAAAGTTCATTCACCGGTCTGTCCTTTTCTGCAGATGTATGTGATTTCTTCTAATACATTTTTCCTACTGGAGATTTCACCAAATCCATTTCACTGAAAAACCAGATCTTCTTTTTTCTTTTTTCTTTATTGTTTTTTTAATGTGTGAGGAGACCCCCGCAGTCCCCCCTCACCTCTCCCTACCCTAACTTATACCCTTACCCCACACCCCAACTATTATGCATTACACATATACCATTTCTTCTACCTTTTTTGTTAAATATATTCAGTGAAATTACATTAGGGGAAATAGTATTAGAAGAAATCTATGGTAACTTTTTTTGCATCTCATCCACACACGTGCATCCTTCACTTGTGATATAGTGTTGCAACATCAATCTTTCTCTAGCACACACCGGTCTCTCAGGTCACTTGCCAACTCACCGGCTGTGTGCCTTTCTTTCTTGTATTTTTACTTTTCCAATTAACGAGTCAAGGTTAGTACCACAGGCTTTGCCTAGCCTCCCCAACTCTGGCGTTCATCCGGGAGGGTCACTGGCATCCTTGAAACACAATTCACCCTTCTGCATTGGGACTTGGCCTTCTCCATGTGTCTTTTGCAGCCTTTTGCAGGCAATGACGTCCGGTACGGAACTCCTGGGGTTCTCGACCCGCTGTTCTCATCCCTGGTCCGTCTCTCTGCTCCAGTAGGTTTGCATTCACCCTGGAAGTTCTGCTCTTACTTGTGTTCCACCCTGCTCAGAGTGTGTCTCTATGTGTCACTTGTCATCCGTGTGAGGAGAGCTAATTGATATCAAGTGTATGTTCTTAAAGTCAAGTGCCCGACTTCGCCTGAGTCGATTAGCGGGACATGTCCAGGAAAATGTTTAAGAGTTAGTCTTGCTACTTTCAGTCACCCTCTTCCTCGGCCCAGTGTTGATGTAGAAATGGGGTAGTTGGGAAATCGGATAATCCTAAAAAGTAGGATGGGTTAGATGTACAAAAAAGGGTGGAATGTCGCATCTCACCATCGGCTGCCTCACCCCCCACTCCCTAAAACCCCTCAGCCAGTTTATCCTTCCACACTGGTCCAACCCCCAGGGTCTGGATACAAAGTTGATGGGGGTGCCCTGGCCACCTGAGGTGAGACAGCCTTTGGTTTCTCAAAACTTCAACAGAGAATGTTTGATCATTGTTACCCATCTCTGCATGGCCCTGATAATGTATATTTCATGAGCATTTCTTTTTTCCTTTCACTTTCATTTTTTTAATAAAGCTATCTTTTTTAAGACGAGTCTACCTTTGTAACCCATGTTATATAGGAAGTCAACAGGTTTTGAGCTACACCTCCTTTGAGCTAAGGACAAAACTTATAATTGAACTGTTCTTATTATTGTACTATTCTGGTTCAAACAATGTGTGTTAAGCCTGCAGTGGTCCCACCAAGTGACTCAATCCCTAGGTCACTTCAAAAACCAAACTCACTAAGAGGTGTGACCAAAATGCGACTTCCCTACAAAGTATATCTATATTATAAATCAATACCCCATGGTCATTATAGGAATTCTTTCATTTACAGTTTTAATCAAACAAGGTCATTGATGACTTATAACTGAATAGTGCAATTATTCTTTTTTAATGGGTAGCCAACACGTGTTTTGACTTGAAACAGCAGGTGGTCCTCAGGGATAAAAAGTCCAAAAGAATTCCGTGATACAAATTGAACACATATAGAATATAGTATTTGATACAAAACCAAATAATGTGATCACATTTCATATTATTTGTTGTGTCCATGTATAGATTAGTTATTGAGCACATCAAGTAACCATTGTAGTTTAAAAGAGGCTGAGAAAGAAAAAAGGAAATATACATGAGTCTGTCCTGCACTTGTCTTTTGTGGTGCTACACACTAACTGCTCACTAACAGGTAATCTACATTTTGTATGATGGTACTGGGGGTCTGCAAGTTACCCAAATTAAAACTCCCTATTAAACACACTAGGGTATTCACAGTACCTCTATAGGAGTCTCAAGTCTTGTAGTCTGGTCGATCTATAGGTAAACGCTGTCAAATACTGTGATTCTTCGTGTAAGGGGGTCGAAAATATATCGTTCTTCAAATCATTCACTGTAAAATGTGTGGCAGTAGGTGATATGTTACACAAAATGGTAGCTGGATTGGGCACAGCTGGAGATTCTGCCTTCACAGCGTTATTTAATGGGTGCAAAATCATGTATAAATCTCCAAGACCCCCCCTTTCAGTTTTTTCACAGTGTTTTGCTTTTCTGTCATGTATAATAACCCCAAGACCACTTACCCCACTACACAGACCAAAGGTTCTTGGACTCAGGAAAGCAATAAGACACACTTAGACTCACAATTTGAATATAATAGGCGCTTTACAGGCCATTTATTCACATTTCATAGATATACAGCTAAATAGTGAGATGAAAATACTTTGTTATAGATAAACACACACACACAATTACAGGATAGAATACATCACTGTTAGTGCAGTTGCAGGAGAAAACGTCATCTCAGCCATGACAACACTACCCAGTCCGAAGGCAGGAGGGCAGAAAGATCACACATGCTAACGGGGTCTGGAGTGAAGCGTCCTCCCTCTCAGCGAGACTTCATCACCCGGGGTTCCAATTCTGAGCTACCTTCAGGATACCTCTCCTCTTGTTAGGGAAAGAATCCCCACCCCTCTTAGGTTCCCAACCGTCCCTGGCTGAAGGACAGACAGCAAGCATGGAAGGCAAAGAGTGGAAAAATCCGGTCAATAGTGGAAAAAACCAGTTTGTCTCCCGCACGCTCATGAACTACTGAGCTTGTGTCTTATTCATGGGTGTAGCAAACTCAATGATCTTTTGTTTAGCCTTTAGCCAGCCATTTCCTGATGCCCATTGTGCCACTGTATTCCCAGGAAAATCACTGCCTCCGCTGGACCTTTGGTTTTTGCCTCATTAATTTCCCATCCTTCCTTCCACAAACCCTCAATAATAAGGTCTAGGTGCTGGCCCTTTCCCTGTATCAAAATGTCATCAATATTGTGTATTTGCACAGAATTTTATACAAATGTTCTGCCACCAGCCAGTTACTAATTGTTGGACTATATATATATATCCCATAGGCAAACGTTGGAACGTAAACTGCCTCCCATTCCAGGAAAATGCAAACTGCTCTTGACACTCCTCTGCAAATGGCACGGTGAAGAATGCATTTGCCAAATCTATCACCGCGTACCCATTTCCTTTGAATTTCGGTACATTCTCAATTAAGGTAACCGCATCTGGCACTGCAGGTATTAATGAGGGAGTGTTCTGAAACACTTGTGTATGAGTGCGATAGAAATAAAATATCAATATCAATATCAGTGTACTTATTCAACTCTCGATAATCCACAATCATCCTATAGCTTCCGTCTGGCTTCTTAACCAGCCAGACCAGATTGTTCCCAGCCGTGCTAACAGGTCATAACACGCCTGCTTCCACATATCCCTTGATGGTGTCTGAAATCTCTTTCTGCCCCCCAGGAATCTGATATTGTTTCATAGATACCTGTTTTATAGCCAAGGCAACCTGAACGGGGGCATCTTCAATTTTCCTACAATGACGAGGGTACACGTCAAGGCACAGCACCACTTATCAATGCACCTGCACATCTCTGACTCCCTTATTGGCCCGTCCTTGAGCGAACAATACTACAACTATCCTTCATAGTGAGCTCATCTGTTTATAATGTAAAACATGCAACCCTTGCAGAATTCATGTGTACCTCTAACTGAGCTCATAGAAACGTAGACTTTCATTGCGGTTTTGGAAGTAAATGTCCAAAATGGCTGCGCACCAACTCCACGTTTTTAGATCATTTTTGCACACGCATTACAACTGTACACAACTGAATTACATGGGGATTCAGACAACATTATTACCCCCTGTTTCATCAGGGCAACAATGGTTTCATAAAATGCCTTTGTCTGTCTCTCTGGGCATTGGGTACGGTTTTACTCTGGGTATAATTGCTCCTTTATTCAATTTTATATGTACTGCTCCAATCCCTTTCAGTATTTCATCATAGGGGCTGCTAGTCCATAATTCACTGGGTACTTTTTCCAAGTCTTATTGTAAAAAGGATGCTGCCCTTTCAACCAAAGATATTGTCAGGAGTGTTTCCCTGTATTGTTACTGCAACTGACATGGAATGCAGATGTCAAAAATAACTTCATCATCTGTGTCATTGTCTGCAAATAAGTCATCATCTGTCACGTTACTTAGTCACTTTGCTGAGTCAGGTGCTATCACTGTGCGCAAACTAACGCCTTTGTCATTCATCCCATGTAGTACTACTCTGTCCTCTAGCGCCAATGCTGCTTCTATCTGTATCATAATAATCTCCCCTTCTGCTACATCCGTGGGCACCTGCACCCTGAATAGATACTCTGTAGGCAAGCACAACAGTTTGTCTTTTATCCAGGGAAACATTTATCTAAAGGGTGCCTGGCAGGTTCCTGACATGCCCAGGAGGGTACGTATATGAATATCAAAAGGAATCAGGATGTGAGATCATCATACAGTTAAATAGTTTTGGACACATTTATTTTAATCTCGAAACAATTTTTAGATATTTACATTACTTTCGATAAGCACGAAAGTGACACGGACAAGTTTGGTAAAAAATGGGGGGTACAACTGTGTACCAACCTCTGGAATATTGAGGTAAAGTTCCCTAACAAAATGCACAAGTGGATTCAACAATTAGGTGAAACATAACTGCTACCCGAGACTACTATTCAGTCCAGGTACATCTAACAGACAATCTACACAACACTATATACAAACATACAATAGGGGTTAAACAGTTGTGTCACAGATCATCGACACTGTAGTGTTTCGGCTACAGGGGGCTTGATTTGAGCATGTTATTATGGTGGCCTTCATCAGGAGAGACGTGTACAGTGGTTCTGTCCGTGGATGTTATCGTCAACTGAGAGTTCGGCGGTGTGGCTGTGCTTAAGAGTCCCTCGTATCAGCATGAAGGACTGTAGTGTAATTAATACACTGTAGCTAGTTGACCTGGGGTTCCTGGATCAAAGATTTGAACAGGATCCACTAGGCTTATTATTAGCCTTTAGAGGTCTCAGATCGGCGTAATGACTGCGAAGATCTCGCTGCGGTCACAGCATGTCAGATTATTCTTATGGAACTTTACCTCAATATTCCAGCGTTTGGTACACAGTTGTACCCCCCTTTTTTTACCAAACCTGTCCATGTCACTTTCGTGCTTATCGAAAGTAATGTAAATATCTATGCCAACAACACCATTGCTCTGTAAAATAATACTTCTGCAGTCAAAGATGCTCCTCTCAGATCCCTTTGGCCATACAATGCTTGTATGAATTCCTTTGCATTTACATAATGAATACCTGCTGTCGAACATAATATTCCTTCCTCAGAAAATGAAGTTGCCATATTCAGCTTGCTCATTGAAAACCTCTGCCAAATGTTCACTTGTGTCTTTCGGGAATAAAACAATGGTGCAGCCAACGTGTGCTCACCTACTTTTATGGACATTTTTTCTCTAAATGAAAACTTTGTTATAGCCCCAGAGAATCCTTGCTTGTCTATCACATTTTCGGACAGTGGAAATCTCCCTTCCTTGCCGCAAGATCTCATTGTCCTAGTGTCTACTAAAACGGAAAATGTTCTGTCTCCTATGTTCACACCCAACCGTGTGCCATGGTCATGAAGTCAGGGGCACAAGCATGCAGGGGCGCATGCACAGGAGATCTGGGTGGACACTGTCCTGGCGCCTTTGGCACCAGGCTCATGAACAAAAGTAAACAAGAACATCCATTTAACACCAAAAAGCTTTTATTATGGACATAGCACTTCAGATGCATTAACCTTGAACATTCCATCCATTAAGCAGCCACAAGTGTATTCTTGGGTGTGGCTGCTAATGGATTGCCTTCGCATGTGCTCACTCTCTAGGACTGGCAGGGTGTGGCTAGTAAGCCGGCCCTAATGGGCATGCCCAGGATCTCAGCTGTATAAGCTTCCCCGATCCTCAAGACAGACGCTTTGCGTTATTCTGCACTTGCAAGTAGCGTAACGCTCACCGTCGCCTGAGGTCAGACTTAACTTTGAAGATCCTGCTTGCTGGACATCCTGCTTCCTGCCAGCATACTTACCAACTGGGGGAAGCTGTTCTTACCTGTACATCTTTTTGGCGAACCAAGTATTCATCTTTACACTTTCCGGAATGCCGAAATCTTCATCTTGGCACCGCCTGCAGCACGACACGCTCCATCGTCGACAGCAGAGCCTGCACGGAAATACAGAAGAGAGGCTTAGATATCGAAAGAAAAAAGTCAGTTTAAGGTTGCGCTTTGCCATACTTTGCGCTTTTCTTAAACCATCAATTACCTGCTGTCGAACATTGCGGTAGCATCCATCTTCCATCCGGCCGCGTCTCGCGTCTCACAGCGGCATTCAGGCTGCACTTCCATCTAAGGGAAGAAAACTGAAGAGACATTATTGCGGGCATAAATAGGAGCAACATATAAAGACATTAAACAGAATGAAGAGCCTCACAACAGCTCAAGAAAGACTTACCAATCATAAGGAGAAGCATAGGCGCAGCTGGACTGGACTAAACCTTATCAGGGATCAGTGAAGGAACTAGATCCCATTCGACTAGATCCAAATCTCCCTTCCTTGCCGCAAGAAGTAGCAGGATGGAGAGCTTATCGTCCATAATTCACAGGTGAGCTTTATGGGCCGGCGTATGCTCACAGAAACCATACTTTGGGGTGAAGGATTTGAGAGGTAAAACAATCACAGATTGGCGCACTCACACACTCTTATCTCCACGCAGGAGCAGTATCACCACGTACCACCGCTCACAGCTTTTCTACTGAGGGAGAGGTCTGAAGGGGGTGATTCAAGTTCAGGGAGAGCTGCAACCATGCCCCAACACCTCCACAGAGACCAGGTGAGCATAACGGAACGCGAAGACTCTAATAATCTCTGCCAGGGCTTCATGGAAACTTAAGAAACAGATCAGTTAGCCCTCTTACAAGGGGAATTACGGGCTGAAGTAGATGCTTCAAGACAGGAAACCAATGCATTATGGAGGGTATTCTTATTGTAACTTGAGAAAGAACTGACAAATTGGCAAGAAAAAAGCTACAAGCACAAGCAGGACAGGTTCCACTGCCTGGAGTGACCCATTATTCTCATTCTTCCACACCACAACTATCAACACTGGTTCAGGTGGTTCTTCCAGGAGCAGTTCTTCTACCCCCTCCCGAACGCTTCATCTGTGACCCAAACAAGTTTGCTGTATTTGTGAACCAATATCGCCTTCCTTTCTTTTACAGACCAGGAGCCCTTCCTAATGACCAAGCCAAAGTGGCATTTCTCTCGTATTTAGGAGGTAGTGCGGCAGACTGGTCTATAAATCAACATGACCCTTTAGTCCGGAACTTTGGGAATTTCCAACATGAGATGGAGAAATTGTTTGCCCGTCATACTCAAGGACAAGCTCTGGACAACGAGTTGTTGTCACTCAGACAAGGGAGTCAAGATCTATTAACCTATATTGCAACCTTCAATCGTCTCATAGCCCAGACCAACTGGCCAGAAGAGAAGAGAACTACACTCTTTTACCGAGGGTTACGTGGAGAACTTAAGGATGTGTTGGAGCAAGTGGTGAATCCCCCTGAGAGGTGTGCAGACTACATAGACCTGACAGTGCAACTCGATCATAGGTTGCAGAATTAGAAAATGGGTCGAGCTAGATCAGAGGGACAGTCAGTTTACATATGACCTCGTGAGAAGCAGACTAAACCACATGAACAGTCTGAGACAATGCAAATTGGTGGATTACGAAGTTCCCTTACCAAAGCAGAAAGGGAAAAAAGAAGACAAAAGCAGCTTTGCTTATATTGTGGACAAGCAGGTCACTTCCTCTGTGACTGCCCGGTAAAACCACCCAATAAAACGGTTGGGGCAACAGACAAAACTGATGAAGAAGAAGAACAGAACTCAGAAAATGCCAATGCCTGGCAAGTGTAGGGGTCCGCTTGTCCAGCATGAAAAAGGAATCTGTACAGACCTCACATCTAGTCCTTCCAGTGCTTTTGGTGAATCACAAGCAACCATCAAAAATACATGCCTTGAAGGCATATATTGATTGTGGAGCTGTGGGTAACTACATTGACCAAGATTTGGCTCTCTGAATAGGTCTCCCTCTCTGACTGAAGCAGAAATCGGAAAATGTCACTGCTGTGGATGGTTCTCAGCTATCATCCTTCCCGGTGACACAATACACAGAGAAAGTCAAGCTTTTGTGTCAGGACGGGCATCAGGAGGACATTACTTTCAAACTCATCAGTTCTCCTCAGTTCCAGATGATATTAGGAATGCCTGGCTGGAGACCCACAATCCTAGGATCGACTGTCAAAAACGAGTTCTGACATTTCCTCATGATTGTGCCAACACATGTTACAAAAAAGTTGACACCAATCTGAAACTGAAGAAAGGAATCATGTCGGGCCGCATCAGCTCCTTACCGCTTGAATACCAAGATTACCTGGATGTCTTCAAAAAAGATCAAGCCAACGTTCTGCCCCTGCACAGACCCTACGATTGTCAAATAGATCTTGTACCCGGAGCCCAGATCCCTTGCAGCCGAATCTATGCTCTGTCAGAAAATTTAAATCAGCATCTTAGAACTTACCTGGATCAGTACCTGGCGAACGGTTTCATTCGCCCGTCCAAGTCACCTGCCTCCTCGCCCTTATTCTTCGTGCCTAAAAAAGAGGGGGACTCACCTGCCTCCTCGCCCTTATTCTTCGTGCCTAAAAAAGAGGGGGATTTAAGAACTTGCATCGACTATAGAGCCATTGATCAGATCACAGTAAGAAATCAATATCCTTTACCAATTATACCAGAGCTCCTGCACCAAGTGAAACATGCTCAAATCTACACAAAACTGTATTTAAGAGGAGCATACCATCTTGTAAGAGTAAAAGAGGGAGACAAGTGGAAAATGGCCTTCTGCATGAAGTACGGCCTCTTTGAATACTAGGTCATACCCTTTGGGCTATGCAATGCCCCCGCGGCATTCCAATTCTTTATGAATGATGTACTCCCTAAACTACTGGACGTTTGCGCTCTTGTTTACATTGACGACATTCTAATCTACTCAAATTCCATGGAAGAACATGTAGGCCATGTTCGGGCAGTCTTAGAGAAGCTTCGACAACACCAGTTCTATGCTAAATTGGATATTTTTTTTCTCCATGTAACCAAGGTCGAGTTTCTTGGTTTCATGCTCACACCACAAGGCGCACATATGGATAGATGAAAGGTGGATGCAATCCTCCAATGGCCCTCACCATCCTCCACGAAAGGAGTGCAAAGCATGCTCGGATTCGCCAACTTTTACCATCGGTTTATACCTGGGTTTTCACAAATTGTACATCCAATTACCTCCTTGTTAAAAGAAAAATCAAAAGTTCCACTGCTTGCTAGAAGCTGAAGAAGCCTTCCAGAAGTTGAAACTAGCATTCACTTCAGCACCAGTCCTTCGACACTCACGACCAGACCTACCTTACATAGTAGAGACAGATGCTTCAAAAATAGCCATGAGAGGAGTATTGTCTCAACGAGACCCTGAAACAAGACAACTACACCCCGTCGCATTCTGGTCCCACAAATGTTTAGCCCCCGAGTTGAACTACGCAATCACAGTAAGGAATTACTGCCGATTATTGCAGCATTCAAGGCATGTACAAACCAGAATAGCTGCCACCATGTGTGTGGATGACCAAAGAACCAGTTTGCAATCCCTGGTGGATCAATCAACACAACAGGAATGGCTGTTAAAAGGTGACCAATACACCATCGAAGACAATCTACCGTATTTCCAAGGACCATTATATGTCCAAGCCCAAGAACTGCAGAAGCAAATCATCACAAATTACCACGATTCATTAGTGGAAGGACACCCAGGAATAGCCAAACTCAGGCTAAGATAAAACAAAGCTACTGGGTGCCAACCTGGCGAAAAGACATCGCCCAATTTATTGAAACCTGCGGTGTCTGTGCACAATACAAGTCTCAGAAGCAGAACCCCGCTGGCTTACTACATCCCCTAACAGCACCACCAGCACCTTGGCATACCCTGTGGATGGACTTCATCACGGATCTTCCACCCTTCAATGGATACAACACCATATTAGTCATTGTGGGTTTATTCTCCAAAATGGCCCATTTCATCCCAACTGCGTCAACTCTCGCTTCTGTGTTCCTAGAGCAAATTGTTCGATTGCATGGATTTTCATCAATATTAGTATCTGATCGCGGAACTCAATTTGTTTCTGCCTTTTGGAGAAAGTGTTGTACGATTGCCAAAATCGATCTCCGGTTGTCCACAAGTCATCACCCTCAAACTGATGGGCAAACTGAACGAACCAACCAAACTTTAGAGCAATAGCTCAGGTGTATGTTGCAACAGACCGAGGATTCTTGGAAAAATTATACTCTGCATTGCTGAGTATGCATACAACTCAGTTCACACAAGCACAGGGCAAACTCCATTCTACACTGTGCATGGAAGACACCCAAGGACATCAGTATTTGATCCACCTGATACCCTGGAAATGCCAGCCATAAAAAACTTGCATAAAACCATCACTCAGGTTCTTAAGGAGGCGACAGAGCATCTTACCAAGGCTAAGGAAAGAAAAAAACAGTTTGTTGATTGACATCGGAAGGAAGCTCCCGCCTACCAGATTGGAGAAAAGGTGTGGTTAGCATCCAAATATATTCCCCTGAAGGGGCCAAAAGCTTTCCGCCCAAGATACCTGGGCCCCTATACTATAAAGTCAATAATCAATCCTGTCGCCATGAAATTGCATTTACCATCTCAAATGAAAATTCACCCCATGTTTCATGTCTCTCTCTCCTCAAACCAATGAAGTCTAATATACGACTTAGTTCTCCACCAGAGCCCAAAGTAATAGATGGAGAACCAGAATATGAAGGCAAATCCATCCTGGACTCCAAGGTGGTTCAATCAAAATTGTGTTACCCAATTGACTGGAAAGGTTATGGACCTCAAGACCAGAATTGGGAACTCAGTGAACATGTCCATGCTCTGCATTTAATCAGACAGTTCCATTGCAATAATCCCACCAAACCAGAACCAGGAGGAGATCCACCCTTGAGATGTGCTTGAGAGGGAGTTCTGTCATGGTCATGAAGTCAGGGGCGCAGGCATGCAGGGTCGTATGCACAGGAGACCTGGCTGGACACTGTCCTGACGCCTTTGGCACCAGACTTATGAACAAAAGTAAACAAGAACATCCATTTAACACCAAAAAGCTTTTATTATGGACATAGCACTTCCGATGCATTAACATTGAACATTCCATCCATTAAGCAGGATGCATTAACCTTGAACTTTCCATCCATTAAGCAGCCCCAGGTGTATTCTTGGGTGTAGCTGCTAATGGATTGCCTTTGAACATGCTCACTCTCTAGGAGTGGCAGGGTGTGGCTGGTAAGCCGGCCCTAATGGGCATGCCCAGGATCTCAGCTATATAAACTGCCCGTATCCTGAAGGCAGACGCTTTGCGTTATTCTGCACTTGCAAGCAGTGTAACGCTCACTGTCGCCTGAGGTCAGACTTACCTTTGAAGATCCTGCTTCCTGGACATCCTGCTTCCTGCCAGCATACTTACCAACTGGGGGAAGCTGTTCTTACCTGTACATCTCTTCGGTGAACCAAGTATTCATCTTTACACTTTTCGGAATGCCGAAATCTTCATCTTGGCACTGCAGCACAACACGCTCCATCGTCGACAGCAGCGCCTGCAAGGAAAAACGGGAGACGAGGTTAGACACTGAAAAGAAAACAGTCAGTTTAAGGTTGCGCTTCGCCATACTTTGCGCTTTCCTTAAACCATCACTTACCTGCTGACGAACATTGCAGTAACATCCATCTTCCATCCGGCCGCGTCTCTCGTCTCACAGCTGCATTGAGGCTGCATTTCCATCTAAGAGAAGAAAAAGAAAAGAAGAGAGAGATTATTGTGGGCATAAACAGGAGCAACATATAAAAACATTAAACAGAACAAACAGCATCACAAGAGCTCAAGAAAGACTTACCAATCAAAAGGAGAAGCATAGTCGCAGCTGGACTGGAATAATCGTTATCAGGGATCAGTGAAGGAACTACATCCCATTCGACGTGCCCCTGCCAGAAGTAGCAGGACGAAGAGCTTATCTTCCATAATTCACAGGTGAGCTTTATGGGCCGGTGTATGCTCACAGAAACTGTATTTTGGGGTGAAGGGTTCAAGAGGTACAACAATCACAGATTGGCGCACTCACACACTCGTATCTCTATGCAGGAGCAGTATCACCACGTACTGCTGCTCACAGCTTTTCTACTGAGGGAGAGGTCTGAAGGGGGTGATTCAAGTTCAGGGAGGGCTGCAACCATGCCCCAATGCCTCCGCAGAGACCAGGTGAGTGTAACACTGTGGTTCCTCATCTGGGTTGCGTGTTTCTGATAGTACTGGACACAACAAGCCACTTTGTGAGCTGTCCTATTATGGGTACATGCTCATGCCTGTCCCTGTAAAATGATTTCCTCCCACAACTGTTACTCCCCCTACCTTGGGCACCAGTGTTTGCATCAATGTGTTCCAAACCCACTGTCCAAATGTCTGTGTTTGCATTTGTGATGAGTTTGATGGCTGTTGTTGTGTTTATGATTACTGAATCTGGGCTATCAATACTTGTGGCTGTTGCTGCAACATCTACTGTGTTGGCTGTAGTGTGTACTGTGTTTCCTCTGCTTTTGGCTGCCCATTACCCTTTGGAAACAATGGTTGTTATGTGTTGGGATTAATCTTATGGAGTCCTCACTGAACCCCAACCTAAAGTCTTCTCCCATGTGGCATGGGTAAGGCAGCCGCTACTTGATCCTGACCCTGGTGGTGGTATTATGAAAGTGGATCACATGGTAGGAGATGGCTGTTGGGGAGATGTGGTGACTCCATCACGAGGCAAGATGCAGTATTCTTCCCTTTCATGTGAAAAATACCCTATAATTCCAGCGTTCCTGATGGCATGTTGTCATTATTCGAAACCGTCCAGTTGTAAAGCCCTGAAACCCCTTCTTGTCAAACATCCAAGACAGAATACCATTCACCCTTCACATACACATAACAGCCATTAGACACATTTAACATCTCCAATTTATGATGGTTGTTATTTAAACAAAGATGTAAAGCAATGTAACTTAAAAAGGTTTAAAACTCCTTTGGTCTCCAACTCCCATAACGCCTCAAGTACTGAGACAAGGAAGAGGAGTAAGGAGTCAATGTGGAATGAAAGTAACATCAAGTTAAATGTGCAGACTAGTTGTCATCCTAACAATCAGCTGTGTGGGACATTTAAACATGAGGAACCCCTGCTATTAAGGAAAGGAGAGCTGCAGAGCAAGTGAAGTGGAAAGCGGACCAAACAGCAGAAGCAGACTTAAGGAGATGAGCATGCTGGAAGAGCCAGGCACTTGCAGGCAACCGTCTGGAAGCATACTTTGCCAGAGGAACTTTAGTCTGGTAAAAGTGCAGCTGGTACCTTGGAGGGATCGGTGGAAGGTAGAAAGCTGCTGCAAGGCTGTAGAAGACACGGTTGTGTGGGGCAGCTTTGGTTTCATCAGCGAGTGGTTGTGAAGCTGACGCGCAAACTGAAAGAGAATCTGCATGACAGGGGAAGCGTGCCCAGGGATACAACTTTGCTGCAGCTACACTCTACAACAGTGCGTTGGCCCAGAAAAGTTGAGGGTCTTGGGACGTGCCAGTAATCTTAGAAACAATTGAATAACTATTTTGAATACTGATCAAATAGATTTGAAAGGCAAAGGTTGTACAAATCTCCTTATTTAAGATGTCAATTTGGGGAAACTTGGAACAAGCATTGCCATAAGACAAGAGATACCAATGAAGAGGTTGTCACTCAGAACTTGAACAGATCTCCATATATGGGATGTCAATATGGGGGAAGTTGGAACAAGTACCTGAAGTCAATGAGGTATAAACAGTGATGGAGTGCAAGCAAACATTGTAGAAAGAATTGGAGAAAGAAACACATCAGGCAGTGGACCCTTTTTGGAGAGAGATACCTGGCAGGAGAGTAGACCAGGGGATCTGCAAGATACAGAAGGGGGATTCCCGGCGGGGGAGTACACCAGGCAATCCATAAGGCATATGAAAGAAAGAGACTTAGTGAAAGATACCTGTCAGGAGAGTACACCAGGAGATATAGAATCAATTGAGCAATTCCTGGCAGGGAACTATATAGGAAATCATCCTTGGAACAGTTGTATGAAAGAGAAACTTTGACATCTGAAGCAGTTGTTGAAAATAGAAATGTTGCCATCCTGTCAAGTAGAAAAGACTTATGTTTGCTATCCTCCAAACAGTCTTGTGGGAAAAGACATATGTACTAAATCTATGGAATAATTGTTTGGAAAAAGACACTTTTTGCCATCCTTAAGAAATTGTTTTAGGAAAGACATTTAAACTACTCTTAATGAACCAGACTTTAAGAAGGACACTTGCTATTCTACCTGGAAGAATCCAGGGGAAAAGACAGCCCCCATGCATTCAAAAATTATGTGTTGAATTTTCATACTTGATTTAAATACGCTTTTTGTTAAGTACAAATCCAAAACATTCATTTTGTATCTTTGATTGTTTTTCTTGTGAGGGTCAGATACTTTTTGGACACAAGGACTGTTTACATAAATTCAACTCCAAGAAACACACTGATCTTTAGTTTTAGTTTCCTAGGAAGGGAAACTCTCTTTAGGGAAGGAGCAGAAAGACCTTTATCCAAAACTATTGATTTTAATAAAAAATGTTTAATACTGAAAATGTTATAACTTTGTGTCTGTCTATCATTTCTGACCCTTGATAAGGTAATCAAATTTGCTGTGCATTTGCTGCAATTGGGGTGTGTCATAAGCGTTGTATTCTGGAGGGTATACAGGCCCCCTTCTTTAGCCATACGGCTGCCATCCCTGTGGACCTCCCCTCTGCTCCTGCACGTCTGTGAGAATTGTCCCATTCTTCCAAATGGCCAATAGCTCCCGTCCCACAGCCCTCCAAATCCTGCGGCACCCCCACATCTTGGTCTCATGCCATCACATCCTTCTCAGAATCCAGTTCCAACCCCCCATACCCTCTTCCTCTCGGTGCATCATGGTGCATACCCGCTGCCCCTGGTGTTAATCCCCTTGGATTAAGAGGCTATATAAAACAATAAAATACAAATAATTACTTTCCCCTCTTCCTGTAAAATATCCGCTGTGGACCTTCATGCGCCTGCTCAGACTGCTCTCCTCCAACATTGGTGATCATCGCTCCCAATATTTTTTGACAGTTTCTTTTGCACTAATTTCTTCTTCTTTTGCACATGATCTTGTTCCTCTGAGGCTGAACATTGGGGATTTGTATAGCCTGTGGCTGCTTGCAATGGATATAGCACTGGCACAGTGGAAAATTGAGTGCATGGTTGAGGAGGAGGTGGAGGCGCAGTTGGCTGTACATGCCCTGTGTCGTGTGGGTTATCTGCATACTCTTTTTTTAACCTACTCCCCTTCCTCAAACATTTTCCGCAGCTCAAGTATGCCTTATCTGTTTCCCAATGTCTTTCCCTTGTATGTACCATGTATGTACATGTGCATGTGTTGCAGCAAGCTTTTTTGTAATGTGTCCCTTCGTGAGGGCAAGGCTGATACATTTTGCTGGCCATCTCTTTGATCCATTGCTTATGATATTTGACAATTTTCTCCTTATAGTGGGGAACGGATTTGCACAAAGGAGCGTTGGGGATGTCTGCCATTATAACAATATAAATAATTCAGCTTACCATAAAAATCAGCAATCGCCACTCCAATGCACTCTCGCCTCCTTCCCTTGTTCACACCCCTCCCCTTTATTTCCGTACAATGTTAACACGCTGACATGTCCCATCCGAACCATGTCATAACACAACAAGATCCTCCTACACCACACCAACAATGTACAGTCTTAATCTACTCCATATTTACCTCCAAACAAACCTAACTGCTACACTACCAACACACAAAAAACACCTCTACCGTCTTATTATTAACAAAAACAATTCTGGCAAAAAACCAACATAAACCAAAACCCCTATTCAACACAGCTGTCTTCCCTTTATACGGGGTAGCGCTTCATTATTTCTTTTTTCACTGCCTCCAAAGGAGGCTGGGCTTTACGCCATACCACACCTACTGTTAGAAGCATCTTCTCTTTCTAGCTCCAATACTCTTTTCAACCTAAAACAACATCGGCTTGCCCCTCCTGCAGGCATCTCATGAAAAGGTACAATCAGAATCCTTGGATCCCAAGGTCAGTTGGCATCAAGTCCCCCTCTATCTGCCTGCTTCGCCCTCTGCACCAAACGTGCCGCGTGAGAGACCAGGCAGGTCTTTGTGAGAAAACAGGCTCATACCAACCTCTTCATAAGTGCTCACTCAAAGCGCTCCCTGCAGGCGGACTCCACTGTTCAAGGGGGACGCTGCAAGGAGTCCTCAACCCTCCGCCAGACACAGCGTATTTTAGCAGTGCCTTCAAGTGTTAAGGTGCTCCCAAGTGATAATTGATAATCAATAACAAGATGAACTCAAGAAAATTGAATAACTGCAAGTGCACAAGAACACCCAGCTTTATTCAAACATGAACAGCCAGGAAAACACATAAAAGGATTCTCAATCGATATAAGAGAAAACACAAGCTTTTAAATGAAAAATACATCATATATAGCATCATGGTTAGTCATAAGAAAACCCTTTTATTCACTTGTTCTATTGGTTAGTAAGCTATAACACCTATATGTCTTATAATTGAAGGCTACTACTATTGGGTATACTTTAACTAATGGCTCCTCCTAAGTATGGCCTACTAAACAATGTTACATTACATACTATCATTTCATTGGTTGGCTCAATGCTATGGTAGCCAACCTGGTGTATGAGGTTTTAATTGGTCGGTGGTTTGCTCATTCAACCATGGGCACTTTAATATGAGGTCAAGATGTCTGGTGAGGACGGAGAGATGATTGTGCTGCTATAATTCAGTTTGAAGAACTTACTCTATTCTCGTTCCCAAGCCTGAGACGTTATCAGCCAATTTTTTTGTGGCCTTGGCGTGTCGTCCCTGTGTCTGGATGTACCAAGGGAGTAGCAGGTGCGCTATCTTGTAGAGCCTGGAATAAATTACCACTGTTCCGATCACTGTTCAGAACTCATTTACATCTATTTATTTGAGTTTTCCTTCTATCCTTACCTGTGTATGCTGCTCTGTGTGTTTATTCATTAGAAGGCTGTTTGGCAGGATGGCTATTTGCACCTGGAGATCAAGGCTATCTGTCCTTTCCCACCAGCAAAAACAAATTAACTTTATAGTTGCATGATGTGTGCTTCTGGAGAATGTAATGTAGTGTGGTTTTGATTCCCTTTTGAGGCCACCTTCCTTACTGTCCTTGATGCCGGAGCATCGGTCTGAACATTGTAGTGCCTGGGATTGCATGCAATGCAGTTTATATGTCAAGATTTAGTATTTCAGAATACAGGCCTTTCAAAGTTCTATCTAAACATTGCAGTACTCTGGTTCAATGTGTGCCATGTTAATTGTCTTTGTTTCTCATGTGGTGCATGCCCCATTACGTTATTCACTGCCCATGTATTCTGTAACCTACCTATGCCCATCTCTATGCTACTTGTGTAAGCATATCTATATATTCTGCAAATGTTCCCTAAACTTGTGAGTTCACTCTACTGCTTACCCTACTTGTGTGGCATGACCTATTCTACTCCTTATGGTGGTTACGTTATCACTACTGGCTGTCTACAGGTTACTTGTCAGCTTGTACCTTGGTTCAACTCTGTGAACCTCTAGGGGTGGGGCTAAACATTGTGCTGATTGTATCTGCATCATAGGTTTCAAGCCCAAATTCCAGTTTATTCTCAAGATAACTGGTGCCCAGCTTAAAATTACGGCAAGATTCCTACATATTCTTCCTGATATGGGCTGTTATAGATTTTATTTTTTTAAACATCTTTTTTATTGGTGGTCTCAACCGATACATTGGCATTTACTCAAAATTACATTCTGTATATCTTACATTTTATGTCATTGTGAACATTCGAACAATATATCGTTTACATGGATGTTTCACCATCCGAGAGAAGATCACATAGATATGTTCTGAAGGGTCCCCAAATGTCCTTTAGTCGGCTCGTGCTTGGTTGAGTTAGAACGTACAGTTCCTCGCAATCATTAATATACGTCAATTCACGTAGGAAGGTGTTCATGTTCGGGGCGACCAGGCTTTTCCATGCCTGCAAAATACAAGTTTTGGCTACAGCACATGACACATTAAAAAGCCTTCTGGTTTTTTCAGAACATTTCCCAATATCTCCAAACAAATATTTTTGAGGAGCCAGTTGTAGGTGGATCTGCGTGATCTCTGTAAGCATTTCGGTCACCATTCCCCAGAAGCGCACCAAAGCAGGGCATTCCCAATACATATGATATGACCCCGCTTGTGGAGTCCCATATTTGGGGCAGCTGCCTGAGTCATCCGGCTTGAATTGAGCAATTTTGGCAGGTGTATAGTGTAGACTATTCAGTATTTTGAATTGTATTTGATGCAGCCGTGCATTAAGTGATACCCTTTTAGTGAGTGCACAGTATCTTCTCCATTTGTCATCAGGTATCGCATTTGCATATCTGATTCCCATTTTTCTTTAACATGGTTTGTCGTGGGGGTGTGTGTCTGTACCGACGTGTACAACTTGGAAATCCCCAACCCTCCTTGTGTTGTAACCAGTTGTATGCATGGGTGGGAGGGGGGTCTCGTCCGGGAAGGATGGCCATCGTGCCTGATACGCGGATCTCATTCGATAATATTGTAGTGTTCGGAGCCGGCCCCTTCCCATAGCTCTCGTGAATTCCGCCAGGGTCGCGAACGTCCCGTCTATCTACATGTCTCCTTCCTTCATTTCTTTAGAGGGGTCCCAGGTTTCCTGAATGCTTGTGTCGAATGTGGGGGAGATATTTGGGTAATTCCACAGCAGAATCTCGGATTATAGGGTATCTCTAGTTTCAGTCTCTTGTATATTGCCCCCCAAGCTCTCACAGTACAACTCACAGGGTCATATTCACATGAATCTCTATGTCGTGTATCAGAAATAACTGACCTAATATCCGTAGGCGAGGTGGTGTATGTCTCTATCCATGTGTGGGGTGAATTATCCATTGCATCATACCAACATTTTGCGAACTGTGCCTGTGCCACCAAATAATATAACTCGAAATCTGGGTCCACAATTCCGCCACTGTCATATGGTTCTGTCATCCTCTCCCAGCTCATCCTGGCCACCTTTCCATTCCAAAGAAAAGCCGCTGCCAAGGATCGGAGTATGGAGAAGAAATCCCTACCTGGCTGTATGGGGATATTAACAAATAGATATAATAGTTTTGGGAGCTCAATCATTTTGAGAATTGCAATCCTGCCATGGAGTGAAATGGGTAGGTGACTCCAGACCTGCAGTTTTGTGTTGAGCGCCTGCACTGTCTGGTCATGGTTATCGGCAAATAGGGTTTGTCTATTCCCAGAGACCAGCACCATTTGGTATCTGATATGTCGCTCTGACCACTTAAGGCCACACGTTAACGCTGGGCACTTTGTAGAGGGGGTGAGTGGGAACATTTCTGACTTTGTATCGTTTACTGTGTACCCAGAATACTCGGCAAACTCACATATGTCTGCCATTATAGGGGAAATGCTCTTATCTGGCTCATGAACACAGAGCAGTGTATTGTCTGCATATAGTGATATTAATTGGGTGGCTCCCTTCAGTGTGATACCCTTGTTGTTGTGTCGCAATCGGATAGCCGCTGCCATGGGCTCTATCGTTAGGGCAAATAGAATGAGAGAGAAAAGGCACCCCTGTCTAGTGCCTCTGCCCAGCTCAAACAGCCCAGAAATGGTTCTGTTTATGCACACTCTCGCACCCGGTGGAGTATACAGTAATCTGACATATTTAATTAAGTTGGGGCTCACTCCAAATGCCTCCAGTACTGAAAAGAGGTATTCCCATGAAACAGAATCAAATGCCTTCTCGCCGTCGAGGGACACCGCGACCGCCTCTTTATTTGGGTTTATCTGTGACAGATTTCAAATAGTCTGCATAGGTTCAGGGCAGCAGACTTTGCAGGATAAATCCACTCTGGTCTGCATGTACCAGTGTGGGCGTTATGGGTAGCATACGGTTTGCCAGTACTTTCGAGAAGATCTTCGCGTCCACATTTATAAGTGATAGGGGCCTATAGGATGACATGTCTTTTGGCCGTCGTCGATGTTTGGGTAGTACCGTAATTATGGCCTCCCGCATTGTTGAGGGTGGTACTTGCTTTCCCTGGGCATCTTCCCATGTTTCCAGCAGTATAGGGACCAGCTCTTCCCGGAATTCTTTATAGAATTCCACACTTAGTCCGTCTGAACCCGGTGCTTTACCGGATCTGAGGCCCTTAATTTCTTCAGTGAGTTCCTCTGCTGTGATAGGCTGCTCTGAAGCCAGTTTGTTTTTATCTGGGAGCGTCGGGAGATCTAATGTGGCAAGGTATCTTTTAATCTCAGTGGGGGATTTCCTACCTTTATTCGCATGTAGGGTCTTGTAGAATTTAACTAATTCATAATTTATACCTCGTGTTTCACTAAGTTAGCCAGTATTTTCCCCGCTTGACTTCCCTCTCTGTATCTACGTGCCCAGGTGGGGGTCGCAATATACTTATCCTTATCCTTATATACATTATATATATCCTTATATATACTTATCCTTATTCTCCTTGACCTCTCTGCAGCCTTTGACACTGTCGATCTTCCCCTCCTCATTCACACTCTTTCTTCCTTTGGCTTCAAAGGCTCTGTCCTCAACTGGCTATCCTCTTCCCTCTCTTCCCGCTCCTTTACTGTCTCCTGGGGTGGCTGGTCCTCTCCTACCTTTCCTGTTGAATACGGTGTACCCCAAGGGTCGGTACTTGGTCCTTTCATCTTCTCTCTTTACACCTCCCTCATTGCCCCTGTTATCTCCTCGTTTGGCATCTCCCAACACTTCTATGGCAACGACACTGAACTCTTTCTCTCTTTCTCCTCCTTCTCATCTGACCTTCACCAAAAACTCTCCGCCTGCCTTACTGCCATTAATAACTGGATTTCTTCTCGATTTCTCTCTCTTAACACTGAAACAACTGAAGTTGTTTTCTTTCCCTCTAACTCTCTTCCCCTCTCTCTCCTCCCCCATTCATTCACTTTCCTCCCCCCAATCTTCCTATCTCTCTTCAAGCTCATAACCTAGGGGTTCTCTTTGACCACTCTCTCTCCTTCTACCAACATATTTCCCTCACTTCCCGCACCTGTCGCTACCACCTCTTCAATATTCGCAAAATCTGTCCTTCTCTCACTTTCCACACTACTAAACTCTTAATCTCCTCCCTCATCTTCTCCCACCTCTTCTACTGCTCCTCCCTACTCTTTGGACTTCCTACTTCTCATCTTGCCCCTCTTAAATCTGTCTACCACTCTGCTGTTCGTACCCTCTGTCTACTTACCACCCGTGACTCCATCTCTACCTCTCTCTCTTCCCTTGGCTGGCTTCCTTTTAACTCCCAACTTAAATTTCAATTTCTCTGCCTTGTCTTCAAATCTCTCTATTGGTCTCGCTCCCCCTTATATCTCCTCCCTTCTCTCCATCTACGCTCCCTCCTGTTCCCTTCGATCCGCTGACTATTTCCTTCTCACTGTACCTCCCTCCCCTTGTGCCTCCTCCCGTTTCCGCTCCTTCCAACTCCTAGCACCTCTACACTGGAACTCCCTTCCTCTTGCTATCCGCTCTACCCCCACCTTCACCTCATTCCGCACCCCCATAAATCTCTCTCGTTAGGGCAAATAGAATGAGAGAGAAAAGGCACCCCTGTCTAGTGCCTCTGCCCAGCTCAAACAGCCCAGAAATGGTTCTGTTTATGCACACTCTCGCACCCGGTGCAGTATACAGTAATCTGACATATTTAATAAAGTTGGGGCTCACTCCAAATGCCTCCAGTACTGAAAAGAGGTATTCCCATGAAACAGAATCAAATGCCTTCTTGCCGTCGAGGGACACCGCGACCGCCTCTTTATTTGGGTTTATCTGTGACAGATTTCAAATAGTCTGCATAGGTTCAGGGCAGCAGACTTTGCAGGATAAATCCACTCTGGTCTGCATGTACCAGTGTGGGCGTTATGGGTAGCATACGGTTTGCCAGTACTTTCAAGAAGATGTTCACGTCAACATTTATAAGTGATAGGGGCCTATAGGATGACATGTCTTGTGGCGGTCGCAGATGTTTGGGTAGTACAGTAATTATGGCCTCCTGCATTGTTGAGGGTAGTATTTGCTTTCCCAGGGCATCTTCCCATGGTTCCAGCAGTATAGAGACCAGCTCTTCCCAGAATTCTTTATAGAATTCCACACTTAGTCCGTCTGAACCCGGTGCTTTACCGGATGTGAGGCCCTTAATTGCTTCAGTGAGTTCCTCTGCTGTGATAGGCTGCTGTAAAGCCAGTTTGTTTTCATCTGGGAGCGTAGGGATATCTAATGTGGCAAGGTATCTTTTAATCTCAGTGGGGGATTTCTTACCTTTATTCGCATAAAGGGTCTTGTAGATTCTAACGAATTCATCATTTATACCTTGTTCACACGTAATTGTCTCATTCTGTGCCATTTGGATAGTGGTAATCAGGGTTTACTGCTTCTCGTGTTTCACTAAGTTAGCCAGCATTTTCCCCGCTTTACTTCCCTCTCTGTATCTACGTGCCCGGGTGGGGGTCGCAATATACTTATCCTTATCCTTATATACATTATATATATCCTTATATATACTTATCCTTATTCTCCTCGACCTCTCTGCAGCCTTTGACACTGTCGATCATCCCCTCCTCATTCACACTCTTTCTTCCTTTGGCTTCAAAGGCTCTGTCCTCAACTGGCTATCCTCTTACCTCTCTTCCCGCTCCTTTACTGTCTCCTGGGGTGGCCGGTCCTCTCCTACCTTTCCTCTTGAATACGGTGTACCCCAAGGGTCGGTACTTGGTCCTTTCCTCTTCTCTCTTTACACCTCCCTCATTGCCCCTGTTATCTCCTCGTTTGGCAACTCCCACCACTTCTATGCCAACGACACTCAACTTTTTCTCTCTTTCTCCTCCTTCTCATCTGACCTTCACCAAAAACTCTCCTTCTGCCTTACTGCCATTAATAACTGGATGTCTTCCCGATTTCTCTCTCTTAACACTGACAAAACTGAAGTTGTATTCTTTCCCTCTAACTCTCTTCCCCCTCTCTCTCCTCCCCCATTCATTCACTTTCCTCCCTCCAATCTTCCTATCTCTCTTCAAGCTCATAACCTAGGGGTTCTCTTTGACCACTCTCTCTCCTTCTCCCAACGTATTTCCCTCACTTCCCGCACCTGTCGCTACCACCTCTTCAATATTCTCAAAATCTGTCCTCCCACTTTTCACACTACTAAACTCTTAATCTCCTCCCTCATCTTCTCCCACCTCTTCTACTGCTCCTCCCTACTCTTTGAACTTCCTACTTCTCATCTTGCCCCTCTTAAATCTGTCTACCACTCTGCTGTTCGTACCCTCTGTCTACTTACCACCCATGACTCCATCTCTACCTCTCTCTCTTCCCTTGCTGGCTTCCTTTTAACTCCCAATTTAAATTTCAATTTCTCTGCCTTGTCTTCAAATCTCTCCATGGTCTCGCTCCCCCTTATCTCTCCTCCCTTCTCTCCGTCTACGCTCCCTCCCGTTCCCTTCGATCCGCTGACTATTTCCTTCTCACTGTACCTCCCTCCCCTTGTGCCTCCTCCCGTTTCCGCTCCTTCCAACTCCTAGCACCTCTACACTGGAACTCCCTTCCTCTTGCTATCCGCTCTACCCCCACCTTCACCTCATTCCGCACTCCCCTTAAATCTCTCCTCCTCCATTCTCCTCCCTGAAACACCTCTCCCTCCTGCTTCACCCCTTATTCTTTCCCCTAAATATCTCCCCCTCCCCTGCCTTCCCCCTCTCACACTCCCCCTTCCCTCCTCCTACCATTCTTCACCATTCCCCTCCTATCCACTCCCTCTCCCCTTCCCTACCTATCCGCTTCAGTTAATTGCTCTTTTCACTGTTTTCTTGATTGATTCATAATGTATTTGCTTCAACTGTTATATTGTTTGTTTATGTATTATGTTGTTCATTTGTACAGCGCTTTGGCGTAAGGCGCTTAATAAATCAATAAATACAAATAAATACAAATACTGAATTTTGCTCATGGCTAGACCATCAAAGTCTCTGAGGAGTTGGTGTATCTTGGTTAGAGTGTCCCCACTGGGCGTGTGGCTGTAGGCTTCTTCTAGCTTGTTCAATTCCTCCTCCACCCCCTCCAGTTCTCGGCATTTACCCTTCAGGAGGCCTGTAGTTTTAGATATCAGAACTCCTCTAACCCAGACTTTGAAAGCTTCCAAGACCGTTGACACCCGATCTACTGTCCCCACGTTGTCTGTAAAAAAGTTGGTAATTTCAACTTGTAAGTCTTCAACAATATTTGAATCCTTAAGTATATCTCTGGGCATTCTCCATCTCAACGTTGGCCTAGGGGTATCTTTCAATTTAATCTCCATTAACACTGTGGAGTGGTCAGATAACGTATGTGGCAGGATTTCACAGTGTTGTAGTGTGTGTGAAATATATGAGGATATAAACCAGTAGTCTACGCGTGACTCACTGTGATGCACCAAGGAGTAGAATGTATATCGTCTATCCACAGGATGGAGAACCCGCCAAGCATCCAGTAGGGACAGTTGCGGAAGAATTTGACCCAGCGTTAATGCCGTCCTGGTGGGTGTCCTAGCCACACTGACAGATCTGTCCAGTGCGGGGTCAAGTGCCACCTTGAAGTCTCCACCCCATATTATGTTAGTTAAATCATGTTTGTTAAGGATATCAAACATATTCAAGTAAAACTCTGGGTCGTCCAAGCTGGGGCCACAGGTATTCACCAGGGTTATGTGTTACCCAGCTATTTCCCCCCAGAACAGTACATATCTCCCCATCGGGTCCACCTTGTGCCCCTTGGTCAGTAAGCCAAGTGAATGATGTATGAGTGTGCAAACCCTTCTGGATTCAGAGGAATAATCTGTATAGTAACGTGATTTGCCCCAATTAGCCAGTATGTTCTCATTAACTGAGCTCTGTGCGTGTATTTCTTGCAACATTAAAATCTGTGTCCCATGTCTGTTGACATAGTTCCCCACTTTTCTGGCTTTCATCGGGTTATTTAGGCTTCGGACATTCCAGGTTAGTAGCTGTATCTTTAACCCATCACCCATCTTTCAAGAATATGTAGTTTGACATACCATAATGGTCACACCATAGTAGTTTAATATGGTTTGAGTAGTACCAGTGTCCGCAAGACCACATTTCAATTAAACTAAAACTTCTGTTCATACATTCCGCCTCCCAAGACTCAAACTCGTCCTGGTGGGGCCAACACTCCAAAACATTCCCAACTTCCCGACCCCTCCCTCCACCCACATCATGCTGGTCAAGTGGCACAGCGAGTAGAGTGCTCGCTTTGACATTTGTGCAGAGCCTGCTAAAGCAGGTTCGAATCCTGGCAGGGCCAAACTCAGCCTTTCATCCTTCCGAGGTCGATAAATGAGCACCACACACCGTGGGTAATAATAAGTAGCGCTATATAAATGCCAAATTATTATTATTATTATCTACCCCAACTTGACGATGAACCCCAATAACCATTAGGAACATTCCTGAGGGTACCTCGTTGCCTACACGAGGCTACGAGATCGGGCTCACAGCCCGCTTTAACGTTTCTTGAAGCCCCCCCATGGGAGCTGAACATTTTTTCAACAAAAAAGGATACACACATGACTCGAGTCACTTAGCACAGTTTCAGTCATTTGCTGCAGGCGAGTGCCTTCCATTCTGGTCTGGCCCCCGGACTCTAGGGGTTGGCAGAATAGTGGCCTCTACATATGCCAGAGCAGCGGCCGGAGTCTCAAAGAAATGTGCCCTTCCTCCATATTGGATTTGCATCTTGGCTGGGAATATCAGTGCATATGGGACCTGTCGTGCTCTTAGATGTTTTTTGACCGGTTCGTATAATCTTCGGCTTGCCTGCACTCCAGCAGCAAAGTCTGGGTAGATATGAATGCAGCTTTCTTCGTATTGCAGTGTCCCGAGCACTCTCGCCATCCTGAGGATTGCGTCCCTATCTCTATAGTTAAGCAGCCTTGCAATGATCGTGTGTGGTGGGGCCCCAGGTTTTGGCACAGGGGCCAGAGTGCGGTGTGCACACTCGACCAGGAAGTGTCCCGAAAAGGAGTCAGTTCCAGAGAGGGCCTTAAGAAGTGATTCAACCTGCAGTTCCATTTTGTCTTTACCAAATGTCTCAGTCATTCCCACAATGCGAACTTTGTTTCTTCTTGAACGTTATTCAAGGTCCTCACACTTATTCTGAAGTTTATTCATGTTCTCTTTGAGCTGGGCTATGTCTTGATCGTGTCGTGCGACAGTGTCTTCAGTTGTTCCAATCCTATTTTCTGCCTCAGTTAATCTCAGGCTGTGTTTTTCCACTTTAGTTTTCAATGTGCCAATGGTTGTTACGATATCATCTAATTTTACATTTAGGGATAGGAAACCATTTTGGAATATGTTAGTAAGGTATTCAACCCTGTCACCGCTCTCCGCAACAGGTTCAGAGCCGGATGGTGTCGGTGGCTCGTGTTCACCATTCCCCGATTGACTGCTGGTATATGAATCCATCGGCCCTTTCTTTTTGGCGCCTACTCCTTCTGCCATTTTGTCTTGTTTCCTCGTGTTTCCTATAGTTATGTGCTCCACTTCAACCTGCTCCACGAGAAATTGATGTCTGCCAATCAGTAGTTTTGTCAGGCTGGGGGAGAGTCTATGTCGCACACTCAGACGTTTTCCGGGTATTGGATTGCGCTTGGAGGCACTTCGTCTGCAGCCGTCCTTGCCTCTTAGCACAGGGACAGGGCTGTCCACCCAATATTGCCAATGGACTGTGTTCTCCCACGTTTCTATGTGCTGGATATTCAGTCTTCCCAATGGTGTACAGTTTATTTAGCAGCAATTGTTCATATATAGGGTCCGGTTTCGATGTTTCGGATATTCAGATTGGTGATCCGTGGTATCACTGTCAGGCTTATTGTTCATTTATTTTGGGACATGAAGCCGGTGCAGCGGCAAGTGCTGCAGGTGTTATCCAGCTCGCGGCACCTCATTGCTGCATTAGAATTTGCCCAAGCTCAGTAACCCATATATATACCTGCAATCCGCCACGTTCATGGCCCCGTGCAGCAGGTAGCCGCGCCTCACAGGGAGAATTACTCACATTGTTTATCTAGGATGTTCACTGCCAGAGGACCTCGCAACCCAGTAGCATCCCACGCACTGAGATTGTTTCTGTGATCCGGATAAATTTCGCTTCCATCAAGCATGGGGGTGGTGTATTTTGTCCAGCGCTGCAGACGGAGCAGGACTTCCACGCCCCCTCACCACGTTACAGCGTGCCTCGGGGGTCCCCGCAGGCCAAACGCCACGCAACCCCAACTTCAGCCCCGGCGCACGAAGGAAGGGGAAAGGGATGTGCCCACACCGGGAGGGGGACACGGTTCGGGTGTTGCGCAGTAAGTGTTCGCCCTACCCGGGGCACCGGGTTTCGACTCTGCGGTTACTCCCGACCAGGCACACGGGGCTCGACCAAGGCAGCGCCAGTCCACCGGCTCCTCCGCGCAGCCCTGGTGGTCCTTGAGGCTTCTGCACCCAGCCCAGCTCCAATATTGCTGTAGAGGAGGGAGAAGTTGCCTACTGCAGGTCTGGCCTCTCTTCCCCCAGCGCTGAACGCCAATGTGTCACAGGGCTCTCCCTGTCCGGAGCGTCAGCGGCTCAGGGCCCCTGCGTCCTGGATGTACGGGTCGGATCCCACCTTGGTCCCGTCCCGCCGAAACTTCCACTTGGCGTATCTCCTCAGCCAATGCCCCCTCAATCTCAAGATTTTCTGTGCGAGTGCACCAACCTTCACCACCCGTCTTTTCACTTCGGCATCCCGCGGCAAGCTCCAGAAACAGGATTAATTTTCCTCCAGCCCCTCCAGTTCTCTGCCTATACCCTTCAGGAGGCCCGTAGTTTTGGATATCAGAACTCCTCTAATCCAGTTTTTGAAAGCTTCCCAGACCGTTGACATCCGATCTACTGTCCCCACGTTGTCTGTAAAAAAGTTGGTAATTTCAACATGTAAGTCTTCAACAATATTTGAATCCTTAAGTATATCTCTGGGCATTCTCCATCTCAACGTTGGCCTAGGGGTATCTTTCAATTTAATCTCCATTAACACCGGGGAGTGGTCAGATATCGTAAATGGCAGGATTTCACAGTGTTGTAGTGTGTGTAAAATATATGAGGATATAAACCAGTAGTTTGTTTGTTTGTTTGTTTATTTGGTATAGCGCAAAACCAAACCCAAAGGGTAGCTGGGCGCAGACAATACAAGGATACTTGAGAACTTGGTTGCAGGAAAATACAGATATAGCGCAAATTAGCAGCAAGGTGCATGTACAAGCAAGTGCGAAAATACAGTTAAAGCTAGTTGACCAGAAACCAATTAGTCTAGTTACAAACATCAAGGGTCTCTAGAGCAAGTGGCAGTGGGGAGGTTGAGCTAAGTGTCATTGGAACGTATCCAGGTGAGGACTTTCCGTCTGAAGCTAGGGTAGGGTTGGTCCATTCTGAGATCAAGAGGGAGTCTGTTCCAAGTTTGAGCAGCTATGACCAGAAAACTGGAGCCGCCAGCTGTGCTCTTTTTGTATCTGGGCACCACTAAAGTATAGGCATTGGTCATTCTAGTGGGGCGGTTTGAGGTTCTCTTGTTGACTCTGTTTACCAGGTAGGGTGGAGCTATGTTGTTAAGACATTTAGAGGTGAGGGAGAGGGTTTTGAGGGCAATCCTGTCTTTGATGTTTAGCCAACGGATATTTTTTCTGGAGGTGGAGATATGAGCTCTATTAGGAATATTTAAAGCTACTCTGATAGCGTTATTTTGGAGAGTGTGGAGTTTATCAAGGATATACATGTTAGATCCTGCATATAGGGCATTACAGTAATCCAGCTTGGATATGATGAGTGCATTAGCTAGTGTAATGCAACTAGTTTCAGTTAGAAATGGTCTACATGCTCGGATCAATTTACAAGTATATGAGTGGAAGATGCTAGTGAGTTAGTTTGTTTCGTGAAGGTGAGCGCTGAGTCGAGATAGACTCCGAGGGTTTTGACTGCAGGCATCACTTTGATGACATTATTGTAGATGTTGAATGAGGCATAGCTCGGGTCAAGTTTTTTGATGGCCAGCTCTGAGCCGAGGATCAGTAACTCAGTTTTGTCGTCATTCAGGCAGAGGGCGTGAGATGCCATCCATGCCTGAATGAGGGGATATATCTTATTTACTAAGGCCGCGTCTTCAAGAAGTTGCCCAAAAGGGGGATAAGGATCTGAGTGTCATCTGCGTAATTAGTGTAGATAACACCCAGTCTGTCCAACTTGTCAAACAAAGGTTTAGTAAAGATGTTGTACATCGTCGGAGATACACATGATCCTTGAGGGACACCGCATGAGACTTGTGTGGGATCAGCGGCTGCTAGGGGGGAGAAGACTCTCATTGTCCGGTTTGCAAGGAAGGATTGTACCCAAGTTATGGCATCACTTGAAAAATGAGCGGCGGAACTGAGGTGATTGCATAAAACTGCGTGATCTACCAAGTCGAAGGCCACAGATAGGTCAAGGAGGAGTAGCATAGCTGATTTTCCATTGTCCTTCAACTCGTCAATTTGGGTCTTAAGGTCAATCAGGGCTGTTTCAGTACCATGAAGGCGACGGAAGCCAGATTGACGTGAGCCTAGTAAATTGTTAGTTTCTAAGCAGTCCTGAATTTGCAGGTAAGCTACTCTGTCAATGATTTTAAGCAGAAATGGGACAGTGGTGATGGGTCTGTAATTTGTCGGTATTGAGGGGTCAAGTGTTTGTTGTTTTAGCAAGGGAAGCACCCAAGATTGTTTTAGGTTATTAGGCACTAGGTTAGACTTAAAGGATGCATTGATGAGTTTAGAGATGAAGGGGGCTAGGTCTCTAGCTGCATCTTTTATAATTTGGGCAGGGCAATTATCACCTTTGCAGTTGGATGGCTTTAGAGATAGTATGATTTTTTCAGTCTCTAATATAGTTTTTTGTTTGAAGCTAAATGGGTGGGAGGTGTTGGGTTGGGTTAGAGGAAACTGTGACTGAGGTGTAGACTCCGTTGGCAGGAGCAGGGAAGCTTTTTTATTGGCAATTTTGGTTTGGAGCAAGCTAATTTTACCCGCCAGGGAATTTTGTATATTAATGCACCAGAGTTTATTTTTAGGAATGTTATCAGTCGGGGGTATGGGTGATTCCATTTCACGGAGGATGGAGAATAGTTCCTTGGTATCTGATTTAGCCTTAGATATTCTATCATTAAAGGTATTCCTTTTAGTGCTTATGATTTCCTTTTTATACTGTTTGGCGAGAGTGGCTAATTTAATTTTGTTCTCCTCAGTGGGTGAGTGTTGCCAAATTGACTGCAGCTTTCTTTTTTGAATTCTGAGGTCTTTCAACTGTGGTGTGAACCAGTTGTTCAGGTGACAAAGTTGTTTGCTTTTACGAATTTTGGTGGGGGCAATCAAGTCAAGTGCCTTAACCATCGTACTGTTGTAGGCTTCCACAAGGGATGTTGGGTCTGTGATGTTATCTAGATTGTCGAGAGTGGGGAGGAGGTGGGGTAAGAGTTGTTCTGCAGTGATATCTTTTTTACTTCTGGTGGGGAGTGGCGGGGACATAAGTATAGGTTTGGGTCGGATAAGGTCAAGTGAGGCCTTGAATACAATTAAGTAGTGGTCAGTCCAGGATTGCGGCATTATGTTGGTAATGCTAATGTTGCAATTCCGATCAGCAACCCAGTCTAGGGTCCTGCCTTTGGCATGAGTAGGGGAGGAGACTTTTTGTGTTAGGGCATTCAATAGTGAAGCAACAGATAGGGCATGTTTGTCATTACAGTCATTAAAGCCCAGATTAAAGTCTCCCAGTAGTAGAATTTGAGAGTGGTCTTTAGTGTTATTGGTTAAGATACTAGTTAGGTCGTCTTCAAAGGATCCTAGTGGTCCAGGTGGTCTGTAGATGACATACATGGTAAGGGTGCGGTTACAAGAGAGGTGAAGTTTAGCAGTAAGGAGTTCACATGATTGAAATAGTAAGGTAGTAGCTAATCTGATGGGTAAGGTGGATTTGTGAATGATGGCTAGGCCACCTCCTTTGGTATTAGGTCTGTCGACTCTTAGTAGTTGGTAGCCATCAGGTATTGCTAGCATGAAGGCAGGGCCAGCCGCCTCATGGAGCCAGGTTTCGGTTATGACCAATAGGTCTAAGTTCTCATTGGTTAGAGTGTCAGAGATCTCTGTAGCGTGGGCTACCATGGATCTAGCATTGACGAGTGACCCAGTTAGTGATAGGGTGCTAGTTGGTATAGTAGTGGGAAGTAGTTTATTTTTAGTTGGGGTGACTCTTTGTGATGGTGACTGGTTAGTCGTTATGAGGACAGGGTGGAGAGGGGCAGATTTGAAGTATTGCAAACGTTTGTTTGCTAGATCGATATAGCCTCTAAAGTTGTGGTAGGATGATGGTTCATGGAGACGGGACAATCTTGCCCTCAGTCTCATGTTTCTATCCTTAGGGGGGTGTGAGGCAACGGATGCAAGTGCCATGGTGGTGAGGAGGCTCAGTACAAGGTGTAATGTTTGGTATTGGGTGATTTTCATTATGGTCGTGGGCAGGGAGGTGTTAAATGATAGGCAAATTCAAGTTCTGGCTATGGGTGTAGACTGGTGCCGTATGCAAAGACGTGTAGCTATATTAGTTATGGCAATTCGGTAGCAGGGAAGTCTAAGCAATCTAGTAAGAGACCGTATACTGGTAGTTAGGTAATCTAGGCAAGTACAAATGGGCTAGGACCTAGGTAGGTAGGCAAACTAGGCAGTTACAAGTAGTGGCAAACTAGGCAAGTACAAGTAGTGGTAAACTAGGCAAGTACATATGAGCTTGCTAGGGCAGTGTTTCAACTAAATGCGAGAATCCCAGCTCAGCCAAAAACACATTAGAGTACATAGAGTAACTAGGGCAGTGTTTCACCTAAATGGGAGAATCACAGCGCAACCAAAAACACATTAGAGTACATGGAGTAACTAGGGCAGTCTTTCACCTAAATGCGAGAATCACAGCGCAGCCAAAAACACATTAGAATACATAGAGTAACTAGGGCAGTGTTTCACCTAAATGCGAGAATCACAGCACAGCCAAAAACACATTAGAGTACATAGAGTAACCAGAGCAGTGTTTCACCTAAATGCGAGAATCACAGCGCAGCCAAAAACACATTAGAGTACATAAAGTAACTAGGGCAGTGTTTCACCTAAATGCGAGAATCACAGCGCAGCCAGAAGTCACATGTGTGTACACATCACTTCGAGACCCAAGAAGAGCAAGTTTAGTGGGACTTGGTATTACAGTGGAGCGTGTTCTGCGTCAGGAGCCTGAATCAAAGTTTGTTGGAATTGGGGAGTTTGAGTCAAGCTTAGAAAGTGTAGCAAAAGTTACCTTCCATTGAATGTTCAACATGTGGCTTTTTCTGTGGGTGCATAAGCAGACAGTAGTCTATGTGTGACTCACTGTCATGCATCGAGGAGTAGAATGTATATCGTCTATCCACAGGATGGAGAACCCGCCAAGCGTCCAGTAGGGACAGTTGCGGGAGAATTTGACCCAGGGTTAATGCCGTCCTGGTAGGTGTCCTAGCCACACTGACAGATCTGTCCAGTGCGGGGTCAAGTACCACATTGAAGTCTCCACCCCATATTATGTTAGTTAAATCATGTTTGTTAAGGATATCGGACAAATTCAAGTAAAACTCTGGTTCGTCCAAGTTGGGGCCACAGGTATTCACCAGGGTTATGTGTTACCCAGCTATTTCCCCCCAGAACAGTACATATCTCCCCATCGGGTCCACCTTGTGCCCCTTGGTCAGGAAGCCCAGCGAATGATGTATGAGTGTGCAAACCCCTCTGGATTGCGAGGAATAATCTGTATAGTAATGTGATTTGCCCCATTTAGCCAGTATGTTCTCATTAACTGAGCTCTGTGCATGTATTTCTTGCAACATTAAAATCTGTGGCTCGTGTCTGTTGACGTAGTTCCCCACTTTTCTGGCTTTCATCAGGTTATTTAGGCCTCGGACATTCCAGGTTAGTAGCTTTATCTATAACCCATCACCCATCTTTCAGGAATATGTATTTTGACATACCATAATGGTCACTCCATAGTAGTTTAATATCGTTTCAGTAGTACCAGTGTCCTGAGAACACATTTATATTAAACTAAAACTTCTGTTCATACATTCCGCCTCCCAAGACTCAAACTCGTCCTGGTGGGGCCAACAGCCCAAAACATTCCCAACTTCCCGACCCCTCCCTCCACCCACATCATCTACCCCAACTTGACAATGAACCCCAGTAACCATTAGGAACATTCCTGAGGGTACCTCGTTGCCTACACGAGGCTACCGGATCAGGCTCACAGCCCGCTTTAACGTTTCTTGAAGCCCCCCACGGGAGCCAAACATTTTTTCAACACAAAAGGATACACATATGACTCGAGTCACTTTGCAGGGTTTCAGTCATTTGCTGCAGGCGAGTGCCTTCCATTCTGGTCTGGCCTCCGCCCTCTAGGGGTTGGCGGAATAGTGGCCTCTACATATGCTAGAGCAGCGGCCGGAGTCTCAAAGAAATGTGCCCTTCCTCCATATTGGATTTGCATCTTGGCTGGGAATTTCAGTGCATATGGGACCTGTCGTGCTCTTAGAAGTTTTTTGACCGGTTTCTATAATCTTCGGCTTGCCTGCACTCCAGCAGCAAAGTCTGGGTAGATATGAATGCGGCTTTCTTCGTATTGCAGTGTCCCAAGCTCTCTCGCCATCGTGAGGATTGCGTCCCTATCTCTATAGTTAAGCAACCTCGCAATGATCGTGTGGGTGGGGCCCCATGTTTTGGCACAGGGGCCAGAGTGCGGTGTGCATGCTCGACCAGGAAGTGTCCCGAAAAGGAGTCAGTTCCAAAGAGGGCCTTAAGAAGTGATTCAACCTGGAGTTCCATTTTGTCTTTACCAAATGCCTCAGGCAGTCCCACAATGCGAATGTTGTTTCTTCTTGAACGTGATTCAAGGTCCTCACATTTATTCTGAAGTTTATTCGTGTTCTCTTTGAGCTGGGCTATGTCTTGATTGTGTCGTGCGACAGTGTCTTCAGTTGTTCCAATCCTATTTTCTGCCTCAGTTAATGTCAGGCTGTGTTTTTCCACTTCAGTTTTCAATGTGCCAATGGTTGTTACGATATCATCTAATTTTACATTTAGGGATAGGAAACCATTTTGGACTATTTAAGTAAGTAAGGTATTCAACCCTGTCGCCACTCCCCATAACGCGTTCAGAGCTGGATGGTGTTGGTGGCTCATGTTCACCATTCCCCGACTGACTGCTGGTATATGAATCCATCGGCCCTTTCTTTTTGGCGCCTACTCCTTCCGCCATTTTGTCTTGTTTCCTCGTGTTTCCCATAGTTATGTGCTCAACTTCAACCTGCTCCACGAGAAATTGATGTCTGCCAATCAGTAGTTTTGTCAGGCTGGGGGAGAGTCTATGTCATACACTTGGATGTTTTCCGGATATTGGATTGTGCTTGGAGGCACTTTGTCTCCAGCCTTCCTTGCCTCTTAGCACAGGGTTTAGGGCTGTCCACCCAATATTGCCAATGGACTGTGTTCTCCGACGTTTCTATGTGCTGGATATTCAGTCTTCCCAATGGTGTACAGTTTATTAAGCAGCAATTGGTCATATATAGGGTCCGGTTTCGGTGTTTCGGATATTCAGATTGGTGATCCGTGTCAGGCTTATTGTTCATTTACTTTGGGACATGAAGCCGGTGCAGCGGCAAGTGCTGCAGGTGTTATCCAGCTCGCGGCACCTCATTGCTGCATTAGAATTTTCCCAAGCACAGTATCCCATATATATATATACCTGCAATCCCCCACGTTCATGGGCCTGTTCAGCAGGGTACCCGCGCCTCGCGGGGAGAATTACTCAGGTTGTTTATCTAGGATGTTCACTGCCAGAGGACCTCGTGACCCAGTAGCATCCCACGCACTGAGATTGTTTCTGTGATCTGGATAAATTTCGCTTCCATCAAGCATGGGTCTGGTGTATTTTGTCCGGCGCTGCAGACGGAGCAGGCCTTCTGTGCCCCCTCACCATGTTACAGCGTGCCTCGGGGGTCCCCGCAGGCCAAACGCCATGCAACCCCAACTTCAGCCCCGGCGAAGGGGAAAGGGATGTGCCCACGCTGGGAGGGTGACACGGTTCGGGAGCCGCGCAGTGCGCAGCAAGTGTTCGCTCTACCCGGTGCCCCGGGTTCCGACTCCACGGTCACCCCCGACCAGGCACACGGGGCTCGGCCAAGGCAGCGCCAGTCCACTGGTTCCTCCGCGCAGCTCCGGTGGTCCTTGAGGCTTCTGCGCCCAGCCCAGCTCCAATATTGCTGTAGAGGAGGGAGAAGTTGCCTACTCCATGTCTGGCTGCTCGCCCGCAGCGCCGAACGCCAATGTGTCGCAGGCCTCTCCTCTCGATGCTCTCCCTGTGTAGAGAATCAGCGGCTCAGGGCCCCTGCGTCCTGGATGTACGGGTCGGATCGCACCTTGGCCCCGTCCCGCCGAAACTTCCACTCGGCGTATCTCCTCAACCGATTCCCCCTCAATCTCAGGATTTTCTGTGCGAGTGCACCGACCTTCACCACCTGTCTTTTCAGTTCGGCATCCCGCGGCAAACTCCAGAAGCAGGATTAATTTTCATACGGATTGTTCACAAACCGGAGCACTCAGATCAGGCAACCATTACTGTTGTGCGCAACAGCGCCCCCCTCCCTGTTATAGATTTTCTGACTCCATTAGTGTCAGCTTTGTTGATGGTCACAAGACACAGCCATAAATCATGCTCATCCAAATCAAATAAAGTATTTCTCACATGCAAGACCCATCGTAGGCCCTTTCCCCTTTCCAATCTGATCAAATGGGACAAAATATCACAATATAATATAATGTGCGCCAGAGCCGTAACCATTACAAGACTGGTTTCATGCAAACCTCATCTCCAGTGCGGCACAAATCAACCTCCATATGAATCAGGGCATTGGGTGATCCCTGGATTAGCATGAGTAGACTTTAGCCAAGCCAGATGCTTTCACATAACCCTATACTTCCTCGACAAATAAAGACGAGGTGACAGCTTATTTCCTATACAATTCTAAAGCAGGATTAACAGCATCTCTTTCATGCTGGTTGAAAAAATCCCAGAAAACACCACTATATTTTTGCAAAGTGGCGCCCCTTCATCTAATTGGGCGGTCAAAGTTCATTCTCATGGAATTACATCACTAGATAATCATAAAATGTGACCTGCTTAAGCCTATGTCCTACTACTCTGATATCAATACCCTTTTGTTTCAAAAACTTGGGCTTGAAAACCATGGTTTTACTAATATTTATGGTGAGATTTAAGTCCCTGCACTTCTTCAGGGACAATGCAACAGAGCTTCTGAGCCCCTCTGAGCCCCTCTGAACTAGACATAAGACAGCATCGTCGCAAAGACAAGTGCAGCATATCTCTCTAATCCCATTTTAGGAGGATCTAAACATGCCAAAAGCAAATCTGTAATGATCTCCTCAATGTAAACACAAAACAAAAGATTGGAGAGGACACTACCCTGCTTCAGCCCTTTGGTAACATTAAATGGGGGTGTGACCTCTCCTGCCAGCCCATACAAACCACCACCTTGTTTTCCGTGTCCAATGATTGCACAATTGAAATCAGGCCATGCGGTGTGTTCCTTCTGTTTAACATCGGCCAGAGCAAGTCAAGAGGCACACCTTCAAATGCCTTATTACAATCCTTGAACACAGCAGATAGTTCAATATTTTTTAAGACAGTGTACTTCTGGACAAGCATGAATAGGCAAAAACTTTGATGAGTCGTGCCCTTTCAATTTTGAAATCCAATTTAAAGGGTATGGATAATCTTAGGTTCATCAACCCACGCCTGAATATGTTTAAGAATCCCTTTGGCAAAAATCTTCCCAGTACTGTCCAAAATACGAGATAGGGCGATAAGTGGCCAGTTGATTTCTCCCTCCATTTTTGTAAATGGGTTTGATTAACGAACCACGAAATGGGCACAGTATTTGTGATAATACACGCAGTAAAAAGCTTCCAGAAGACAGGGGTCCATATCAATGGCACATTTTTTAAAATATCACCCCAGGTGGACAAGCCTGCTTTGCTATTCTGCGTTTCGATCCTAGATGTGAGAACCTGGGAGCTGTTGTTTTAGCAAGGCCACGCCCCCATGTGGCAGCGCCAGCTAAGCCCGAGTGGACAAGCCCACTTTGCTGTTTTGCACTTTGTTCCTTGATGTGAGCACCTGGGAGCCATTGTTTCAGCAAGGCCACGCAGCCTGTGGCAGCACCAGCTTCATAATGGAAGCATTTCCACCATTGCACAAAGCCCGATTGGACAAACCCGCTTTGCTGTTTTGAGCTGTTTGGCGCGATCGGCAGGTGCAGGGTGAGCCAGGATAACTCCAAGCTTGAGCAAGTTTGAAGTAGGTGAGAAGCAGCACGATTTTGGGCTTACTGCATAAAATTACCCAGACTCGCTTTTAAGTGGAAAAGGTTGCTTTAATGTGACAGGCTACAGCTCACACAAACTTCTAACCTGGCTCCCTTGCCTTACAGATTAACATATCCATTTTAACAATTGCCAAATAAATAAATAAATAAACAATTCCAATTTCCCAACAAATAAATGCTTAAACAATTTAAATTCCTTCCTTCCAGTCCACTGCTCCCTCCTCTCCACTTAAATTCCTCTCAACCTTCATCCCGCTTAATCCCATCTTCTCCCCGAGGCCACCCCCCTCCTTCTTCAATACCTCTTCCCCCTCTTTGTACCCCGGGGTAGCCCGTTTGAGCAAACAGGACCACCCCCCTCCTTTACCACTCTAGTACCCCATTCTGCTTCCCCTACCCCTCCTCCAAAGGGCCATGTCCCTGGCACCAGAAAAACCCTCCCCTGAGGTGTTCTTTCTGCCCCACTCCCCCTTATCCCACTTCTAATGTACCTCCAACTCCTGTCAATATCCTCCAACGCCCATCTAACATCCCCAAAGTAATACATGCTCCCCACTGACGACAAAGGCACCCCGTCCTCTCGAAACAATGAAAAACTCCTCGTAAATGATTTCTTGGTGCTCCAACATTTGCACCCCCCATGTTCTGCAAAACTTCTCCATCGTCCTGTTAATCTTATCCTAGTCCTTTCTACTGCACCATACACTTCTTGGCAATAACTTAGTCCAGACCAGCCCCACCATGGCCCATATCTCCCTTAACCAACTCAGGTCCCTTTTCATCTTTTTAGCAGTGCCACCCTAGTATCCTTAACTAGTTCGTTCTCCCTTGCATGCAGAATTATTGCCGCTGTAACGTAACACCATGAGGGTCGCTCAACCCGCTAGCATAGGCAGCATTTGGTCCCACTTAACCCCCGTCACCGACCATCTCACTAAAGCAATGTTATCGCTACATCCCAATTGTGTCCCGAAAATTCTTTTTGCTGCATGTTTCCCTGCCAATTTCACTATAGTGTCCACATATCCAGAACTACTCACCACTCCTTTGTGCCACATCGGCAAAAGAGAAATTGTTATCAGTTTTCTGTCCACCAACTATCTTACGCCACCTGTCCTCCAATCTCTATCCTATCTTAACCAGCCCCATTCCCCAGCTCTCTGATGTACACCTTGTATTTTCCCTATTTCAGTCACCCCACATTCTTGACCTTGTCCTCAGATAGACCTACCTACTACCTTCCGATGCTGCCCCATCCTAAAATAATGAGTTCCCGAACTCTTCATCTCTCTCCCCCAATGGCAATAGAGCCCTTCTCATGACCCCCAGAACTTAAGCTGCCGTCACCACCAACCCCTTTTCATACTTGATGTTTCCCGCCGCGATACTCCCGCTCTAGCTGGACACAACCCTTTACCACCTCTACTCAGAAGCAACCAACAACCCCTCCCTTTCCAATAATTCAGGTCGAGAACATGACCCTCTCCAACGATGACCAGCACACCCTCTGCCCCCAAGATCTTGGACAACTTCAATAATCGGGCCGCTGAAACTAGTCTCCTGCTTACTCTTAACCTTCCTTTTTCCCTTGCCCATCCTTCCAGCATCCTACGTGCCATTTCAGAGCCACTGGGCTTGAAAGCCCCAAACCATTACCCATAAAAGCAATGCCCGCCAATTTCCCTGCTTTCATTGCCCAGGGGACAACTCTTGTCCATCACCCAGTATAAAACCACCACCTCAGCCCTTACTCTCTGCTCATCTCTTCACATATCTAGCACCTCAAGACCTTCCTCTTTGCTTCTGCCTTCGCCCCCCCCCCCCATGCTTAACTGTTCTCTCTTGACACTGAGCATCTGGACACCCTCTGTTCCTCCGGTCCTTGGTTCCTGCTCATCCTGCCACCCTACCGCACTGCCTACGGGCCACTCCCTCTTTTCCACCTGCACTTATCAGACCTACCCTGTCTGTTGTCTTAAACTCAGCACTTGCCACTTTCTGGCTACACTACCACTTTTGTTGATTTTACTATTTATTTATTATTGTTTATTCTGTTTTCCTTTGCTCTGCACTTTCCCCCTTCCATGCACTTTTCCCCTCCCCCTCTCCAATGCACTTGCGCGTTCTCAATGTCACTGGGCTTAGTAAGATCGTTGTTTTGTTCTCCCCTGTTCCCCTCCCTTACCTTGTCACGCTCTGAACACCTGTGTGTGAGCGCAATATAAATAAAATATCATATAATATCCTATCATGCTGTCTCCCTCTTTCCCAGCTGCCATACACGTGTCTTCTGTCGGTACCATTTAATTCCCACTGCGCACTGCCCTCAGTGACACCACATCCCTTCCTCTAGACCATTGTACCCTGATGTTCACCCTTGCAAATGTTCCATATCACCGCTGTTCCCACCACTGCACCAGGGCCATCTGTTCACCCCCGTCCATGCAGTTACCTCTCATCGCTGTTTCACCCCACTGCATCAGGGCCAACCATGCACTCCCTTCCATGCAGTTTAATCCCCACAACTTGCCACTTCACGTAGTCACTGCCCACATATCCCCTTGTGTGCCGCTCTTCTTCTGCTCCTTTACCCGAGCGCAAAATTCTCGGCTATAGCCCCTCATTGGCCCTGAGTACATTATTCCAGCAATCTTAGCCAAAGCCTGCAATCCTCCCCCATGCTCCTGACAACCTTAACCTGTGATGTGGGTACTTAGCCCCTGCCATAGACCGTGCCATGTTTCTACAAAAGTGCGACCTGAGGCCAATACCTGACCCACAAAATTGAGCTGCCCTACCAACCTCTGCATGTCCACCATTGGCATTTTCTGAGTCGCTATCACTTTCTCAAACAACCCTACAAACCTGCTCACCTTGTCGTGCGGCAGGCATGAGGTCATGGCCACCTAATCCAAATCTATCCTCCAAAAAGGTCAACACCACCGCGGGCCCTTCAATTTTATCCCACGCCGATGGCACTCCCAATTCCTGCATCAATGTCTGAAAACCTCCAGCATCCTCTGACATTCATGTTCTTTGCCAGCCCCACTGATGAAAAGAAAATTTGTCCAAATAATGCAATGCTCCTTTACAACCCGAAATGTAAGTAAAATCCCCCACTACCAAAAGAGCTAAAATGCTCAAACAAGGCACATGAAATTACACACACACATCCCCCGATGCCAATATCTTCCGAAATCACTGGTAGCAACAAAATGCTGCCTTGATCTCGCACTCGGCCAGGAATGCCCCACCACCTTCCTTCCTCACTAACCCACTGCCTGCTCTACACTGGCATAGGACACCCCGCAGTCTTCTGGCAAAATAAAATCCTTCACTGACATGCCCTCCAGCCAATGACAACTGGTCAATTAGTCCGAATTCTTCCGCAACCTTCTCAGGCAGGACCCCCAAAGGGGACACCAGCAAGTCTCACTGACAGATCCCTAAATGGGCCTACCACTCTCCCCCACTGCCACCTCCTTGTGCAGCCGCAATCTCCCCAATTCCAAATTCTCCTGTGCAGACATTACATTTTCCACCCACCGCTGCATCCTTGAACCCTGATAACACAACCTAAAATCCTATGTGAAAAATCTTTCCCCCAAAACCTGACCCCTTCCTTGTCCGGGTAAACTGAGCCACTCTTCCAGAAACACAACTTTAACTGGAATACAGGTGTTTCCATGCAACTCCTCGCCCTGCCCCCCACACCTCTCACCTCGTCTCTGTCACCTGTCCGAAGACATCGTGTTACCTGATGCCGTCCTGTGCATCGGCTACACTTGTGCTTAAATTTGCACACCGTGCTCATGCAGCTTTCTTTAGTGAATGCGCAGCATGCTGCTAGTGGCTGCCCCCTGCCTCCTCATCCCACCCCCTCCGAGGATGGGCCTCCATGAAAGGGGTGGTTTGGCACTATATATGCAGCGTTGGTGCTTTACGCCTAGGCACCATCCATTGTAGCCATATGTCCATGTCAATCTCCCCCCATACCTCTTGGCTGTCCTCGGCCATACTTGCCCTAAATTCTTCGTCGCATCTCACCCATGCAAATCCCCTAAAACTCGTAAACGCTTTCCTTATTACATCCTTGTATTTCAGTAACGCTAAACACCTCTCGGGAAATTTCTTGCAATAAACACTTGCATATATAATAAATGCTGATGTTCAGTTGTCAATTGTCACCGGTACCCTTGGTCTTGCGCCCAACTCCCGCTCTTCCTACTTGGACCCTTCTTTCGCTCTCACCTCCCTGTGCAGGAGTTTAAAAACATCAACAAACTCGCCTGCCCAAATTTGTTCCTTTGTCGCCCCCATCAAATGCGCACCCAGTGGCTTTGTAATGCCCATATAAGGCAATTTCTTGTCCTTCAATGCACCCTCCGCAGTCGTCTCTTTAGGAACCTCTACCACCCCTTGGTCTACAGGCTGTGCAACCTTGTCAGTTTGTACCTTCACAGAGGAGACAGTCCTTCTGGTCGCCCTCACCAAGGCCCTTGCGGACAACCTCTCCATCTCCCCACCTGTCCCCTGTGTCCCAGCTCACTCCCTGTGTGTCCCCCACCTCGTACCCAACTTGACCCATGCCGCTGTCCACTCCAATTCCTGCTCTCCTCTTTCTGCCCTGCCTTCACCCAGCCGCATCATCCTGGCCTCCACTCTGACACTGCTCTTCTCTTTTCTCATTGGGCTCCTGCTGCGGGGACAAAATGTTCAGCAGAGCCCCCCGACGAATTTCTCTGCCTCCTTTTGCACTCCCCCTAGCCCCATCTTCCCTTTCAAACCTTGGACCCCTCCAAACTCTTGCCCTCCCCTGCAACCCTCCTTGCCCCTCTTCCTCCCAATGCACACAATTATCCTCCTCCCAGTCATCCTCCCCAGTGAGATAGCATTGTTGTTGCGAGCAAAAGCTCGGGTCGAGCAGCTCTTCCTCAGATGAGCCCCGCCTCTCCTCTTACTTCTTCTTGTCAGGGTCATGCCAACCCATTCCTGGTCTTCTCTTCTCAGGCGAGGGGTTCTCTCCTCCGCCATGTGCTCAGTCATGCTAGGGGCCATACTGCGCCCTCTAGTCTGTCCTCCAACATCCGCTAGAGGGGCCGTCCTCAAGGCCTCTCCTTCCACCTCATCTAGAACCACGGGGGCCACGTTAGGCCCTCCGTGTATAACTCTATTAGGTGGGGAGGTCGTTCTGCACCTTCCCCTTTCTTCACTAACCGGCAGCGATAGAGCCCTCCTCCTCCCACCTGCACTCTTTTGCTGGTATTTCCCTCCTCTGCCCCTCTGCACCGCTGCCCCTCCTGGGTCCAGCTGACCCTAACATCGCCCCACCTTGTCCTGTGCCCACCTCTACCCCTGTTCCTACTCCACTAGTGGCCTCCCCTGCCCCTTTAGCTCCCGTCCCACTACCCAACCCTTCACTGTCTGCTCCCCCACTCCTGGTTGCTCTCCTTGGTACCTCCTTGTTGCTCTTCCTGGTCCCTCTATCCCATACCTCCCCCCTTCCTGCCAACGGGCTACAAGCCACCACTGCTGCTAGGGCCCCATCTGAGGCCGCCCTGCGCTGTGGCCTCTCCTCCCCTGCACCCTTCTCCCACAGAACTTCTGTTATTGCCCCCTCCAGCTGGACTTTAGACGCCCTGCTAATAATACTCAGGGCCACTCTCAATGCCTGGGAGTCCACCAAGCCCCTAGCTCTGGAACCCTGTCCACTCATCCTAAACCAAAAGCAAGATAATGAATTTGCTAACGCCCTCTCCTAACGCAGCCAAGATAGCTGGCTCCTGCGCCTGCAATATATCCCCCAGCGCGGTGTCACCTATAATGGGCTGCCTGGAAGCAGTAGCATGCTACCAAATATATGTCCTGACTTAATTCCCCTGCTGTGCTGATATCTCCCCCAATACCACCAGGGGCAGTCCCAACCAGAAAGAGGGGAAAATGCTCCTATCACTAAACCTGGAACCTAGGCACACGTGCCCCCTGCTGAAAAAACTGATGACATCCTTAAACAATTTTCCCCTGCACAGACGAATGTCCCGCAGTGCTAGAAAGCTAAATGCGAGCAAATGGAAATACCACTCTGTGCTGTCCTGCACCCCCTGCCCTCCACATGGCCACTGCCCGCACAGTCTAAACAGTAGGCTGCCTGTTAGGGGGCTTACGCAATCACAACAGCTAGTGCTGTCCGTTTACGTGTGCTGTGTGAAATTACCGAGTCGACCCCTCCACACTTCCCCCCCACCTTACAAATATACATTTTTATTAACTTTACCCCCCCAACATATACATATGCAAATAAATGAAGGTCAAACTTTTGATGGTAGGACTGTTCTACTTAGGTAATTTCATCCTAACCCTGCTGCACTGCCCCCTGGTGGCTCATTGCCAGCACCACACTCAGCTAGCCTGGACACTGAGGGACAAACTGGCAGGTACGTTCCCTTCACCCCCTGTTCTGTCCTCTTCTCCTCAGCACCACCGGCCCAAAGCCCCCACCCCCACGTGGGAATTAACTTAGGCCCGCGGGAGTGCCTACCGCCGCAACAAACCCCCAACCCAAGAACACCCATGGAAGGGGCACGGCCCGCAGTGTTCCAACGGCGTCTCCCTATAGGTAAACCAGACAGTGCTTTATTTACAGCACGCCCTGCAATTCGTCGGTATGGCTGTGAATGTTTTTTTTATTTCTTTTTTAATATATATGTATATATACCACCGCCCCCAAGAAACCCTCTATATCCTGCCCAGAAACATGCACCCTACCTATGACCGCTGCCACCAACCAACCAAGGCCCAATGCAGGGAAGGTTCGGGAGAAGCGACTGGGACAAATGCACGTCCTAACCGTCACCTGCTCCCGAACCTTCCCTGCCCCCTTAAATACTCCTAACGGCGCTCTATGTGCAGGTGCGCAGCGTCCAAAATCACCCTGGGGGGAAACGCTTGCGTGTTCCCCCTGGGTCCCTCCTTCTGATGGCACGTCGTTTCTACATTTGATGCTACACTCTGCGCCAAGAGAAGAATAGGTAAGTGAACATCGCTCTGTAAGCTGCCTAAACCTATGGCAGGAAACCCACATGCGCAAGGGCCCTGCTGATAGACTGCTAACATACTGTGAGCAGCATTGTGGATTCTGTGGAAAATGTATGAGTTACTCTGCCCTGCTTCAAATGAATTGTGTATGCTAGTCGTTCTGCCTTTCTGTCTCTGAATTCTTGGATAACTGGGAGACTCTGGCAGCAGTTTTATTTTGTTGCACTAACATTATGTATATATTTTGGAGACACTAATGCAGGCAAAGCCTTTTGTTCAGCCTCTAGTGCAATAACTGGGTGGAGTTCACCATATTAAAGGATACTGTGCTTTGTGCCATTACGGACCATTGACTGCATGGAACATCTTATTGCAGGGTTGTGGGGGGAAGTCGGACTACGGATGCCCCCTTAGTCAGTTGGACGTACCACCTCCACCCTATCATTTGGCACAAACTTGCAAAGAGCCAACCCAGCACAAGGGCTGATTGACTGATATCTGGACTATTTTTTTTTTTTAAAGAAGCATTTAAAAAAATAAATGTTGGTATTAATTGCATGTTTATATATCATCCCCCATTCTCTGCTCCTTTCTTAAAACAACGAAAATTGAGTGATTGTGTGAGTAATAGAGTGATTGTGAAGGGCAGTGAGTTTGGGATTAGGCAGCCAATAAGCTGAGAATCCGTTGAATTAAATTGTTATATCATAGTAAGTGGGGTGTAATAGCCTAAACAGGAAGACGGTAGTTGGGCTCTAAAGGCCAGACAATGAAATAAGTGTCATGACATTGTCTCACTATTTGCTTAAAATTATTCTTGCTATCTGAAAAATTTCTAAAAGGAAGGCTGTTACTTCTACCTCCCCGGAGGCTAGGCAGAAGACAATTTCTCAGATGTTCAAACCTATCACAGAGGTCAATACACTTATCACTGAAATGAAGGACTTGATGAATGATATGAATTTTTTATTTATTTATTGTGCATTTGTAAGACAATCATACATCAATAATTTGCAACCACATGGCAAAGGGGAGGGAACATGGGAACAAAGGCAAATAGAAAACTGTTAAACAGGAAAGGGGCAGTCCTAGTAGGCCTTGTGAGAATTCAGAACGTGCAAGTGCAGGTAGAAAGAGAAGGGACAGGGAACGGGGTAAGTACTGGGAGTTCCATAGAGGGAAATGCCAAGGAGTCAGTTGTGGGAACAGTAAGTGCCTGGCAGAGATTGCTTGGTAAAGAGTGATCACCTGCCAATAAGTGCAGGGTTGGAGGAGCGTAAAAATCTGGAAGGAAAGTATTTAGCCGGAAGAGTGTAAAAATCCGGAAGCAAAGTATTTATTGAGAGCAAGTTGTGGATAGATGGTCCTCAGCCTCAGACATTCTTATGGATGATGCAGAGGGATTTTAATTTGATCCTTGCAGCATCCATGAGCCAGGAATTTAGGGCTGGAGAGGTACAGTCCCTGTGTTTGAGGCAGAGTATAAGTCTTACAGCCCTATTCGGGACAAGCTGGAGCGGTTGGAGAGAGGAAGAGGGTTGATTAAGGGAAGAGGCTGTTGCAGTATTCGAGTCTAGACAGTATCAGAGATCTAGAAACATTGAGCCTCTGGGGAAAAGTGATGAAAGGAAGGATACTTTCGAGGAGGTGGAGTTGAAAATGGGCCTACTTGGCAAGGTCCAAGATGTGGGGGAGGAAAGAGAGAGGAGTCAAAGATGACTCCAACGTTTCTGGCTTCAGCTGCAAGAGAAGGGGCAGAGCCCATAGAGGGTGGCCAGAGTGAAGGGAGGAAAAAGGGAATGCAGATCCCAATAGGAAAGATCTCAGTCTTGCTGGCATTGAGGCAGATATCATTGGAGGCACCCCAGGAGTTGGATAGCAGATAGGCAGTCGGGAATGGTAGAGGAAGTGTGGAGAGCATCAGAGGGAAGTTTGAAGAAGAGTTAGGTGTCATATCTGCATAACATTGGAAGTGAGGAGAGAATGTGGAGATAAGATGAGGAAACGGGCGAGATAGACATTAAAGAGTCAGGGTGAGAGGTTCAAGCCCTGGGGAACGCCACAGGTGGAGATGGAGGTAGGAGAGGAGAAAGAGCCCAGGATGACCTGGGAGGGACAGTCAGTGAGGAAGGAGGTCAGCCAGTCCAGGGACCCTTCTGAGATACCAAGGGTATCATGGAGCCGTTTAATGAAGAGGGAGCCGTTGACCATATCAAATGTTGAACAAAGATCGAGTATAATGAGGACAGGTGGTGAGTTAGTGTCAAGACATACAAGCAGTTCTTTAAGGGTGTTCAGAAGAGCAGTTTCCGTGCCTATGGACGTTCAGAAACCACATTGATGGTCATGAAGGCAACCAACAAACTCAGTATGCTGGGTCAGTTGGGGGAAGACCAGCTTCTCCAGGAGTTTCCCAAGGAAGGGAGTGATAGAGATGGCACAGTGGATAGCCGGACATGAGGGGTTAGCAGAAGGCTTTTTCAGGAGGTGGCGCACAAGAGAGTGCTTGAGGGAAGAGGGGAAAGACCCAGTAGCAAGAGAGTGTTTGCAGAAATAAACAAGTGCAGGGTCAAGGGAGGCGATGTTGTCCTTAACAGTTCTGGAAGAACAGGGGGAGATCTGCTTGGAGTAGACCTTCATAGTGCGGACAATCCTAGTGACCTTGTCTGAAGTGATAGGAGAGAAGGAGGAGAGAAAGGCTGAGGTATGTTGGGAGGTCAGGGGGATGGGAGGAGGGGGAGAAGCAGAGGAAGAAAGAGTGCTCAGGATGTCCTGTGTTTTTGCAGTGAAGTGGGTGGCCAGTGCAGAGCTGAGGGCCTGAGAGGGAAGAGGCGAGGTGGAGGCTGCAGAAGGAGTGGCTAGTCCCTTGCCGATTTTAAAGAGTTCAGCCATGTTATTGGATGCTCCAGAGACGTGGGCCTGGATGTGGGCTCTCTTCTTAGAATGAATAGCGTGACAATATTGCCTTTGGAGGGTTATGCCTGTGGTCTGCCACTTCCATTCTGCAGCTCTGAATTTGCACTTCAGGTCTTCTATAATGGAGTTGTACCAAGTGTTACGCTTGGTGGCATGTTTCAGGTGGATCCTCATGACTGGGGCAAGCATGTCGAGTGTTCGAGATGGCGAGATGGAGGTTGCTGAGAGCAGAGTCTGAGGTATAATCTGCAGTGGGAGGAGAGGGTGTGATGAAGGTGGATGCAAAGGCAGCAAATGACACTCGTTTCAGCGGGCGGATGTCTGTGAAAGAGGTTGGCAGAGGTGAGGGAGGTGCAGTCAGAGGGTTGAGGGGGCCCAGGTAGGAGGAGAGGAGAGAGTGGTCTGACCAGAAGAACAGAGTGGTGAGTGGGGCAGCAAGTGAAAGATCTGTGTGGATAAAGGCATCAAGGGTGTGTCCAGCTGAGTGGGAGGATCAGAGGGGAGAATGGAGAGAAAGAGCGAGGTGCAGAAGTCACGGAAGAGAGTGGACACTGTGCTTGAGGAGTCAAGGTGGATCGTGAAATCACCCAGAAGGAGTTTAGAAGAAGATGTCAGGAGAGAGGAGGAGGAGTCAGCCTATTCAGAGAGGAACAGGGTGATAACGCCAGCTGGCCTATAGATAGACGCAATGGCCAGGCGGTAAGTAGGAAAGATGACCAGCTTGTAGACCAAGTTCTCGAAGGAGGAGTATAGCTGGGTGGGTGTCAAGGGAGAATGGACTCACTCAGGGAAGATCAGGGCCGCCCCACTGCCAGAACGGTTAGGGCAATGCTTAGAGATGATCTTGTAGCCGTCAGGGAAAAGGGAGTCAAAAGCAGTGACTGGGCTGGCATTGAATCACGTCTCAGTAAGAGCGAGGATATCAAGGTCAATGTCTTCATGGAGTAGCCAGATACCAGCAGAGTTTTTGATTGCAGAGCGAGCATTAAGCGTGGCCAGATGAAGCACGTCTCTGTCTATGAAGGTTTTTCGAGGAGGGCTACAGGGCGGTGTTACAGCAGTTGGAGGAGGGGGAAAAGGGACAGAGAGAGAGGAGGAAGGAGTAGCAGGTGCAGGAAGGAAGTTGGAGAGGGACAGCAGGCGCCGGTCAAAGTGGAGAAGGTTGGGTTGAGGACCCTGAACCGACCCTGAACCATAATAGTGCAATTGCGAAAGACGTTCATGATACACATGGATGATGAGAAGCCCACCAAGAGTACTTCCCATCTAATGCCACCATTAATGGGTGAGGATAGGAAATGAGAAAGAGTAGATATAAGATGAGGCATTGAGAGATCTGAAGAGGGGACAGAGGATATAAGTGACAATCCGTCATGAAGTTGCACTGACATAGGTGTCTGCAAGGGGAAGACCAGGGTTGGTGGTCAAGAACTCTTTTTTAAACCTGTTCCTTGCAGACTTTGTGAGAGTAGTGAGTGCCATTGGGGTGGCAGAGATATAAGGATGGGGATAGAAGGAGAGACTGCATGGCACAAGCACAAACTCACCAGGTGGCCTAGTAGTCGAAAAGGAGAACAATTGCACAAACTGCACACAAATGCAATGCATACATGGGGGCAGGGTGTACAGTTGTTCAACACACAAAATTGCCCAAGCTGAACTCAAATGCAGTAAGATAAAGGAGGTATAGAGGCCTAGGTGAAACAGAGGAAAATTGACATTGGCACAGCATGATTCAACATTGGTGTGTTAGTGAAAAGAGCATAACTCACAGGTGGTCTGCAGTGGGAGGACACTGCTCTAGGAGATTTAAAGGTTCTTGGAATAGCTGGCTGCATGCTGGGGGACTGATCCATGAGGTGGGAGGTGGTGGAGCATGTGGTGCTGTGGGGGAGGAGATGAGGATTCTCCGAGCCCTCCCAGTCTCAGACAGGGGCCTTAATGGTGGGACTTGGGTAGGGGGCCCGCTAAGCCTGTCAGCTCCCTGATTGGCTATTTGTGGCCCCGGGCTGGCCAATAACAGTCACTGTGGGGCCAGCTGGGGAGGTACTCTTAGAGGAGCGATGGTGTTGGCCATCTAAGTGTAGGTGCCCACACAATGTACTGGAAAGACCAACTGTGCTACATGTAAAACAATCACAGAGCTGCAAGTTTACACCGTAGGTACAATATCACCAGGCCCCCAGAGGAATTTGGATGAAGTTGTTGCAAAGTTGAAAATGCGGCACCAGCTATATGCACTTTGCAGGCACCCCAACAGGGCTTACCTGCTGATTGGGTGTTTCCAGTGAAAAGTGTCTTCTTAGATGTCGCCTTGTAGCAAGGAAGCTCACTGGTGCTGCTGGCGGTCCCTTGATGCGAGATTAAATAGAAGCCTGAATGGTAACAAAGGCCCAGTTGACAAAGTGGCGTCACTTATGAAAGGAGCAGGTTTAAACTGTGTGGCTCAAGATATTACATGTGCCCCTTGCCGATTACCTTAGACGAACGAACCACTGTTAGTTAAAGGGGTGGATTGTATGCCAAGAGTATGCAGAAAAAATGATGTGATCCCAATTGACAACAGGGGAGGTGGAACTATAAGTTTTGTAAATCATATAACTGAATGTCATCCGCATGGGGAACAAGCAAGCTCTTTGGTTGATGCTCAAGAAATAGTGGACAACTCCAGAATTAGGGTTGATTATGTTTGTGGGGAGGTGGAAGGCAAAATTAACCCAGAAGAAGTAACTGAGGTAAACCAACTGTTAGCACGTAACAACATGTTTTGTGATCCCGTTGATAAAGATGACTCAGAACAGACATTGCATAGGGGCCCAAAAAGGGCACACAAGAAGGTAACGGCCCTAGGAAAAATGGTCTGAAAGGAAGGAAAACAAATGTTAGATCATTAGTGTCTCCTAAAGGGAATCTTCTCACAAATGTCTTGCCCAAGAGACCCCACCATCTCAAGATTTGTCTGAGCGCCCAGATATAGATGTTAGGGATTTAAAAACTGAAAATTAAGTCCTAATTGTCAAAAAACTAGGTAGTTGCCTCCAAGAACTGGTGGGTGAAATAATAATCCTGAAGGATAATGTTGCTATACTATCATTAAAACTTACTGACATCAAGCCCAAAAAGGTATTAGGGTGTGCCAAGAATGATAAATTGACCAAAGCCGTGCAAGAGAGGGGGAATTTAACACTGATTTTGCCTGTTGGCCTTGATGCCAATAGGGTCCCATTTATGGGCCAAGGTAATAGTGATTCAGCTAGTTTTGTGAGGGCCACTAACCCAAGACAGGACCCCAAATACGATTCCATACAATCAATATCACGTCCAAGCGTCTGTTGAGTGATTAATACCCAGACAGTGACTACGAACACTGGCAGATCCAATGGTGAAAGGCCTGTAAATAGGCCTGGGGAGTGACTGAGGAATCCACCTTACATCACCATGGTTAATGTTCCAAGAACCTCACCTAATTCCTTTGAGGATGAGGATACATTGAAAAATAAATGCATCCACTGGATAAGACATGTCAAAGGTTGCCTTTCCATTATAAGATCAGATTTAGTACGATGTATCCGGTCCCAATGAAATACTCTTCTGACTATATTTACATCTTCTTTCGGTCATGGGATCTTGTCGACGGAATTTTGGCAATTGATTCTCGTGCATTCCCACCAAAGGGCACCATTATTTTTATTATATCCCATGCCCTATACTGAGCAACCAAAGGTTGGCCGACAATCGGCAATTTAGACATAAAAAATCTGGCTTAGCTTTGGGACCTTTGACTCATACAATAAGCCAGGGAGAACAACAAATGAAATAGGGCAGGTTGACTTGGAGGATGTGGACTGATTGTCATCTTCTGTCCTGGAATATTTCTGGAATTGCAAAAAAACCTTGATGTTTTAAGTTGGATTGAATTTGTAAGGGGCTACCAGTTGGTCTTTTTGCAAGAAACTTTGCCTATAGAGAAGATTGTTATGCAGGGATATAACGTTTTCCAGGTTTCCTGCTATAAAGGGCCCTAAAGGTAAACCAAGCGGGGATCTCCTCATTTTGATGGAGACTTTCTTGGACTGGCATTTCATTGGCCGACCAACAGATATAAAAGTGCTTCTGCACTTGGCAGTTTGTACTGAGGAAGATCATTTTAACCTCTTATTTAACCCATACAACAGTCCATCTGAAGCGAATGGGTTGGCCATTGTGGAAAAGATACAAGAATTGGTAAACTCATGGAGTAGTTCTAATTATGACAAGACCTACATAATCATGACATGCAATTTCAATTTGCAAATGGAACTCATAAAGGAACTGGAGGAATTGTGGTAGGAACAGAACAGTGTTTGGGGCATCCCCACCTTGGTAGCAGAACCACCAAAAAAGGTTAATCACTGGGCCATGTATACAGCCTGTATCTTGTATAATATGGAACTAAGGGCTTATAGTGGCAGGTTTGTAGAAGACCAACACGTCAAAGTAAATTTTACTGGGCAAAACGGTGGCACCCTCATCGATTATAAATCCTTGAGTATTCGTCATAGTCTCCTTACGGCTCCCATTCATCAGTACAAGCATTGAAGACAGTAGAAACTGTAGCTCTTGCAGGCCATGCCCACACATCAGTGAAATGGGTCATTGTAGTTGATCAGGGAATAACCCCATTTATATATGAGGCAATTTTGTAAAATCTAGTAGTCATCTGCTCAGACAGTGTCTCTGATATAGAGTAAATAGTCAAATTCGACAAATTGATAGAGACACTGGTATCCCACCTGACCTCTGTAGGATCCAGAGCCAAAAGGTCAGCAATAAATAGACCTGGCTGGTATGACAAAGACTGCAGGGAGGCAGAAAGTAAAATAGCGCATTGCCTGGGTTTACCTGGGGCGGTGGACAAGACTCAGCTCCGAATTTACAGCTCTGACCACATGTCCTTAATTGAAAGGAAAACAAAAGATTACTTTACACAAAAATGGGACAAGCTATTAACGGCATATGAAGAAGGGGAAAATACTGCTTAATGGAAATTGGTAGTGGGTGAGAATCTGAATGGGGATTGAACGCTTCATTGCTGCATTGCATCAAATACTTGGTGGCAGCATTTTTCTAATCTTTATGGAAACCCTACTCTGGAAAAAAATCCAGAATGTTAGGTTGTAATAATTTTTAGAACGTAGAGTTGGAGATGATACTCTCTTGTTTACTATAGCGGAAGTATGGAAGACCATTGAGTGCCAAAATGTGGAAAGGCATCAGGCCTGATAGAATTTCCTTGGACCTTCGTAAAGATGAATCAAAAGTCTGGGGTCTAATTCTGTGCAGAATTGTTTATGCTGCAACCAGATAGGATATAGTGCCTACCTCTTTGATTAATGTGGTAATTCTACCTATATATGTAAAAAAGGGGTAATGGATGCCCCAGTCAATAACCAGCCCATTTAGCTTTTAGACAGTGTGGGGAAACTATTTGCGAAAACAATCTTGTTCCACTTACAGTCTTGGGTTGATGAAAACGATATCATCAGCAATCTCCAGGTGGGTTCCAAAAGCAAAAGAGAAATGTCGATCAAAGTTTTCGGCTATTCCTGCTGATCCAAAAATGCACTGTGCTGTTCAAAATGAGGCTGTACGCTGTATTTGTGGATCTCAGGGCCACCTTCGACAGTGCCTCACAGGAAATTCTTTGGCAGATCTTGAGGGACAGAGGAGCCCGCTCAAAACTCATTTCTGCCATTCAGTCTCAGTATACTGAGAACACGACTGTGGTGCATTTTGGCCTGGCTAGAGATGTAACTGCACCCTTCGATATGGTGAAGGGGATAAGGCAAGGCTGTGTCCTTGCCCCCTTACTTTTTAGCATTCAAATCAGAGAAACAACCAAGGCCCCGGTGCAGAAGAGTATGGACAGCCCTGAGATGGGTCAGGACAATTACCCTGCCCTTTAGTACGCTGATGATGCAGTAATTTTATCTACCAATCCTCAAGGCTTAAAGTAAAATTTGAACTTATTCCTAAAGAAATGTGAGGAGCTTGAATTGCAACTAAACACCTAAAAAACAAAGACCAGGGTCTTAAGGCCACAGTTCTCGAAATATAGTCAATTGAACATCTATATGGACAAATGTAAATTGGAATAGACTTAATTTTACGACTATTTAGGAATTAGATTCCATGAGAACTGTAGATGGTCCTCACAGGTTTCTAAAGATTGTAGTAATCTAGGAAAGTACTGAGGTGCAACAAACTCATTTTTTTAAAACATGGGAGTGGTGCTATCGCCCCAGCAATTTAACTATACCAAAAGTAGGGAATCCCAGCCTCTGTTTTTGGTGCAGAAATGTGGTGCTACAGTAGTTCACAGTCTCTTAAAAATATTGAAAATAGGTATTTGAAAACTCTTTCCATGATATGATATGATGTGGCATTTATAACGCGCCTGTACGCAAGTGTTTCTAGGCGCGACAAGACAAGGAAGGGGAAACAACGAAGGACAAAATAACAATCTTGCTAGGCTTTGTGTCATTCAGATTGCGCAAGTACGAAGGAAGGGGAGAAGTGCCGGGGAGGAGTGGAACAGGGAAGTGCAGTTAACTCACAAGTGCAACCAGCTTGCACAAGTGGCTCATAAGTGCAGAGAGAAGGGACTGTAGGGTTTCAGATGCAGACCCTTAAGTTCTGGGGAGCCCGGAGGCAGTGCAAGGGCAACTGGATATGCAGGAACCTGGGCCCGAGTTCAGAGGGTGACCAGGTGACCAGTGCGTGGAGCAGTCAGGTGCATCAGTAAGGGAGAGGAAGAGAAAAAGTGGAAGTGAAAAGGAAGGCCTTGAGTTGCCTCCCGAACTGGAGGTGGTTCTGCTCAAGTTTGAGAGAGACAGGGAGGCTGTTGCAGAGGGAAACTGCAGAGCTTACCAGCTGCACTATTACGTATGGAATATGACATCAGTCCGGTAGGTGACTTAGTGGCCTTAAAACCAGTTTATTACTGGGTCGGACTGTGGAGTACTGATAGACTTGGTAAGTACTGTGATGGACTAAAACATCTAATAGGCTTGGAGGGGGAAAATGTATACCCTGGTTTGCACATGTTAAAAAGAAAATAATTGGACTAAATGAGTGTGCATTATGAGAAACCCCTGATAATATTTATTGATAAATCTGCCTTATCCAGGATTAAGAAACAGCAGTTGTAAAGAAAAGAGAAATGATGATCGAAGCTGCTGTAAATCTCAAATTGGGACCAGATTATCTTGAGAGTAAGATTATGGTTTTGAGAGTTTTCTCGATTATATATATATCTGCCACTCGAGATCTTTGTACATTCTATTCAGGGTGAGAACACTACCTTTGGCAAGCTTCACCAAATTCTAGGGTTTGGGGGCTTTGGGCACGCGCCCTCTCTGTGATTTGGGCACAGAAACTGGTATCCATTTTTTGTTTATCTGTGTAAAACTGAAAGTCCTGAGAAGCCAATACCTAAAATCGCTTCTCAGGGAGGCTAATCTACGATCTACCAGTGAAGCATTGACATTTTGTAGGGATTCAACTGCGCTTCATATTGTATTTGCAGTAGCTCGCTATGTACATATACCCTGGTTAGTAAGAACAAAAATATTGGGAAAGATGAAGAAGGATGGGAGTAAATTGGACCCCATGCTGCAAAATAGTTGAAAAATGTGGTGGTTGTTTAACCTTCATTTAACTATTAGAGGCTGCAAGCTAGCTCTCCTCTTGCTACAAATTGTCAAAGATTTGCTCTATTTTAATTGGTTTTATTTTGTTTAGATTTTTAGAAGGGATGAATTTAGTGAAAATACAAAATGTAAAATGAATTTATTTTTCTCATCTTTTGAGAATGGAAAATGATTGTATGTGGGTTTTTATGTGTTTGTTACTTTATGGTTTTATACTGGACAAAGTATTTAAATGAAACATATCAGCAGGGACCCCGTCTGGCCCCAATACCTTCCCCCATTTTGTGATTTAATAGCTGTAACAATTTCTTCCAAACCAAATTGCAGTCCACCATTTTACATAATATGTCCACGACAGGGAGAAACTTCAAAAGTCTGGTAAGTTCCGTTATCCAAAACCCCTCGATACATTTCTGCAAAATGATTGCACCACGCATCTAATGTAATACTACATTGAAGATCCCTGTCCCCATTAACCTCAACACCAGAAACAAGTTTCCAGAAAGACACACAATCCCCTTTGTCATAGGCAGTTGCAAGATCTTAAAAACACATATTTTTCCCCTTTTATTCGTTTTTTATGGTTGGGTCTAAAAGCATGCAAATGCATCTTGTTCAGTGGATGGCCGGAAGACAAGCTGGCCACCAGGGATTGCTTTTGTCTGTATACATTCCAGGTCGAACCATGCTGCCTTTGTAAGTGCATGCTTTTTTATTACCGGTCTAGAATAAGTAACAAAGGGAGAGATGCCATCAACTACGTCCCCAAACTCCTCGAGGACCTCAAAGTCTGAAGGTCCCCTCCAAACAGATGTTTTCTATGTGCAGGAGAATAGCCTCATAGAGTCCAGGTTTAATATCTTGTTCCATAAGCTTTGACCATTTGACAGCTCTACGCCGATAGCCCGTAACAGATACAGCCTGGTTCAGAGAAAAAACCCCGCCAACCCGGGATGAATTTTGCATGAATGACAGGGTGATTGTCAGGGGCTTTTAGTCACTTTCATGTTTACTGAGCACCTCACATTTGGTCACCTTCTTCCAATCCCTAGTTAAAATGAGTATATAATCAATAAGAGTAGAACCTTTTGGCCCAAAATACGTCTTGCCAGCAGGTTGATCATTGCCATATCTCCCATTACAAGCTCTTAATTCCGATGCATAAAAGGTGCGGGCTACATCTACAGCAAGGCAATGTGCCTTATTTGTTATTATGTCTTTCGGAGTAACCTAATTTTAAATAGGATACTTTGTTATTTATACCATTGTTTGCCTGTGCAGAAACCAGACTAATTGCTTTGTAACGTTTGTATACGTGATGACCCTACATCGAATAAAGGTATCTGAAATGTTCAACGTTTTAGTACGGGGATCAGTGGGATGTCTGAAAATCATGGTACACAAAACATTGCTTTTACTCAAAATGTGTGCAGGTTTGCACAATATCTTGCTGTACTAGTTGCAGTAATTTCTTTTACAAAGCCGTGGTGACGTAGAATCCATTTATCTGGATGACGCTAGAGGATATAACAGGATATAAGAGGATATAACAGGATATAATGTGCAACAATGCACATTATATCCTGTTATTATCCTGTTATTCTTGTATTTGTCGCGATTTGTCCATTATTTATCTTTCCTTAATGCTCGTTACTTTGTATTAGTTATGAACGCTTGTTCTAAATATTCTACTACAGCCGATATGAAATGTTTTTTTTTGTTGAATACGACGTACTTACTATGCTGTGTGTGTTGCTTTTATGACGAAATAGTCCAAATAAAGCATGTATGATTCTCTAAATCAATGGAACCCTTTCCAAATTCACTTTGTTGCAAGCACCTAGAATACCAGCCATACTGACCAGTCCTTTTTACCACCCCTTACCTGTGTTTCTACTTTCCACACAGGTTTCATATGAGGAGAACGACCTTGAACTTTCATCCTTTGATGAGGTAACCGAAGAACTGGACATAAATGAGAACTTGAGGCCTTGCCAGACCCCTCAGCCAGCTGTGAGGCGCAGTATAGACTCTGTAGTGTCCCAGAATACCAACCTCTGGAGTTCCAGTACTACCAGGGCTGTAGGCTGGTAACATGCATGATCTCTACACATTTGTCTTAGCGTGTATGTTATGGTCATTTTGTCTTCAGTCCCTCAAAGCATCATCAATTTTGTGAATTTAAGACAGGTATTCTACTATGAACAGCACACAACAGCTTAATAATTCAATGATCAAAAAATGCACATTAGATATTTATTTTTTCATGGAATCGACACATCTTTGTACACGAGCAATAACAGGGAGCACATCCAATTCCCTGAAACGTGTAACTATGCAGCTCCAAGAGGCACCAATACAACTATGTGCATCAGAAATATGACTCAATCGAATTAACGACAACATTGGAGCAGCGACAATGAGTACATTCAGACATCCAGGCATGCCTTTAAGTAAAACCGTTCAGCAAAGCAGCAACCCAGCTTCAACAAACAGAAGTCCATCCCTAACCTGAAGAAATTCAACTGTAGTAGAAATCCTCTGCTACACAAAGGCAATGCAAACCATGAAAAACCCAGGCCAGCCAGGAGTACAATATGTCTGCACAGGAAGAAATTCAGCACTGCAGCAAAGCATTGGACGCTGTTCTGATATGTATATTCTTGTCCTAGACAATGATGTGAATTTGTTTTTAATTAAACTAAAGTTATACACAATCCTGCCAATGTCCAATTTATATTGAGACCATGGCAACTTATTTATCAATAATCATATGAGACCTTCATCCTTTAAACAGTGTCTACAGGAGTGCCTCTTTCAATGTATAAATGCCTCATTCCTTATTGACATATTTTCTATGTTCTCTTTATTTTTTTATAATGTCTTCTTCAATTTTATTTGAAGCTTGCTAGGATGGTCCGCAGTGCGAGACTGCTCAACGCAAACACCTTATTTCCACATGTGTCATCAAGAATATTGTAAAGATCGTAATGAACCTTGGATCTGGATAGAGCAGTGTGAAGGCATCCCAAAGCAGGCACAGACAACAGGTTCAAGTTAGGTTCACAAAGTTTTATTAACTTAAAAATCAGGATGGAGTAAGGCCTAACTTGCGGATCCACGTGATTATTGCAAAGATGAAAATATCAAATCAGAAAATTACGAATTCGAAATGTACGGCATGCAATAATCACGTAGATCACTCCCGCCCGCTATCCCTATACCCTCCACCCCCCTACCACTAAATCATATCTGCAGCAGGAACCTTACCTTATGTTCTTCCCCACGGCTCTTTCCCTGCAACGTGAGTTCTGCGCCCATTGAGGGGTGTAACTTCTGCCACAGGGTCAGTTTTCTTTTCTTTTTCTTCTTTCTGTTCCCCCCACTTTCCTTTTTATGGAAGCGGGGCACACCCCTGCATCCCCAGAATTCACATAATGTCAATCAAGGGGAGCAGGAGACACCCCAGCAACCCCCGCTGCCCCTATTCAACATTATCAGAATTTTTCTTTTTACAAAGCCGCGCATTGGAATTTTTTTGGGAGATTTTCTTCCGAAACGTAACTTGCCCTATGCTAAGGTGGGATTTCCCTACCTAAAGAAATCTAAGGATACTATGTGTCAGGAAGTCAAAAGCAAAAGTCTGTCTGTGTCCAAAACGTATACTCGCACCCACATCTATCTGCATACAATGTGTAGGGATGTCAGAATCAAAGCAAATAGTGTTCAAAGTAAAGTGCAGAGCTTCTTCCAGCTCTTGGCTTGTAATTAGCTTCCCCTTCCCCAAGTTCAAAATAGTTCAAAAGACACAGGGGTTTCCTTCGTCAAAGGTTCAAATCTGACAGCTTTTCAAAACAACACAATTGCTAGGGACACTTCCCACCTCTTACAGTATTGTTACGTTTCTCTAGTTCACATGGCCAGTTCAGTCTCTTGACTTCAAAACCACATAAGAGGTTGTTATAAAACACAAGCTTCTTAATAGGTGCTTTCAGTGGCTTTTCCATACAGGGGTGCACTCGCTCTAGGAGCAGTTGTTGGACCACACAATCCACCCATTACAGGTCACACCGCTGATACCCCATCTTGGCTGCTTTCCATCAACACTGTTCTACTGCTTCAACTTTACAGTAATGCTTGATATGTTCACCTGTGTCACACTCTCTTGACACTGTCCCATGGCTTGTTTGGCCACTATACATGTATTACACTTTCTTGCACTCTTCTGGCTGTCACCAATGCATGTTTCCTCGTGACATACAATTCCTTGAATCCTCTTGGCTTTTGCCAATGCATAGCTCTCAACTCACACGCTTTTGGCGGGTGTCACCCGCCTTGAAAACAGCTGACTCACCCGCCAAGCCTCCAGCACCCCCATTCGTTTCAATGGGCCTCTCACCCGCCAAAACTAAAATCGGGTGTTTTCACCCGCCTTTGCAACACAAATGGTTGAGAGCTATGCCAATGTTGGTTTTCGCATATAATGCAGTCCTTGGTATTTGGCAGATTCACAAACTTTCTTTCACTCTGCTCAATATCCACGAGTGCTCAAAACTTGCCAGCATTTTGTTCGGTATTCAAAAGTACGTATTTTTACTTTCACTTCATTCAGTATTCAAAAGTGTTTATATTTGATACTTGCTTTTACTTCGTTCAGTATTCAAATCTTTCTTCCTAAAATTTTTATTTCAGCTGGTAAGCCATAAAAGTACATACAAGTAAAAGAAAATGTTATTTCAATTTAAAAGGAGGGACAGCATTCACAAATTACAGACAATAAAATCTCGAAGTGCAGCTACGCTCAGTAAGACATCATTTATACAATACTAATTTATTTACCATCATCATCATAACTTTATGCGGCCATCAGGCCATCAAAGTACATCCTATTACAGTCCTACGAAACCAAAACACAATACAACACATCATAAAGTCACATAGTGGGGAAAGTAGAACCAGCCTAAAGGACCCTGCCCCATTCAGGGTTTCCCCCACTCCAAAGGCCCAGCTGCATTGCCCCCCTCGCCCCAATCCTTGTCCCAGGAGTGTAAGGTTTGTGCCAGTAAGGAGGGTGTTCCTTGGCAGTGTCCTGAGTAGGCGCCGTCAAAGCCAAGGCAGGGGTGTGCACTGATCGAAATAAATTCTGCTCCCAGGCCTCCAGTCAACCTCCCCACATTTTCCCAGGATCCCTTTGGCCCCTCTGCAGTCCCGAAATGCCAGTTCAACATTGTCCTGAGGATGTATTCCCTTATTTGGGATTCTACAGCATCCCACCATTTCTTCCCTATAGCCAAAAGGGGCAGCACCCAGTAGCCCGCAGCCAGTGAAGGCTTTTGTTTAAAAGGGCATCCCTTGTTCAAAAATGTCTGTTGTTAGTTTGGGTACCCCATGGAGATAAACAATGGCACTGCTAGGCCTTCCTTGGTCTTGGGGCTTGTAGCCACTCCTTCTGCTCTGTGTGCCTTGTATCCTAGATTCCCCTAGGCCAGAACGATTAGTGGCCACTGGGCTAGGAGTGTGATCCATCAGGTGAATAGGCTTGATCCTGGGTTTAGGCACCTCCTTAGTCTCTCTGGTCATAGCATTGTTTCCCCGGGGGGCGTTGAGAATGGCAAGGCATGGGATCTCAGGTGCCTGGGTGAGACGGGCCGTATTCACTTCAATGTTTGAAAGGCTCATAGGAACCTGGGCAATGGAGTGATCTGGGGGTGGGTTACTGAACCCCTTGTAGTCGATTGAGGCCTCTCTCCTCCCTTCCCCTGAGCTTCCATCAGGGCAGAAATCATTTATCTATTTACAACCAATTCTGCAAGCACTTGATTGCACTTGCACCCCCCATCTATACACTCATCCCCGGGTTAGTGGCTCTCTGAACATCACAGCACCAGGGTTAGCTGCACATCTTGAGCTCTTGGGGGCCCTGAGTGGAGATAAATGGCAGAAAGAGCTAGCCCCTGAGCTCATAAGGTGCACATACTTGCTCCAGGGACTTCGAGTCGAGCCTGTGTACAAACAGGGTTTGTGTACAGCTGAATCGTTTATCGCTCTTACCACTTCAACCAGGGATGAAAGGGAAGGGTTTTTTGTGGATACATCAGTGCCAGGTTCACATGCTGGTGGAGTGGTGGGGCCCAGGCTGGGCAAAGCAGGAGTAGGACTTTGTGGCTTGCAGCTGCTAACAAGGGCGGCCGGGATGACCACCTCCTTAACTGTAGTGTCCTGCTTCAAGAACCCAACACAAAATGGAGAGGTGGTGGATGCACTAAGGTGGAATTATTAGGCCGGTTGGAATCCTCTAAGATTGAGGTGGTAATAACAGTCATGCTGTCCATTCCAGGGGCTTTGTCAAATGCTAGGACACTGCAATTGGGGTCCCCCCCCCCCGAGTTAGGCGTGGCTCCGATATTACCTGGGGTTTCTTGGTCCCTAACTGTGCAGCCCACTGTGTTGCGTGTATCAAACAGCCTGCCCAAATTGCAGTACTTTGCTCCATGGTAACAGTTAACTGGTGGTGGTGGTATGACAGCCCCTCCAAGGTCCCCTTCGAAAGCATCATTACTACCCCCCCAAAAATGTATGGATCTCTTCGATCAACAGATGAGCCTCCCCCACAGGATCAAACAACTTGTTTGGGGGGTGGCTCCATTGACCAAATGCCCCACCCACCCCCAGAGGAGAAACAGGGGCACTGGGGATGCCTTTAAATGTTCCTCCCTGTTGCAGTTGCCAAGAATTTGAGATGGGATTTGTGCGTAGGGTTATTTTCTACGTCCTGGGAGGAGAGCTGAGTGCAGAAAAGGAGTGGAGGGAAGGGGGAGGTGGGTGATGGAGACTCCATGAGCGAGTATTTCCTTGCCAGAATATGGTCCACAGAGTCCAAGTGGCCCAACCAGTGGCCAAGCAGTGTTGCTCCACATCTTCCCACAATAGGTTCCCAGCTCAGATCCCGACTTACTTTGGTTACTTCTTTGCAACTTTTGAAGGACAGGAGATGCTCAAAGGGGGTCGCCCCAGATTAGCCCTGAGCCACCACCTACAGGTGCTGAACACCTGCAGTGCCAAACTCTGTGCTCTTGCCCCACTGCAAGCTTCACCGCTGTGGCGACTGGTGCCGGCAGATCAATCCAAGTGGGCGTGGCCTCAATGCAGGAAGCAACAGGAAGGACCCCCGGGCCACCAAACGCTGCTCCCTTGCCCCGCCACAGGCTTCACCACTGCAGGGACTGGTGCCAGCAGATAAATCCAAGTGTCTGTGGCCTCAAAGCAGGAAGCAACAGGAAGGACCCCAGGGCCATCAAACGCTACGTCCTTGCTCCACCCCGGGCTTCACTGCTGCGGGGACTGGTGCCGGCAGATAAATCCAAGTGGGCATGGCGGTATTGCCCAAATTGACCTTCTGCACAATTGACCTTTATATTATTTTAGTTATTTTATATATGTATTGGGTTGGTTTTGGATTATAAATAATATAAGGGGATTGGGTGGGGGTTGCAGGGGGTTTTGGATTGGGTGGGGGATTGTGGGGGGGTTTCCCCCACATATATTTCCTAATTGACCCTCTAAATTAGGTCAATTCTCCCGAGGTCAATTCTCCCGAGGTCAATTGTGAAAAGGACAATTAGTATACAACCAGCATGGCCTCACAGCCGAAAGCAACAGGAAGGACCCCTGGGCTACCAAACGCCATGCCCTTGCCCCGCCATGGGCTTTACTGCTGCAGGGACTGATGCCGGCAGATAAATCCAAGTGGGCTGGCCTCAAAGCAGGAAGCAACAGGAAGGACCCCCGGGCCACCAACCGCCACGCCCTTGTCCTGCCGCAGGCTTCACCACTGCAGGGACTGGTGCTGACAGACAAATCCAAGTGGGTGTGGCCTCAAAGCAGGAAGCAACAGGAAGGACCGCTGGCCCACCAAATGCTGCGCTCTTTCCCGCCCCATTACATAAAATCCAAAATATAAAACATGGCAGTTGTGGACCGAAGAGAGAACGCTTGCAGCTTTGGCCCCTTTGGCCATAGCTAAACTAGTTTGTTAATGGTCACATACTCTTGATTCTGAGCAACCAAGCTCTATGTATGAAATGTGCTGCGCCAAAAAATACATACAAATCAGTATGCTGTATCAAGTATTTAACAGCCATTTCTTTTTGGCGGATCACTGCATCCCTCAAGATCTGTCTTAAATACATTTTTCTCAAATTCATTAATCTGGGACAAATCAATAGAAAGTGACTGATTCTTTAGGAGTCCTACATAGTGGGCACTTGCTTGTGTTGTAAAAGAATCAACTGGTAATATGCCCAGTCTAAACCTTAGCTATAGGGACCTTTTGTATCCAGCAGTTACAATGTCAAGATATTCTTTAAAATCAGAAGACATCCAAACCTCCAAATATTCCAAGCCCAATTTCAGTTGTCAGCATCTAATACCAAAGCCTCGCTGCTCCTCAACTTTAGATTAACTTTCATGGCCAATGCCTGGGCTGTTACAGGTACCTGTGGATTTTCCCATAACCCTGCAAAGTCCAGGTCTTGGCAAATAGCCTTAACATGCCGGACCCACTTAGTGCTTTTGCCACCATCAAGGTCCAAAAAAGATGACAATGCCACCCTATGGGTTTCCAGATCACCTTGTTTCCAGATTCTTGCCCAGAATAAAGCTGTCCGGGTCCGTATCTGCAACAGGGCCAAGGTTACATCCAGTTTGAGGTCAACCAAAGCTGTGGGTGCCCTAACAGGCAACATTCGAATTTTTTTGGGAACTTCTGCTCATAGGTTTTGATCTTAGAAATGTCCCCATGGCCCCACAGTTTGGCACTATATAGAGCTGCAGGAAGTGCCTGTTTTCAGAAAAGGTCTAAAGCAGGGGAGAAAGCTCTGCCTCCATGCTTTACGTGAAAGGACAGAATGGCCCCAAACACTCTCTCGAAAGTGATAACAGCTCTTAAGATTTGAGACATCCAGTCACATGTTTCCTGAAATCTCAGGCCTAAATAATCATAGTGTTTCACCGGTTCAAGTGTCGCTCCATTAGCTTTCACTCTCAATAGTTTACATATTGCGTGGGGAGGTTTGAACACCATGACCTTCGATTTGTCCACATTCAGTGAAAGTCCCTGTTCTTCCCATTTGTTCAGAAAAATTGACAGGGATTTTTTTTAGGCCTTGGGGTGTTGTGGAAATAAGGACAGCGTCATCTGCATAAAACAGGGCTGTGTAATTCTTTAAGGCCAATTTGGGGCTGTCTTTGCATTTGCTGACTAACCTCGCAATGATTTCCTCAATATAAATGTTAAACATGAGGGGCACCAGGGTACACCCTTGTCTAGCCCCTCTCTCTACATTAAATGAGTGAGATAAGTCACCTCCCAAGCCATAGCTTTCATTTGCCCTATTGTCAGAATAAAGTTCGGAGATGCTGTAAATCAAATACTGGGGGGCTTTATGTGCCATCAGAACTTGCCATGGCATTTTCCTACAGACTGAGTCAAATGCCGTTCTGATCTCTGTGTGAGGAACCTGAAGGTGTCTCGCCCTCTAGTCCCAAAAATCTGTCATCCAGGTGGCCAAGACACGGCCATCGCTATTGATCCAATTCCTGGGGGTGGACCAGTGAGGGAGGATCACCTGGACGAGGGGTCTTTGAGGAGTGGAAGTGGGACACTGATGGTTGTATACACAGTATCCCCTTCCTTGTAACACCTTTCTCCCATCCTACCCTGTAGGATATTGAGAAGCTCTACCCCCCCTTTTCCCACACTAACACTTTCTTACACGTAACAGACAACTGACTAACACCAGAGCTGTTTACCTGACATGTCCCAATACATGGGTCAGGCAGAGTCAGGCAATTGATAATAATCACGCACAACCGACAGGCCTTTACCTTCCCCACAGGGATAAAAGGCAGAGCACGAAAGCACACTTCGAACAAGGCAGAACCCACAAGGAGACAGCTACACCTAACTGGCAGTTCAAAAGGAGATGAAAGGCAGTGAGACCTGGAAGGACGATGAAGGGGGAATCGCCCTTGCCCATTTCAACTCCGAACGACGCAGCCTGCAAAAGGGAAATCATAATACCGGGCCTACAGCTGGCGTGCAAAGCAGCAGCCATCAATGCTACATGGGGGCCTCCCACTTTGATAACACAGGCAGATAGGCAAGCTGGCTATCGTGGTACTATCCTTGACTCCAGAGAACAAAGAATCCACGTATTCAGCACAGCCAGTGAGTCGGAGGAAGCTGATAGTAAACCGAACTGTGTTGAGCCCCAGGTTGCAAGTGGCAACATTTTTGAACGCAAGGAATCTGAAAGGCAAAGAATTTGTATATGTGTTGCACTTTAGAGAAAGCCCAGTTGAGGTCCAGGCGCAGGGGGGTCCAGCGCCACGTGGGCGCGCATTCGAAAGACTCTGATCGGGACCTTGTCTTTGAAGCTACAAGAACCAGAAGCCCTAGGAAGGGGTGGCATGAGGCATCAGAGTGATCCTATAAGGGTTATGTCAAATCCCTTATACAATCGAAAGTCTCTGTCCTGTTGCCAAAGGAAAGCTAGGGGAAGGGAACCCCGCTTTCGGATAACTTTGTGAACTGTGGAAAAAGGCACGTGTAAACCAAACAGAGGGATGCCGAAAGAAAGCTAAAGGAAGGAAAACCTTGCTTTCTGATGAAAAAGAGCAATGCATGAACTGTGTTACAGAAAGGCCATAGTGAAATTGACGGAGGGAGACCCAAACTACAAGGAGGACCCGAGCCCGATGGAGGGAGATCCTAAGGGAAAAGGCAAGAAGAGGAGGATCTGAGCCCGACAGAGGGAGATCCTAGGGGCAAGAGGCAATTGCCCAAGGTGCAAGATCACCGAGAGAACTTTTGTTTATCTGTTTGTTTCTTTGAATCAGCCAGCCTTCTAAGGCAAGAGACTTTTTCAAGAAGGAGATTTAGGGCCTCATTACACGGACGGCGGTAAGGGTTTACCGGTACCGTATTTTACCAGCACCGGTAAACCCTTACCGCCTTACTACGAGGTCCCTTTGCGGGTTGGAGAATTTAACGCCTGCTTTTTGCAGGCGTTAAAAACCAACCCGCAAAGGCACCAGGGAGCTAATTACGGCACCGCAATTTGCGGTGCCGTAATTAGCGCCTTCCCCATTCCCATTATGCCCTACGGGGCAAAAATGGGAATGGGGAAGGGCAATGGGGGAAGGGGGAATTACCGCCCCACCAACCTTGGAATAGGGCGGTAATTCCCCTTTCCACCAAGGCGGTGCCGGTATTTTACCGGCATGGACCAAGGTGCTAATAGCACCTTGGTCCACCGCCGTCCGTGTAATGAGGCCCTTAGTCTCTGAAGGTTTTTGATATTGTTGAACTGAACTGGGAACCTCGTGCAGATGAGTCCAAGGACTATGCTGTGCTCGAGAGCCCAGGCTTGTCCCGTGCTTCGAACGTGGGGAAGGGAGACCCAGCCATACCATCCTGACTTTTCATTTTGTGAACACTTCTTTCTTTTCGGGTGAACATTATCCCACACTCTTTTTGTAATTTAGCAGTAAGGAATTGAAAATCATTTTTTTTTTGTTGGTCTAGGCCCACTTTATTTGACAAGACGCTACTAGGACTGCCTTATTATTATTTGATGGCCGTAGCTTGCTCCCACCTTATATTTAGTTTAAGATTAGGCATTTATCTCATCCATTATAAAGTTCAATAAACACCCTTGAACTGTGATCACTTGTGTCTATCTTTACTGTTGCCACCGTGAGTTCCTTACAGGTCTAAAAAGGCCACATAGAGCTTCATTTTCCTCAAGATTGTGTATTTTGTGGATCAGAAGTGAGAACATAAAACACTGGTCAAGGGTGCCCCGATTTGCCATGAATCCGCCCGGGATGTCATGAATAATGCATTCCCTATCTGCCCATTCAGGCAGGTGCCTCAGTACTAGTTTGCCAAACACTTTCCCTATGCTGTCCAGGAGTAAAATGAGGCAGTAATTTGCTGGTTGATCTCTTCTTCCATTCTTATATATTGGGAAGATCACAGCCTCTTGCCATGAAGATGGGATGACACCACTGGACAGGATAGTGTTAAACACCCTAGAAAGAACCAGAGCCCATACCACTATCTCTTCTTTTAGCAGATCTGAGATCGGGACCTGCAGCCTTCCTGCTCTTAAATGAATTTACAGCTACAGCCACCTCCTCAATGGTCACTGTCAAAATTCCCCCTGCAGGGACAGGGGCAGAGGAGTAAGTGCTAGTCAATGCCAAGGCGGTATTATAAGAACTTGATAAATGCAACCATCAATCGCCCTCACATTTACAGCACTGCACTGCATGGTCTCCCCCAGGGGGTCTAACAGCTACCAATTTCCAGAATAGGACACCACCCTTTGATTGTAGGGCATTTAAAAGGGCTAACCATTTCTCTTTTTAAGCTTAGCATGATCTTATATTCTGCCTGTAATGTATGCAGTACAGACTTATCAAGCCCCCTTTCCCTTTTAGTGCAATCTAGGATTTTACCTATTGCAACATGACTGTCCCTGTCATACCAGCCCAGTCTTTCTATAGGTATTCTTTTTAGGGTCTTGGCAGAGACAGAAATAAAGGGGGTAAGATTGGTTGTTAGTAGCTCGCACTCACTAAAGTATTGATTCTGCGTCTAAAGACAAATAGCTTTGAGATTTCCCAGGATGAATTTATAGATGTTATTCTTCAAATCTTGGTTCATTAATTTGGACCAGTAGATAATTTGTACACTAAGATGCATGTCACAAAGTGACAAATATTACCTGACAAAACGTGCATTTGGCCTTCTGACAAAATAAACACGTGTTCTCAAAAAAACCAACAATGGTGTCAACTATCATTGATGAAGGAAACTAGAGTATTCCAAATTGAAACAGGTGAACACCGGATCCAGTGCCACTGTACAATAGGGTTCCAACCCCACAAAAAAAACTACTTTTCCAAAAGAGGGACTGCAGGAGCTCTGTCGCTTGGAACCCCACACACAGGCAGCAGGAAAGATAACAACAAGCAGAAGAATATCCACCAGTTCATGGATAAAGTGCATATGCTAGCGCAGAGATCCACAGTTCCGTTAAGCTTCAACCACCCAACTTAATTAATTTGGACCACTTCACAGATCTTCGTGAGTGAGCACTGATTTCCACAAATTGTAGGTTCGCTGGAGGTGCGCGGTTAAGTTGGCATATGGTATTCCCTGTGAGACTTGCATTGAGGTGGAAGTAGTTGCTTTCACTCCTATCACCAACCACAAATTTCATCCACTCTAGCCCATTCCGGCCAGGAAACTGAGATATAATCAATTAGGGAGCTCCCTTTATGCCCCTCAAAAGTCATCCTTGCTGGTTGGTCACTAGCAAATCTGCCATTGCATGCTCTTAGGTTTGAATTTGAAATTATGCATGCCAAATCCAGCTCTTGATGATGTTGTCTCCTCGGGTGGGTAGCAATCAAAGCCGGAACATCCCAGGCCTGATCACGATCATCCCATAGCTCTGATAGTTCTTTGAGGGGTTCAATCTGTAAACTGAGATCCCGACTACAACAGTGTAGTTAGTTGGGGCTGATGGAAAGGGACATGATGACATATGTTCCGCCAAAGCTTCCAAGGTGGCTTTTCCCCGTGTGTCTACGGGTCTGTTGTAGATATTATGTAATCGCAACTTTCCATTATCCCCGAAACTAATTTGTAATGCTTGAAGGTCCAAGGACGCAGAGGGGAGTTGTTCGATTCTCCAGTCAACAAATGTGTTGAACCAAACCGATAAACTGCCACTGGGGCATCCCTTGGGGACCTTGATTGCTTGGATAGTGAAGCCCAGAAAAAAAGGGGGGTCAACTGCCCATGTCTCCTGCAGCAAAACAATTACAAATTTACAAATGTAATCGCACCAATCAGGGATGTCCAATAATATGTTGACACCCACAATGTTCCAAGACAGATGCTTAATGAGGGCTTTTTCACTTGCGTTATGGCTACCCTTACCGCCAGTCAATCAACCACTTCTAGGTCTACTGGGTTTGCCGCCCTTCTGCTGTGTGCTGGTTCTTCTGCCCTTGCTACTCCTAGTGTTTGTAAGCACAGGGCGCATATTTCCCGATAATACCACAACCACCATGTTAGCCCATTGGTCCAAAAAAGGTCTCAACTGATCTTAATTGTTTCCCCACTACCTTGGTGGCAAGAGATCTGCGGTCAATACTGAACAAACCCTCGACCAACAGCCACGAGGAAAGGAAAACCTGTACATAGTGCATATTGGCCCCGGGCAGAGAGCCCCTAATGAAATGCAGGATGTTTTGTCTTATCACAGATAAACAAACACCCCTTTTTGTGACAGATCCAAGGTATACATTTGTTCTTCAGAGATTCATGATCCTCAAAAGCATCAAAGGGTAGTTTAGGTACGTTAATCATGACCACAGAAGGTCTAGAGTCTCCCACCAAGGTGTTCGAAAAGGTTCAATTTTTGCAGTAATTGGGGCTTTTAGGGCCCCTCGGGGCAGAGCATTAGCAGCCATTAGTGGGGGGCCCGGCCCGTCAGGACAGAATGCCCTCAGGCTGTGGGAATCCCCCCACAGGCAAGATGGAGGTGGGGGAGATATAAGTTCAAACCAAGATGGGCATTTGCAATAACCCCACTCCCCAAATTCAAAGACGATTGAGATAGGCTGGAGATGGTCGGGTTCAGAGCAGGAACAACAGTGTCTTTTGTTGGTTTTGTTTCGTCTAGACTTCCACCAGCTAGGTCTGGGCATGTTTGATTTGAGTCTTTCATTACTTGGATATTCTTGATCTCTCCCAGTAAGTCAGTCCACCACGAGTTGGTGATGTGTGCACTTGATTCTTTCAAATCCACCAGGGTCTCTTCTAATTTTGCATTGGTTCCTTTACTTTCTTTCGGTCCCAAGGCAAGGAAACCATTATCGGTGAAACATGTTTGAGTTCCTGCTTCGAGGTAGGTCTTAACAAATCCTAACTGGGATGCACCTACTTTCTTGTCTACCATTCTATGATCCGCCGCCTGTTTTTTGCTAAGCGCTGTTGGAATCCTAGCCACTTTGCCCCTTCTCTTATGGCTGATAGTCTTCCATTAGCAGGCGGCTTTGGGGTCGTGCGGAGGCCTGGGTAGTCAGTATATGCCAAGATTTTCTTCAGAAATGGGCAAAAAGCAGATGGCTATCGGGAGCGGGGGCAACACAGGTGTTGGTAGTGGGGGGAGCGTAGGCAATCAACACACTCCGTTTAAAGCAAAGCCCTGCATTGGCGATTGCAAGGTGGATTCCACAGCAGGGTTTATTCCACAAATACCCATTCCATTCTCATGTAAGAGGGGGTATGCCCACACAGGAGGTTCAATAATAATAATAGGGTCGGAAGACCCTCACTCCAGATTGCACTTTGAATGCCAAAGGTGTAATTTCTGCCTCCAGTTTTGCCTGGCTTAAGTGAAGTTTGAAAATGGCTCAGCGAGTTTTCCTTTGTGATATGGGGACCTAGCCTTTTGCGGGGTTCAGGCTGCTTAGTGATAGGCTTGTCAATGTCACAAAAGGATATTAAATCCTCTTTACCCGTCAAGGCCACACAGTTTGATTTGATGGCAAAGGATTTATTGGGGTGACATTTGCTGGTGATGTGGACTTCTTAGCTGGCATATGGTTGCGCCCTGTATCCCGAGCTGCTGGGGTGCCTCCTGCGTCACTTCCACCAAGATCTAAAAGCAGATCCTTAATCTCAATTATTTGATTTTGATTCTTCATACCGCGCTCCAAGACACATTTCACTCTATCCGGGCACAGATGGAACAGTACACCTCAAAATGAGGTGCTAAACAGAACACATACACAAATTATCTCTGGGTTAAGAAGCCTAATTAAACAGATGGGTTTTTAGCGCCTTCCTGACTGCGCCAATAACTGACAAGCTCTAATATCCAATGGGAGAAGGTTCCAAAGCTTGGGTCCAAAGACTCCAAATCGCCAATCCCCTGTGGAGACAAATTTGGAACGTTGGACAACCAGCAAAAGCTTATCTCCTGAACGCAATGCTGTAGCCAGATGATTGCGACAGACTTTCGCAGTGAGGTACTTTGGGGCAAGCCTGTTGACACATCTGTAAATCAGACAGGCTACTTTGAAATTAATTTGGTCCCCGACCACCAGCCAGTGTAAAGATCTGTGGAAAGATGAGACCTGTTCTCTTTTTCCCAACTGCCACACCAGTCTGATTGATGTATTCTGAGCCTTCTGCAGTCTATATATCTGTTTGGCGGGGATGCCTGCCATCAGACTGTTGCAATAGTCCAGGTGGGTGTTCGTCATCGCGCCTACAACCACTGCATGATCTTCAGCTGGTAAGAAGGGAAGTATTTGCTGTTGATGTGGACTTCTTAGCTGGCACATGGTTGTGCCATGTATCCTGAGCGCCTGGGGTGCCTCCTGCGTCACTTTCACAAAGATCTAAAAGCAGATCCTTAATCTCAATGATTTGATTTTGATTTTGATTATTTATACAGCGCTCCAAGACAGATTTCACTGTATCCAGGTGCAGATGGAACAGTACACCTCAAAATTAGGTGCTAAAAAGCACATATACACAAGATATCTATGGGTTGAGCAGCCCAATTAAACAGATGGGTTTTTAATGCCTTCCGGAACTGCGCCAATAACTAACAAGCTCTAATCTCCAATGGGAGATGGTTCCAAAGCTTGGGTCCAAAGACTCCAAATCGCCTTTCCCCCCTGGAGACAAATTTGGAATGTGCGACAACCAGCAAAAGCTTATCTCCTGAATGCAATGCTGTAGCTGGATGATCGCAACAGACTTTCGCACTGAGGTACTCATGGGAAAACCCGTTGACATATTTGTAAATCAGACAGGCTACTTTGAAATTAATTCGGTTCCCGACCGCCAGCCAATGCAAAGATTTGCGGAAAGATGAGACCTGGTCTCTTTTTCCCAACTGCCACACCAGTGTGATTGCTGTATTCTGAACCTTCTGCAGTCTATATATCTGCTTGGCTGGGTTGCCTGACATCAGGCTGTTGCAATAGTCCAGGTGGGTGTTCGTCATCGCACCTACAACCACTGCATGATCTTCAGCTGGTAAAAAGGGAAGTATATTCCTGAGCATCCCCAGGGAGTAGTAAACTGACTTTACATAACCCCCACCTGGGCTTTACTACCGAGGTTCTCCTGCCAAACACAGCCCACATTTTTGATTTTTTTGATTGAAGTTTCTCACCAAGAATATGAGGGGGGAATAATTGCTTCTCCCCTGCTATTTTCCCCTTGGGTCCAAACAGGATAATCTCAGTCTTTGCTGCATTCAATTGTAGCTGGTTACTAGCCCTCCACTTATCTATATCCAGAATATACTGGGTGAGTCTCCTAAATGCATCCTCAATGTTATTCTTCTCAATGTAGATTTGAGTGTCATCGGCATATGAGTGAAAACTCAACCCGTGACTCCTCACTATATTTAAGACTGGACGCATACAGAGATAAAAAATCAAAGGGGACAATGATGATCCCTGGGGGACACCACATCCCAGGACAATAGCCTCCGAGGTGAAGCCCCCTATTAGCACCCGCTGGACTCTCTTCATCAGGAATGATCGAAACCACATTGACACTTGTTCTGAAGCCTATCCCACTCCTCCATGGCGCTCCAACAGGATCCGATGATCCACAGTGTCGAAGGCCGCAGATAGATCCAGCATCAACAGAACAGTTGATCCGCCCCCATGCCCATCCATGATCAGGATGTTAACATCACTGATCGGTCTAAACAATCTTGAGATATTCTGCTGGCTCCCCCCCACAGGCGGAGCACCTTCAGCCTTCCTTTTGACCATTGTGTGTGCAAAGTATGCAAACTAAGAAAGCAGGGAATAGTTAAAGGTTTGCGGGTTCCGCTGATTACAGTACCTGGGCTTCATGGTTGGGGTTCACAATGCAAGGTAACCGGGGGCTGCTGGGAGGGGGTGGTAAGTATGATGGTGGTCCTCTTCCTTCAAGCGTGTCACTGCCAATTGTCAGCTCTAACTTCTCCATCCTATTATGGGTGAGGTTCAGGCAATTTCTCCGACTGTACACCCTGTGGGGGAGTCATTGCATGTCCAAGACAGCCACTTGGAGACTGGTTGGCGGGCCCTCCCCTCAGTCATGCGAACTCCCAGTGGGAGCACAACTCCTGCACCCTTGATCCCACGGGCTTAGACCCTGTGGGTTTGCTGCAATGGATTTATGAGGTGGGCGTGGTTTAGCAGGCTGGTTGGATGTACGCTTGCACTCTTGGGCTTCACATTAGCGTGACACGGCAACTCCTGCGCCCTTAATTCCACGGGCTTCGGCCCTGCGGATTTGCCGTGCTGGATTTATGAGTGGGGGCATGGCTTAGCAGGCTGCTTCGATGTGCTGTGGTGCTCCTGGGCTTCACATCAGCGTAGCACGGCAACTCCCATGCCCTTGATCCTGCGGGCTTCAGCCCTGCGGTTTGCCACAATTGATTTATAAGCATGGATGTGGCTCAGCAGGCTGGTTTGATGTATGGTGGCCCTCCTGGGCTTCACATCAGTGCAACACAGTAACCCCCACGTCCTTGATCACGCAGGCTGCGGCCCTGCGGGTTTTCCATGATGGATTTATGAGCAGGGGTTTGGCTTGGCAGGCTGGTTGGACTTATGGTGGCCCTCCTGGGCTTCACATCATTGCAACACAGCAACTCACACGCCCTTGATCCCACTGGCTTCAAATAAAATCAATTGTCATTGCCTGCTTTGCATATTGGCCGGCCAGCCCAGTGTTTCCGCCTTCTTGGTGCGCTCTCTAGTTGAAGCTTATGGCTATTCTGTGAGGTCCTCGGCCACCACGGGTTCTCACCTTCCCGTGCGGTACCTCGCTCTTTCACCCAGTGGCCCTCTGTGTCTCTGCTGACCCAGCAATGCTCCTCCAGAAGCTCAGGACTCTTGCGACCACTTCGCTCGGTCACGTTGGTCTCCCTCTTGCGGTCTGCCATCAGCTTTCAATGTCCTTCACCTTCGCTGCATAAACTCTGCATCCTCAAAAGGGTCTTGAGCGCTCTGCTTGCTATGCCACTGATCCTGAGTGGGCTGCCTGCACCCGGCAGTCCGTAGTCATGCTTCCACAGCTGACTCCATTTTGAAAAGGATGTCGGTTTTTAAAGGACACGGCACCATAATGAGTCAAGAAAAGACTAGATTGCTCACTATTGAAACAGTATTCCTGCCTTCCTCTTGCTGTCCTCCTCCTCGTCTCAGTACACAGCTGAGGCTGGTATGTGTGTGTATTGATAAAATGAGGATGTGTCTCTCTAGTTAGTCTCTTCTCGTCACAGTGTCAAACTGATGTTTCTTAGGAAATGAGCAATAGGATTCAAAGGCTTCAGGGATAGAGGGTTCATTCTGAAAAGGAAATGGAATGGGGGATACCATGTCTCATCTAAGGACATCCTCTCCCCATTTCCCAAGTCTGCTACTCCCAGATGATCTTCCCTCGCATTTCCACCCCCACAGTCAGGATCCAAGAGCAATGGCCTTTCACAAGCCACCCAAGAGGAGGATACAGGGAGAAAGGAAGTGAGGGCACCCTCAGGTTCCTCACAGCAGATAGGTTCAAAGTACGGCCCACCTTAGCCATCAAGCATTGGAAAGAGGCATGAGGCTTTCCCTGGGTGGGAGCTTTCAGAAATCCCATCTCTGGGGAATGTGTGGAGTCTACTGTTGCCCTGTAAGTTCTTTACCAGGTCCAGCACGTCCTCACCTTCCCTGTAGAATTCTTCGGGGGAAAATGTTCATATCCCTCAAACCCAAAAGGGACCTCGTTGCCTTCCAGGTCATATTTGTCATATATCCTTGACAGGAAGGCGTCCCTAGGAAGTGGAATGTACACCCGCGGAGCCTGTCAGCACCGACAATGCTGGTGCTGGCTCCGAGGCTGCTGGTCCCAAAGACGGGGCCTGACGGAACTGAGGAACCTCTGTTTCCATCTGGTCCAGGCACAAGACCTTAGCCATGCAGGAACGGTCCCCAGACGGTAACCTGTGTAAGGAAGGCATGGTATCAAACAGTAAGATAGACACAAGTGATCACAGTTCAAGGGTGTTTATTGAAAAACGCCTATCTAATCCTAAATCTAAAGATGGGAGCAAGCTACGACCAACAAATAATAATAACGCAGTCCTAGTGGTTGTCTTGTCAAAATAAAAGAGTTCATACTAATAAACCTATTGCCAATCCTTACTTCTAAATACAAATAGTGCGGGGAACAATGTTTTGCAAATTAAGTGTTCAAGAAATTATATGTCAGGATAGTCAAGCCATTGGCTTCCCTTCCCCACGTTTTCAGGATGGGACAAGGCGGCACGCTCAGTCTTAGCACAGTCTCTGGCTTCTCTAGCACAAGGATGCAGTTCAGATTTCAGTATCAGGGCCTTCTGTATCAAAGTATTTTACTTCAGAGGGCCCGATGCAATAAAACAAACATTCTAAATGTCCTTTCTCCTCAGGATTCTCATGTCCAACTTCTTGGGAGATTTTTGATTCACACCAGGTCCCATTCTGCTGGGCTCAGACCAACTTAAACACAAAATCTTCAATTGGTCTCCGTCTGCCGTGCTGGGACCAGATTCATGTATTTTTCCAAACTTTCTCTATTTCTTCAAAATCAAAGACTTTCGACTGTGTGCAGGATTTTGCTTGACCTGTCGCAGGACCAGTTCGATTCACATTTATTCATTCACTTTCAAATGATCTCCCTCCCCGGGCTTGGATAAAATGTATCTACATTCGTTACTCCTCAGTTGGATACCTTACAGGGGCCTTTGAATGAGCCCCTACGCAGCGCTGGACTACTCTGTCAAAGGTATTTTAGCTTGCTTTAAAGTTCAATCACATCAGCAGCTTAAATTCACTTGCATCTCTTATCACACACATTTTAACAATGTTCGTTCCAGTGCTTGCCATACAATGTTGCTGTGTGCAACCTTGACTTCAACACAGACTGGTCTTGTATTGGTCTCCCCATCTCACCAGCTGATGTTGATTTCACTGACACTGCTTTGTTCTTGGAGCCAAGGACAGTACTACGGTGGCTGGTGACTCTCCCCTACACAACAAAAGAAGAGAGAATGGGGTATGTTTTAGAACCACGGGAACAACCCCAATACTAAACACTAGACAAAAGTATTCCAGTGGTTCTATGTCACCCCCAAATGTAGGACACTCTCACAAACCAAAAACGAAGGCTACCAGACTCTATCACAAATGTTCAAAGTCTTTTTTTTGGAAAAACATCAATACATATTTTATTTCTTTTACATCAAAATCAAAGGATTGCGACACCACTATTAATGCAAATGGGGTGGTTACTTCAAAAACACAAAACATACATATCACATTAAACTTAAAAAAACAGGGTATGTCGCACTTAAATAATCACCACTTATATGACCACCCAAAATTAATCATTACACCACTCTTACCCAATCACCCAACATGTTTCATTCCATCCATTCATTGTTAAAAATGTTTTTGGGAAATTCTTAAGGGGGGACAACGTGCAATAACCACACAATCCAATTCAACATTCCTTGTTTAACATTCTTTTCGCAATTTGACACATAGTTTTCTAATAACTGTTACTACACAATTCCAAATTAACAACAATTTCTGGTTCTTCTTAATTCCACCAGTGTCGGTTAATCTGTGAGAATGACCTAAGTAATGACATATAGAGAGGAACTTAATACCTCAATTTTAAATTTCATTTTTACATCTCAGCTGAATATCTGATTATAATCACCACTGGGCACCATTAGTATGCCTAGGAAAGCCAATTTCCTAAATTACTGCAAAAAGAACTGTTAGATACTGCATACTCACACTTCAAAGATTTTCATTCCTGTTACAAGAGGCACCCAGTGAGACCGAATTAACGCTCTCCTTTCTTCTAGACTAAACTGCCTGCAGTGCTGTACAGGTATCGCTTCGGCAACGTGTCGGTTCCTAATGCCCTGAAAAGATGTTAATCAGGAGCCAAATCACTACCATCATATTTGTCTCTCATAGCAACTCAAAGGGTTACTGGACAACCCATGGCATCTATCTCCACCGATAAAGAGCAGATTATACTTCTTCACATATCCTTTCTGTTTACCGATCGCTGTTGACACCACTGTTTCACGCCTAATTAAGGGTTACGTTACATTTTTTAATACGGCACGCTGGTGCAGTGTGTCTCTTGTCTGGGTACTGCCCTGGTCCCCTTAACTTTCTAGGACAAACAATATTCATGCCTTGGCCATGTGAAAAAACAGAAAAAAGGAAGAAAACCGGCCACCACGCGACTACTTAGGTTTATGCTGTGAGCTGTTTCATGATTGCAGAAAACATAAAGCCACCGTACTGCAGCGCTGAATGTTGCTGAGCAGTTCTTTAGAGTAACGTTCCCGTCACTATCATCCTCTACGCTGTGCGTCGCTTCACTACCTGCAACTAGCAGAAGTGAACAAGAGAAAGGTTATTATACCGTGAGCTTGCAAAGCGCTGCATACCTCCATAACATGCCACTGCACTGCAGAGCTTACTGTGCACTTAGTCCTGCGCAAAGTCCTTCCGGGTCCATTTTTTTGTGACGGAAAAGTTGTTACTCGTCACCATGGTAATATACCTTAAAGCTACTAGGTTCTTTGTTCTAACTCTCTCCCATTCCGGCTTCTATGAGGAGCATAACCGTGTGCTTCAGATGTCACTAGTTTTTACATAAGGAGCCAGTCTCACGTAATCATTTACAGTGTTTCTTAATAGTTTGTGCTCCATAACGTGTATGTTCCAGCTGGGCAGCCATTCCTTCACGCTATCTCCCAACATTTGGAACAAAAAACATATGCCTTTGATCTATCAAAAGGGTCTATTAATTACCATTCTGTAGCTCGTTCGTTCAGGCCTATGATTGCACTTTTAGTCAGGTAAATTAATTCGTTTTCTTTTTCTGTAAGCTTCCTTTTATCCAGGTTCCTGTCACTACCCGGCTTAACCTGGTACAAGATTGTCCATTTGATATCTTCTGCCTTATGCATCATTTCTATAAAATGACTAACCGTAGGGGCAGTGCGGATTCGATTTCTTTTATACAACTCTTGTGTTCAGTGATCAGGATTTTTATTTTCCTCTCTGTCTTCCTTATGCACAATTTATCACAAGGACAGCGAATTACATGTATCACCATAGTGGAGTTTCAATTTGTGAAGGTATTTTGAATCCAGTTCCTTGGCAGGCCTATATCAACTGTGGTACTCCTGTGTGTTTGTTGGCAACATGCACAATTTCCACAAGGTGTGTGTCCCTCTAGCTTGGGAAGATCCCAGGACTCTGTAATTGTCTGTTGTTTAGGTTCCCATCCTACTACATTATTCCTGGTCACTTGGTCCCTTATGTTCTTACTTTGTTTGAAGGCGATCAGTGGTCTCTCTAAAGGACTCTCGCCATGTTCCAACACATTCTAATTCTTGTGGATTGTTTTCTGTATTTCATAAAATAGATGACTGAATGAGTTCACAAAAACTAGTTTTTCTTTTTTCTCTTCATCTCGTTTGTTTTGTTCCAATAGGGCTTTCCGATTACAATTCTTTGCTCGTTTCATTGCTCTCCCTGTTAATTTAGATGGGTAAGCCCTCTTGTGGAGTTTTTCCCTCAGCAGCTCGGCTTCTTGCTTGTAATCTTTCCGATTAGTGCTATTTCTTTTCAATCAAAGGAACTGACCCAGAGGTAAATTGTCCCATGTATGTTTAGGGTGGGACCTACTATAATGCAGTATCACATTTTTATCTGTTTGCGTGTGAAAAGGTTTAACACCCAGTGTGTTGTTTTCAGTATCAACTAAGATCGGCAAGTCAAGATAATTAATCGTGTTACAATGTCTAGTGTGTGTGAACTACAAATGGACATCCTGCCGATTAATCCAATCAACAAAGTTTTGGGCTTCCGTATCGCTCCCTGTCCAGATGATTAACACGTCATCTATATATTGACGCCATAAATGTAGATGGACTTTGTAGGGATTAGTACCTCCATAGATGAATTTAACCTCAAAGTATTCCATATACAGGTTAGCGACACTGGGGGCAAGAGTTGCCCCATAGCAGTCCCTTGTATTTGTTTGTAGTATTGTCCATTAAAATGGAAGTAGTATTCTTTAAGTGCAACTTCTGTGCACCACACAATAAATGACACAGGTGTCTGTGTTTCCGTTGTAGGTTGTCTGAGCCTCTCTTCTATTACCTCCAAGGACACGTCCTGAGGAGTGCTTGTATAAAACGCCACAACGTCCAGGCTCATGAGTAACTCTTGACTCGGGTTAAAGGTCAGTCCTTCAACTTCCTTAATGACTTGTGTGGTATCTTTCTTCAGACTGGAGGGGGGTCTGTACTTCTGCTCTCTATATGGCAGAGGGGAGGCACAGAGGACCCCATCCAAGATTCTCTTTTATTGGTACGTGGTCGAGCAATCAAGGCCTAGCTTCTCAGGAGGTGATGCAGGCTGGTTCTTAAGTACAGTATAGTCCACAAGCACCCACAAAGGAATGTCCGCACACTGTATTAGTTAAAACACAGTCTTTATATAATTAATATTCAAGGCTATGCACAACATCACGATAACTCACTTTGCACTTGGTTATGTATAATGGCAAATATACAGTTCTACGTGGTACCATAGTTACTATTATCTCTTTAAAGTGCATCAACTGTACGGTTAAATGTCACACAAATCAGTTTGTAAAGGAAACCAACAATAGATATAAGAGGAAAGCAGTTGGTTAGAACAATTGGCAGAATACTGGCCCTGCTACCTAGACACAGTTCTGTGTGGAGATCCCCCCCACCTGGGCAATCTGTAAATAAAGATATATCATACAAGCCCAGTCCATATTCTGTTCACAAGAGTCTTTCCAATAGTTCAGCAACCCCAAAGTACCTGGTGTTGTAGGGTTCCTCGTCCGACGGAGAACAGGGTGAACTACGTCGGTGAAGTGGCAGCTTCTTTCCTAGCGGTGCTCAACGACGGGGAAGCGTAGCATCCTGCAAGGAAGAGGCGTGCGGGGCACCTCGATGTTGATAGGTCTGGACCGCAAAGAGTTTGAAGAACTGTCATCCAGCAAGGGCGTTGAGTCGTCGGCGTCTCTGTGGTCTTTGGGTCGCGGGAAACCCACTGGCGGATACTCCTCGGCACGTCGACGGCCTGGTCTTCTCCGGCGGGATAAGGCGGGCGGCAGTGCAGATGAGAGTTTCCTTCGATCAAAAGTTCTTAGGCATTGGGAGCACCGCGGCTCCGGTCATCGACGGCGGTCATCGACGGTGATGGACAACAGTCCGGGTGCTTCTCTTTGGGATTCCACGGCAGTCCCCGTCTCCGGTCGGCAGCCTCTCATAGGTCTGTCTCCCAGGGAGCTTTGGCAAAGATCAGCTGGTACACAATGGTCCCTCCTAGCTTGGGAAGAGGGCGCCTCACCAGGTCCTTTCTGGGTCAGTCCTTGGAGACACAGCAGCTTTCAGATCGACAAAGTTGAGCAGCAGCAAGACTTCTCTTCCAGCAGGGCTTCAAAGTTAAGCTTCAGGTATACTCCAGTTACTCTTCGTAGTGGACTTCAGATTCTGAACACGAATTCTAGTAGCGAGAGGCCCCCAGATAAACTAGTTGATCTCCCATTCATTCTGCTGGGTCACACTCAGGCAACCAATCGGTCAGAAGGGCATTCATGCAGGCAGGCAGGCAATCAGTTTCATAGTGTATGCAGGCCATTCACTTCTCTCCAGACACTCACAAGTTATGTGTTTTGGGAAAAGTACCCAGCCATTCAACACTCCACATTGCATTCATACCATTTTCGTGCAGGGCTGTCTAAGTCATTGTGTCAAACACCAGAAACTAGACATCCACAACAAGAAGTGTATATTGGTCACACACTCCATTCACCCATGCCCCCCCCCCGCATGCCGTACCCACAACATACAGTCACTGGGAAGGCTCCAGCCAGTGTGGCCTGGACTTCACAACAACACCATATATGGAACTTCCAGCCAACAGCCAGTCAGGGGGAAGGGACAGAGTCAGGGCTTACCAGGACTTTGGGAAAACAAGGTAACAGGCAATAGAAAGCAAGAGGCCACAGGGGCCAACTTGTTTCCTATCAGAAATCAACTGATTCCAATGGCAGGGCCTGGGTATCCCAAAATGGAGGATACTCAGAGCACCTGTCAAATTCAGCATGGAGCTGCCACCAGCCCATACCCTGCTCTGTGGGCCACACACAGGTGCCAAAAAACATACACTAGGGGCACAGGGTTGTACCCCCACCCAGGGGTGCCATAAGGGTATCCCATGGGTCTGTACACCAAACCAAAAGAGAGAGCTGCACTGCAAGGAGTCCCACATGAACTCCTGCACGGAAAACACAACAGAAGACATGATAAAAACAGTAAAGGAGAAGGATACGGAAGCCCTGTCCCTCCGATGCCTTTTCAGTATCACAATCTTTCACATACGATGCCATTGCTTTCACCAGGGGTTGAATATAGGTGTCTGCCAGTTTCAACAACGGTTCTAATGCTGATTCGATACCCGACACGATCTGTCGACCTGGAGGCTTAACGAAGGTTTTATGCTTTTTGGAAGGGTGTAGAGCTGAGGCATCCTTGGATTATCCATCACTAGGAAGCCCGCCTCTTTATTCGAAATCCACCCCCTGGACCTTGCCTTTTCAACCTTCAGAGCGACCATCATGCTAATTTTCTTAGTGGGATCGCCCTTGAGTCTGAGATAACTGTTTTCATCCAGTAGCTGTCTTTCGCACTCATGAACATAGTCGGTTTTATTCTGTATCACTGTAGCGCCTCCCTTATCAGTTTTACAAATTATGACGTTGGGATTTTCAGACAAATATTTGATGGTATCTTTTTCTGTCCTACTTACATTTTGATACCAGCCCTTGTTTCTTCTGCTGTTCTCCAGCTTAGTAAAGTCATTCAAGACACGATTTTCTAACACTCGTGCTTCTGGACTTATGGTTTGCATGGGTGGGGTAAAAGTAGATTTCTTAAAGCACTATCTTCTTCATTCTAAATCGACTCTTTGTCCTTGAAGAACTGTTTAAGATGGATTTTCCTCCTGAGGGCACTAAATTCCTGCCTAAAGAGAAAGACATTATGTTTGCTACTTGTCACAAAACCCAGACCACGTTCCAAAATTAGCCATTCGTCATTGGTAAGTATATGATTCGCCTTGATTATTGATGGAGGAGGGCGTATCTCTGATACGCAATGCAGGATTCTTCAGCCTGCTTTCCTGGTCTTATGTTCTCCGATCTTGAGGACTCATGAAAGCAACGGTTCCTTGTTGAAAAGGTCAAGAATACTTCCCTCCTTGTGATCTCTTTCTGTTTTGGCATCTTTCTTCTCTCGTTAAACTGCCATCTTGGAAATGCTGTTTCCTTGTGTGTTTTGACTCGTGCAGTGTGTGCTCTCATGCTCCGCCTTTTATCCGTGTGGGGAAGTGTAATGGAAGTCAGGTATGAGTGATTGTTGATAATTGCCTGCCCTCGCCTGACCATGGTATTGGGTCATGTCAGGTAAGGTATACTGCTCGGGTGTTAGTCTGTTTTCCATTAGAGCGGGCTTTCAATGAGAAAGTGTGTTGTAAAAGGTGGGGGGGGTTAAAGTTCCTAAATGTTTTACCAGGTAGGATGGGGAAAAGGTGTTACAGGGGAGGGGACACTGAATATCACTGTGCAGTGTCACACTCCCACACCCTGAAGACCCCTCACCCAGGTGATCCTCCTACACTGGTCTGCCCCCAGGAACTGAATCCAGAAACAATGGCTGTGTCCTGGCCACCTGGATGACAGATCCCCGGGGACTAGTGGGTGAGACACCTTCTTGTTTCTCACACCTGCCAGTCGCAGCGGGGGCAGTGGGGCCCCGCAGTGCCTTAGTTAGAGCTGATGGCGCCAAAGCTGATGACACCCTCACCAGCCCCACAGGTGACAAGCCCGGAGCCTCTGGCACCTTGGGGAAGATGTTCAACATCTTCAGACGGAAGCTGTCCCATTCCTCTGGCCTGGAGGACTGGGTAGAAAAAGGTACCTGCGCCAAATGCTCAGGGGACTCCCTGGAGCAGTGGCTCTTCTTCTAAGAAGAAAATATCAGTGTGAGGATTCACTCAGGGTGCGGGACCTTTTCCAGTGCTGCTGCTGCTTCTTTTTCTTTTCCTTGCATGGAGCCACTTGCTCCTCGGAGCGCCGTTCTGCACTGTGCAGCCTCGACTGAGACCGTGGAGCCTCACCCTTTGCCTTGTAGACGAAAGTGAAGATCTTCACCACCCTCTCCCAGAGGGCCTTCGGGTGTATAAAATGCATGACCCGGAATCCTGGGTGTCAAGCTCCTCGCTCAAGCAATACAAACATATCTGGTGTGGATTCGAGACCAACATTTGTTGGCCACAGTCCGCACATGGTTTGAAGCCGAGGCCTTGGACAGAGTAAGCATGGCATATTTCTGTGAAAAAGTAGGTAAGCTCAAAGGGCATGTTCCAATCAGCGAAAAGAGTGCGCGGAAAAAAGGAACTGAGGTCATGGGAGGTGGCACCCCTATATATACTGGTCCTGACGTCATTTCGAGTGCCGGGCACTTAGAGGCATCGGACGGAGCCAAGGTAGAGCCACAGTGTGCCCAATGGTAGTGGAAACGTTTTGGGGTACAGCTGCACTGGGATAAGGAGATCATAGATGAGGAATCCGTGGGAGGAAAGAATCCATTAGAAAGTGACCTGAAGTAAACATGTTTTATATGTTGTTTTGTATGCTAAGGCCTCTCCTTGAATGCTTAGTAAACTTGAATTCATGGAGTAAAACTGCATGCTGGTACTTGGCATCACAGTTCTGGAGTACCTGAGAGAGTGGAACACACAATCCATTAAGAAAAAAGAATAGGAAAAGTAAACCTGGACACTGTAGCTTAGAATCACAGTTACTGGAGTGCCTTGAGAGAATGAATGAAGGCATGCATTCATACTCAAAGAATTGTTGCATGCTGGTATTTGGAGTCATGTTGTCCATCATCCCATTGTGTGAAATGCTAGAACTGGGATTCACAGTTCCCTGAATCACCATGGCAAAGTGCACTTACACTGAACTGTTGCATGATGAAACTTTTTTATTCTCTGAATCTTCTTAGAAAGTGTGCTTTGTGAGAGCTGGTTACTGCTTGTACTTGGAGTCAAAGTAAACAGAATCTTCAGGATAATATACACTCACACAGAATTGTTGTATGCTGAGACTTGGAATAAGAGTTCCTCGAATCCATCAGACCCAGTGCATTTATAAAAAGATGTTGCATTATGGAACTCAATATTTAGTAGCACCTGTCAGGGCTCAAAGCTAAGGTACTGGTTCACTTCTTTTTATTGGGTCTGTTAGCATATTGCAAGTTGTGGCCCATGAAAAGCACAGATACCAAAATGCTTCTTGGAATTGTTTTGTATATTGAACAATCAAAGGGTTGCTTTTGAACAATCTTCTTTAAGTTAACCAAAATCCCCCGGCAACACTGGATTTTGCTTTTATTAGTTTAGTTTAGTTTCTTTATTTATACTGTGCGCCAAACCCTGAGGTAACTGGGCGCCAGAGACTTAAACATGTTCAATAGGTTACAAGCATATTCATAGTAAACAATGATAATGGCAGGAACGAAATAGTACTAAGGGCGGGTGAACACGTACCTTCCGGACCACCCCTCCAATGTTGCTATGCCCAGTCCTGACAGCTTTGCCAACATTGTAGATAACTAAGTCTTTAAAAAGCATGAGGTTAATGGGTGAAGGTCTCTGGCCTTTTTACATGGGGAATTCAGGTTTGAAGATCCATGTTCTGGGCTTCTCTGTACCCCTGTATCCAGCCTACCCTTCTCGTCATAAAGTCACATACCCAGGAATACAGACACCTGGTTATCTAAAATACTACAGTTTCCGAGCAAAGCCTCCAATGAATCATGCCTGGCCTGCTCATGCAGAACAGGACATCACAGAAACAAGTAAAAATAACTGGAGAAATCCTAGACCTGGTCCCACAACACACCACAGAGTCCATAGCCCCAAAGCTACATATTCAAAATCAGCCTTCCCAATTCAACATACATTTGAGAGTTGCAGACAAAGCAGGCCGGCAGACAGACAGATCCAGGTTGGGCCGTACCTTTAAATACAAGATGACCACCCCAGCTCACATAGACTCTATTTTACCAGGCCCACCCCCAAGCGAGTCAGATGGAGGAAGCAGATTCCAGCACTGAAAAAAGCAGCCCTTCACTACCGTTATAGGTGCAAACTATATCCTTGAGAACCATCAAAGGAGTGGAGCCAAGATACTATAAAAACAGACATGGCTAAATCCAGAGAGTGGGTAGTCAGAGAAGAGGAAGGACGGCCTCTGGAAAGAGATGGAAGTGAGAGGAGGAAACTGTGAGGAGGTATGAGGAGGAGACTAGTGAAACAGAGAGTGGTGGAGAGGGACAGAGTGTGAGGAACTAGAGGGGGAGAAGAGATTGCTGGAGGTGGTAACATAATAGTACATTACAGTGAAGGCAATAGGAGGTGTTATAGTTTTGGCCAAGTTGAAGGAGTTGATACGAGTTGAAGTTGTAGGAGGTGGTAAAATAGCAGAAGGAGGAAGTTGCTAAAGTTGAGGAGGTAGTACATCAGGAGGAGAGTAGAGGTGGCAATAAATCAGTAGCATGGAGAAGGTCAAAATTACGAGGAGGTCAACGAACAGCAGGTAAAGGATGGTAGCGAAGTTAAGAAGGAAGTGGTAAAGCAGAAGATGGAGGAACAGGTGCAGTTAAGAAGAGATGGTACAATAGCAGGAGGAGGTAGTAGGTGTAGTTAATAAGGAGGTGAAGGAAGAATAGGTGGTGAAGTTAAGAATTAATTGGTGGAGCATACATTGGGAGAAGGAGGGTAAATGTGAGAATGCACTGTGATTGATCACTTTTGTTGGGAAACTATACATTCTTCAGGTTCTACTACTCAGCTGGCGGTCTGCCCCGGGGCTCAACCAGCCAATGTTATTCACTATCCAGCCTCTCTGTTGGATTAATTCAGCAAATGGGCCTCAGTACACGGATGGCGGTAAGTGATTACCGGCAGTGGTAAGGGCACCGGTGCCGGTAATCCCTTACCTCCCTACTACGAGGTCCCTTTGCTGGTCCCTACCTTAACGGCTGGTTTTACCAGCCGTTAAGGACGGGACCGGCAAAGGGACCTTGGAAGCAATTATGGTACCGCAATTTGCAGTACCGTAATTGCCGCCTTCCCCATTCCCATTGAGCCCTATGGGGGCTCAAATGGGGAAGGGCCAATGGTGAATGGGGAATTATGGCCCCGCCAACCTTGGAATGGGGCGGTAATTCCGCCATTCACCATGGCAGGATCGGTAAATTACCGGCGGCAACCATGGTGCTAATAGCGACATGTTTACCGCCTTCCGTGTAATGAGGCCCAATGTCAGTTTGAGTTGCGAGGGATTCAAATGTTTGCCTTTACAATCAACTAAATTATCTTGTCTCCAGCACATCTGAGATTGCATGAGAGGGACAGGCTCGATTTGTTGGAGGCTGTGCTCCAGAACTGTAGTGTCCCTAGTCCAATTATGTGGTTTGGCATTGGCATTGGTTTTAGCCCTAACTCTGCTAGGTTTTTGAAGGAGTGACATCTTTCCTTAGCACAAGGAGGGGTTAGGGTGAAGGGAGGTATGCAGAGGAATTACGGTAGAGATGGTCTGGTGAGCCTGGGGGCTCTGCCATATACCTCCTCTAGAGCCCACACCACAGAGTAGGTGGAGGTTCCATGCTCCCAGGGTTTCCCAATTCCATTCTGTTGGGGTAGTCAAAAAGGGTCCCCACAATCACTAGGGGTTGATGTTGTGCATTCCATATTGATGAATGGGGGTGCAGCTAACTGAGTGCAATATTGCAATTTCATATGTATGGAGTGTAGTTATTATGGAAGGGATGTGTTACTTTTTATTTAGAACTGATACATATTAGATTTGTAAGCACTTAGAAAGATAAAATGTTAAAACCGCTAAATATAACATGAACACGATTCACACATGAGGAGGTGCTCTGAAGCACATTGAAACATGCCCATTCACATTCAAAGGGGGGCCTGTCCTGAAATCCCATGGTAAAGAAGGACAATATTTATAAAACCTGCACACGGAGGAACATATAAAGAGTTTATATACATCCGCCAGAGGGAAGACAGGCTGCCATGGACAATCGCTGCAAGTTTACTCAAACAGACTAAATTTACATTGTATGCCCCCGCTCTCCAGCCCCAGAATCCTTTAAGAAGTCACAGGCGCGCGCACCTGCTCACGCGCACCAAGAAGTGCCCAAAAGTGCCTGTTTGTGCCTGGGAGGCTACCAAAGGGAAGATGTGCTGCCGTGGACACTCCCTGCAAGTTTACACAAACAGACTAAATTTACCTGGTGAGAGTGTATTCTGTAACACACTATCACGGTCTGTAGAAGGATTATTCTATTCAACACAATCAATATGTGGGCTAATAGGATCTATCACATAAGGCATTATGTGATAGATCCTATTAGCCCTCATATTGATTGTGTTGAATAGAATAATCCTTCTACAGACCGTGATAGTGTGTTACAATGTATTTAATTTCTCCGTAGATATGTAAAGCAGACTTCCTGTAGGTCGAATTAACAATACCCGTAGTGTTACAGAGAGTATATATACAGCAGAGAGATATGGAGAGACTATAGTGCTGGATTAAAATAACATGTATTGTACCTAAATATACAGACTTAAAGTATGTTTCTATTTACATAGGTAAGCCCCACCCACCATCCCCAGAACCCTTTAAGAAGGCACAGGCGCGTGCACCTTCGCACCAAGAAGTGCCCAAAAGTGCCTGTTTGTCTGTTCATCTGGGCGGCTGGTGGCTGGAGGGGCGGACCTCCTGTGTATTAAGGTCTGATATTTGGCACTCAGAATTTACTATCAGAATTGTTACTATTATTGGCACACTGCATATGGCACACGACTGCAGAAGTGAAATTCTGAGGTCGGGAGAGAGAGAAAAAATAAACAACAACAAAATGTGCGTTTACTGCCCATGATATCCTGCATATAATAATGAGAGGTCTGATTGTTTGCTGGCGCTCAATGGGAGTAATGAGACTCATGTGAAACAGGGCGAGCGGCACAAGAGCATAACGGTGCTTGTGAAACCGTTGGCGGCATACTGTCTTGCTCCACCGCAAGGGTCTGTGTTTCTGTTATGGTAAGGCACGAACTGAGAAGGAGGAGCTAATGAAATTAAATAGATCCTATATGTCATAGACTTTTGTTCTGTGTAACAGAAGTGCCTAGTATGAAAGTAATGTAAACTGGAATTAGGGTAGGTACACACCTGAACGGAACGATACACAGGGCCTCATTACCCGGTAGGTGGTGAGCCATGGCGCTATTAGCGCCATGGCTCATGCCGGTAAAATACCGGCACCGCCTTGGCGGAAAGGGGATTTACCGCCCCATTCCAAGGTTGGAGGGGCGGTAAATCCCCCTTCCGCCATTGCCCTTCCCCATTCCCATTTCTGCCCCATAGGGCTCTATGGGAATGGGGAAGGCGCTAATTACGGCACCGCAATTTTGCGGTGCCGTAATTAGCTCTGAGGTCCCTTAGCGGGTTGGATTTTAACACCTGCAAAAAGCAGGCGTTAAATCCCCCAACCCGCAAAGGGACCTCGTAGTAAGGCGGTAGGGATTTACCGGTACCGGTATTTTACCGGTACCGGTAAATCCCTACTGCCATCCGTGTAATGAGGCCCACAGTCTTCGTGTGTATACTGAGGTAATATGTCACATGTCACATTTGCAGTGCAGGGCATAACGTTTAAAGTAAAATTATAGTGTCCGAGTTCAAAATAACTGCTGAAACAACACATTAAGTTGAGCGGATAATTGGTGGTATTGGGTCTACACAGGAATGTTACGTTATAATTCAAATGAGGTTGATAAGAATATGAGGAGTGTGTAAATGGGCAGAGGAGTGTGGAAAGATACCATTAAGGAATTCTTTGCAAAAGACACTGTAGTTGGAAGCTGAATGTGTACAGCAGTGAGTTCCTACCATTGCCTATCTATAAAGTGTATCCTTAGTGAAAGGAAGAAAATTTCAATTTAAGGTATGAGGAAAAAAAGTATATGTAATAGGAAGGATACAGTGTTGGGCCCTTTGGTTTTTACAACTAGGAGGAGTACATTAGCCTGGCTCTAGCTATGCCTCTTCTGCAAATCTCCGACCCAAAAAATACGTAGAAGAGGAGGTGGAAGACATGGTATTCCTACCAGGTTCAGATGTCGAAATGATCAAGGTGATACAAAAGATAGAGGGTGGGAACAGGGAGGGATGTGATTCGGTTCCAGGACATTCATAATCACTGTATGAAGAAGAGGGGGAGGGGTGGGCCTTTCACCAAGTAGATATGATAAAGAGGAAGAACCACTATGTGTAGTAGTCTCCAAAAATGCAAGGAAAAGGGAAAGGAAATGGAGGGTGCTAAAGGCAGCAGAACTGAAAACGACAAAGGCCTCCTTGCTTACGTTTTTGCGGAATGTTAGAAGGGCGTTAAATGCAGAGCAGACAATAAGGGAGGAGGAAGGTGAAGAGGAGATGGTTGAGAATAATGAGGAGGGGTTTTATAAAAAAATATATATATTGGTATTGGAAGGGGAAAGCAGGTGGAGTAGAAGATTGCAAGTAGATAGAAGTAGATAGAAGATTGAAGGATATATTGAAGCAGAAAGAAACAGAGAAGCAGGGGCAAGGGGGAAAAACAAGAAGGATGAAGGGGTGCAACTGTTTGATATATTTAATTATCCTGGACATTTATTTGAAAAGCTACCGAGGCCACATTATATTTCGCAAAGTTCAAGTGGGGAGAGTGTCTGGGAGGTAGATAACAGAGGAAGGAAAGCTTCCGAAAATTCGGTATCTATGGGGAGGGAAACTAAAATCATAGCACAGCTGGCAAATGGAGAAACAAAAGGAAGTAGCTATTGAAGAGAAAGGGAACAAGGGTATCCCTACATTCACTGAAGAAAATGTGAGGACCATAGTTAGGGAAATACTCGAGGAAAAAAACATGGAAATAACCAGGGGATAAAAGGAAAGGTTGGAAATGAAGAGTAGGGGAAAGTGAAGTTAGTAGATGGACGTAGTGATCAAAAAGAGGGAGGAAGGGATGGGAGTAGATATAGAAAAAGAGTTAAAAGAACAAAAAGGGAACATGAGCAATCTAGGAGGGGGGAAGGCAAGGCACTCTCTGTCTAAAATGAAATTAAGAACACCTAAGCAGCCAGATGCGCCAGGCCTAATTCTGCAGTATCTGTTTGATGAAGGAGGACCAAACTCATTAAATAGGATGAGAATACTGGAATTGTTTGATGCAGTTCCAGAGCTTAGGCTAATTTCTTCTATGGACATTCAATAAGTAGATTTTATTCATCCGTGGTGGTATGATTATGTAAGATTAATAATATACTCTCCATTGGTTAGAAATATTACAATGAAGGATGCGGAAAGTCTTCATAAATATGGATATGATGTCTCGATCTGTGATAAGATGAGTTTTATGAGAGAGGGAAGAGAGAATGAAGAGAGGGAGTATAAAGAGAAAGACAGAGGAAACCAAGAAGAGAGTACAGAAAAAAAGAAATGCCCAGGCATTAAAAGACTCAATTGCTCAATTAAGAGCTTTGAGTCAATCCCTTTAGACCTACTGGTGTATGGAAGATTCAAAGCTGGAACTCCCAGGGGAACAAACATCTTCTTGGCAACAGAAAAATATGTGCAGAAATAAAATTAAATGATGCATTGTTACTACAAGAGACATGGTCAACTTCTAATCTGAAATGGGACGGATAATTCTCGGTCAGTATAAGTGCAACCCAGGGAGCATTAGGAAGACCAAAGGGAGGTATTACCACATTCGTAAAGATGGGGAAGGGACTAGTAAGATGTGAGGAATTAAGAATTAATAATAACATTCTGGGCATGTGTGGCAAGTGAAAGGGGGGAGGGAATGGAGGCTATCTTACTAGTAAATGTATACAGGATACCAGAAGTGAACCTGGGCAAGCTGTTAGGTAAACTAAATCAGAAACTGGAGGACTGGTTCTCGTAATATGAAGAGGGTGATGTAATTCTGTCAGGGGACCTAAATGCAAGTTGTAATTTAGACCAAAGAGATAGAATGGATTGTTTTATGGTAGTGTATGCCCATGTAAATAAGGGGAATAGAAAGAAAATGGAAGGGGGGTGTGGCTAAACTGGGCCAAGAATTGGGGTCTTAAGTGTCTCCAGAATGATAAACCTACTTGGACAGCAAGAGGATCTTCCTCAGAAATAGATTTTATATTTACGACGGGCACCGTGTTCTCAAGAATAAGGAGGTACAATGTCAAAGAATCAGTAGTAAGTGACCATGCCATGCTATTATTGCAATTAGAATGGCACAGGGAACTAGTGAATAAGGAGAGTGATGTTAAAACGAATGTGGACAAGACGTACACGAATTTAAGGAACTTAAGCCTTAACACCAAAGGAAATTGTGTTAGGTGGTCTTGTAAGAAAGTGAGTAGCTTCAACACTGTAATGCTAAAAGAGTTTGAATCTTGTACATTCGAAGATAAAGTTGGTAGATACTCGGCTAAGGGATTCCCTATATACTTAGAATTAAGGCTTGAGGAAATAACATAGATTGAGAATAATAAATAAATATCAAAGAAAAAGAATAAACATGTCTTTAATATAGAAATAAGAGATATTAAGATATAAAAGTAAGTGGTATGTTAAATCAAATGAAGCGGGTAGACTGCAAATTTGGTAAATTCTTTCTTACACCTTGTAGAGAGTTTTGTAAAAGTAAAGTACTTCCATCCATACTATATGGGTTCAGAATTCTGGCCCAAAAACCTGGAAGTGGAATACAGAGCAGTGGAATGTAGGATATGGAGCTCTATACTTTATTTCCTCCCAAAATGTTTGCCATGAGAGGTAATAAGGTATGAAGTGGGGTTACAATCTATTATAAGTTTTATTCAATGGAAGAAATTATGCCTTCTGTGTAAGTTTGATATCTCAAGGGATGGTACTCTCTAAGAATGTATGCACATATATTAACTCCGAAAATAAATCCAGGAGAAATGGAAGTCTATCTAAATAAATGTCCATGTAAGAAGGTCAAAATAAGCTTTATGAGATTAAGAATGAATGTGTTGTCCTCAAATGAGATCAAATGTATAAGGTGTCAAAAGGAATCTGAAAATGGTATCTGTAAATTCTGTAAAAATCCCAGAGAGATAGAATCGTTACGTCATTTAATGATTGAATGTCCAGAACTTCTTTCCTGTAGAATACAGTACGTTGTGAATTTGTAAATAATGATGGTGTATTGAGAGACCTGTTATGGCTAAGGATGCTACATAGTGAATCATTGTCTTTGAGGTAAAGAGTATTAGCATTTTAAAAAAAAGTATGTAAAATAGAATAAAAGGGTAATGATTTTGTAATGGCCTAGTGGACAAGGATTTGCATTTTAGTAAATGAAATTTTAGGTAGAATGTAATAAGTAGGAATATGTGTAAATGTGTAAATGTGAAATGTTTTTGGTTTTGCTTATAGATCTTTTTGTAAATGTTTTTATAAACTATAAAGAAAAAAAGAAGAAAAAAAGATATACATCTTCATGTAGTGGGGTTTTGTGAATTGATTCAGACTTTGCAGTTAGCAGTTGCACGATGAATTTTACATAACTGGGAAATTCTGTTTTTGCTGTCTTAGGTATTGGCATAGAAATAATGAGTCATCCAGTGGAAGGTCAGCTGGCGAACAGGACGCAGTGGTTTATGGTTTAACAGTTCTGCAAGGAACTGATGTAATCTTGCTCACTGTGTTGAAGTTGCGCAAATGGGTTTGGCCATTTTCTTGGGCCTGCAACAAAGATGGGGTAAAATGGCGCCCGAGGTCATGGTGTCCGATGATCAATTGTTTTGTCCGGATGGATCTAGAGGACATACGTGCTGGAGTGGTAGTTGCTTACATTAGAATGATTTAAGTGGGGCCAGTAAACCGGGGCGGATGACATAGAAATCAATAGTTCAAAGAGATCCTGTTTGTTCAGCTTTTCCTCGTGTTGCTAAGATATCTGTGCAGATCATGTGCAATCACACTTAAGGTTAAAGGGCTTTAGGCTAGTTTTTACTAGTAATGAATGATGTGTGAATGTTTTATTATATCATGATTTTGTGACCTACCACAGAACAATCCCCAGCTCAGGTGGACTTAGAACATCCTCTGAAGATGGTAGTAAACATTGTCAATGACCAATGAGAAAGAAATGAAGATGGAACTTCTTTGTAATTGTTTTGTCCAATCATGTGTGAGGGGTGGGTGCTAATAAAGTATCTGGAACTGTTTCAACTGTTGCAAAAATGTATACAAATGTATCAGTTGATGGGGTTTTTGAGACTTGGGTTATTTTGGTCCCACAGCACCATCTAACTGCTCCCAGGACGATTGCACAATAAACTTGCTTTGTGTCCAAAACGTGGACTCATTCCTCAGGTGGTGGACCCGGATTGGGATGAGGTAATTAGGCGTCTGCCCCAACAAATGTCAAACCTACAGCTTGGGTCTTGCTTTCTATGTAATGATTTTCTTGGGGCCTGTGGTGGGCCGAAGAAGGAGTGGGACACAATGTAACAACATTGCTTTTAATGAAATTATAAACAAAAGGTTTATCTATCCCTATTGCTATGGTGGTTTTTCTTGTCTGACTAAAGCAACTGAAGGTGTTTGTTTGTCCGCAGTCAAAACCTACCTCTATCGGACCCCACCACTAATATAAACAATTAGAGTAGGCCACAAGAGTGTCTCACATCCTGCTTGTTCTCATTAATAGGTCTTTCTTTCTTGCAGTTTTTTCTTATGGTTTTTATCATGTTTCCTTTTATGTTCAATGTACAAATTTCTCTGGGTAGAAATATGTTCCTTATGCAGCTCTTCTCTGAGACTCTCTTGGGGTTTCCTTCAGGAGCTCTTGTAATTCCCCCCAACTGTTCATGGGTCTCTTGTTCTCTGTACTGGTATGATTATCATATTTCCCCTTGATGTATTGTCTCACACTCTTGCCTTTAAATGTATGCCTCTCATCATCTTGAGATGTTACCTTGCTTAGGTTTTGTATACTTTTACTTGTTTTAGGAGTTTCCCTCTCCTGGGTTCTTCCTATTGGATTATGTCTCTCCTTATTATGTTCGCTTGACAGTCTTAATTTACATCATATGTGACACTGTATCAGCGTGGGTTCTCCCACACTTTACCATCAGTTCTGGTGTCTTCCCTCTCTTTCCCAGGGTATTCTTTGCCACTTTCCCTCAGCTTCCCAACTCAATTTTCTGTTACATTCTTTATTATTTGTGTGTCCAGTTATTCAGGTTTATTATGCAAATGTCGCCTTCTTGGCTTTCACACGTTCCACTTCATATATCAAATTGCCCCGGCGGCGTCCCACTTCTCCCGCTCACCCTGGTACCTGTTGCGGGCCTTGGCACTTGCTCAGGTATTCTGTTTGGCCTTCTTGCTTCTCCGGCTTCACTGGTGTCTCATACTTGGCGTCCCAGAAGGAGGCTGCGTTCCACAGATGCTGGTGGGTAGGAGCTGTCAGGGCTTCCTGCGGTAATGGTCATTGTTCAGTGGATGCCATTATTGATATGATATGATTGGTTATTTATACCATGCTTAATACCCAGAGGTTTCTAAGCGTGGACCCGGGGATCAAACCTGTGTTGCTCCATGTTGTCTTGCTTCCAAGGCGAGCACATTGCCCCTGGGCTATCCTCCCAAGATTAGGGATGTTCAACGGATGCCTGACCCACCATGGAAGGAGTGTGGTTCGCCACCACGTCGGATGGGTTTTCTTTCCCCGTTCCTCCAGCGGTTACTCCGCTATCTGCTTTGCTGGCTCTCCGGTGTCTCAGGTTGACTTTCCACAGCGTTCCAATTGCAGCAGGCTCTTAGGCGTCCTCCAGTTCCACCTCTCCAAGGCATGCTTATTTCAGGGGGCTTCCCCTGGCACTGTATTGTCTCTCTTCTTGAGATACACTTATCTCAGTTAAATACAAACCTCTTCTTAATCTTAAAAAGATATTCTCTTTGCCTTTGTTTGATTCAACATTGTCTGAAGCAACACAGAAGGATGATACAGTATTCTGCATGGAAGGCAGTCCCATATGTGCAGATACAATGGTTGGTCCAGGGAGTTCCTTGAGGGAACAGGAGTCTTTGTCCCCTAAGAGGGAGTCACTCCCAGTGAGGTCCCACTTTTCCAGACTCCTAGGGAGGGTCTTGCGGAGTGGGCACAACTTCCTATCCTCAAAGGGGGAGTCTTTCCCTTCGGGAGAAGGGACTAATACCCATGATTCGTCACAGGGCTCATTTGTAAAGTCCCATGGCCATTTCCAGGTATCTAAACCACCAACTAGCTATGTGTCAGATCTGTTTGTCAAGAGCATTTTCTGGTCTCATTTGGGGGCTGTTGAAACTTGGTCAGGGGTCTCTTAACTACTAAGGGTGTGAACCATCCACTCTGGGAAGGTCAGCAGGTCAGTTCTTTGGATACCTTTCTAAGCTAGGCCCGGCATTAGTGTGTCCTCAATGAGACCCTTCTTTCTTCTATTTGGATCTCAACTTGGGTCTTCAGGTATGTTTCTTGGTCCCCATTGACAGAGGTGATAAAGACCAACCTTTTGGCTAGCAAGGGATTGTGAAAATCAAGATTGGCTCAAATCTGGCTGTCAACTTTGACTGACATTGAATAGTTATCACCTCCAGCCCCTTGCACAAGCATCTCTAGATGTTCCTATCAGTCTTCATCAAGGTCTTACTCTTTTGGTCAATATGTATCTTGATTGGCTGGTGGCAACTTTGAATAGCAATATCAAGTTTTGATTTGTTCCATCTGCGGCTTCTTAGAACAAATACAGAATGTATGCCACATCCTCCCAAACACATAGCACTTCATGACAGATATTTCTGGTTCCCAGGTGGATAATGTTTTTTACTCTTTTGATGTCACAGCGGGCCATGAAGGAGGGCTCATAGCTCGGGAAGAGTGCATACTTCAAATGGCATTGGTCCACCATTCTTCTTAGGTCCTATGCCAGCTTCCCTTTTAGGCTGGATTCCAGGCATGGGGGAACAGTACTCTTATGCTTGTGTATTTCCAGTGACAGTCTGCACTCCTTCCTCTAAGGTCGGTTAGTGCAGTGTCAGACATTGAGTTTCACAATTGTTCAAGAGTGAGTGTTTCCTTCACCCTTTTCAGTCTTGTACCATTTATCCGCTTAGTCAGTGCAGCTTGAATTTTATGTGATGGATATTGTGGGGTTTCATATGTTGTAGTCATAGGTCATGCCGAGGCCATGCAACCAGTTCTTTGCCATCACAATATTTTTTAAGTATTGCCGGTGGTGTATGCCGGTGGTGTATGTGGCACATGGCAGTCTTGTGCTACATCCTTCTTTAGTTCGGCAAATACTTTCAATTGCCAGTGAGCAGAAGCCTCTCCAACAACATCTCATTGTATTGGCCTGAGCTTCCTCTTGAGTCTCCACAGTTGATGGTGGTGGGATGGAATGAATTCCCAGGCTTCACCAGGTCTCACCTTCACTGGTCAACAGGAAGTTCTCAGGATTAAGTTCTGGAGGGGTAGCAACAAAGTTCACCCCTTTCCTGGAGGGTAGTGAAGGCTTGACTAGGCGTGATAGCCGGCTGGCCAATGGGGTTAGGATCTTTTCACACTCCTGCTTGGGTGTGTCCTGGGACTAACACCTTGCTGTTCCCGGGTTGAAGCAAGACCTCCTAATTTGAGGAATTCTCTGGGCTGACAATAGGTTGGAGTGAAGGTTGAAAATGTTCCCTTGGCATTGGTGCTGAAGGAAAAAATGTCCTTCCCCATTCATTGGTGATTTTGGAATATTGTAATTGTGTTTCAATAATAAGGAAAGCCTTCTTACCTATGCTAGTTGTTTGGGTATGGCTAGGGAGCTGCAATGAGTCTCTAAGGGGCTCAACTGTCAACCTTAGAGACAGGAATATGTTTGAGGGTTTTTTATTCCCTTTCCCTGGGCATGGGTGTCGGTAGGGGTGGCGGGGCTGTACCTGATCATGTGACTCCCCCTTGGTGGTCAGGGGCATCAGTATAGGAGATGGGGGTGTGATTGCTCAATGTAACTAACCTTTGAGTTTATTGGGGGTCTGTTGGTTTGGTTGGGGTTTGAGCACTCCTTTGAACTTTCTATGGATCAGTGCAGAGAACCAATTGGGGTGGTCTGGGGATTCCCTGTGTACTTCCTCTGGGTCCAGCATCCACCAGCTTGGGGCAGACCCTGGCCCCTTTGACCAACATACTGTTGGTCCCCAAGGTTAGACAGGGCACTCCATTACACTTGGTACTTCAGAAAAGGAAATACAAAGGAGACATGACAGTGACATCTTTAGGGATGATAGTAGCAGGGTGAACGTAGGGGTCCACAGGCAATAGTGGGGAGGGGCACTTTTGTGATGGTGGCAGCTATTTTTTTGTTCCCAGTATGCAGTCTCATTCAGCTTCAGACATGCCAGTATAAAGATTAGATTCTTGCGTATCTCATGGTAACAGAGATGGTCCTTGAGATATGATTATTTATACTAGCATGTCTGAAGTTGAATGAGAGACGGAGCAGTTACAACTAAAGCAGTATTATTTAATGACATTGACATTATTCTGAGCCTGTGTTATCTATTGATGCTGAAATGTAGGCATTTCTCCTAAATAATTTGCATACGCAGCTTTTGGTAAGGCCCTGATTCTGGGCATCAGATTCTTATCACTTTAACAGCTTTTGTTACAATGCTTAGAAACAGCATGAATACAGAAAAGAGCAGTTCATAAAAATGTTATGATGTTAATATGTATGATTAAATTATTGATAAAGGACATGTGGGGGCAGGAGAGTTTGGTGGGTGGATACAAGAGATGTTTTTTAATGGCACTGTGCATCAAAGGACATATTGTAGTCTTGGGGTAGCTTAATGATTTAATGATGGAGTAGCTCATTTCACTGTCAAACACTTTCGAAACTGCAAGGTTTTCACATAGATCTCTGCATGACTACTTCGAACTCTCTTTAAACAATTCAACAATCAAGAATCTTCCTCATCTTGCAACACCAATGCATCTTGGTACTTTTTAGTTTCTTATTCTCTTTACTTTGCCCTCTTGTCCTCTTTCAAAGTTCATATGCAACGCCAATACTTCTTGGTATTTCTTTCTCTTTGCTTTGCACTCTTGGCCTCTTTCGGAGTTCATATTCTTAGCCCTCTTGCATTGTCCGAGTTCACATACTTTGCTTTTCACTTATTCAACTTTCTTTCGGGATTGCGGGTACTTTCTTGCCTTTGGTTCTCGTTTTAATATACTTAACCCTGAACATTTCACAGAGACTTTCGAATGTGTGATTTTGCCTTGCAGGACCACTCTGTTACTTTGTATCTTTTCCTTTTACAATTCAGCAATTGTCCTTTCCATTACGTGTTTTATCGGCACACGCACAACCATCAACTTTAGGGTTACAGTTACTTTTGTTTTTAACACAAACTGGGCTTTTGTTGCCTTTGATAACTCACTGGTCGTGTTAATTGGTCTTCTTTCATCAACGCCTTTCATGCAGCAGTCATGTCCGTTACCAACGCCTCCTCTGCTCCTCCCCAACTCTGTCACCAGGAGGCAGGGAGGGGCGCTTTGAAGCACTGTAAAGGTTTCTCTCTTTCGCTCACTCAATTTCAGTCTTGCAATGCTTACAGCATCCCGAAAGTGTGGAATTCTCACCTGGCTCTCTCTCTCGTTCTTTGCAACTGGCTATCAGTCCTTTGGCCTTCCACCTTCCATACCCTGGTTCGCATCAGCACTGAAAGAGCTGCTCCTTTTCGTACCCAGCGATGCTCAGAGTGTGCCTGTGCACGCCACCTTTTATCCTGACAGGGAGTGTTAACAAATGGCAGGTGTGTATAGTTAGGACAGTGTGCCTGACTCTGACTGGCCTCCTTAGAGGGACAGAGCCATTGCAAGTGAGTAGAGGCAAAAGGTCTGGCCTCATTCCTCAACTTCCTCAGCTCAGTAGTCCTGTCAATTGTAAAGAGGAGAGCAATTATGGGAGCTTTAGTTTCCCTTAAAATAAGCATGGATAGCAGTTAAATGGGTTGTGGAAAAAGGGGGATGCCATGACCCCCTACCCAGGTGATCCGCCCTCGCTTGTCCAACCCAGGGTTGGAATCCAAAAATGTTTTTCCTAACTATGCCTTGTGGTTATGTTCTTAGCACCAGTGGACATGCGGTTGATGGCACTGTTGCCTGATGCCTATTCTTGGGTGGCACGCACCCACACCTAGACCTGTCAGGGCCTGTGGGCTTGGTGACCCCTGTTGGTGCTGGTATCATGGCGGTACCGTTACCATCAGATTGTTCCTGGGTGTCTTGTGTGCCAGATGGCAAACATGAATATGTGCATTAATACGTTGTCAGGCATGTGCATGGGGTGTCAACATGTACTGTCACTTCTACTATGGGGTCACAGTGTGTTGGGCCTCCATGGGCACATGCATCATGTGACTGGCAGTATGGCAGTCAAGTGCATTCATTCAGGGTGACCATATGGTTGGTGTGCGGAAATTGGCTTGCTTGGGGTGTCTAGTACTGAGCATCAATGTCCTACAGGGACATGAGTGCACATGTACATCAGGGCGGTTGTTGCTTGGTTTTCATGTAGTGCCATTGGCTGATGGGTGATCTGCTAGTTATGGTGGGGTCATGCTTAAATGATGTCAGCTATCTTTGGATCCATGTGGGACTTTGTGATACTTTTCAGTTGCTGTGGTTGTTGGCCTCACGCACACGTCCAGTGATGTTCTTTGATGGACATGCGCTATGTTTTTGGTACCATGCTTGCTGTGTGGACTGTGCATGGGTGACCGGTGTGCGAGCAAGGGGTGGTTATGATGTGTGCTGCAGATGTGCATTTGTACTTCTTACTTGCAGTCCAATGATGGGACTTGACTATGTCATGCCCTCTTCATCAGGCTTGGTTGTCACGTTAGGGGTTGCACAGATTCAATGACTCATGTTAATATGGGCTGCAGATTCACGTGGATGGGTCATGTATTGGCGGGTATGTTGTTGCATGCATGCATGGCAGTATGTGCATGTGTAAATGCCATCATGGTTGTTCTGCAATGGGCCCATCATTAGCTCAGGTACTCAAGCATTGCCCCTGGCTCTGATCTCAGCCGAGCCCACACCCTCTATGCCCACTATGTGGAGGATGCTGCTGACCATTTCCACCCATGGTGTCAGCTGGAGTGGTTTACACTTCCCCCACTGGTGGCAGCCGTCTCCTTACAGTGGTTCACAATCAGGCTTCGGACTCTGGACCTCAGGTCGTTCCGCATTTCTTCATGTCCTCTGACGTTCGTTGGACATGTCCTACGGCCATCACCTAGTCACGTATTTCTGACCAGATTACATTTTTGTGTCTGCTGGCTGGTCTTCCTGTGTTTGGCACCATATAGTTCTTCCGAGTGTGGCACCACCTGCTCAGCCAGAACAGTGAGCTCCTGCTCTTCAAATTTTGGCTTCCGCATGCGCATATCCTGCACCCTGGATTTGCCCTTCTCTGCTGACATGTTTCCAGTTGTCTCTAGGTCTGGGGGGCACACCTACAGCCTGATTTTTGACAGAATGCATTTTCAAAATGGCCACTGCAGCACTTTCTCTTCGTGCAATGATGAATTTCCGCCAGTGGAATTTCCACTGATTTGCATGGCAGTAACAGTAATTTTTCGGATTATTGGTGGAATTACTGATGCTAGCTCGGTTTTTGTCAATATCACGTTACCATCAATGGTGGTTGCACGCGCTCACCATGTTGTGATACAGCAGGCGGCGGTATCGGTAATTCTGTGGCTGATTCTGTGCCAGACTCATAACGAGGGCCTTAGAACTGTAGACGGGTAGCTGTCAACTACAGGGATATAGTCAAGCAAGGGGTAACACATGACATGTGTAATCGACAATGACAGCAAAGCTCAAGTAGTCTATGATGTCACATGGAACGCCTTGGTAAAATACTAACCCTAATTGACAATAATCCACCTTTAATTGTATGTTGTGCATGCCCCCTGCATATCTTTTTTCACCCTGTAAACTGCCCTTGTGAACCAGCACTGCAGGGACTGGAGAGCAGAGGCACAAGGAAACTTTTATAAAACATTAACTATGCCATATATCCCTCTGAGTTCACACCACAGCAAACCAACAACGAAACAATATTTAGCAGAAAAAAATTCCATATCCCTATGAAGTGATGTTGTAGCAGTTGACTCTGCATTCTGTAATCCTCTCCAATAGTACAATGGAGTACCAAAATCATCGATGTTACATTTGACAGGTGCCCCACCCCCATTTCCGGTCTAAGAACCACCCCATTGATATCGATTTTATAAAAAATGTGAGAAAAAATGTGTGATATCTTTTTTATATAAAATGTATATAAAAACTATTATAAAATATATTTTAACATAGAGTTTATATAAAATGTAATATAAAATTTGATATAAAATATATATAATTTTTTAGATAAAGTTGCCATAGTTTAATGATACCCCAAAAATTGTTTGTTATCATTTTATTATAAAATTGTATATCAATGTTATATGAACTGGATATATGCAATGCAGGTTTCTTTTTAAATGAAGACAGTAAATGCCTGTGAAACTTTTGCATAACAATTGTTTGCTGTTGACAATGCCTTTTTCTTTTATATAAAGAATACAACTCGCGCCTATGAACCTTTTACATAAAAACGATTTGCTTTTGGAAATGATTGTTTCTTTTTTAAATGAACACAATGCAGATGGAAAAGAGCAGTTGTAGAACGACTGATCTACATCAGGCCTCCACAGCCTTCAGAAACTCCTCGCTGTTTACAGAAACACATGTCACATGCATTAGAGAAATGACTGCGTTGGTGGCAACATGCAGATATGAAGCCCACACTGCAGTGGTGAGGTGTTTTGGCTTTGCGACGCACAGGTACAGATGACACAATACACTGACTCGGGGGCTTTGAAATGCTGGGAATGCTGATGACTCACACTGGCATTTCAGCATTTTTGCTGAGTCAGCAACAGGATCCACATGGGTGGCCTGCTAAGAAGGCATTCTATATTAAGCTCTGCAGAACTCAACATAATACAAGGCTCCCAAAATACTGTTATCACCTAAATCAGCTGTAGTCAGCGGGGATGTGTGTGGGCTATTTTCAGATTCTGATAAAATGATGCAGATATGAAAGCAAAAGGAAGCAGCACCCAGAGGGTCTGGCTAATTTTAAATCTTGCAACACGAACACAGGAACCCCATTTTGTGCAAAGTAAGCAAGAAATACTTGGGGTATGGTACAATTGTAGATGCAAGTGCCTCCATGACCAGAAAACAGCACTGGGGCTTGGGGTCATAACCCCCTTAAAAGGGATACTTGTGACTGCAGCAGGAACACCGATTGGGAGTCATGTGGATTTGCCCTGAAGGTACATCTCTGCCAAAACTCTGTGCTGGAGACTCCTGCTGTGCCTGATTGAGTGACTGGAATTGATTGATTGGAGCTGCTGGCAGTCTGGGGATCCTCAGAGGAGCTAATTGGAGCTTCTGTGGTTCAGGGACACTGGGACAGAGGACTGCAACCCCCTGCAGGGCCTTTGAGAGAAAACCAGCCCCTGTGTTTACAAATCGGCTCAAGAAGTGACAGCAAGAAAAGGTGAGTTCCTTTGGGGGGGTTTGTTTTTTTCTAGAAATTTACAGTTTCAGGGTTTGTAGAGGTAGGGTTGTCTATGGAGTGTAGCTTTTAAAGAACTATGGGCCTCATTACGACCCTGGCGGTCCGGAAATAACGGTGGCGGTAAACCCGCCGCCACCGTTGTTTCCGGACCGCCTGATCCCGACCCCTGCAGACGGGAGGTGATGTTCCCGCCAGGTCTGACCTGGCGGGTTTAACACCTCCCGCATGCAGGCGGACGAGGAAACACCGGCAGCATTACGAGATGCTGCCGGTGTTTCCATGATCCCGATTCCCATTGAGTCCTGTGGGACTCAATGGGAATGGGGATTTACACCATTCCGCCTCTGTGATTCCCGGAAAACCGGGGTTGTAATGCCCCGGTAATTCCGGGAATCACGGAGGTGGAATTGTAATACGAGTCCGGCGGTAACCAGGCAGTTTTACCGCCGCGGTTACCGCCGGACTCGTAATGAGGCCCTATGTCTTGGTGGTCATTAACAATTAAAGCATTGACATTGCTTTTGTTGAAAAGGTGTTTTTATGTGTGAAATATTTAGAATGCATTCGATGTAATGAGCAGAGACACATTTGATACTGCAATTACTGACACTTCATACCCTTTTTGAGGCAGGCTGGTTAAATATGTTTTTAATGTTGTTCAGAAGGTGGCTTTGCATGTAGGCTAGGATAATGCATAGGTAATGAACAAGCACAGACAAAATGGATCTGCAAAGGCGTCTCTATAAAATATGGACTGATAAGGGGGAGATTATTTACAGAGGCAGGGTTGTAAGGGGCTCGAACCTGCACACTCTTGTACAGGATGTTACGAGTCGACAGCCGACTTCTATAATAAATGCACCCATCTGATGGAACCAGTTCATGCAAACGGTTTCTGATTTTAATATCTTGACCTCCATTGTGGGTAATGTCGCCCAATGACACAATCTGGAGCGGACAAAAACAACGGGCACCCCTGCTACTCAGCATCAACAACAAAGCCTTCTAAATACCTCTATGAACAGTCCATGTTCCCCCAGTCCCAAAGAGGGATAGAAGTCCCAATGGTTCTTTACCCACCCCCTCACAAATCTATGACACCCATACCTCTGAAGTGTCTAGGCCACGCCGGAGATGCTGCCAGCCTATCTGGTTATCTGATTAATGCTAACCATCCATTGTCTGAATGTATATGTTTATTTTTTTTTGGTATTGAAATGTTTGTGGTATAACCTTTTTCCTTTCTGTATTAAATATGACTTTTGATTTTTTTAAATAAATAAATGTTTTAAAATCATAAAGTGGACAGGTTATTTTATTAATTAGTCCTTTTTTATATTTTTTATTTGGTTAATTATAAACATTTAAAACAAAGAAAAGGGGAGAGAAAAAAAAGTACAGGGAATCCTTGAGCGCAATCAATAGTCAATGATCTCAAAATTAAACACATCTTCGACAGACATTTAAAAAGAAAACATGAAAGAGAGGGACAAAAAGAAAACAACAAATGAGCTAGACCACTTCATCTACTGCTAAGCCTATAATGTCAACTCGCGAAAGTACATATAGACATTCCAGATATCTAATGTAGATTCAACTTGGTCTTTGTAGCGAATAAAATGATACCTTTCATTTGCAAATTTTAAAAAGAAAAAATTTTACATTACATTGCTTTTGTTGAAAAGGTGTTTTTATGTGTGAAATATTTAGAATGCATTCGATGTAATGAGCAGAGACACATTTGATACTGCAATTACTGACACTTCATAACCTTTTTGAGGCAGGCTGGTAAAATATGTTTTTAATGTTGTTCAGAAGGTGGCTTTGCATGTTGGCTAGGATAATGCATAGGTAATGAAAAAGCACAGACAAAATGGATCTGCAAAGGCGTCTCTATAAAATATGGACTGATAAGGGGGAGATTATTTACAGAGGCAGGGTTGTAAGGGGCTCGAACCTGCACACTCTTGTACAGGATGTTACGAGTCGACAGCCGACTTCTATAATAAATGCACCCATCTGATGGAACCAGTTCATGCAAACGGTTTCTGATTTTAATATCTTGACCTCCGTTGTGGGTAATGTCGCCCAATGACACAATCTGGAGCGGACAAAAAAAACGGGCACCCCTGCTACTCAGCATCAACAACACAGCCTTCTAAATACCTCTATGAGCAGTCCATGTTCCCCCAGTCCCAAAGAGGGGTAGAAGTCCCAATGGTTCTTTACCCACCCCCTCACAAATCTATGACACCCATACCTCTGAAGTGTCTAGGCCACGCCGGAGATGCTGCCAGCCTATCTGGTTATCTGATTAATGCTAACCATCCATTGTCTGAATGTATATGTTTATTTTTTTTTTGGTATTGAAATGTTTGTGGTATAACCTTTTTCCTTTCTGTATTAAATATGACTTTTGATTTTTTTAAATAAATAAATGTTTTAAAATCATAAAGTGGACAGGTTATTTTATTAATTAGTCCTTTTTTATATTTTTTATTTGGTTAATTATAAACATTTAAAACAAAGACAAGGGGAGAGAAAAAAAAGTACAGGGAATCCTTGAGCGCAATCAATAGTCAATGATCTCAAAATTAAACACATCTTCGACAGACATTTAAAAAGAAAACATGAAAGAGAGGGACAAAAAGAAAACAACAAATGAGCTAGACCACTTCGTCTACTGCTAAGCCTATAATGTCAACTCGCGAAAGTACATATAGACATTCCAGATATCTAATGTAGATTCAACTTGGTCTTTGTAGCGAATAAAATGATACCTTTCATTTGCAAATTTTAAAAAGAAAAAATTTTACATTTGGCTTTCAATGTGAGCAACCATTACTTCGAAGAAGAATGTTTCTGGTCATTTCCATCAAACATAATCTGCCACCAATCTTCAGCACATAAGGTTTCTCTCTTCCCGATAAAGGCGCCAAGATGGGTTGTTCGCTCTTGACAAAGGGCTGCACAGTGATGCGTTAGGTGTTTCAACGTTTCTTCCACTGAGTTGCATAGTCTGCATAGACCAATGTTATCTGAACCTTTCTGTCCACATGCTTTCTCTTTATTTAGTTGTGTACAGATTCATGCAGAACTTCATGTACTATCTTCTTCGGTCCAAGTCAGGGAATATTTTCCAGGAGCTGTGAATTTCATTGGCACCTCTTTTTTCACTTGGTAAATTTTTCATGGAGGTATGAGTGGCTCTTAGATCGCATGTTGCACACCAATCTCGTCTCCATAACATTTTTTTTTACATAATCTGGGTTTTGGTGTAGAATGTCAATACCAATGTCTAAGTCCATTAGTCCTTTTCATTATGTATAATAACACACGCTTGTTGATTTTTAAAAAGTTATTTTATTGATACATGTAGCACTAGACAGACACATCACATTTAAATTTTTGAAACCTGTAAATATTTTACCAGATCTATACAGCATAGGTAACATCTTCTTAACGAATCTGTAAAGCCATTCATCGGTGTCGGAAGCGGCTGTGTGTTGCGATTGGCTTGACACCTAATGCCATAGGGTCCCTTCCTCTAACTTTCTGCTGTCAGCTCCAGCATCACCGCGGTGTCGGGGTGTTACTTGGGTTGCAGCAACTTTTTTCAATTTTAGTTCCAGCTGGGCCTACATTTCTGCTGGGCCCCCATGGCTGCCGTGGGTACTCTCTGTGGCCACCACTACATCTGCTTCTTGAACGCTGGAGCACCAAAGCAACCAGCAAGGAGCTGTCATTGGGACCACTGGGACAAGCCCATATAGGAGTCAAGATGCCAACCCCCCCACCTGCCTGCTTACACTTGAGGCAGAGGATGTTGCCTCCTGGAGCCCAACCACTGTGGTTCCCCGGTGAGGGGTTGTGCAGGTACACTGCATGTTTGGGAGGGTTAACTGGAGCAACAAACTGTGGGCTGCCTGCTCCTATACTACAGTATATAGTAATACTGGAGACAATATTGCAAGTGTGTTGTGGCTCCTGAACCATCACAGGCACCTTTGTGCCACTGTGCTCTTGGCGCCATGTGTATACCACGGGTGCCTTACAGTGTGAGTACTTCCCTCTGCTCTCTCTGCCCTCCTGTCCACAGCGAGGGCTGTTCATTCGCTCTTCGTGTCTCGACTTCCACCCACTGTATTCTGCCCTCACAATTCCTCCTCTGCTCTCTCAGACTCCCCCTACGGCAGCCTATCTACCGTACCATTGGATCCTTGGCATCTTGCTGATCTGCTCCATTGTTATAGGCTTTGGGTGATACTCATTCGGCCTTGCAGCTCTGTTTGATGTTTCAACCCACTGGTCCAGGCCCTGCAACATTACGGTGCATTGCTGGCAGCAGAAACCTCAGAAATGGCCACTGGAAAGCATGCTGCTCGCTAAGAATCACCAGAAAGTGCACAGTAAAAATCTGAAAAATAGGCCGCCATCCACTTTTGCCTATGTCAGTGGTAACACTGGAGACCGCTGACAAAACCCATCACTTGGCTACCCACAGAGCAAGGCTGATTGCTAAAGAAACACAGAGCTGTGTGAAAATCCATTTGTCTTGGTTGTCAAATTTGCAACAATTATGGCTCACAAACCACCTAAAAGGTCCAACCTCCTTGTTGGGTGTTCCACGTTATTCTACTGCAAGAATCCATACAATTACAATGTCAGCAAAAATCATATGTTATCAGGACAAAATCCACTTTTAAAGATACTTGATGGAAAGAAATATGTCAAAAATGGGTGCAGTACCGTTACTCACCTCTGTCAGAAGCCGGCGATTTAAAACCTATCATGTGTAAAGTTGAACATTGAACTCAAACTATGCCAAAGAAGAGATTTCCACCAAAATGCCATATAAGAGTGCTACACATTGATTTTCATGTTGAAAAAGGACTGGAAGTAAAGATGGGTTTGCTTATTTTAAATTCATAAATGTATTTTTTCACACGGAACTATGTTACAATTGACCAGAAGGTAACCTGATTTAGTTAAAACTTCCAAGAGGCCTTCTTCCCCTGAGAAACTCACACCAGGTTCCTTCTCCCCAAAAGGAAAGCATTTCACATTGGCATGTTAATCAGAAGGGGAGGAGATTTCCTCTGTTGCCCTGACCAAGAAACAATGGGTTTATTGGACTGAATAGGAATGCTAATTCGGGTGTGAATGACCACAACAGCTCTGGCAGGAAGGCAAGCCATGTGACCCTCTGACTCAGCCCAGCTTTGGAGGCGGGCCAGACTGGAAATGTGGATTGAAGATTGAAGTAAATGTATGTTTTAGAAATATACTTATAGTAAAGTGTACTGAACTGACAAAAATATGAAATTTAGAGATTTTTAAAATGAAAAATTCACTCACAGTTAAGACTAAGCTGGAATCTGTGCGATGTTCTGAGACTGAACCTCGGAAATTATTCATATTGTAGCCATGGTGTTTATGTTAGGAACATGAAAAAGTACAGGAATGTGCCCGATGGGATGTGCATGCATGTATAAAAATTGGTGCAGAACTAACATTGACAAACCCACCAAAAGCATGAAAAAGTTGTCATTTACGTTACGAACCATAGCTGGTAGGAAAATGAGAGTTGGACAGAAATGTACCTTAGCCAGTCTGTCATGTAATTATGTATTATGAACAACTTGTGTATCTTGGAAATATGTTTTTGGGGGGAAATAGATTTCCTAAGTAAAAGCAAAGGGGAGGGATTTCCTTTGGGCCATAAACACAGTGTCGCTCTGACACATGACACACTGCTCCTATCTCAAATCAGGAGAGGGGAAATTCTCTGACCTATCAGATCCTTAAAGGGTTGGGCATAGATAATCAGCCTCCCCATCCACTTTGGAAATGGATAAATAGGGACTGCTGAGGACAGACAAGACGCACACTTTCCACTCATCAACTGATTTCTTGGCGAAGCACCCTGCAGGAAGATCCAGGCTCAAAGACTTTAGAAACAGACCCAGAATCCAGCCTTTAGAACTTTGAAGCAGGGAGGCCCAATCCCAAAAGCTGAACTCTTCTCAGCTGGCCTTCAGATTTTTAAGCAACCTGATTTGAACCCCTAAACTTCCAAAGGGCACCACAAAATCCAACAGCCCGGCTGAGCTGTTTTGCTGTTCTAGCTAATAACCCTGTGCTAGAACCAAGATCCAGACCCGCAGAGCAGAGCTATAACCAAGAACCAACCCGTCAGATCCAGTCCAAGAGGCTGTGCAGACCAGAGGGCCTTGCTGAGAGCAGAACCCAGTGCCTGAGACCTGTCCGGTGGCAAGAGAATACCAGCCAAACCCTTGACCAGATCTTTGATGGGCCCATTCCATTCCAAAGCCATAGGAGTGAGATTTTAGTATAGAACTGCCCATAGTCATCTCTTAGTTTAAAGTTATCAATCTATTTTAACCTATCCAGAACTGCATAATAGAATCTTGTGTCCATCCTGAATTCTTCTCATTATGTAGCCTGCGATAATTGTAGCGATAATCATCTGTGCGCTGATATTTTCTGAAGAAAGTCAAGTGTCCTGGTGCACAGCAATCAGAGCGGAAGGCGCCCTGGTCTGGTGGTTGTCCCGTTGGGTATCTTGTACTTTCATAGCCCCTTAGTATAAATCCATCTTGGTTCTAAATCTTTAAAGCGCATCTATCATTTTTGAAATCTTGACTCTGTTTCTGAAAAATCTACCTTCACAAAAACCTCTGTAACTTCTGAACCGTACATCATAGAAACGGCATTCCAATTCCTTATAGTTTTGCTGTAATCGCGTTTCACGCAGGCAGAAAAGTTGCCGCGATTTCGCATTTGGCTAAATTTCATTCCATAGAAAAAACGCTATTTCTTGCTTTCAACTTCTGAATTTCGTTTTCCATCTGCTCATCATTCTATAATCATTGCTAATGTTGACCTGAACCAATCCAAAGCAACTCTCACTAGTTCTGAATCCATTTAGTGAATTAAAATCATTTATAGCATTTTTCCCATTCATTACAAATCACATTTAAAAGCATTTTGACCTGTTTAAAATCAGCCCTGTTTCTCTCTGCTTGCTGGGGGCAAGTGGATTTGAAACTGCAATTGGTGATTATTCCTGATACCTGTGTGCCCTCATTCCATATGTTCATATTGCATGTTGGGGGGAGTGAGTAGTAACAGGGGAAAGCGTGATCATATTGTCTTTTGATTGAAGTCATATCAAGTTACTTCTGTGTTGCATTCTTTCATATCATTGCATTTCCTTGACCCACACAAAGTTGTTCTCTGCTACACTATTCTTCCTATTTCTACTCCTAATTGATTAAAGAGGTTGTTGATATTGTAATATTACCCATTGCTGATCATTGTTCATATTCATAAGTGTGATATTCAGATATTATTCATATTCATAAAAGTGTAATCTATATATTGTTCAATTCTTCAAATAAATCTTTTAATTTGCAAAACAAACCTATTTCTTGGTTCAGTGAGACCGGGGGAATTCAAAGAGAGAGGCGTTATATGAGGGTACATCATCCAGAATTAAACGAACTTTGACATAAAAATATATAAATAAGGATTTCCATTGGGCATCCTACACTAGGCATTGACTTAGTTGGAGTGCCGGATTGAAATCACTTACAGATCCCTCCTCACCTAGTGTGTGGAGCTGCCCATCTGCTCCTCAAGATCTACGCCTGGTACCAACTACCTGCTACCATAGGGCTTGCCCACACCCTCTTCTTCCCTTTTCATTGCATCTTGCCCTCTTAAACATCACACCTGTGTGATATCCATGGCAAAGCCAGTACCGGCTTCTTTGCTGCTTTCACAGTGGAGACAAGATCTGTGCTAGACCAGCGACGGTAGTAGCATCTGACCTCCTACACCTATGCCCCATGGATGGATCTGGGCAATGTGTTCCACCTAAATGACTCTGCGCCCAGCAGTTCCCCCAGCAGAAGCCCCCAGCAGAAGGGCTGATCATCTGCTCTGCGGACTTCCACTTCCACAAACACACACTTTGGCTTTGCCCCCTCTTTGGTCTCACATCGGCCCTGCCTCCATTAACTTCGCACCTGAGTGAACCCCCTCGGCCAATCGTGGCTTTGGACTTAATGTGGCAGCCACGTTCTTGCCATCTCTGGGGACACCTTGACTCTCTGGCTTCCCTGAACGCTGCGCACCCAGCTCCACCAGTGGCTGGTTCCACAGCCTGTTCCATCTTTGTTCTGGCTACACTTTTACTCTTGCAAACAGTTTTTCCTACTCCTTTTATCATGTCTGATGTTGTCTTTCCCATTCCTACTCGAAGTGCATGTCAATCCTCTACATTTTGTTCATCTATCCAAAATCTACATAACCTTATCAATTTGTCTTTTTTCCCCTATTCAACTTCTATCAACCTTACCCTTTGGAACGCTCATTCACTATGCAACAAATCCCACTCAGTCCTTGATATTTATCTTCGTCTAAATCTTCATTTTTTGTGTATTACCGAAACTTGGCTCTCCCCTTCCAATACCTCAATTCGTGCTTCTCTTTCTACATCTGCTACTGCTTTGTGCACACCACACATCCTGCAACGCGTGGTGGTGGCACGGGCATTCTCCATTCTTCCTCCTTTGTTACCTCTCCTCCACCCAGTCTCCCCACCTTTCCTTCTTTCGAATAATCTTTAAACACCTTTATCAAACCTTATTCCCTTACTTTCCTACTGGTTTATTGCCCTCCTGGCTTGGTTGCTACCTTCTGTCAGGACATTGGGCCTCATTACAACTCAGGCGTTAAGGGTTAACGCCGTCGTTAACCCTTAACGCCTGATTCCGATTTTAACGGCTGCTTTTAGCAGCTGTTAAAATCCATGGCGCTAAACCGCCTTGGTGCTAATTACGCCACCGTAATTTACGGTGGCGTAATTTACGGTGGCGTAATTAGCGCCTTCCCCACTCCCATTATGCCCTATGGGGCAAAAATGGGAATGGGGAAGGGTAAAATGGGAAATGGGGATTTACCACCCCACTCACCTTGGAATGGGGCGGTAAATCCGCCATCCACCATGGTGTAAACGTAGTTTACACCATGGTGGTAAAGGTGGCGTACTTACCTCCTGGGTCGTAATGAGCCCAATTGATGCTTTACTCTCCAGTGTTGTACTTTCCTCCACCCTTCTCATACTCCTGGGCAATATCAATCTTCATCTCTCCTCTACTCATTCCTCGCTTCCACCTCTTGCTATCCTCGAATCCTACCACCTCTCCGCTCTTCCCACTCCCCTGTCCCATTCATCGGGCTCCAGTCTGGACATTATATTCATCTCTTCGGTATTGTGCTCTCCTGTCTCTGCCTTGCCCATCTATTCCTCTGATCATCATCTTCTATCTTTCTCCATTGTTCCTCCACCTGCTTCACCTCCTTTAGCTGGACCAGAGGCATCCACCTATCTCTTTCGGGATCCCAGTGCCTTCAATACCCCATTATTTATCTAATTCTGTTTTTCTGCTCTTCCTTCTCACTGCACATTGTCTGCCCCTTGGCTGATGATGCTGCAACCTCTCTTTCTTCTTCCCTTTCCTCATCACTTGATACCCTTTATCTTGCTTCTACTTTTTCTCCCTCTCGCAAACACCCTCCACCTTGGCTCTCTTCCCATCTCCATTCAATGCAGCGAGTTCTTTGCCGTCTTCAATGCGCCGGTGCAAGTACCACTCAGCCTGTTCTGCCTTTTCTTCCTACCACTCTCTCTTTGACGAGGCTCTTCTTGCAGCTAAGCACAATTACTACTTTGACCTTCTGCATGATCAATCTGCTCCTCCCCAGCGTCTTTTCCAATCCCTTTCTTGCCTTCTTACACCACCCACTCCTGACCATTCCCTCCACTCTACTCTCACTGCTGGCGACTTCGCAACTTATTTCTCTACTAAAGTTGCTTCTGTTTGTGCTGTCACTGTTCCCACTACCTCTGCCATTCCTCCATTTTTCCCTATCTCGAATAATCTCCTCCTTCTCCCCCGTTACCAACTTAGAAACGTCCTCGCTTCTTAGTCGTTCATGTCCCAATGGCTCTCCTTTGGATCCCATTCCATGTTCCCTAATTCCTAAAGTCAATCCCTCTCTTGTCTCTAATCTTACCACTCTCCTCAACACCTCTTTCTGCACCTCGATCTTTCTCTCTTGCTTTAAGCATGCTTCTATTCGCCCCATTCTTGGGAACCCTTCTCTTGACCCTTCTCTCCCTTCTAATTTTCACCCTATCTCACGTCTTCCCTATCTATTTGAAACTCTTTGAGAGGCTTCTTTATACTCAGGTTTCCACCTTTGTCAATGACAACTCTATCCTTCCTTCGCTCCAATCTGACCACTGTCCCTCCCACTCAACTGAAACTGCTCTTCTCTCTGTTTGTAATGCTCTCCTTTCTGCACATTACACTACGTATTCCTCTCTGCTCATACTTCAGGATATATCTGCGGCTTTTGACACTCTTGACCACACCCTCCTCTTGGCTTCTCTGGCTTCATTCATGTTGGCCGACTCAGTCCTTGATTGGCTTAGCTCCTATCTTTCTGACCATACCTACTCTGTCTCTTGGGCTGGTTCCTTTTCTCACACACTTCCCCTCCTTCATGGTGTCCCCCAAGGCTCAGTTTTTGGCCCTTTCATTTTGTCCATCTACACTTCTGCTCTTGCTGCTATTATCTCATCCTTTGGGATTTCCCATTACTTCTATGCCGATGACAGCCACCTTGTTCTCTTTTCCTACCTTTACTCCCACCATTCACAATAACTTATCTTCCTGCCTACTTGCTATCAAATCATGGATGTCAGACCACTTTCTTGTGCTACCCTCCTGTAAAAATGAAGTTCTTTTCTTCCCTGCCCCCAACATTTCCTCCTTCCCCTCCTTCCTCTATCTCCTTTCCCCCTTCTTCTTTACCTCTCTCCAGTAGTGCTCTCAATCTAAGTCTTTACTTTGACACAGATTTATCATTTTCCCCTCACATCTCTACTATCTCTCTGTCTTGCCGCTTCCATCTCTTTAACATTCATAAAGCCTGCACTTTTCTGTCCTATGACGCCTCATTGGATGGATCTATGATGTGCCATTATCCAGCCTCACCATTCAGGGAACCATATTGAAGGTCTTCCACATAACAACTTGCGACTTATATGTAATGTTTTTTTGTCTTGTTTGATCTCTAATAGACAAATCCAACCATGGAAAATAATAAGATCTCTTTCTGTTGTCTCATCATTGTTCGATATGATTGTTCCAAAGACCATGGGCCTCATTACGAGTTTGCCAGTCCGGAATCTGTTGTTTCCGTGAATACGGTGAAACCGTTTCCGTGCCCGCAAGCTTGCAGAATCCACGGTGATTACATCTTGTCGGTCGCGCACACCAGAACTACTTGGAAACGGTGCCACCGCCAGCACGGAAACACCCACTGACACGGACATACTGCCAAAAACAGCAATGGAAAATCTGCGACCGTCCCTGCCGACACGCACACAGATTCACCGGATGTGGAAACACTGTGATCGCAAAAAACGGAAAGAGAGAGGCAGCCATTAGTCAAACCACAATCCACTGCCATCCTCACAGACCACAGACCACATCACCTCCTTCATTTGGAAAAACCAACCACCACAATGACATTCTGTATCCACGCTACAAGATAGCACAAACAGAGGTTCAGTGAGGCGGAGCTCACAGTGCTTGTGGAGCACATTGTAGACAATGCTGACATGCTATTCAGCGCAGACCAGCGGTGCAGCACACAGCAACGCCGTAAGGAGGTCTGGGCAGAAGCAGCACGCAGGTGCACTGCTGTAGGGGTGACCACATGCACAGTTAAGGACTGCCACAAAAGGTGGGATGACCTACGGCTGCAAGTGTGGAATCTCATTGCTGCACACTGCCAGCACAGCACTGTCACCGGTGGAGGCCCAGCATCGCCATTAAAACTCCAGTCGTGGGAGGAGCGGTGCAGCAGTATCCTGCACCTCGAGGGGATACAAGGTGTCGGCGACGCAGAAGTTGGAGTGTGCCCACCTGTTGATGCCGGTAAGTGCACAAAGTACAAAGCCATGAGTGTGAACCCCCCTCAGCCAGGACAGGAGTGACCCAATGCATCAACCAATGACCCCCCCCCAGCCAGGGCAGGAGTGACCCAGTGCATCCATCAATGAACACCCCCCCACCCCGTCAGCCAGGGCTGGAGTGACCCAATGCATCCACCAATGAACCCCCCCAGCCACGGCTGGAGTGACCCAATACATCCACCAATGAACCCCCCCAGCCAGGGCAGGAGTGACCCAATGCATCCACCAATGAACCCCCCACCCCCAGCCAGGGCAGGAGTGACCCAATGCATCCACCAATGAACCCCCCCAGCTAGGGCAAGAGTGGCCCAATGCATCCACCAATGAACCCCCCCAGCCAGGGCAGGAGTGACCCAATGCATCCCCTAATGAACTCCCCCCAGGGCAGGAGTGACCTCATGCATCCACCAATGAACCCCCCCAACCCTAGCCAGGGCAGGAGTGACCAAATGCATCCACCAATGACCCAGACAACAAGCAACATGCACTCAAGACATGCCCCCTGGACATGCACACAGTGCGTGACTGAGTACAAGCTGAGACACACACACCTGAGTGCATACCTGTAAATTGTGTGTACATGCAAGTGGGCAGGGATCATTCAGTGGGCTGCATGTGATGGACCCATCACATCCCACCACACAACCAACAGCATGCCCTCTATTCCCCCACAGGCACATCAAGTGACAGCGACACGGCACAACAGGCAACCCCACGTCCACCCGCAAGTGACCGACGCAGCCGTCCTGCCCAGGATGCCGATGGCAGCACCTCCGGGACACAGCCACCTGCATCAGCAACATCTGGCACGGATGCCCCAACCCACGTGGCCTACCCTGTACAGCCTGCTGCCACACAAGTAGCACCCATCATCACCATGGCCACGAAACCATTGAGCAGGCAGTTTGCACTGAGGAGGATGCTGCATCCTGTGGCGACAGTGCTCCAGTCGTGCAGCATGAAGACTCAGGACAGGAGGATGTGGATGACATGGGTGACCTCTCATCCCTCCACAACCTGCAGTTTAGCCCCGCAGACCTACACAGCCCCATGAGGTCACCAACATCCTCAATGGCTGAGTTGAGTGCACGCATGCAGTACATGGAAGAACAACAGGCCAGCCTTGCACAGCTGGTGGAAAGGCAGTTGGAGGAGGCTAGGCTGCAGCAGGAGGAGGCAATGCAGCAACGGGAGGAGGCAAGGCTGCAGCGTGAAAGCACTTCCACATCGGTAAGTCGCCTGTGCAGGGCCATCGGGCGTTTCAACACGAAAAATGTGACCATGTCACTCCATGTCAGAGAGGGCAATAATATAATGTTCTCCATCGCTGAGTCCATACTGGTGGCCCATCAATCATATTTTGGCAGTGTGCCACCAGTCAAGCAATCAGTGGCGTCCACAGCACCACCCCCTCAAGTTCCGTCACAGGCAGCCCACGGAGGCGCTCAAGTTGGCTGGCTGGCTCCTCTGGCAAGGTCGCTACTGCACATAAGCGCGGCCGGAAATAGTGTCCAGTAGGAGTGACTGTCCACAAGACATTTTGTGATCATTGGGTGTATGTTGGTGGGTACGTTTGGGAAGTGGGGAGGTCCATTATGGGGTTAGTGTGTTGGCGCCTCGTTGGGGGTGGGTACGTTTGGGAGGTGGGGGAGGTCCATTATGGGGTTAGTGTGATGGGGCCTGGTTGGGGTGGGTACGTTTGGGAGGTGGGGGAGGTCCATTATGGCGTTAGTGTGATGGGGCCTGGTTGTGGATGGGTACGTTTGGGGGGTGGGTGGTCACGGGTGTCCAGCTTTCCTATCGATACCATCTTATTTCCTGCTTTGTTAACATTAAATCCCTATTGAAAATGAAGTGACGAGTGGACATCCGTTTTTTTCATTTGCAATGACCCCATTTATTGTCGTGCTACATTATATTCATGCAGTGCTGTTCATGTAGATTCTCTCAAAAGAAACTGCGAAAGAGTGCATCCCATGCATATTGTCCATCATGTGCACCCCTGGCAGGACGTGCACCCATCCCCATCGTCATCTTCATCATCCACTTCATCATCATCCTCCGTGACTGGGGGCTGACAGACGTTCCTGTGCATGCACAGATTGTGCAGCATGGCACACACAACCACTATTTTACCCATCTTCACTGGCTTGTACAGCAATGATCCACCAGATCTGCTCAAGCAGTGGAACCTGGACTTCAATAAACCAAATGTCCTCTCAATCCTGCCTCGTGTGCGGACCTGTGCCCTGTTGTAGGCCTTCTCATGCCTGTTCCTTGGCGTCCGTATGGGCGTCATCAGCCATGGCGTCAGTGCATATCCTGCATCACCTACATGGAATGGGAAGGAAGGGGACATGTCAGTGTTTGTGGTATCCATGTGTGTATAAGATGCAGAACATTCATGTACCATTAGTGAATAAATCATATGGGGCATTGCGCTGATCTGACTACTGGGTGAATCCCATTCCTGTGTCATTGTTGTCCACATTGGTGCTTTGACATTGGTCAACGGCTCAGTGTGCATTGGGTGATGGCCTTATGTTCATTTGTGGTTGGTAAGTATGGCATTGTGCGGTGATGGACACACACGGAGCAGTCCGTCAATGGACACTGTGATAACGTGGATTGATGCACAATGTCGGATATGCACTCATCATATGCATTGTGGGGCACAGGTGCATTGGATGTGTGGGGGGACTAGCTCCCTCATGACGTGTTTGCTTGTGGTGCTACGACATGTCTTGGTTGTGCATCTCCTTTGGCAGGGTTTGCACAGGCACACTGTGGCCATCTGGATTGTGAAGCATTGAAATGTGTGGGGTTTGGTGACTGTCCATTGCATAGGCCAGGGGGTCATGTATTGGCAGTTGTAGCAACCCAGACACACAGGTCATTGCCTTGGCCACCCCCCCTTTCACACATTGCCATTTGTACTCACCCAATAGACGTGTGCTCTGTCCAGCATAGCGTTCCATGTACCATGGCAATGTCGAATTCCGCAGGACCATTGAGTCATGTGTCGAACCCGGGAAACATGCACAGCAATTGGTTATCACTTGTCCAGCGTCACATACCATCTGTACATTTAGTGAGTGGTATTGTTTCCTATTGCGGTACACCAACTCCATTGCACGTGGTACTGTCAGATCTATGTTGGTGCAGTCTAATGCGCCAATGCTATTTGGCATGCCAGCAATGGCATGGAAGGCCATCTTGGTGGCAAAAACCTGGGCAGGGGTACGGGGGAGGACAATGTGTTCAGACGCATGGTGCAGCAGGGCATCCAGTACCTGGTCGAGTATCCTTGAAAAACAGGTTTGTGACAGCCCGTGCAGCTCACCAACAGTGTGCTGATATGTTCCAGTCCTTAGGAAATGCAGCCCCGAGACCACCTTCAGCAGGGGCGAATTGTCGTCTGAATGGAAATTTGGCTGCTGATGTCGTCCTCAATCATGGTGACGATGGACATGATTGTTGGATGGTCAAGCCGATATAATGTGTGGATCTGCCCTGGGGTCAGGTTCCAGGGTGAGGCCCTGATGCGGGGTATTGCAGGCTGCCCGCTGGGTCGTGCCGGCTATACATTTGGATTTGGTATGGGTGCCGGGTTTGCTATCTGCTGCCTGCACCTCCTCCGCCTCCTCATCCTCTGCTGCATTACTGCCACGATGTGCGCTGCAGCCTGTAGGTTCAATAGCCCCAGGATCAATGCTGCTACAGTGGCTGCCTGCATGGTTGTGTCTGGAGTTGGCCTGGGTGTGGCCCTTTTGTAGGCTCCCAGTGGCCTGCTGGGTGCAGCTGGGCTCATTTGGTACACCTTTGGCCTGATTCAGCTCACCTGCCACTGTTTACCACCATGTCCGCAGTGGCGGCGTTACCGCCACAGTGTTCACGGTGATTCTGCAACATCGGTGGCAGTGTTTCTGTGTCCGTGCTACTCGTAATGCGCATAGTGTTTCGTGTTGCAACTAACGGGGGTGTCGATGCTTTTTCTGGGTGCGTGGTCTGCGCGGCGGTGGATTCAGGGTGATGTGGTGTTTCCGGGATCGCAGCTCAGAATGAGCCGGTCTGGTAAACGTTGCTGGTACGGTTTTAACGGCAACGTTAAATCCAGACTGGCAGACTTGTAATGAGGCCCCATATCTGTTACATAAGGATTCAAGCCACATACTAACCCCACTTTTGAATGAATGTTTTACTGTGATATAATATCAATTGGTTTTATTTGATTTTGTGAATAATAAAGAAATATATTTTCTCTTAAATAGGTGCCTGTGGCATCATTGTGTGTTACCTTATCTGAGGAAAGGTGGTATAGGTGCACTGACCAAAATAAACACTAAACGGAAAAAGAGAGGGGTAATCAATCTTTTGGCCTATTATATTTCTCTCTCATACCCTCTCCACTTAAAGATTGATCCCCGAAAACAAAAAATAGGGGAGTGCCCAACTGTTTTTGCTGGTTTTTAAATACCTGCACGGTCTTGCTCCCATTTATATCTTGTCCTTTATCTCCTTCTATGTGCCCGCTCATTCTCTTCGTTCACAATCTCAGTTCTTGTTATCAGTCCCTTGATTGTACCTTATCTTTACTTGAAACACCTCAGTAAACTTACCATATCTCACATTTTTGTTTGTATGTTGTTTTACAGGCATGGCTACCGCCAGGGTTGTAATGAGGCCCATTGTCTTTAAATCTATCGGTCTCCATTAGCGAAACACAGTCCTTACCTAGGCTATTAGCACAATCTCCCGGGTTTTCAGGTTCATTTGAACAGCAAACAAAGTACATTTTGATCGTCTCTGCTACAGCTTGGTGCTCTTCATTCCCGCACACAGCACACTTTTTTTCATCAAGGCCCAGGGAGGAGGGGTCCGTCTCTGACATCATAGCCGCATCTGCCTGCAAAACCATATATTCATAGTCATTGTCTTCAGAGTTCACATCGCCCTTGGTCGCCCAGGCAGCACAAGCAGCTGCTGCTCGTTAACCATATTGTCATCATCCCAAAACTCTTTGGGTTCGTAGTCAGCTATCAAAACCTGAACATCTTCCATCTCATCATGCACCATAAGACAATCAGGGGTATCACTAGTGTCGTAACCCCCAGGGTTTCTGGGGGGGTGTTTTCCTCCCGTTGTAACTGTTGTGGTTCATAATCGCTGTTTCCTGCATACCAAGCCTGATAGGCCCTGGGAAGCTGGAAGAGCGCACGTGATTCCCAGACCTGCCACAAAGCAGCGTTATAAGCTCTCCCTCAGCTCCATCAAAGCCTTAGAACAGCCCCAGACCTATTTCTTAGTTTGATCATTTTATCTCAAATGTATATAAAATGTATATCACAGTTTATATTAAAATATATTAAAACAATATTGGGGTTATTATCAAAATGTATACCAACTTTATATAAAAATAATATAAAATGTATATAAAGTTTATATAAAAATTATTGGGGGGTCAATAAATTTGATATTAAAATATGGGGGCTTATTATTCTTACATGTTAACTTTATATCAACTTGATATCAATGGGACGGGCACTAGAAAGGGGCAGGGCTTAAACGCAAATGGGGGTGGGGCACCTGTCAAATTTTATATTGACAATTTTGGTATCACATTGTACTACTCTCTGCCATGGTATCCCAGCAAGAGGCTACAGCATTTAGAAAATGTAATAATGACTAATTGTTTCCTATTGTAGCCATACATGTGACTTTAAGCGCTGGGTCCCCGGCATCCAGTCAGCCAGTCAAATACACAAAAAGTCTCTCTATCTATAGCGCTGCCAGGCATTACTGTACGGTCATGGCGTCTCACTCGAGTGCATGTTTAGTGACAGGTTTGGCCTTCAATATATAAAATTATAGGTGGATAGCTATCAACTACCAGAATATATTCCACCATGGGGTTCCAAGTGACATCTGCAGACTAGACTACAGCTCGAGATGTCTATGATGTTGCTTGGAACATTGAGGTGAAATGCACCCTGTAGTTGAAAAGTGTTGTGTATGGCTCTTCTGCACCCCTTTTCCAACCCCTGTACTTTATTGTGGGGCTTTGGTGTTCTTGATGTCATTTATCTTAGAGGGGTCTGGCGATACTCCTTTCGCCTTAAATATGTATCTGAAGAAGCATAGATCCTCCTTTGCGAATTCACACTTTTCTGCGTTTAGTGTTAAGCCGGCTTCCTCCAGTCTGCCTAGGACTGCTGCCAGGTGTTTGTGGTGTTCTTTTTTTCATTGGATGCGTACACAAAAATGTCATCGCTGATATTTGATGTTCCATCTAGACCGGTGAGGACTTTGCAGAGTTCATGTTGGAATACTTCTGCGGCTGACGATATCCCAAAGTTTAGCCGTTTGTATCGTCTCAGACCGAGGTGGGAGGAGAATGTAGTGATGTATCTCGACTCCTTGGCTAGTCTGAGTTGGTGATAGCCAGATCTGAGGTCAAGCTTGCTGAATATTGTTGCCCCCGTTAGGTCAACAATGAGTTCATCTATTGTTGGGGTTATGTGGCGTTCTCTCCCGATGGCTGCATTGGGGAGTCTCATGTCAATACAAATCCGTACTGCGTTGGGTTGTTTAGGTTTTTGAGCGACTACCATGGGGGACACCCACGGGGTTGGACCTGATGTTTTCTCTATTATTCCTGCATCTTCAAGCTTGGCTAGCTCCTTCTCCACTGCTTCTCTCATGTGGAATGGTATCTGTCATTGACGTACAGCCTTCGGCTCGATGGTGGGGTCTATGTGAAGCTTGATGGTTGGGCCTTTCGGGCATCCGATGCCTTGGAATATCTTTTGGTGTTGTTCCAGTAGGTCGTTGAGTTCTTTGTGCTGGATGCCGAAGGTGAACTGTATTAGTTTCAGTTTTTCCGCTGTTTTGCAGCTTAGTAGTGTTTCGCAGCCGGCATCCATGACGTATACACGTGCCCGGCAACTGGTGTTATTGTGAGAGAAGTTTGATTTGAAATACCCTTGCACGGTCAGGGGTTTCTTGCATCCATAGGAGTATAGTCAAACTTTCCTCTCATGGAGTTTGGGTTTTGGGCGGCGTTTACTGAATGCTGTTGTCGGCATTACATTTACTGTTGCGCTGTTGTCAATGACCACCCGCAATGGTTCTCCATTAGACATGATTGTGCATGATGGTCTCTTTCGTTGTCGGGATCGATGTGGTTCTGTGGATCAGAAAATACAATATTAAGGCTTTTACACCATGCAAAGAGAAATACACCAACACAGGCTTGTAAAGATTCCCAGAATCTTTATTGCAATACTGTACAGTTTACAAAACAAAGTACACAAATAGCTATTTGGCCGTCAGTACATCACAGAGACCACCACCAGGTTCAATGTGAGCAGTGAACAGGAATTGCTAGCTGGACATCAGCGTATTTATACAGTTTCTTCATAACGATGTCCAGCCTCCTACAAGTTAATCATGTACTGGGCTAGGGTTCGCGCCAGATTCGTTCCTAATTTACATATCTCGTGCATGCAGTTTACTTCTTAATACATTTGCTAACAAACACTATTATTCTCTGGGTTTAACTTTACACTCTTTACACATTTGTTTTAATATAGGTCAAACAGATGTTTCACATGTCGTGTTCAAATAGCGTTATTGTTCTTGTATACTTGTAGGTTAACATCGCTGATTCAAGTAATCCCCTGATCCCGAGGTCAACAAAGGACAAGGTCTACATGACCCTAACACGTAGCCTGCAGGAAGGTTGGACATTAACTCTCCTAAAGAGGTTGAAGAGGTTAAAGTAAGAACAGGAGAACACAGGTCGGCCATTTTAGGCCACAGGGTGACTTTGCACGATAAACTAAAATGGCGGCTTTAACCTAAAATGGAGGCTCGATTAACATAAGGTTACAACCTTGCAATGCGGATTTCCTCGCAGAGCGACTGGGCATAGGCCAAAATATACAATGAGGACGAAACAATATTATATCAGTTTTAACAAACCCTCCTTTTGGCCTATGCCAAGCACTAAACTACCTTCAATCACTTTGCGACTTACTCCACACTTCAACGTCTATACACCCCGAATCATTATCAGACATATCTATTGCCATTAGATCACACACTAGAGTTTCTTTCAACACATACTCCTTGGAAACCATATCTGGGACGTATATTTTATGCCCTAATACATTTGTTGCTTGTGCGCAACACCCCCCTAATACCGAACATATACTAGGGAGACACTGTATGCAACAAAAAAGGAACAGAAAACTACCCAAGATAATCAGCAGGGCTGAAAACAACTTCCATCCCCACGACCGTAGGAGGTCCCAAAATCTTGCACTAAGTTCACATTTTCACTCAGGAACATGCACTTCTGAACTAAGAACATGTAGAGTTTGGATCGCCCTAAAGATCGTTGGTGAGGAGTCTGGTACGTAAACGCAGCAAGCAGACCCCACTAATTTACATACTCCTCCACGCTCAGCCAAAATGACATCTAATGCCATCCGGTTCTGAAGAGCTACTAATCTTATCGCTTTCTGTTCTAACGTCATATTATAGAGTATGTCAGTGGTCCGGTTGATGGTTCCCTCCAGTACTCTCGCTAGTCCCCTGATATCTTCTGAATTCGTAATTTGCCCAAAAAATGGCACAAAGGATTTCATGATGTCTCCTAGAGTTTGCGCTGGAGTACCCCCCTTTACATCTCGTTGTGGACGAGTCTTCAAAATTTCTGCAGTACTGGCAATAAATACCCCAGGTAATAGAATCCCTAAATAGCAAGTTCCTTGCCAATCCCTGGGCAACCATGGAAATGCCACATTACCGCAAACGAAATAGACAGGCTCACCTACGTACAGAGGTCTGTTCTCACTAGTCAATTTCGCAACGTTGGCGCATTTTCTAAAATTACCCATTGACCGTGTTCCATTCCTCTGTATACAGAATAAGCTGGAGGCGTGGCATCCTTATTGCCTATAGGAGCCATTTTGAAAGAGATCAAAGACTGAAAAGGATGAGACAATCTATCAGAGGGCCTAACAGAAGCAACGTTTGGCTTACTCCTATTTGCAAAAAGCGAGCATCCCAGGGGCATCAAAACACGCCTTTCAAAACTATTCAAATTTGTACCATAAAAGTTCCCTGAGATGCTGTCATTCCATCGGCCAAAGAATAGTGCTCTAAGAGAAGCATAACAAGCAGTTGTCTAAGAGAAGCATAACAAGCAGTTGTCAAAGGTAAAGGATGAATGTACCAACCTAGCCCCTTATCCCCATGTTGCGGTAGATGCAAACAGATCCAGCAGTTGGTCCTATTAAAAATTGCATGAGTGGCATTCATATTAACAAAAGAATATTATTCTGATAGTTCCGTCTATGCGAAGAATCTCTAGGCGACAAGGTATGCAATTGCACGGAATGAGTGGGGAAAACAGATACATTTTCAACAGGTAAAAAGTCCTCTAGCGAACATGCTTTCTCCAGATACCATAACCCAAAACCAATAGTTACTAAAAACCCAGTTACTATTACAAAAAGGCAACAATACACTTTTGGGGTCCCATTACATGCATGATCATTGTCTCTGCTAGTCACATATTTATCTAAAAGTTCAATGCGAGCGGTAGCGGGTGCAGGCATTGTAGTCTTCAATCGAAAAAACACCAATTGTTCGTTTGCTCGTTTGCTGGCTGTACCGTGCCGTACGTCTATCTTCTTGGACGTACATTATATTTCACAATTTCTGCTGCCGAAGGATCAGATAACAGTATGTCGTCACTTCCCACTGGAGGTGGCGAGTGAACGGAAATGGGATCAGAAAATGGGTGATCCGGAAGTACCACTGTTGGAGAGTGTGGAGACAAAATGGCCGTTTTGTCTGGCCTTACGAACTCTGGAATGGTCTCTGATACTCTCGTGTCGGTTGTTGCTGTTTCGGGCACGTTTGGTTGCAGCATTGGAAAGGGATTCTGTGCCTTCTGTATCGTATGGCACGGGCTGCGGGATCCGTTTGGTGTGTTGCATGTATCCAGTTCTTTCGCCCTGCTACCCGCACTGCAGTCTGGGTGACTAGCAGGACCTGGTAGGACCCCTCCACCGAGGTGCAAGGCAAGACAACCTTTCAAAAACTTTCGTAAGGATCCAGTCCCCTGGTCGTAGACTGTGACCGGGACCCTCGTACCGTACAGGTAATGCCTCTCGCACCTGGTGATAAATTGAAAATAGATTTTTAGTCAACTGGTTACAGTAATCTGAAAGAATCACATTCTCTATATCCCGCAATGAACGACTTTTTGGCATACCCCAAATATTAGCAGGCCTCCCCATTACCACCTCAAAGGGAGAGAGCCCAGTCTTAGTTTGAGGGGTTGTTCTCATCGACAGCAACACGATCGGTAAGGCGTCCGGCCATTTTAACTTGGTGCCAGCACATGTCTTAGCGAGCTTGTTCTTTATAATGCCGTTATGCCTTTCCACTAATCTGCCACTTTGGGAATGTCTGGCCGAATGGAACCGTTTATCAATCTGTAATCCTTCACATATTTGTAGGATTACAGCAGCGATAAAGTGTGGCCCATTATCCGACCAGGTGACTCTCGGCAGCCCGAACCTAGGAAAAAACTCTTTCAACAGAGTTTTTGCCGTGGTTATGGCCGTTGCATCTCTAACAGGGAAGGCCTCAACCCACTTACTAAATGCACGAATGACCACCAACACATATTTAAGATTGTTGCAACGTTCCATTTCAATAAAATCAAAGTTGATAACCTCAAATGGAACAGGAGGTGGAGCGAAACTTCCTCTAGGAATCGAGGTACCTTTTCCTACATTGTGCTGCAAGCAGACAATGCACCCTTGGACAAAGCGCTCCGCAATTTTGAAAATGTTATCATTGGCCCATACACTGTGTAACATTTTAGTCAATTTACGCGGGCAGACATGGGTCGGACCATGAGCCATAATGACCATCATTGTAATATAGGCGTCAGGGAGTAACCATTTTCCTTCAACATTGTCCACCCAACACCCATCACCATCCAATCTCCCTGCACCCTCGACCCATTTCTTGGTCTCCTCTATAGCAGCATCTGCTTGAATGTATTTTACAGAATCAATACTTTCACCAAAAGTGCAAACATTTACAATTTCTCTTACAGCATACATTTCTGAACTAAAATCAGTGGCAGTTTGTTTAGCTATCTGATCAGCGAAAGCACTCCCTTTTCCTATATCATCTACAACCTTTTGATGTGCTGTACATTTTATAGTAGCTAAATGAACAGGGAGTGCGAGCGCTGAAAGTAATTGCACTATTAAAGTGCCATGCTGTATTTTTGTGCTATGTGAGGTCAAGAAACCTCGTTCTTTCCAAAGTCTACCGAAGTTGTGAACTAGCCCAAAGGCATACTGACTGTCGGTATATATATTTACTGTAAGCCCTTCAGAAAGTTCACAAGCTCGAGTTAATGCTATCATTTCTGCGGCCTGCGCAGAATTATGCAAAATTCTTTGGTTTCCACAATCGTACTTAAAGTAGTGACGGCATAAGCAGCCGTGGATGTACCATTCGGAAGCTTGAAATAAGGCGTGTCTTTCAAATCGATTCTACCTTTGGTCTCTTGTTCTGTAGTGTAAAGGCAATCGTGTGACGTTTCGTCACCATCAACAGTATCTTGCGGGACAGGTAAAAGTTCAGCCGGATTTAATACACAACACCTTGGAATTTGAATGTGGGGAGCAAACAAGATCAATTCGTATCTTGTCAATCGTGCGGAAGTAAGGTGTTGCGTTTGAGTTCTGTTCAATAAAATATCTACAGAGTGAGGTACCATTAGGGTTAACGCATGACCCAGGACCATTCCCTCGCTCTGTTTTACAGACGCAGCAGCAGCGACAGCTCTCAAACATCTCGGCAAAGCGCATGCAACAGGATCAAGGTCGGATGAGAAATAGCCGCACGGCCTATTCTTCCCTCCATGTTCCTGCGTTAACACAACCAAAGCACATCCATCACGTTCATGCACATACAACACGAAGGCCTTTTCATAATTTGGAGTTCCTAAAACCGGTGCTGAACACCGCGCGGTTTTGAGCAAGTCAAATGCTGTCTGGTGTTCCAAATACCATGGCAATGGCAAAGAAATGCCCTTTTTTGTCAAAGCCAGCATTCGTTTAATCGTTAACGAAAAGTTAGGGATCCATAATCTACAGTAAGAAGCCATACCTATCAGGGCTCTAACATCCTTCTGCGTATTTGGGACAGACATGCCAGAAATAGTTTTTATTCGTTCAGGTGTCAACCGTCTTCCCTCCTTTGACAGGAGATAGCCTAAATAGGTGACCTCCTGACAACAATATTGGAATTTTTTGAGTGAAGCTTTGTGGCCATGTTTTGCTAGATGACAAAGCAACAACATGGTGCCTTCTTTACAGGCACTCTCAGAATCAGCAGCCAAGAGGAGATCATCTACATACTGTAGTAACATGCAAGTAGTAGGCAACTCGAGAGTATCAAGCTGCTCTTTTAATGCCCTACTATAAATACTTGGACTCTCAGTGTACCCTTGTGGTGCACGAGTGAATGTGAACGAGCGTCCACCTAGGGTAAACACAAACAAATACCTACTATCCTTGTGTATGGGAATACTTATAAAAGCATTTTTGAGGTCAACAACGCTAAAGTAAGTGGCAGAAGCCGGAATCATAGTATCGTTCTAACAGCAGGTACAATGGGAAATTGAGGAGCCACAATTTTGTTAATAGCACGCAAATCAATTATAAACCGAAAAGGAATCGCATTATCACCTTTTTTTTAAACTGGCAAAATCGAGCTGTTACACAAACTACCTGTAATTTCCTCAATTACTCGACGATGTACAAAATCAGAAACTATACATTTCAAAGCCTGTTCGCCTTCATCTGAGATCTTATATTGTGCAATGCGAGACAATTTTACTCCATGTTTCAGAATAATTGTAACAGGTTCAATTTGAAGAATGCCCAGATCATTATCATCAATTACCCATAAGCATTCCGGAATATTACTGAATTCTGGCGATAAAGGTCGAGTCAAAAACTGAGAGGCGAGTGATTGCTGAGGTGAAATTGTTAACCAAACTCCGTCCGGAGAACAATGTATTATTGCATGCAATTCCTTCAACAAATTTAACCCCAGCAAATTCTCCCTACAGTTTGTAGTAAGTAGAAATGGACACTGCTCCGTGAAGGGACCCAGTGTTATTGGTACCGGCAAAGAGACCGGACAAACTACGGGTGTGCCTGAAAACCCTACGGAAACGTTGGACTGCCCTGACAGGGGAATATTTGGAAACCGTGAATGGTCAATGGAACATTTCTGTCTCCTGTATCTACTAAAAATAGATGCTTCCTATTTCCCACCGCCATCTCAACGTAGGAAACTTTCTGATGAACGGGAATAGGCGTTGGTTCCAAATCCTGCTTCGGGAAATCCTAACGAAACAGAATGTCGTCAAAAGGAAGCTCTTCAGAGAGGTACGCGGCAGAAGGGTGATCAAAAATGTTTCTATTATCCACATTCGAAACTTATTTATCCTGTGAAGAAGGTTGCAGTGATTCTGGCGCAAACTGACCTCTGCCAGGGCCCCCTACACCTGGGTGACCTCTGGATCGTCTACCCATGTTCCCAAATGACCTTTGCTGCAAGGTCGGACATTGTGCGTGCCAGTGACCTTCCTGTCGACAATAGGCACACTGGTTACTGGTTACCAGAGCCAGGGGCGTACTTCCCTGTGGAACGTACTGACCTCTAAATTGATTACCTCCTCTAGGTTTTCTAGCAATCTGGTGTAATAGTACTTTTGTTTTTAGGTCACCCTTTTTTTTCTCAAGTTTTTCCTTTTCATTATTCACACGATTTTCATAGTACTGAGCCATGTGCACTACTTCTGATTGAGACTTCGCCTGCCAAGCGCTCTCGGAAGACATAATCTGTAACTGGATGTCAGGCAGCAATCCACGTACAAATTTGTCAACAAACAGCCTTTTCCCTGACTCTGTGCCTAAGTCTTGTCCACTGAAATCTGAAAATACCTGTTCAAACCAATTGAAGAACTCGGTAGCACCCTCAGACTTTCCTTGGACACAGGCCGTAAGCTTGTCCCAAATGATTCTTTTTTCAGGAACTATAGTTTTTAATTTTACAATAATCCTATCAGGCAAAGTTAATATCACTTGAGGCGGTCGCTCGCCAGCTGGTCTTTCTCTGTCGAGCCTAACCATGTTATCCCATGTATCTCCTAACCCAGGTACATCATCTACAGTCCTAATCTGTTTCCACAAATCAACTGGCAGGAGTACTGGAAATAATAAATCAATATCACTTAAGGTGAATACCGATGATTGCAAGACTGACTCTATTTCTTTTTAGAACCCCGTTGGATTCTTTCTTATATCAGGAATAGATTGCTTTATGGTGTTCACTTCCTGTCTTGAGAATGGGACGTGAACAAACGGCGATACATAATGTGCAGGAATGTCCACCGTGACTATTCCTCGTGCAGCATCGGCCGCAATCTCAACTTTTGGGACAAAAGTCAGAGGGACCTCTCTCATAGGCAACTGAGAAGTAGGTAGCTCCGAACGCTTACTAAGCAACAGAGCCAAATCAAGCGCTAAGGCAGTCGAAGAAGTATCAATCGAAAAGGCTCTCTTATAAACACTCAACAATTCTGCGGGACAACAAATCTTTCTTTTTACACACTCATTCTGCAGGTATTCTACCATAACATGTATCACTTTCTTTTGCATTTCTAACGTATACTGACCATATGTGTCATATACTTTATCTGGAGTTATCGACATATCCGAAATCCATCTTATCGCATCCTTTGTACAAATTCGTGCTTCCTCACCTTTCAATTCACGGCGAGGAGAAAACCGTTTCTGTAAGAACATAATACCTAAACTATCACCATCTGCTTCTTCTTTCTGTAACTCTTCCAACTCCTTCCTATACACAAAAATCATCTTGACATGCTCATATACCTTCTCCGCAGTATCTCTGGACAACGCTAAGGCATTCAAATCCCGTAACCCTTGTGGGAGATCTACATCGTTTAATCTATTCCACATTATACTCAAATGAATCCCTAACCCTTCAATAAAAAACATTTTTCTCAGGAATACTTTTTAAATTTTCGAGTGTGGAAAAAACATCAGCTTGTTCACCCTTCTCTATACAATGTTTAGCCCAAGCAATCAATTCATTCTTTTTTATCTGGGGACACAGTATTAAGAGTCACAACCCTTGATCCCGCTCCCTGATCTACTACAAGCGATGAAGAATCACTTGGAAGAGGAAGAGTAGGCACATTCTGGATATCAACAGGTGGAGGCAAGGGGGCAGGCAAAGGAGCGATGGCTGGAAGAACAACAGGGAGGACCAGAGGAACTATAGGAGGAGGAATAACAACCGGAAGGGGCAAAGCACCAGGAGGAGGGACGTACAGGGTGGCGCAGAGGCATTGGGCCTTCGTTCATGCAAAAGTTTGTTAATCAATTCATCTGACATATGAAAATCTTTTGAAGGGTACATTTTTTGAATGCCTGATTGAAACGCTCTGTCCATGTTCCTAACTGACTCCAAATGTTTAATTTGATCATATAACCGTGCCTTTTCGGCACTCGTCATATGTCGACGCATATGTTTCTCTCTACTCTTTTGTTGCTGCAAAGCTTCTGTTTTCCAACTGTGCAATGTGTCAAATGCTGCAGGTCTAGCCTTTTTCTTTACCAATAGAGACTCTAGATATTCTATACGAGGGATTTCAAAGCTACCATTGGTTGGCCACCAAAGATTAGAGTCATGTCTGGTCTTTCTGTGCCAAATTAAATGCTATGCTACCAAAGCCTTTCTTACAGTACATAGTACATGCCGGCGACCCCTCCTGTGGTGCGGGACGGCTATCTTCCAAAGATTGTCTGTCGCTGCGGAATAATGCCCTGAAGCAGGCAGACAATTTCCCAGGCATATCAGAGTTCTGGTATTACCTGGTCAAAGAATTGTGCTCGTGATTACAATGCGCCAAATTCAAATTGTCAGGGTTAAATTAAGAATCGGGTCACGATTCACCTGACCAAAGGACTGGGAGGCCCAATCGGGTTACTAAGAACAATTCTAAGGACCCACGTGTCTGGTGATTTCGTCAAATTTACCCACCTCGATATATGGACCCTCGTCAAGACGTCGTCTCGTGTTACAGCTCACCGTTCAGGGATCGGATCCTGCTGTTCTGTTGAGGGATTCACTTCTCGTACAGAGGGGCCATTTTTGTTGGCACTGTCCGATTCCGGTCCGATAGCCGAGCCAACCTTCAACGAGACGAAGTCGATCTTGAGGGTCCCTATTCGGGCACCATCTGTGGAATCAGAAAATACAATATTAAGGCTTTTACACCAAGCAAAGAGAAATACACCAACACGGGCTTGTAAAGATACCCAGAATCTTTATTTCAATACTGTACAGTTTACAAAACAAAGTACACAATTATCTATTTGGTCGTCAGTACATCACAGAGACAACCAGCAGGTTCAATGTGAGCAGTGAACAGGAATTGCTAGCTGGACATCAGCGTATTTATACAGTTTCTTCATAACGATGTCCAGCCTCCTACAAGTTAATCATGTACTGGGCTAGGGTTCGCGCCAGGTTCGTTCCTAATTTACATATCTCGTGCATGCGGTTTACTTCTTAATACATTTGCTAACAAACACTATTATTCTCTGGGTTTAACTTTACACTCTTTACACATTTGTTTTAATACAGGTCAAACAGATGTTTCGCATGTCGTGTTCAAATAGCGTTATTGTTCTTGTATACTTGTAGGTTAACATCGCTGATTCAAGTAATCCCCAGATCCCGTGGTCAACAAAGGACAAGGTCTACATGACCCTAACATGTAGCCTGCAGGCAGGTTGGACATTAACTCTCCTACAGAGGTTGAAGAGGTTAAAGTAAGAACAAGAGAACACAGGTCGGCCATTTTAGGCCACAGGGTGACTTTGCACGATAAACTAAAATGGTGGCTTTAACCTAAAATGGAGGCTTGATTCACTTAAGGTCACGACCTTGCAATACGGATTTCCTCGCAAAGCGACTGGGCATAGGCCAACATAAACAATGAGGACGAAACAATATTATATCAGTTTTAACAGTTCAACGGCCAAGATGTGATGTACTTGGTGTATTTGTTTGCTCCCTCTCTTCCGTTTGTCTTTGTCCCTTCTGTCGGGGGATTCGCTGTCATCACTGTCGTCACTTTCACTTGTGTCCGGGGATCTTTGGGCATGATCTACTGCTCTCGCTTTACCTTTCCTGTTAGGCTGATGAGGTGTTTCTCTGGGGGTGAACTTTTTCCGGCGCTCTTGTGTATGTCGCGGTGTCGGCTCCCTGTCGTTTCGGTTTGGCGAGTTTAGACAGACTACTGTGTAGTGGTTGAGGCGGTTGCATTTCCGGCATGTTGTCCCTCATGCGGGACAGGACTCTCCTCTGTGCCATGGGCCGCCGCACCATTTGCAGGCATTGTCCCTCCCTTGCAGCGTTTGGGTTTTGGAGGTGTTTCCTCTTCGTTCGTGCCTCTCACGGGTGTTCTGATGTCTGGATATGGCCGCAACATCTTCTGTTGGCTTTGGGTTGTCGAGCGGAAGTCTTTGGATAGCTGCTTCGATTACCGCTACCTGGTCTTCCGTTTGCTCGCAAAGGTGCACCATTTCCAGGATGCGGGACAGGCGTACATTCTTCTCTGAGAGGATGGCTCTTCTCAGTTTCTCAGAGGAGATGCCATTGATTATTTGGAGACGGATGGCAAACTCTTCGTTGGGGAATTTGTAGCCGACTGCCATTTCGCGTAGGCATGCGTGAAATTTATCAACCATTTCGTTTTCCCACTGCCTGGCCATGCAGAAATGAAAGCGTTCATAGTCTGGGTTGAGGTCTGGTTTGAACATGTTTGTGAGTGCGATCTTCGCAGCATCATAGTTGTTTGCGTCTCCGCGGTCCTGGATGGCGCTAAAGAGGCGTAGGGCTTCTGCCCCGATGTTGAGCAGAAGGAAAGTGCGCTTCTTCTTTGCTACTGTGATGTCTCTCGCATCGAGGTGCATTTCAAATTTTTGTAGCCAGATCTCCCAGCGAATGGCTGCTCCAGTGGTAAATGGGTCAAAAGGTGGCATGAGTGTGGTGAGCGCTGGGTCGGGGTGATCTGGGGTGACCCCTCTCCCAGTTTATGAGCTTGCGCTGGCCCTCGCAGGGCTAGTCTCAGAACTGGACATGTTGCGAAATGTTACCAGGTGAGGGGGGCACTTTCTGGTTGGGTCCCTATTGGATTTCACTCACCGGTATTTTGAAGCTGGTGCCCGGATACATGAGTCGTGGCCTCTTGCTTTCTGTGTTAACTAGGACCATGTGTTATCCAGGAGTCTTGCAAGCTGTGCAGGAGGTATGGACTTTTAATGTCTTAATGTGTTATTACTCTGAAAAAAAACTGAATGTTCAGACTTTGATGTCCTAATGTGATTGCGCTCTGAGAACTGAACGTTCAGGTCTATGACTCTTCCTGCGATGGCTCTGGAACGTTGGGGGGTTGAAAACGAGGCTCTGTCGGTACACGTATCAATACGCGGCCTCGCAGAATGTTCAGGGAGAATGTTCATGTCACAGTAAGGCTTTGTATACACGTGTCCTGACACGCGGCCTCGTGGAAAAGTTGACTCTGCTTCTGCATGCTGGGGCAGAGCCTGCAGGTGCGCGTATGACAGCGTGGCTCCGTGGAACGTTCTAGGCGTGTTGAGGATTTTTTTTTTCTTGATGCGCGCGTGATGTTCTTCACGTCCTTTGTTGCCAATGTGATATCCACTGCAGGCCAAGGGATGATGGGTGACCTTCCGGGGCGCTGGGCCAGCAGAGCCCCCATGCTCAATGCGGCGCAGCGCAGCAATAATGAGACACGACCACTGAGGATGGTGTATAAACTCGGAATGCCGTTCTAACGGCAGTTCCGGTGATTCCTTTATTTCCGGATGCCACGTGACCCGGAAGTATCTGGGCACGTGATACCACACTAAGAAGGAGGCACTTCCTGCTTCTCGGCTATCCCGACTGCTCCCCTGCCCCCTGTGGCAATTTGCAATGCTCTTTGTTGTATTGCATAATACTGCTCTGTACATTGCACTTACTCCCTTCTGGAAATGTTACCTTTATAAGTCACCTGTGACATTACCCTTAATATATGTACCACTTTTACCCCCACCCAGGCAGGCTCCCCCCTCGTAACACTTTGTTTGTGATGTTGTCAGCATCCTTGATGGGAATGCATCCACCATCTGCAAATATGTTCTCTGAAGTAATTTCAGACCAAATTGCCATCCCCACTCCTCCTGTTCCAGTGACAAATTGTCAAAATCTTAGTCGAACGCTACCACCCTCCATCTTCTCCATGATGACAGCACGACCCACCCACTGCCCATTGTGATACCCCAATGTTTCCCCTCCTTTCATGCAACACCCTTGACCTTTATGTATAATGCCCCAACCTCCTTACTCCTGATCCAAGTCCCTTTGATCAGAAGTTGTATTGTATTGTATATTTATATATCACTCTTTCCCCACGTGTGTGGCCTCAATGTGTTTTTTCCTCGGTTGAACGCCCTTGGTGACCAATGTCGATGTGGTTGTAAGGTTCTAGGGGGTTAGTTTAGGTGATGCGTGTGTGCATGTTGCCGTTCTAGGACTTGGGTGGCTGGCAAGGTGCGACTAAGCAGCCCAAGCCAAGAAAGGCACATGGGTGGGCGCTGGTGAGGGTTAGAGATAGCTATTGTTGAGAGAGTCTATGTGAGGCCAGCTATACCAAGTTCCTTTCAGGTGGTGGTCGCTGTATGCTAGTGGCAGAGGTGTGGTACGTCTGATGTTTCAGTGGGGAAGGCTATGTGTGCACTAAACCGGATGTGCTTAGCCGTAGGCTTGTTCTATCGTGCCTGTGACCCATGTCCACACTAGTGGAGTGAGATATACGTACCTTACGCTGCAGTGTTGATCCAGGTCTATACCAAGGGGGCCTGGCTTTCATAAAGTGGTAGGTATCTGCATATATTAAGCTGTGTCAGGGGCTACACCTGTCCATCTGTGGACTGATGTACTTTTTTTCTCTTTTTCACACGCCACGTCCACCCGTATGAATAAAGAATTGGTTTATATACAGATGCACTGTTGCATACTAAAGTGTCTGTGTAGCGTGCTCTCTGGAAATGACTTCGCGACCATCTGTCTTCCCTAACGTGAGTCCCGCTTAACTAACTGCTCTGCCCCTGCTTGCATTTCGGTTGCCATTTAAACTGTTCCTCATTTTTACACCTCTCACCTGTGCTTCTGTGCACTGAAGCCGCCCCCCCCCCCCACAACACCATTCTTTTCTTCCAGGGGAGCACCCAAATGACATTGCACGGGTCCGCAGAGGCAGATCGTGTTGAGTAAGATTATGCGAGCTGCGAGAATTGATATCTGGGTGTGAGATGATTTAACAGGCAGTTAAGGGCGCCACCCCTAAGCAGCGCCTCAAACATTTCCATCAAAGGCCAAAGCGCCTTCCTTTTTTTATTTTTTTTATTTGGTTGGCTAGATAATTCAACCTTTCAAATACTTAATTTCTTACATTCAAATTCATTACTTTACATTTCATTCATACAATTATAGTCCAAAGAGCTAAAATAAAGGATTCTAAACATTTCCAATATACACTTACAAAAGAATACATAAAATTCATTAAATTCCTACAGAATAACACATGAAATCCAGAACAATTATTACATATCTCCTTTTGCTCCATTAGCTCTAATGGAGGTCAGATTGTATAGCAGTATTCACAAAGTGGACCAATGCTTTCTGAATTGACGTTTTTGTGGAACATAGTAACAATTTCCATATTTCTTCTCCAGAATGATAACTTAGAAATTGACAATGTCTGCCGAAGTACAAATTCCTAAGAGATATCGAGGCTGAACAATGGATTACAAGATGATCAAGGGTTTCAATTTGCCCATTACAATGACGACATGCATTTTGATCGACAGGAATCATCTTTCTTCTCGCTAAGACCTGTCTTGTTAGACACAGGTTTAATCGAATGCGCAACATCTGAGATCTCACATATCTTGAAGGACATTTAACTAAATACGATTGCATCATGCGGAATTTCTTATGAGTAAACATCATTGCTTCGCAATCAACATAGAGTTGACATTGCGCTCGAGTATTAATCCAGTCATTTCGATATAAATACATTTTAGCCTTAGTTGGATTCGACAAGAGGAGCGCTAATGATATATCTGTATTACATAAGGCATCAATAACACAGCTAGTCCAAACTTTAGGAAATATTGATGAAGATGTTAGTACGTAATTCGCAACTATTGCCAAAATATTAGGAGTATTTGCTCCTATAAGACACTTTCTGTAGAGACTAATCAATTTCCATTGAACTTGTGAATACAGAGAAACGGCACCCACTTCAAATCGCACAAGGGGCATAGATGTACATTTTGGGAGACCTAGTACAGATTTCCAATACTTGGCTTCCAAACAATCCCAAAATGTTCTAGCTTTGGCATCACTGTTTCTTGTCCATATGAGATTCTCGGAACAACCTTTTGTTGGTAAAAAGTCATAATATGTGAAGTTGTAAATTTACCGTATTTGTACAACAGTATCTTGGCTTGTGAAATCAATGTTCGCAATTTAGCTTCCAATGTCGCAGTTTGAACAGTATCACTGTTAGTGTCACTGAAGGGTAATCCTAGATATTTGTATTCATGAACCACCGATAATACTTTATGCTGCATGATCGATTGATTATTCACCAGTTTAGTTGTTCGAGCCTTATGACAACAGACAATTTGAGGTTTGTCATGGTTAATAATCAAATTGTTCTATGTAACATACTCATCCAATTTGTCTAGAAGATTTTGAAGGCCTGACTGTGTTAATGACAATAAAGCTAGATCATCAGCATAAAGTATCCACATAATTTTTTGATTACCAAATTTTGGGGCATCAGAGGTGGTATCTTCAAACTTATGACCTATATCCAACAAAAATAGGTTAAACAATGTGGATGCTAGAATGCACCCTTGTTTCAAACCACAGTCTGTTTAACTTCTAGCAGATAATAGCCCATCAAGTGTCAACCTCACTTGTATAGAAGTATCAGAGTGTAGAAGTTTGATCAGAGTGAAGAGAGATGCAGGACAGCCAAAACGTTTCAATTTTGCAAAAAGTAATTGACGATCTACAGAGTCGAATGCAATTTGGAAATCTACAAATGCCAAATATAGTTTTAGGTTCTGGTCAAGATATTTAGCTTTGAGTAGATTACGTGTAAGCATATTTGGAGCCGTGCCTAGTCCACTTACAAACCCAGATTGAAATGGGTCGCGTTTGAGGTCACGACTCATCTACTTTTTTAGTTCTTGCAAAATGATACGACAATAAACTTTGTGAGGGGCGTCTAACAACGCAATTGGTCTATAACTTTCAGGCTTCCATGAGTCTCCTTTTTTAAACAATGGAACAATGATTGAATGTCTCCAAGTAGACGGTATACACTGAGTATCATTGATATTTTGAAAAATTTTAAATAAAATTTCTGTCCACATTTCCGGCTTCTGCTTAAATATCTTATTAGATAAGCCATCCGGACCTGGAGCTTTTGATTGACTTATTGTATTGATAAAATGCAATATATCATCCTTCACTATATCAAGAGGAAAAGGAGTATTTACTTCTGCTGTTTGTTGGCATGTCCTAGTTAAAGTATCAGCATATATTTTGGTAAAATGCGTGATCCAGATTGCTTCAGGGACACTATGTACTTGTGTCATCAATTGGGAGGTAGTTGTTACCTGATTTAATGCTAGCCACATTTGTGTAGTATTTTTATTTTGCATTAAATTCAGCATATGTTCACCATCTCTTTGATTTAACCTCTCACGATATGAACGCAACCAGTTTTTATATGTTGTGTTAGCACTAATTATAGCTTTAGCTCTTTGCTAACCAATTAGGTTAAGAGCCATACGTTTTTGGGCACGATGTTCTGAGTTTTTCTTTTTAATTTGATTGTCAAAAACATGAGCTTTGCTATTAATTTGCATGTGTTTTTTTTGTATAGTATATTTCTGCATTAAGTCATAATAAGATATATCAGAACAAGTACCACTATGTCATGAGTGGACAAAAGCTGAGTTTATATCTTTAGCAAACTTCGAGAGATTTGTATCCGTCCACCTGAGGCGATTCATTTGTGCATTAGTTGTCACAACACCTGAAAATTGTGTTTCACAAAGAGTTAGTGGAAATTCTGTTTCATTCCACTGTGTAGTGAGCATTTGATGATCACTTACCGATACATCTTTTACACGAAAAAAATGAATTCTGGTCAGTAGTTTGTAATCTACGTACATATAGTCAATGATCGCACTTTGATTACTGCGTTTCCATGTGATATTAGGTGGATTGTCCCCTGAACAGGAGCCATTAAGCATACACAAGGCTCGAGAGGATATCAAATGTTCCCATTGAACTCTTCTCTTCCTTTCCTTTGGATTGACTCTGATACCTTTAGTGCCAAGTTCAAAAAAATGAATGTTGAGATCCCCAGCCAGGATAACATGCACAATTTCAGGATTCAGAACCACATAATCCAATATTTTGGAGATCTCATACAAAAATTGGAATCTTCAATTCCATTAGGATTCCAATAAGCGTTAACTATTGCATACAGATTCCAATGAACAGCGACAATGGTAAGCTGAATGAACGCATTGGGGGTATATGAATAAACAATATTTAGACCAGAACTAATTTTGATACAAGTGAGTAGATAGGACATAGGTCGACCCTTCGCACCCTGCAAGGCAGGAATAAAATGTATTGAATAACCATTCCACACAGAGTTAGTTAGCTGTGACTCTTGCATCAAGATTATATCAAACTGTTCTAATTCAAAGGCTTTATTGTTAAACAGATGTCTATGCCCACAAGTATTTCAAGATACCACTCTCACTGCTCGATTTGTTCCCTGCAATGATAGTTAACTATTGGCTTCACAAGAACATACACATTTTGCATCAATTCGCTTCCCACACTTTGCAGCAGCAGACTCAGTTGACACTCCTGGTACAACTCCTGAACAAGAAGAACTAAATTGTTGTACTTCATTTGTTTGCACCTGACCAAACAACAGCAGAAAGCCCAAGTCAAATAGCTCTTCCTTTGCAGACCAAATGATGTTGCGAACTAACTAAGAGCGCAATCGCAAACATACCAAACCCAAATAGTTTTCATTAACAAATTCGACCTGTTCAATGTCAGAAGAACCCACATCCTCCAGTTTATAAATGTTGGAGAAGAGTTCTAATATACTCTGTCTATTTAACACATAATGGGGGAACGGAGCCTCCTGACAGCCAAGTATTAGATTAATAACATGTTTGTCAGTTGATGGTAGTTTTGAATTTATCAAAGAAACCTGCATTGGTTTCTTAATGTCGACCGTACGAGTTAACAGTTTTTTCTTTTGTAATTGTTCTTTGGGTAATAGTGATTGTAACAAGCGAGCGATTTCCACTCCATCACCTCCATATTGATTGTCTTGTAAACCCAAAGTTCCAAATGTACCCATGGGCTCACTTACCAAATTACACTTCTTCAGTTGCTCTGAGGCTTCAAATGCTATTTGTTTAGATTTAATTTCACCAGCCTTTGTACATTCTACAGAATGAGATAGAGCCTTTACGCTTTCTCCCTTAGCAGTCTGTTGATTATCATCTGGAGTCATAGAGGACCCTTTTGTCCATATTCCAGCTGGAACACACTGCCCACTGGAATTGACATGCGGAGCACCCACAAAAGGTAGATTAACAAATCGTGACATATATGAATCCACCTCTTTTATAATTTCCTGACGTCTCATTTTCTCCGTTACTGTATCCTCCTCTATAGATTTACCTGAGATTACTTTTGGGGGAACAATGACAACAGGTAAAGGGGTTGTTTGTGCATCATGTTTTTGAATCGCTTCTACAAGTTCGTCCAAAGGGGACTGGGATCTAGACTCATCACCACTCTCATTAATAGCTTGTAAACTCTGTTTGCATTTGCGCTTCTGGTCCAATAATGCATATTTTTTTTCCAACAGCAGCAGAAGCCAAAAGCGCATTTTTTGGCGGCACTTTGAGTGTTTTAATAAAATGCTTTGTAGCGCCTGACATTGCATTTTTCTTGTTGTTCATATTCTTTGACTTTTTTCCGTTCTCATTTACCAAGGGCACTTTTCCCATTTGTTGTTTTACATCTGTACCCTTGATTGACTGGGTTTCAAATGAGACCCCCTTTGTTTTCTTTAAGAAAATCGCATAGGCTTTTTTGGCATTTTTTCAATTGTATTTTGCACTGGGACTGTGTTATTTTTCAGTTCCACACCAACCTCTGTTGTTATACCCGTTATATGTGGAACAGCAGATTGAGCATCAGCGGTGGAGCCAACAATATCAGAGGGATTTGCGTTAGCACAAATTAACATCGGTGATGTGGCTTGGTCATTAAAATCAATATTAGCATTATTTTTTCTAGTTTGCTCAAGATGTTCATATGGGCTCTTAAATTGCAATTGCCACGCAATTATGGTTGCAATGTGGGAGCTCTGAGCATTCATTTTTTCATTCAGGCTCTCATAAAGTTTTGCAATTGTTACCATTGTCGGATTCAAGGCCTCCAAGGCCAATTTAACAACAGTGCTCATTCCGTCATTAGGAAAAGGATTCTCAATACCACGCGTTTGCCTAGGAGTTGGAGCAAGAAAAGAAGAGGCCACATAAGATCTCACAGGGCTTATACCAGAAAACATCTCAGGTGAAAAAGACAATTTTTCAGGAATGGTTTGTGTACTATAATCTGTCTGCATTGATCCCAAATCAATAACCTCCACATCACCGGACACTTCAAGTCCATCCCCAACAGTATCCTTTGTGTCATTTAACATCGTTTCACACCTCAAAACAGTGCTGTTAGACAAGGATACATTACATACAGTGGAATGAATCGAGAGACTCGTAATTGTTTTCATGACACTTCTAACAACAGACTCCTGCTTACCAGAGTCAGCCGGGTTCACTCCCAATGAGGGTTTTGTGGATGTGGTGGGAAAAAATCTCCGAATACCAGCAACCAGGTTGTTATTCAAAGTTGGTTGAACTGATTTTGCAGTTGAATGTTGAATTTTAGGCGTCAAACATGAATCGTCAGCAAAGAACCATTTCCGGCTCCTTGACTGCTTTGTACTAGGTACAATTTCAGTTTTCTGCACTAAAGAAAGGGGCGGCATACCTGTTCGTAAAGTGTACAAAGTACGTTTCATTTTGACACACTTCGTTAGTTCGACAGATCAATACTAAGTTGAGATAGGGCTCTCCGCTCCACACCCACCTTACTAAAACTTAACCAACTGGTTTCACAAACAGAATGAACTGGGACGCGCCTCGCTGTTAGGAAAGATTTCGTAATTGTAGGTAATTTTCCTTCCATGTGGCAACCCCTAAACTTTTTGCTGTTGTTTTTCACCTTGTTCTTGACTTTGCCAGAGAAGTGCAGCCTTCTGCCGCACTCCTCTGGGCTTTCGCTCCTTTCTTACGGGGAAACTGACATGCCCTTAAGACAGACAGTACCGGGGAACGCTGTTTCCCGTAGTTTCTTTTATCATGTTGCGGCTTTCGTGCAACATGACACAAGAGGGCACTATAAGCTAAGTTACAGCTCTCTTGGGTCTCTAGCCTTCTACAGGCCCTAGTTACTCGTTTAGGATTGTAACTGATCGGTGCAAGTGATTCAGGGACGGGAATGGTGGCAGCGATCGTTTCTTGTGTTTTGAGCTCCTTTTGGCGTTCTAAGCGCGTTTTCCGCGCTTAACCCAAAATGGGGGCCTGGCTCCCAAAATGGCCAGACCACGAGGCTCCTTTGTCCTGTCCGCTGACCGTCTTGCTCCCTTCACCTTCCCCAGGTCGAGCCGACCCGGGGCCTTCCTTATTTGGGCATGTACTTTCCCGCGAAACACAGATGCTTTCGCGGGCTTCTACATGTCTTGTGTGTGCCTCCAGGATGTGGGCTGGGATGGCTGGTCCCAATACACATCCTGGGTGCCAGAGAGTCTGGGGTGGTGTGAATGCCTGGGACCACCGTGGTCCGTGATTGGTCCACGAATGGTGTGAGTGTTGATGAGCGGATCTCCCATTGGGTCCCCTCCGTTTTGGCGCGAAGGGAACCGTGGATAAGAGGGGGCTGGAAACACCACTACCATGTCGATCTCATGAGTTCTCACGAACGAAGGAATACAGGAGCCAAGTATCCTGCAACCAAGAGGCTGGACCGAGGAATCGCTGGTGACCCGCTGAAGGACTTCTCCTCTACACTGCTGTCGCCTTGTGAAACCCTTTTCACCTTTGATCGAACCAGAAGGCCTGTACTGGTACTTCGACCCTTGAAATAGCGGGAACAGCTATTCTCGGCATCTTCACCATCTCCTGCCAGTAAGCCTTCGGAAGCGTCTCTGGGCCATCCAGCTGACTGACCAGCTTACACGGGAGTCTTGCTCTGTAACCGCCGCCAGGTTGTGTAGTTTTTCGAGTCCTTGTCACTCACACACGCTTCGTACACTTGGCGTTCCCAGGTCTGAAGTGAGTAGTGTGCATTTGGCTCAGATACACACGGCCGCTCCGTTGCCCTGCTGTGGTAACAAACTGTGCGGGTTTCTTCGATTGGGATGTCTTTTTACTCAACACGACGACGAGGCGTTCCCTCCTCTTCTGAACCTGCCAGCGACTGAAAATGACGCAGAGAAGCCTGGGTCTGCTTGCATCGGGGACCAGTGAGTAGCATAGCTAGGATCTGGTCGCCCTCCTGCAGGAGCCCATTGCTTTTCCCCGCTGTGTCAAAACAGCACCCTTGTCCGTACTCGCGCTCTGCTTCTGCCCACTGTGGAGGCTGCGCTTGAGTCGCGGAACTTGTTCTTCTTCTTTTGTGCACTAAACTGAACTGCCTGATTTCCTTCGAAGAGACTCCCCTTTTGCCCGTTGGCACCAGCGTGTGCAGGTACTTTTGAGCACAAGGCTCCACTCTTCGCAGGGCTCGGACTTCCATCTAGTTAGGTGCCTCTGAAGGCGAACTGGGTCTAAGCATTATTTCGCACTGCCTGTTTTCCTTCCCTTTTAGGTGGACTACCCATTTCGTGCAGATAACGCTTGAGACTGTTGTATTTGTATATATATTGTGTTGATATGGTATGTGTTGGTTTACTATCGTTATATTGTGATTTTCTCGCTACGGTCATTGTTTTAAAAGCCTTGAAATAAATGTGTATATATTTTTAATATAACAACTGTTTGGAGTAGTTTGTAAGTGTTCTTGCCTTGTGTGCTCATTGCGGGCTTTCCGTCACCCTCACCTCTCTTGAGACCTAGTCTTGACCGCCGCGATCGGTACCTTGATTGGTCTGGCTCGTCCAGAGGTTACCCTGTTCCAAGTAATTAGGTTGGCCTTCTGAACTTCTGCGCCACCAGGACAGAGTTCAGAAATCCGTCTTAACAAATTGGTGTACAGCGGTGGGATACGACTGAAGGTATCCAGTGTTGCGCACGAACTAAGGCATTTCAGGTTATTCCAACCAGGACACGTAGTGAATTGTTGTAGTATAACATTAAAAAGGCCGTAGTGCTATCTAACACTATGGAAACAAAAACCTTGTTAACTTTAAATGCTTCCAAATCAGAAACATTGAAAAAGATGTGCGCGGAGAGAGGTGTTTCCTCTCAAGGCATGAAATTGGAAATGATCCAAAGAATCGTGGCGTGGCAAGAAGCGCAGCTTGACACTATAACTTCTGAGGACAGTGCGGAAGGTGGTGGGGCTGCTCTCACTGGTAGAACCGACGGTTCTGCTGCTGCACTGATCCATTGCGACCACGAGGACAGGGAGGACGAGATGTCTAATGTTTCCTCTGCCAGTGCTGATGGGGAGGCTATGCTTGAATTCAAGAAGCAAGAGCTGCGGTTTAGGCAGCAGGAGCTTGAATTCAGCATAGCCAAACTAAAAATCGAAAAGGCAGAAAAACAAAAAGACAGGTATCACCAGTTGGAACTGGCCAAGCTTCAGGTTGCAAATGGGTCCAAGGGTCCTGGACATGGGTCTGGGGCCTCCTCTCATCCACGGTTTCTGAAAGATCTGCTCAGTGTGTATGAAGAAAGGAATGACATTATGGACTGGCTGAATGCGTTTGAGTAGGCATTGCGAAGTTCAACAAGTTGACAATGCTGATAAGATTGCCTGGTTACTCAGCAGACTGCCCCATTCTGGCTATAGTGCCATCATGGAAATGTCGAAGGCTGAGCGAGCTGATTTCGCAATGTTAAAGCAAAGTTTGGGAAGACTCCGGCCCAATATTTGAAACGTTTCAGAGAGTATAAGAAAAAGGAAGGTGGTACTTGGGTATCTTATGTCACTGAATCCTTGAAAAACTTAACTGGCTGGGTCGAAGGTTATAAGGTTTCTACCTTCGAAGGCATGATAAATCTTGTCATGCTGGAACACATTTTTGCATCTTCTTCCCCGGAGTTTAAGCAGCATTTGGCCGATTCAAAGGAGATAGATCCTAAGAAGCTGGCCATTGCAGCCGACTTATGGGTGTCACATCGAGTGTCCCATAAGGACAAAACTCATCCTGGTAAGCAGGAGGAAGGGAAAAAGTCCAAAGATATGGAGGGTGGAGACTCTGATAAATCTTCTTCTCATAAGGGCCACAAAAAGAAAAATAAGGGTAAGACACAAGAGAACTCACAGGGTAGTGGAGGTCAGCCTCCGAAACAGAACTCTGGTTACAATAAACCTCCCTATGTAAACAGACCCAATGGATCTTGTTTTGCTTGTGGAGCAACTGACCACGTGAAGGGGGATCCCCGGTGTAAGGATAGACCTTTGGGGGTCCACTCCGCTAATCTGGCCTTCTCCTCCTACGAGGAAGAAGAGATTACAGGAGCATCCTTCTCCTCAGACTCATTTCCCAGCGGGATAGAGGCTGAGGTAGTTTTAGTGTCCCTGGGTTCCTGGGAGCCTAAAGTTGCAGAGGCTTATGCTAGGATTCCGGATAATACCAAGCACTACTTTAAAGACAGTGTGCTGATCAATGGAGTAGATACTCCAGCTCTTAGGGATAGTGGGTGCAGTCGCACTGTAGTGGATTCTACGTTGGTAGACTCAGAGGAAGTTGCCAGAGCTACTCTGATGCCCACTAAGTTGGCTGACGGCCCACTCCGTATGTTCCCAGTAATACCTGTAAATCTTACTTTAAATGGTACAGCAGTCAGGATTCCAGTGAGCATTCAGAGAAACGTCCCGGGAAAGGTCTTGTTAGGTAATGATCTCAGAGCTTTAGGGCTCGTAGGAGACACTGCCGAAAGACCCTGCACACGGTCTCAAGCACGGGCAGCATTGGCCAAGACCAATACGCCGCCCCAGCCGAAGGGGAAACCCAAGGCGAAAGGAGTCGACAAGTCAAGACGAGGGAAAGAGAATATTCCCCCGACCTCGCCTACCACTGCGGTGGAGGAAGTTGGTCAATCGCCCGGGCCTGACGAGGAGGTGGCGATGCCTGAAGTATTTGACCCCAACGATCATCCTGAACTAAAAGACTTGTTAGTTGAAGGAGGTCCTGATAGGGACGAATTCAGTAAAGGCCAACGTGAGGGCCCATCTCTGGAAGGCCTAAGGAGACAGGCCTGCTCCCAGCTTGAGGGTGTACCTCCTGGGATGCATAGGATTTATTGGGAAGGTGGACTCCTGTATAGTGAGCCCACAGAGTCTACAGAAGGAGACCATAGGAGGTTGGTGGTTCCCCTTGCTGTTAGGCCCTTCCTCCTGCAGTTGGCGCATGAAGTCCCCCTTGCTGGTCACCTTGGTATGAAGAGGACCAAGCAAAGGTTATCCATGCACTTCTACTGGCCCAAGATGGGGGTGCAAGTAGAAAGTCACTGCAGGAGTTGTGCCTCCTGCCAGTTGTCTGGTAAGGTTGGCGCGACAATCCAAGCTCCGTTGGTACCGCTCCCAGTTGTGGGGGTACCATTTGAAAGGGTAGGGATCGACATCGTTGGTCCCCTTGACCCGCAAACATCCTCGGGCAATAGGTTTATCCTGGTGCTGGTCGACCACGCAACCAGATATCCTCAGGCCATCCCATTGAAGACTGTAACTGCCAAGTCAGTTGCAAAAGCTTTACTTGGCATATTTACTAGGGTTGGCTTCCCTAAAGAAGTTGTGTCGGATCGTGGCAGCAACTTTATGTCGAAGTATATGCAGGCTATGTGGAAAGAATGTGGGGTCACCTACAAGTTCTCTTCTGCATACCACCCCCAGACCAATGGTCTGGTGGAACGTTTCAACAGAACGTTAAAGAGCATGATTGGGGCTCTGGAGGAACCTCAGAGAAGAAAATGGGATCTTCTTTTACCATGCTTACTGTTTGCCTACCGAGAGGTACCACAGGAGGGTGAGCCTTAGCCATCGTCAAAGAGGGATGGGAGATGCCCACTCCCCCTGTTACTACCAACGTAGTTGATTATGTGCTAGGGCTCAGAAAACGGATGGTACTTCTGATGGGCTTGGCTAGTGATAAATTGAAGGCAGGACAAGCGCTGGTGAAACATTGGTACGACCAGAAAGCTTCCCTCATCAACTTTACACCTGGTCAGCAAGTCCTGATCATGAATCCCATAAGGCCTCGAGCTTTACAGGACAAATGGTCAGGCCCTTACACAGTGGTGGAGCCCCTGGGTGAGGTTAACTATTTAGTGGACCTTGGAAGGCCTGGACAGGCTCCAAAAGTGTTTCACGTGAATAGGCTGAAGGCTTTCGTCCCAAGAGTCGAAATCGCAGCACTACTACTGGCTTCAGATGTTGAGGAAGAGGAGTCTGAACCTCTCCCCGACCTGTTCCAAAGCGGTCCTTCAGATAGCTCCTTTGAGGGTGTCCGAGTGGCCCCTCACCTGACTTCTGATCAGCAGGCTGAGGTGAAAAGTTTGCTTAGGCAGTTTTCCCCCCTGTTTTCACAGTCGCCTGGTTCGACACCTTGGTGCAAACATAACATAGACACAGGAGACAGTGTACCTACCAAAAGTAGGGGATACAGGATTTCAGACAAAGTACGGTTTTATATTAAGATCGAGGCAGACTATGGCACCATAGCTGCCCCTCTGACTGCCCTCACAACTCTGAAGAAACCCAAGAAGTTAACTTGGACCGACGAGTGTGAGAAGGCCTTCAATGGCTTAAAAGACTCCTTGTGCCAGGCCCCTGTCCTCAGGGCCCCTGATTATCAAAGACCTTTTATTGTGCAGACGGACGCCTCTGACACTGGGATAGGAGCTGTACTATCACAAGTAGATGAGAAGGGTAAGGAACACCCTATTGGTTTTATTAGCCACCAGCTTAAGGACAGAGAGCTCAGATGGTCCACGGTAGAGAAAGAATGTTTCTCTGTTGTGTGGGCCCTAAGGAAGCTGAGGCCCTACCTCTATGGGACCCACTTCACTATGCAAACTGACCATAAACCCTTAAAGTGGCTAATGAACATGAAGGGGGAGAATCCAAAGTTGCTTAGGTGGTCCATAAGTCTACAAGGCTTCGACTTCACTATTGAGCATAGGCCAGGTGTCCAACATAGCAATGCTGATGGGTTGTCCAGAATGTTTAACTGACCTGAACAAGAGACTCATCCAGGGGTGGATTAGTTCCCCCTGTCCATAGTCTGGGAGGGGCGAGTGTTAGGAAAGATTTCGTAATTGTAGGTAATTTTCCTTCCATGTGGCAACCCCTAAACTTTTTGCTGTTGTTTTTCACCTTGTTCTTCACTTTGCCAGAGAAGTGCAGCCTTCTGCCGCACTCCTCTGGGCTTTTGCTCCTTTCTTACGGGGAAACTGACATGCCCTTAAGACAGTCAGTACCGGGGAACGCTGTTTCCCGTAGTTTCTTTTATCATGTTGCGGCTTTCGTGCAACATGACACAAGAGGGCACTGTAAGCTAAGTTACAGCTCTCTTGGGTCTCTAGCCTTCTACAGGCCCTAGTTACTCGTTTAGGATTGTAACTGATCGGTGCAAGTGATTCAGGGACGGGAATGGTGGCAGCGATCGTTTCTTGTGTTTTGAGCTCCTTTTGGCGTTCTAAGCACGTTTTCCGTGCTTAACCCAAAATGGTGGCCTGGCTCCCAAAATGGCCAGACCACGAGGCTCCTTTGTCCTGTCCGTTGACCGTCTTGCTCCCTTCACCTTCCCCAGTTCGAGCCGACCCAGGGCCTTCCTTATTTGGGCATGTACTTTCCCGCGAAACACAGATGCTTTCGCGGGCTTCTACATGTCTTGTGTGTGCCTCCAGGATGTGGGCTGGGATGTCTGGTCCCAATACACATCCTGGGTGCCAGAGAGTCTAGGGTGGTGTGAATGCCTGGGACCACCGTGGTCCGTGATTGGTCCACGAATGGTGTGAGTGTTGATGAGCGGATCTCCCATTGGGTCCCCTCCGTTTTGGCGCGAAGGGAACCGTGGATAAGAGGGGGCTGGAAACACCACTACCATGTCGATCTCATGAGTTCTCACGAACGAAGGAATACAGGAGCCAAGTATCCTGCAACCAAGAGGCTGGACCGAGGAATCGCTGGTGACCCGCTGAAGGACTTCTCCTCTACACTGCTGTCGCCTTGTGAAACCCTGTTCACCTTTGAATGAACCAGAAGGCCTGTACTGGTACTTCGACCCTTGAAATAGCGGGAACAGCTATTCTCGGCATCTTCACCATCTCCTGCCAGTAAGCCTTCGGAAGCGTCTCTGGGCCATCCAGCTGACTGACCAGCTTACACGGGAGTCTTGCTCTGTAACCGCCGCCAGGTTGTGTAGTTTTTCGAGTCCTTGTCACTCACACACGCTTCGTACACTTGGCGTTCCCAGGTCTGAAGTGAGTAGTGTGCATTTGGCTCAGATACACACGGCCGCTCCGTTGCCCTGCTGTGGTAACAAACTGCGGGTTTCTTCGATTGGGACGTCTTTTTACTCAACACGACGACGAGGCGTTCCCTCCTCTTCTGAACCTGCCAGCGACTGAAACTGACGCGGAGAAGCCTGGGTCTGCTTGCATCGGGGACCGGTGAGTAGCATAGCTAGGATCTAGTCGCCCTCCTGCAGGAGCCCATTGCTTTTCCCCGCTGTGTCAAAACAGCACCCTTGTCCGTACTCGTGCTCTGCTTCTGCCCGCTGTGGAGGCTGCGCTTGAGTCGCGGAACTTGTTCTTCTTCTTTTGTGCACTAAACTGAACTGCCTGATTTCCTTTGAAGAGACTCCCCTTTTGCCCGTTGGCACCAGCGTGTGCAGGTACTTTTGAGCACAAGGCCCCACTCTTCGCAGGGCTCGGACTTCCATCTAGTTAGGTGCCTCTGAAGGCGAACTGGGTCTAAGCATTATTTCGCACTGCCTGTTTTCCTTCCCTTTTAGGTGGACTACCCATTTCGTGCAGATAACGCTTGAGACTGTTGTATTTGTATATATATTGTGTTGATATGGTATGTGTTGGTTTACTATCGTTATATTGTGATTTTCTCGCTAGGGTCATTGTTTTAAAGGCCTTGAAATAAATGTGTATATATTTTTAATATAACAACTGTTTGGAGTAGTTTGTAAGTGTTCTTGCTTTGTGTGCTCATTGCGGGCTTTCAGTCACCCTCACCCCTCTTGAGACCTAGTCTTGGCCGCCGCGATCGCTACCTTGATTGGTCTGGCTCGTCCAGAGGTTACCCTGTTCCAAGTAATTAGGTTGGCCTTCTGAACTTCTGCGCCACCAGGACAGAGTTCAGAAATCCGTCTTAACACCCGCACTAGCTCACAATGCAGCACTGCACCGCACGGCGCTCGTTGCAGCGGCGAAGCGGTGCTTCAATGGTGCTTCACTTGGTGTGCGCACGCTGGTGCGCGCCAGGACGCCTTTTTGAAAACGTCGGCAAAAGTGGGCGGAGTCACACAGTGTGTTGTTATGTTATGTTATAACATTTCTATAGTGCTAAAACCCTAAGGCATCCAAGCGCTCCTTCACAAGCAAAAAGGTCAGTGAGGATAACCGAAGATAGAGTTAAATGAACATTAAATGTTGATCTAAAACAATAACAAAATATGTATATTAGAGGAGATTAGGTTACACTATAACCTTTTTAACTTTCCTTATAGTGCCCAATAGATGGGCAAACACAATTACCACAGAACTAACAGGGTAAATAGTCAAAGTCCAAAGTCCAACTTCAATAGAAGGTAGCGAGCGGGCATAGCGGTGCTTCAATGGTGCTTCGCTTGGTGCGCGCCGGGATGCCTTTTTGAAAATGTCGGCAAAAGTGGGCGGTCACACAGTGTGTTGATCACAGAATTAACAGGGTAAATAGTCAAAGTCCAATTTCAATAGAAGGTAGTGAGGGGCAAAGCGTTGCTTCAATGGTGCTTCGCTTGGTGCGCGCACGCTGTTGCGCGCCGGGATGCCTTTTTGAAAACGGCAGCAAAAGTGGGCGGAGTCACACAGTGTGTTGATCCATTCACGAGTGCCACAAACTCCGATCTCTTTCTTCAAAGCCTTCCTGCTGCAAAGGCTATGAAAAGCCTTCCTCTTGTCAGCTGTACAGCAGCTCGCCAGTGAGCAAACCCCCACGCCCATTTTCCCCAGCCGGAGGACCCAACCCCTTTGCCAAGTAGGCTTTTGGGATAATGGGCTCAGGCTGAGAGGTGCTCTGACCCTCAGTCTCTTTCCCCCTCCTATTACATCTCTAGACCTTCTTTGAGACGTGTCCCAGGAGGCTATCGGCCCCCCATTTGAGATAGCTGCTTATACCATGTCCTGTCAAACACTATCCTAAGCCCCTCCCCAGCCAGAAGCCCCTTAGATCCCCATCCCACTAGCGAGACTTGCTCTAGGCCACTCGGGCTGCGGTGGGCGTCGCTGCTATGTACGCCCATGCCAAATGCCTACCAGGGGTCGCCAGTACCTCTGCTTTTTTGTGTTGCCCTATTTAATCACCAGCCATAAGTGTAATTTCTTAATGCACCGCTCGTGTTGAAACACATCGGAAGTAAATCGCCCTTTTGGGACATAGTTTTAAACAAAAATAATGTCTGTCTTAATTGTGCAAAATACACAAAACGGCGAGAATGGTCTGCCGCCTCGGCTATGCAGTTGTGTTGGACTACAACTCCCATCAGCCTAGCCAGCAAAGTCTGATGACGGATCATGGGGAGTCGTAGTCCAAAACATCTGGAGAGCCACAGCCGGCAATGTGCACGAAAAATTCAGGAGTCTGAATGTAAGACTTTGAAAGCGGTTTATACTAATATTCAAACACCAATGATATTTGAGAAAAGGACCGACGGGAAGTGAACCGCTCGGCTTGCCTTTGCAGCTGTTGCAATGCCGTTAGCAGTAGCCCATGAATAAATGACATGGCTGTGAGATTCGGTTGCTGGGGTTTCAGCTTGGTAGGCGGATCCGGGTGTCTTGTTACCTGTAAACGCCTAGTTACTCCGGCGCTGATACACTCAACTGCATTTGTTGTGGCATGCTTCACCGTCGGCCCGACGCCCTGTGGCCGTCTCGACATGCAGATAGGACCGCACACCTTTGAGAAGAGCTGCTGCTATGGTAAGCTTATGTTGCTTTGTTCCCTCACGTCTGCCTTTTACCCGTGGGTAATATCATGTACGCATGCTTATGAGACAGAGAAAGAGTCGGGCGTCGGTACTTGCCGTTTGGAAGCGCTTTTGCAATGTGCACGGCGGGCGCCGTTATTGCATTTCTCGAACTGCTGATGTTGAGATTTTCCCTGAAAGGAATGGAAATCCTGCCCACTTTCCGCCATGATACGTTACGTCAAGTCCATGGGAAATGTGCGCTGGAAGCGAGCCTGCTGCCGCTGTTTTCTGCCATGAATGTGGGAACCAAAGCAACGGCGTCGGCTGAAAGGTGGCAACGTTTCTGAAAGGCGGCAAGAGCGGCAGGCAGCGGTAAACGTGGATGCGTTTTTTTTTTTTTTTTGTTTTTTTTTAACGATGTCACTCGATATGCAAGCTATTGGTTTGGCTCGAGCACTCGGATGAGCAAATGTTTTTTGCGCAGCTTTTCTCAAAGGGGCCACGTATTTACTTGTGCAACGCTAAAGGACATTGCTATGAACACGTTGGTCAGATGGTAAGCGTGCAGTTAATATGAACCCACTAACATCATTTAACCCTTTCTTCTGCCGCAGCGGGATGAAAAACAGTGGCAATGATGCCTTGTGCAGCTCTGCCACTAAATACTTAGCTGCAGCTGGGAAAACACAGTGTTTCTATTTAAAAGTATCCACCTGGCCTGTGCATACACAAGGCACATTATTTAGGGGTGTCGAGTTAGAGCCGGGGTCGGCACAATGTGCCTCTTCAGTTGTTTTGGACCACAAATCACATTATTTAGGGGTGTCGAGTTAGAGCAGGGGTCGGCACAATGTGCCTCTTCAGTTGTTTTGGACCCCAAATCCCAAGATCCCTCACCATTGAATATGATGGCCATGCCTGCTGGGAGTTGTAGTCCAAAACATCTGGAGTGCCAAAGGTTGCTGATACCAGCGTTACAGGATGAGGTTTGGTGTTGTTGGGATTGGAATGTCTGGGGTGGGTGTTATACGATTAGGACGAGGAGTGCTATTTTTTCCTGTGACTGGATCTTCCTAAAGTGCCACTTTTGCCAAGTGCATGGACTCTTGGCACTTTGGCTCATGCAAGTAAAAAGGTGGGGTGATGGGTGTCCGGAGAGGGAAAAGTACAGCAGTTATCATTGAATCATATGTCCGAGCCAGGATGTGCTTTAACGTGGCCTTCGTGCAGTTGTGCGTGTTCTCGCTTTGCTGTATGTGTTCATGTTTTACTGGGTGTTGATGTTCAGCAGTGCCTGCCCGGGTGTTTGGTTCCGTCCTAAGGGTTTGCTAGGGCGGCAGGTACGTCTGGGGAGTTTAGCAAGTGCTTGATTTGTGTGATGCTTGTTGTCTGGTGAGAGGGAGGCAGGTAGAGAGCTTGAATATGGCGAAACTTTGAGTCGGACCTTCACTACCGAACATAATTGCACATCTTACATAAATGCAGCCACGGCAGTGGACGCAGCCTCAATCACCGGTTTTGCTCAGTGTTTGAGTCCATATTGCGCCTCACATCATATTGCATTCCAGCCCTGGGACAAGTGTCAGTTGGGCAGGTCTTGTTCTTAGGTTTTTTGGAGCTGCTTTTCTACCTTCTGCCCAGGTGTCCATTTGGTTGATTGGTGAGTTCTGGTATTGCCCTTTCAGAGTGCCATGCTTCTGTTTCTTCTCCAGGTTGTATGCCCTTCTAATCTCTGTCATTTCAATGCCAGGTTTTGATTGCTCACCTAAATACACAGTGGTATTGTAGAGATTGGATTCCAAAGGGCGGTGAGATCCATAGGATAGTCAACATACTGCCAACGGAGGAGCCTCCTTGACATTTCTACTGTACAGGGATGCCAGGAGAAAGGCAGCCTTGGCACATTGGAGTGGTCTCCCAAGTTCAAAGCAGTGGATTTACCTCTGGGTGAAAATCAGCATCTTGCCCCAGATGGCGTCTTGGATATACTTAATGCCTTGCAATTGGTCCTGGATCTGATTAGTAGCCAGTGTAATGTACACAGAGTGCCGATGTGTGCTTCCTCCGATCCAGTCACAGGGGTGGTCTTGCAGAAAATCTTCCCAATTACGCGGTCTCATGAGGTGGTCTGGGAGTTTTCGGTTGATGGCGTTGGCATAATTCAGACTTTAGCGTACCATGTAGATGATGGTGAGTGGTTTTAGGTGGAATGCAAGTCCCAGCCCAGTCCCGCAGACGTCAAAAAAACGGTGGTGTGGAAGTTTGCCCGGTGCAGTGCCAGTGGTTCATATTAATTTAAAACCTTCCACCCATCCCTTTTTTGGTTATATTACAGCATCACATGCCAGGTGGAACCATAATATGCAAGGTACAGTTTCAATCTTATACAGGGTATCGTGCCATAGGCCCAGGCTGTGCCATCAGATCCCAAATGCAATTCTGTCATGTGTAATCCATGTACACTTAGTCCAGCTATAACGTGGGAAGTAGCTCGCCATGGAATGCCGACTCAGATGGCCCATAAAAGGGTGCTCTCTGTGTAGGAGAGCATTAGACTTTCAGGTGATTTATGGAGCGTTGACTTGACTTTCATTCAGAAGCAGATGAAGTTTGTTCCACTGCTGAAACTCGGAGACTGAAAAGAGTGAACGCCCACATTAATAACACGAGAAGAGAGTTTAAGCAGATAGGGAAACACGCCAGCTGATTGTATCAAGGAAGGGGCACTGAAACGGAACAATATATCCATTTGTTGCAAGGGATAAAAACACACACACACAATCCATACCAGTTTTGCACTAAGCAGCCAGGGACGCCATTTGGGACTTGCTAGGGATAACAGCCGCCACCTCTGCGGTCCCAGGTGCTACGGAAGCTCCAATGTTCGTTATTGCCCAAATACAACAGCACTCAATTCAGCAAACTCTGATGGGTGTTATGGAAATGTGTGTGTTTGTGTGTAGCGGGGGTGCTGGGAGATTGTTTCGAAATGACTGAGTGAAACACACCTGCCGGTGAGACTCCTGTGTAGAGTTTGGCTTCTTTCAAGACCTGCACATGTGGGCATAGAGAGAAACTCCTGCAGGCACTTTCTAGCAGTTAGCGTGCACTGTAGGCAGGAAGTCTTGGCCACTACTTGAGCATCTGAGTATATGGGGGTCAGGACCCTGTGATCGCACATGTCGTATACTAGTCCAGCAAATAGTGAATGGTAGTATTAATGTCACGCTGGCTCTGTTAATTTTAATTGTCTTCAGCCATAATCAAAGTCCTAGTGTACAGACATCTGCAGTGACAGCACAATTCCTCTTGTTCCCTAGTGACATCATGGTACCATTGTGCCATCTTCTTTTGTGACGCTACAATACCACCTCTTCTCACACAATGACATACTTCCTGTCTACTACTAATGTCTTCGTGACTCTTCCTTCTTTCTGTTAGTGGCCCAGCATGCAGCCTTCCAGCACCCACTTATGGTGACACTTCCTTCAGTCGCATCATAATTATCTCTCCCACTTATGCGGCCTGAAATTCCACCCCCCCTCTGGTGGCACACAAACCTCTCTCGTCCCTCCCTCCTCTCTCCTGCCCTCCCCTTTTCACTCTTTTCTGTCTCCCACCATCTCTGTCCGTACTGCCTTGCTCTCGCTCACTCATGCACCCCACTCTGTTTCTCTCGCTAGCAGTCTCCCAATCGCCTCCCTCTATCACTCCTCTCTCTCTCACCATCCCTGTCCCTCCTTCTATGCCTCTCACTCTCTCACCATCCCTGTCCCTCCTATGATGGGGCTTCCCGTGCCTCGAGCCGCCCTGTACTGGCATCTGCACGCATGCATGCAATAAGACTCATACACACGCGTCCGTACGTTCCAGGGTCCCGGCGGCATCTGCCACATGGACCGCCTTTATTTCCAACGCAGAACGTTGGCCAGAACGAGGCTCGCTGTTAGGCAGAAACCTGTGCAGTTCCCTCTGGGACCACTGCAAGAGATTTAAGACTACAGGTGTTGGCAGTAAACCCACTTGGTAGCAGTCTGCATCGCACAGATTCACTGCGGTAGCTGTGGCTGAGCAGCCAGACTTCCCTCAAGAAGAGTTAGGCAGTATACAGAGGATACAGAATAGGTACAGAGGCACAGTAGCACAAGCAAACACTAACCAGAGCTAGGTGTAAAAGTATAGACTTATTTATTAAAGGTACACTCATAAATTACACTGGCACCCTAGAAAAGATAAGAAAGTCAAACACAGTTACTATTATTCATATGTACATCCCTAATCATTTGTTGGACAATTCTAAGTTAACACCACTTATTTCCAAACAGAGGTGAGCGCTTAACGTTAGATGGCACTCCAACAAGTATTACCAAAAGGGAGGGAAAAGGCAGAAATAAAGGGAGCAGTAAGGTAAAACACTTTTCACATAAGGTTAGCAAAGGCAGTCAATGGTGGAACCCGGAGAATTAGTTCGGGGCCCGCTTTAGAGTGAGCCAGGCGAAAAATGTGCCCAAGATCACACAATGTCCTCAGTCTTTGCAGGTGAGATAAAAAGGTTTTACTACGGTTCTGAAAAGTTTAGTTAGGGTGACCCAGGCCTACCCAGGTTCGAGAGCCGAGGGCTAAATCTACCCCGTACAATCGGTGGCAAGGGAGGCCGGGCGGATCACAGTACCTTTAAACGTGGAAAGATTCCTCCAGCGGTGGTAGTCGTTCCTGGTAGTGGGTGCAAGTCGCGGCGTCGTCCCGAGGAAGAGGTGATCTCGACGGGGAGGGAGGCTGTAGGTCGTTGCACTACCAGGGATGAGGCCAGCCGTGGAGTTCTCCGGTCACAAAGGATTTTTCCCCCTCTTTCGCGGTTGAGGTAAAAAGTGGTATCCCGGTTGCCGGGGTGCTTGGCACAGGCAAGGCAGCCACGAGATGCTTCGGGACGGCGAAAAGAAGGCAGCAACTGGTTGTCCCCACCAGTTAAGGGAAGAAGACTCTCCGGCGGGAGATCTCCTCTGTCGTCGGAAAAAGTGGTGAGACGGTTCTGCAGGGCTTCACCGGTGGTGTCGTCTTGGCAGGTCGGCTTGGCTTCTCCCTCTTCAGCTTCTTAGGTCCTGTGGCGACTTCTGAAGTTCCAGTCCCCAAAGCCCTGCTTTTATGCAGCACACCCCCATTCACCCAGCCTAGCTGTCACTCAAACATGCTAAGTGGTGAGCCGGCCGGCTCACCACTTGGGCCAATCAGGACGGAGTGCGACTTGAGTTACCAAGGTAACTCAGTCCAGGGTGCCTAAATCCCCCTCCACCCCTCCTAAGTACCCCAGACAGAGTGGCGCCACTTTGGAGGGCTTCTGTGGAGAAGCCCGCCAAAAGTGGAACAAAGGGCTCCACTTTGGGTCAGAGTTACAGAGGTGAACACCAACGCCATTTTAGAATCAAGTTTTGGCAAAAAATACCAACCGGAGTTATAATAATAAAGAAATAACCCGGCGGTATGTTCAAGGCTACCGTAAATAAATAAATAAAGGTATTAGCCTAAAACAATGGGAGATCCCATAGGAAAATATTCGCGGTCGAATATAAAAAGTAGTTTCCACTGCCACCAGCCAAAACTCGATGAGGGGGGACGGAGACGTGCCCCCTCGACTAACAGCCCCCGGGGCAATGGAATTGCCCCGGCCAGTACGTCCACAATATGATGGTTTGTACTGGTTCTGTTCAGGATTTGAGACTAGTAAAGTCAATGGTGACTTTACAGACCCTGGGAGACAGTAGTCAGTCCCAGGGTATGGAGTCTATGTTGGGGGGTCCCTAGGACACCCCTGGGTTACGGCACTGAGGGCGCTGTGTAACCCATTTCACAAAAACACATGAGGCCCTATGGAGTACAAGACCCCATAGCCCATTCAGCACAAGGCAAACCAAAGAAACACACTTCAAACATGTCCAAGAGTGAGGGTAAAAGAGTCTCACTCTTGGCAGGAGAGAAAAAATAAACCCAGAAAATCCAGCAAAGCTGCTGGGGGACTCAATAGGTTAGGAAATTCAGCCTAAACAGAGAATTCTCCCTAACACTCGCGCATGCGCACATCCGTCAAAGACATAAATTCCCTTTTTTTCTTTAAACAAAATAGTGCAATAACTTACAACTGGACCATACTCAGAAAATAACATTAACTTTTTTATTTATTTATTTATTTTTTAACGGTGGATCATTAGCCTAGAACAGTCACCTGTTCAGTCTCCAGAGTCCAGGACGTAGTCCTTGAGTCGCACAGGTAAAGCGCGGCCTTGTCGCGCAGGGTACCGCCGTTCCATGTGCGGGATGGGTGGTGGGGTCCCGACTGCCGGTGTCTGAACCATGGGTGGGTCATCTTCAGGGATTTCCTCATCATCCTCTGGTCGTGCAGGCGCTGCTGGGTCGACATTTTTGTCGACCTTCTTGAAAAAGGATTGGTTGCGGGTGATAGTTCCTTTTGCATTTGTCGCGGTAATCATGGACCCCTTAACATGGGTGACGGCCCACGGTTGTGGTTCGTAGGACAATGACAGCTTTCCTTCGGGCCTGCGGTTGCGTACCAGCACCAAGTCTCCCACCACTATCTCCGTGTCTTGCATTCTACTCCTTTCGGTCTCCTTAGAGTTGTGTGCTTCTCGATCTTTCCTCACTCTGTCATTGTCTATGACTCCCGGCTCACACCCTTCCACTTCGGGGAGGAGCCCTCTCAGGCAGCGCCCAAACAGAGCCTCTGCTGGAGCCACTCCGGTGGACTGGTTGGGTGTTGATCGGTACTCTCTGAGAAACTCGAAAAGAGTCCTCTTTAGCTCCCCTCCACTGTTCGCCGCTATGCGGAACACCTTGTTGAGCGTCCTCATGAGCCTTTCGGCCTCTCCGTTTGCCCGGGGCCAGAGTGGCGACACTTTCCGGTGCTGTATTCCCTTTTCTCTTGGATATTTAGCAAATTGGTTCCCAGTGTAGGGCGGCCCATTGTCCGAGCAGAGGGTTTCAGGGAGGCCATGCATGGCGAACATCTTTTCTAAGGCCAGGATAGTGTGGTCGCAGGCTGTTGTCTACGAGTTCTACCTCTGGGTACCTCGACCACTGGTCCACTACCACTAAAAAGTACATACCCCTTCCGGTGGATCCAAAATCTGCATGGACTGTACCCCACCCCTTCTCACTCCGTTCCATTGAGTTAATCGGCGGTGCCCTTTCTAGGGGGCTTGCTGCTTGGCACGACAAACATTCTTTCACATGTAACTCAACGAGGCCCTCCAGATCAGGGAACCATACTTTTGGTTGCAGCCTCACCTTTGTCTTTGCCACGCCCTGATGTCCGGTGTGTGCCAGCTCCAGGACTCGAGGCCTCAGCGACCGAGGCACTACAATTTGCCGCCCTCTTAACAGCAAACCATCCTCCGAGATGGAGAGTAATTTTCCATAACGCCTGGAGGTCCCTCAGGGCTCTGTTTTCCCTCCTTGTATTGTTTTGCAGGATGTCTCTCCATTCCCCGCCCCGAATTGCAGTTTGGATGATTTTGAACACCTCAGCATCCGCCGACTCTTGTGCCACTACACTTCTGTCCAACGCCACCGGCATGGCACATTCCACAATTTTGTGGATAAAATCTTGGCAGTCTACCACCTCTCCCTGGCCATGTTCCCTTTTCTCGTTAGGGTGGCGGGACAAATAGTCCACAGGATTGTTTGTTCCTGACCGGTACACTAACTTGACCCCATATTCAATGAGGGCGAGCATCCACCGCTCAATTCTGGGAGGTGGTTTAGAAGACACGCCGGCAAGGTTGGGCAGAAGTGGCTTGTGATCCGTTATGACAGTTACGGGTTTCCCAAGAATATACAACCTAAAATGCCTGCAGCCCCACAGGAAAGCCAGGGCTTCCCTCTCAATCTGTGAGTAGCTCTTTCAGTTGCTGTGAGGGCTTTGCTGGCATATGCGATTGGTAACATATCACCTCTCGCGTCTTCTTGCATTAGGACAGCCCCTAGGCCCATGGGACTTGCATCCACAACGATCTCCGATTCGGCTGAGGGGTCAACGTACGCCACTGTGTCCTGATCGGACAATGCTTTCTTGATGCAATTGAATGCTTCTTGTTCTCTTGTGCCCCAGACCCAGGCAGCATCATTTTTCGTGAGGGCCAGGAGGGGTTCAGAGAGTGATGCTAGCCCCTTGATGAATCGGCCGCAATAGTTAACCATCCCCAGAAAGCTGCAGACTTCTGTTCGCGACTGGGGGCTTGCGGCCTCGAGGATGTCTCTGACTTTCTCCGGAGATATACCATTCTCGTGAAACACAAACCCAAAGAACCCAATGCAATCTTTGAAGAACTCGCGTTTTTCACGATGCAAGGTGAGTCCAAGGTCTTTGAGTCTCTGCAAGGTTGCCTCTAGACGCTTCATGTGCTCGGCATCTGATGTGGCGAAAAACAGAATATCGTCACTCATATTGATTACTCCCCTTAGACCTGCCAGAGTGCCCCTGATGGCATTTTGAAAGACCTCTGCGGCAGAGGATATCCCGAAGCTGAGGCGTTTGAATTGGTACAGACCCTCGTGCATGGTTAAGGTGGTAATGTACCTCGAGTCTGCATGCAGTTCTAGTTGGTGACACCCTGCCCTTAGATCCAGTTTGGAGAATATCCTGGCCCCCTGCAGTTCGCTGATGATGTCGTCTATGGTGGGGGTGAGGTGACGTTCACGCTTAATGGCTGCATTTGGCAACCGCATGTCCACACAGATGCGTACCTTGCCCGGTTGTTTAGGTTTGGGAGCCACCACGATTGGCGAGACCCAAGGAGTCGGCCCCTCCCCCCTTTCAATAATGTCCATACTGATTAGTGCCTTGAGCTCGTCTTCAATCTGGGAACTAAGGTGGAACGGGATTCATCAGTGCTTCAGCGCCGTAGGGCGGATCGTCTCATCTATGTGTAGTTGCACTGGCTCCGCTTTCAGTCAGCCAACCCCCTGAAAGGTACTCTCAAACCTCTCCAGAAGTGACTCAACGTCCCCTTGGTAGACCGCCAGTGCAAAGTGAACCAGGTCCAATGCTTCCGAGGCCGCATAACTCAACAGTGACCGTGGGCTGACATTGGTGATGAAAAACCTTGCCTTTATCACCTTGTCCCCTCAGGCCACAGGAGCTTCAAACACCCCTTTGATAGGTAGGGGATCGTCACCACCGAATGTTAACATTTTGGCCCTTGATTTGTCCAGCGGAGGGGGACCTGGTATGGCCTCATAATGGTCAGTGGCCAGCACGCACACCGAGGCTCCTGTGTCTATTAGTACCTGCGTAGAGACTCCTTGAATGTCTACAACGCACGTCGATTGTCTGCGTTTCTTGGTCCCGGTAGCCAAGTTTGAGATGAAAAAGACTTCTTCATCCTCCTCCTCCTCCTCTGCGATGTTAGGTCTTTGGACATCCTGTTCGATGGCAGCGACACTGCGTTGTCCCCTAAACCCGCCGCTTGGCCTAGCTGGCCCTCTCTGCATGGCAACTGGGGCAGCAGCTCTGCACATCCTGGCATAGTGCCCTGGCGTGTTGCATCTTCCGCAGACTCTCGTTTTAGCTGGGCAGTCTTCTGAATGCAGCAAATCATACCCATAATACTGGCAAATGGCAGGGCTACCTTGCGGTGTTGTTGATTCCTGCCTCTTCTGGCTCCACCTGGGTTTTGTCTGGGGTTGTTTCCCGACAGCAAAAGCGTCCTCATGCTTGTCTGGGCGTGTGGCCGCATCCATCTTAGCTCCTCTACTTTCGGCGAGATCGTACACCCTTCCACTGTCCAAAATCTGCACCAGCGACATGCCTGGCTCCCTCAGGACCTGCCTCCTCAGCTTGCCTGAGCTGCAACCTTGAATCAGTTGATGGCAGATCATTAGCTCTGCATCCGTCCATCTGCAAAGGTGGCTAGCTGTCTCAAACGTGCACAAAACTGATCTAACGACTCGTCCTCATGCTGCTTCTCCCCGCACATGACGAACTTGTCAAAGTCAACGTTGGATAAGGGGATGAAATGATCCTTCAGCGCGGTTTTGACAGCATCATAGTTCACTACGGGTAAGGAGAGAGATTCGTAAATGCACAGTACCTCTGTGCCCGCTGAGTATAGCAGCGTGGTCACTTTGGCATCGTAATCCGTCTCCCCAGTGGCAGCAAAAAACATATCAAGTTTCTTGATCCATAGAAGCCATCTCGGACCCAGTTTCGACGGTGGACCTGAGGTGTCAAATTCTTGCATTGGTTGTAAGGATCCATGTTGCCTCCTCACCACTCTCACCGCCGCAGGAGCGTCTCCATCGCTGTCCGTCATGTTCACAGGTCGCACAGGCACCTCAGTCCGTGTTAGAGGCCGCAAACCTGGCTGCACTCAGATTCAATGTACCTGACCTCTTGGGCAGAGTTGCCGTGATGATGTGAGAGTTTTGCTCCTCTCCCACCACCTGTTAGCTCAGGTAAAAGTGCAATCCTCCCTCTTGAGGAAAATTGCAGGGTGTCCAAAAATTGAGGGGTTGTTTACCTCAGTGTTTAGGCAGCGCACAAGCACCCTCGCAGGCCGCAACCACCTTCAACACCAAAACAAACTGGCCGCCATCACTCGTGTGAGATTCGTAATACACGTGAAGAAGAAATACCCATAACGACACGTTTACACGTGCCGAGCGTTTCTCTCCCCGTGTCCCGCCTCGTCGCCAATGTGATGGGGCTTTCCGTGCCTCGGGCCGCCCTGTACTGGCATCCGCACGCATGCATGCAATAAGACTCATACACACGCGTCCGTACATTCCAGGGTCCCAGCGGCATCTGCCACACAGACCGCCTTTATTTCCAACGCGCATGCGTGGCCAGAACGAGGCTCGCGTATGCGCACATCCGTCAAAGACATAACACCTCCTTTTATGCCTCTCACTCTCTCACCATCTCGGTGCCTCCTTCCTTGCCCCCCTCTCTCTTCTGTCAGAGGTACCATCACCCCTCTCTTCTGCCATTGGCGCCCCAGCTCTTCCTCCAAACTCATTACAGCCTCTTTCTGCCTTCAGTGGGTCAAGGTCCCATCTTCCGTTCCCTCTGTGCCGAGTTTTGCAGGAGAGTTTTTTGTTGGCTGTCGGCAGGATCAACAGAACTTGACACAACTGCCACTCTTGCCTGGGCTCACAAGGTGGGGCCAGAGACTCTCAGGATCCCCCATTCCCTTCTACGCTCGCAGAGGCCAAACATATCGCCTACAGAATCAACTCTCTGTTTTGCATGACTGATCACAACAAAAGTGTGTTGGGGTTCTGGGGCTCCTCGAATACCTTGGCTTCTTTACAGGATTTGCTCAGATACCACACATGCAGATTCTACCCTATGAACGGGATAAAGTGGCCCTTTTATACTTGATTAATAACTTGTTTTGTGTCAAGATTTCAAAAGATCCAATTCAATAATGTTTGCTGCTTTCGTTTTTTAAAATCATTATTATTAACATGCTTCTTAGTTGGCAAAAAAAGTAAGCATACACTTTATTCATATAACATTAATGCAAAATACCTAAATAACAACCATATTCTGAGAAACATTGTTACCTTTCATTCTTTTACCATGTTGGAAACATCTGATACAAATGTAAATAAAATAGTCCAACAAATATCCAATAGACAGCTATAACTACCAGTTGCCACTAGTAGAACAGAACTAGAAGGGCAGAAATGTTTTGCAAAGTGTCATTCGAGTTGTGTATGAAAGAATATGGTGCCACTTCCTGTGATGTCAAGTGCCGAAACGTTGTGTGCCATCACTTCCAGTGATGTCACTTGGGCGGGAGGGGGGTCACGGTCAAATGACATCACTTCCTGCGGGAGGTCAATGGTCGTGTGATGCCACTTCCGCTACCCCTGGCATTTTGTTGAAATGATGTCCCTCCTAAGCAGCAGGAGTGCAGGAAGCACCCAATCATGGGCGCCACAGGGAAGCATGGAGGTGTGTGGTTGCACCAACAGGAATCCATTGTATGGGTATCACATCCTAAAGATAACGAGCACTCAACCCCTCACTTTACTACCAGAACCTTTGTCAAGTCAAAGTATTTTTTATAAAGGACTGGTGCCATGCTGTTATGTCAGGATTCTATTTGCATGCTTACATGTATATGGATAGCTTTAAACATGGCTGTGTGCTCAATGCCTTCAACATGTAGTCAGGAGAAGGTTACTCTTATGTTAGTGAGGAGAGGCCATGTGTAGCATCCATGCACTGTGCAAAATATCACTCTGTCATACCATACCATAACATAGCAAATAGTAGCAGGAGCAGCACAGACAAATAATCTAACATGACCTAACAACATATATCAACACAAATATGCATGTCATAGAAACAGCAACATAGATTTGTCACAGTAAAGCCCAGCATTTCGTAGCATGGTGCACAGTTGTTATGTTTCATTTGTAAAGTGGCAATCTGCCATTGGTGTGGCCTTGTAGCACGGTCTGCTTGGGCAATACTATATAGCTCTGGGCTTCAGATGGACTGTATGTATGGACTGACAAATGACCGTAAAGGCATACATTGCAGATTGGTGTACAAGTCAAGTCATACCATAACAGAGATCACATCACCAAGCATAGCATAACCACATCGTATGCGTGACAAAACATAGCATTTAACAGCATAGCATACATACTAAGACAATGTAGCATACCAGAGCATGGCAAAATAAAACTAGCATAACAGAGCATTCTCACACAGCACAATATGGACATCCTGCCATCTCACCCATCCAGCTCAATGAAATCTCCTTCAATGCAAGGCCATTCTATCGCAAATGCCTATTTTGGGCCTTATTGTAGGTTTGGTAGTGCAGGTAAAAAGTGGCAGTAATTCCGTTACTGCCACTTTTTTGGGGCAATAATAGAATTACCATCATTTTCACCACACTGATCAATAAAGAGTGTAGAGGATACAATTAAAAAATTAAAATGTAAATAATAAACATCAAGTGTAAATGGCACTTAAAAGGGGAAGGCAAGAGGGAATAAAAAAAAAAGCTAATATTAAAGGAGAATGAAGTAAATGCGAGGGAACGCCATTTGGCCAAAATCCTGGATAACAGAGGAGGTTCCCCCATTTTGAAATAAAACAAGAACACTAACTAATGCCCACCCCTCAAAAACTCATATTTCAGTCAGATGGCTTGAGGTGACTTATCGCAACAAAAACAGTTCTTTGAGGTGGTTTACAATGAATAGCTTGCCTCGAGACTGAATTGCTCTGAGATGCTTTCACTGAGAGGTTATAGAACCACGGCATAACCTTACAACAGTAGTCAAAATATCAAGTTGCAAGCTAAAGCCATGCATAAAAAGTCACTGGTCCCCTCAATTATCTTCATGCATACAACACACCATGACATTCCCACCAAGAGTCAAAAATCACTCATCATTGGCAAGTCGGGAATGCACATTTTGAGACCTGCTTACAGCATAGCTCAATACCATCTAGCACAATATGACAAGTTAGAATGCCATATCATCAAATCATAACCTAGCAGAACAGGGTCTTAGCATACTTGATTGAAAAACATTTGACCTTTTCAATCTGACCACATTTTTTGGATAGTTTTTTCGGTCAAATAAAATAAATTAAATACTTTGGGTGGCGTAAGGGAATAGTTTGAAGTGGGGTGAGGGTGCAGGGGTTCTCACCCCGTATTTTTGACCAAAAATAAACAAGGTCAAATTTGTTCAAATTGGAAAAGGTCAAATATTTTCGATCAAGTAGATCTAAACAGTATAGCAATAACAGATATTTTCTCTTTTAACATTGAGACTATGCAAACAAGATGGTAAAATCAACACCACCCACTGTATTGGTTGGTACGTGTTGTGGAGTAATTGTTCGGGGGCTGTGTGTGTTATATGATTGACACTGCACAGTATGTGTTATAATAGTTGGTACATATCAATATTATTTTTAAATAAGTTCATTTTTTTCTTTTCAGCCTTTCGTCCATAACACTTACTACCCTCCACAGTCATCATCTTTGGGGCCACATTCTCCTAAATTCTCTGGGAAGGTGCTTTCAATGCCATATCAGCAGTCTCCCAGGATGGGATTTCCCACCGGGAACATGCAGTCCAATGTTGGCGGCATCCCAGCCTTCAAATTCCAGCCGAGAAGGGACAGCATTGACTGGCGACGGTTCAGTGCCATTGATGTGGACCGAGTGGCTCATGAGTTGGATGTTGCCACCCTCCAAGAGAACATTGGCAGCATTACCTTCTGTAGCCTGGAAGGGGAGAGGTGCCCATACTGCCAGCAGCCCGTCGACCCTGTGCTTCTTAAGGTCCTTAAGATGGCACAGTTGACCATTGAGTACCTATTGCACTCCCAGGAGTATCTCAGTTCCAATATGGTGATGACGGAAGAGCAACTGCAAGCCACTTTGGAGGAGCATGAAAATACCAAGAGCGAGATGGGTAAGATGGCAGAAGAGCTAAAGGCTGTAAAGGAAGAGAGCAAGAGGCGGAAGAAGATGCTTGCCACCCAGCAGCTTCTTTTTCAAGCAGAAGCCAATAACTACCATAAGGTAAGCTTCAGCAATTCCAATGCAATAAATAGCACAATGTTTGATGAAAATAAGGGGAAAAATGTATAGTATTCATTAGTTATTCAACTATCAGTGCTGACCGGCCTAGATAACCTAGAGATTGGCTTTAAGCATTTGATCTTATGACCAGCACATAGTAACACGAGTGAATGCAAGCTTTATAAATATTGACAGATATCATAAACACATGGTGCAAAGGGTTTTTATTGACTGATTTGTTTCTAAAATGTGTGCAACTAAAACACTGTATAAATGGAATAAGTACAATATAAAAGTAATGTTGTGGTTTAGAGCCTTATTACAAAGTTACTGTCAAAGTATAATCATATGTCCTGAATGCTGTAACCTGAGAGAAGAGCACTGTTGCTTAATTTCTGCACTGCCCAGCACCAACCATCTTCTGACTATCCTGGTCTATTCTACACCATCATTCCACCCACACCATTAGACACATAAACTTGCATTCTTAAAAATTCCTACATAATTTTGAAAAACATCGACATTACAGAAGACTTCACCTGGTTGTTGGCTCTGACCAGATCAGGATACTATGCCCTTGCTGGTCTGGTCACAGTTGTAGAGGTTTTTAGCTCCTGGATACTGGAGCCACTTTCTGTGACACTACTGGCCCAATATAAACCTCATGCTTAAAGGCCCCCATCTACCTAGCTTCTCGCTTCTCTGAATAATTTTATAAAACCTTCACTCTGTAACTGTCTAACCTGTACTAATGCTGTACCAAGATATGCGCCCGGATGCCCTTGGGCCTGGTGCACTATACAAATAAAATAAATACAAATAAAGAGAAAAGCCTGCTAACCTCTTTGTTTCAATGTAGAATTGAAAAATATCCAAGTTCAGCAACAGATGATTTTAAACAGAAATGGAAGAACAGTAAAGGTAAGTACTTACAACAGAGAAGAGGAAACTACTTCCACATTAAAAAATCAAAATTCTATTCTGGCAGAACAGCAAACTCCACAAACCCACAAAGAGGTGTTCAGCATAATCTAATAATGTTATAATTCCTCCATCCTCATAACTCATTTCACACTTGAATAATCCCTATGTAACTCTCTAGCTACACATTTCTGTCTTCAACAACTAACTCATGAAACCCCAATAAAAAATAAGCAACCATACATCTGAGTTGCCAGAACCTCAAACCCACCTTTACAGATACCAGTGAAGGTTTTTTCTTTCTATTGAGCCTCCAAATTCAAAGGAATTTAAAATGTTAGATGACCGAACTCCCCTGGCCGACTTACACTTTGACACATGACCTCCTTTCTTCTTCAAAGATCTTCTCCAGTTGCGATTACTAGCTGAAGCAGCCAGGGCAATTATCAATGCCTGACCTTTCTCCGGGAGAGTACCCCTTTTTACAAGGAAACTTACTGCAAACCATTAATACGGAAAGGCCACAGTAGCCTCTATGAACCCCAATAGGTTCAGTGCAATATCTTATTGTAGATTGCTACCTAAACCAATTGATAAAGCTTCATAACTTCAGCTCATGCAATTTACTGCAAAAACAAAGTTATTAAACCAAGCAAAATGGCTTCCAGACCTAGGCAGAGCACAGAGGCAGCTCTAATATCGATTTGGAATGGGCTGAAATCAAGTGGAGGTCAGGATAATCCAGCTACCCTCATTCTGCTTCATCTTTCAGCCATCACCTCCTTGGTTGATCACAGTATTCAATTCTATCTATTGAACTTAGGTACTAGGGAAAAGGACCTAGAATGGGTTCACAACAGATTGTTATTCAACCATTATTATTATAATTGTTCTTTCATAACACGCTTAATACCATAAACCAGTTTCTAAGAGCGAGGCTGAGATTCGAAACTGTGTTGGTATGCGTTGTCTTGCTTCCAAGACAAACTTGTTGCCCCTGAGTTATCCTCCCACCCTAAACCATAGGTTCATATCCCAAAGAGTGACATTTTGGAGTTCTGCATGGATCTTCACTCTCACTCTCCTGTTCAACCTCTCTCTTTCTACCCTCTATTTAATTCTTAGATCCTTCAACTTATCCAACCATAACTCAGCTGAGCACATGCAGCTTATCAGAAGTCTCCCAGACACCAATGTCAATATGTGCAAACTTCAGATAGCCCTGTAGAGGGCATAACTCCACCTGTCACTTAACCCTGAAAAAACACGAATCCTTATAACAGGCAACTCTTTCCACCACACATTGTTCTCTTTCTCTGATCTCAATAATCCAGCTCTTTCTCTCACCTTTGTCTCGGGTTATGAATCTGGGATTTTTTATCGACTTAAATGTATCCCTGGAGCCACACTTTTAAGCAGTGGCTAGCCTGCCTTAGTCCATCTTTAAAAAAAAAAATAATATATATATATATATATATATATGTTGCTTTTCGATGCTTTCCCTTGAAAATATACAACCATTTCTGTGATTGCCTTGTCCAGACTGTATTATGCAAATAGTCTCCACTGGTGCTCTCAGGTATATTTAATTGCAAGACATCAGAGGCTGCAAAATGCACTGGCAACGTTATTATTGAGACTGGGTGCAGAGTCTAGAGAGGCCTTAAAGATGCTCTGTTTCACCTTGAAGCTTATCCATGGGTTAGGACATGCATTTCTTTAAGCAAAAATAGGGACACCTTCCGACCAGGAAGCTTAGATTCTCGTTGCATCTGATCCGGGTAACGCCGGCCCCCCATACTACAAAAGTCTCTCCAACGCTCGCACCTCAAATATGGAAATTGTTTTCTATTCACTTCAGCGACATTTCCAAATTATCTACTTTCAACACATTCTGGGTTTTCTTGCTCTAAGAGGCCTGTGTCATTAACACATGGATCTAGGAACTGATATGGAGGGACCAGTTATGTGCACAAAAACTCCATCAACGATGAAGGCAATATATTGAAACATTTTTAACTGTTGTTATTGCTCTGTTATTTAGTGATCCTTTAGTTATTTATAATACACAGCAGACAGGATTCATTCAAAGATTTTCATGATGCCAAAACTCAGTATTGTCTTGTCTCTTTATATATTGTTTACACATAAATAATACACATAATTATAGTGTCAAATTGTTTTTTCAAACACATTTAACACAGAGGAACCCTCTACCAAATAGAAAACAGAATCAATGTGTTTTTTCGAAGGAATTACTTCGAAGTTAATTACTTAGAAGTAATTCCGATTGGTAAAACGACATGGAACAATTTCTGGGGTATGCATATGTTTTGTAACCTCAACATGCAGAATTTGGACCATATGCTGGGGTATTTGTGATCATGTGGGTGATTGGATGTGTGAACATCATACATGTACCTCCTGGTGTGCATACAGATTGGCAAGAGCCAGTTTAGAGCAATAGGCAATAAAGTTTTTATATAAATGGTAATGTACTAATCTTATGCATGTAGTACCAGTACATATATTGTTATGGAAGCGCCAGCACATGGCCTAAAAGCTATGAATTCAATGCACACATATATGCACCCTTTTAAGCACTTGGAAAGAGATTCCTTATTGAGAATATTAGTTAGATGCCTCCATTAAGGTTTGATTTACGGAGAAAAACCTTAGTAGGCAAATAAATCCATCTTATTTGCGTTTAGCATTGAACAGCCCAAAAAATTATTTTACAATCTTGCCGACACACTGTCGGGGAAAACCAGATTGTGAAAAGTCCCTTCTCTAATATCATGGACCAATTAGACCCAGTTAGATTGAAAATATGACAAGAAACCAGAATAATCGAGAAAGGACAAGGTTGAAATTAGCATAAGAAGACCACTTTTATCAGTTAAGATAACGAAGACAGGACACTGGACTAACGTCATCTGTCTGCTGGGGTAATAAGACCCAATCAGGACCCAATTATGTAGGGAAGGTTTATGCGATAAATATAACCAACAAGAGACAGGACCCTGAAATAGCTTCAGGATTCTGCTGAAGTAATAGAATGCACAATTATGGAGGTCATCTATTTTTATACACAAAAAGGACCAGATAGGTAAACGGAGATATGGCAATGACACCAGTGACAGATAACATTTTTTAAGCCTCAGCAATTGTCATTGGAAATTACATTTAATGAGCTCCAAAACAGTACATTGGGGGGACGCAAGATGATATTAGAGAGCAGCCTCAGAAGAACCTAAGAAGAAGAGGAGGTGCTGTCCCACAGCCAACCAGGCATCCTGACCAGAGGGGAGATGCGCAGCTGATCTACAGAACCTTAGCAGAGCAGAGGAGAGATGCCCAGATGATCTGCAGAACCTCAGCAGAGCCAAGGAGAGATGCCCAGAATGATCTGCAGAACCTTATCAGAGCAGAGGAGAGATACCCAGATGATCTAAAGAACAGAAGAGACAGAAGTAATGAAAAAGGAGGGTTTCCGCTGTCTCATGCCACATCCTTGTTTATTTATTTTATTTGTAAAACACTGGAACAAAGCGCTTAGGCATGGGAGCACGGAGCTGGACAAACAAACAAGAAAACAATGAAAGATATGAACAGTCAGATGATAGAAAAAGGAGTCAATCATTTAAATAGGATAGTCTTCAGCATGCGTTTGAAGGCTGGCAGGGAAGAGCAAGATCTCATGTCAGGCGGAAGTGCATTCAAGATGTGAGGGGCTGCCATAGGGAAGCAACCTTCCAATACCATAGTCCTATTGGCTTTTGTGGACAGGAGGAGGCCCAAGCTGATGGATCGTAGTGTACGTCTGTCAGGGAGCCATCCCAGCATAGAAGAAAGGTAAGCTGGTCTTTTGCCAAAAGGACAGGAGTGAGCAATGCACAGAGTACGGAAGACAATGCACTTTCAAATTGGAAGCCAATGCAGGGATTTCTTGCTACAGATACGTGGTCTGATTTGTGCAGGCGACAAACTACTCTGACAGCATTGTTTTGCACAACCTAAAGGCGATTCAATTCCCCCTGACCTACCCCCCCGTAGGAGGTTAGAACAATAGTCTAAATGAGACCAATGATGGCTTGAGCCAGAGTGGCACAACTGCTAGCATCTAGGAAGGGGCGGATTTGTGCCAGGAACTTGATATAATAAGAGGAGCAGGACACCAGATGACTGACATGAGATTTCATGCTTAGCTCCTGGTCCAAAACAACTCCAAGGGTCTTGATCTTTGTAAGAGTTTGAGAGAAGGTTCGGCTACTTTGAAAGTTTGGAATGCGGTGTCCAGTTTGCAGAGTTTCTGGGCAGTGCATGCAATCATGATTTCCGTCTGTGAATTGGTAAGTGCCAGACCATTAAGCAGCAACCACCTATGTATAAGATTATCAGTGGAGTTGATTGTCAAGGAGTCAGCCACATGATTGCTAGTGAGGGGATAAGACACTGGGTGTCATCAGCATAGTTTGCATAAATCACATCATTGGAGTCCAACAGGTCAGAGAGGCAGGGTAAAAATATTAAAAAGCATGGGGGGATAGACATGAGCCCTAAGGGACCCCTTAGGTCAAAACAAAACCCTCTGTAGCGGCATTGTCACAATAGACTCTTGCTGTTCGCTCTGACATAACAGAGAGAACCCATCTAGCCGCTTCAGGAGAAAAGGCGGCAGAATCTTGGAGTCTGGTGACCAACATGGCATGGTCTAATAGGTCCAAAGCCACAGTCATGTCCAGAAGCATCAGGATTGCTGTTTTACCTTTAGCAAGATGTTGCAAGGGTATTGGTTTTTTGATCCAACCATGCGGATTCCGTGCTGCAATGACTTCTGAAACCTGACTGTTTTAGGCTTAGAACATTATGCAGGCTAAGAAAATCTTGAATTTGTTGATGAGTGATTTTATCTAACATTTTCAGGAGAAACGGAGTATTAGTTATGGGCCGATAATTATCTGCCACGGATGGATCCAAGGATGGTTTCTTTAGCAAAGTGTCGATCCCTGGTTGTTTGATAGAGATGGGAACAAAATGTTCCCAAAAACTGAATCAATAAATTTACCACTTAGAGGGGCAAGAAAGTGAACACAAGTACCTAGGGCCCTTTAAGACGAGGTAACAATACTTAGAGATAGACAGGGATGCAGAATTTACTCAAAAATCAATAATCAAAACCGACTCAGGAAGTTGGCAAAACTTGTTCTGTTTCATTTGCAGTTGTCTAAAACAGGGATTTACAACAGACATCAACGGGCGTTTGCTCGATTTCTCTCAGCACATAGGATAAAAAACACAACTTTTATAGTAAAAACTTGTCATAGCTGATGTCACACTAAGTGGCAAACTACAAAAAGCTACTTGGGGATGTGATAGAATTACAGGGAACATCTAAGTATACGTTCCATACTGATGGGGGAAGTGATTGGGTCTCTACTGTCAGGTGGGCAACTAAGCCCATCCCAAGTGCAAGTCATCTTCTGTGTCATACTAATTCTCGACACTTTATTGGTTATACAAACTATAGGGCTCTTCAGTACGTGGCCCCCTACCATTGGTTTGGCACATTTTTATCCTTCCGGAATATTCCACATGCTAGCAGCACACAGGCTACCATATCGGGTGCGTGATCATGCCTCCCCTCCAATTAGCCCAACATCTATCATCACTCTTGTAGTCTGCCAGTCAATTAAGGCTTTGGACTTGGCCTTGCAGAAGCTCTCTCTGCTTGAGAAATAAAGGGGGTATCTTCTTGGTTTCGGTGTAGCTCGACCCAATGTCTATTTTGATCTGACCATGTGACTTGGAGACTGCGTTTTCAAGCTCTTTGCAGCATTTAATTCTATTAAATGATTAACTTTTGACGCCTTCATTGTTTTTCCATTCCACCTCAAACAGAAGTTTGTTTCTTTCTCTTCTTCATGTAACTACTGGATGGACAACTAGGCTCACGGTGGCCTCGACTTCTTGGTGCTGGGCCAGCTAAGTCTTTCTTGAATTTCTCTTTCGCCATCAGTAATTTTCCAACTGCACCATACTGAAAACTCTTTCCAATCACAGAGTTTTCAAGCCTTGCTTAAAGTGCACTGTGGAGTATCCAGGTTCTATACATTCCTATATATTATACATTGGCACATCACTGCAACTATTCACTACGTAGCCATCCTTAGTTTAGTTTATTATTTGATAATGCGCTCCAAAACCCAGGGGCAGCCGGGCGCAGCAGTTACAAGAATACTTAGGCTTAAGGTTGCGCACATACAAAAGCATACATACAGAATATGCATTATGTGAGTTATTAACATATATACAATACCAATATACAAGAAATACAGGAATGTGAATCCCTCTCCGAGGTCTGGTATCGGGGGAGTCAAAGGTGGTTATGCGCAATGATAGGGCCAGGTTCAATGGGTTAGTTGTCGTTACTCCAGAGCCAGCTTTTCACCTTACTCCTGAAACTAAAGTAGGGTAGATTAGCTCTCAATGCCATAGGGAGTGAATTCCAAGCACAGGCCGCTCTAACAGGGAAGCTAGCTCCGCCTGCTTTGGTTAGTCTAAATCTGGGAGTTTCAAGTAGGGAGTGGATAGAGGCTCTGGTATGGGTGAGTAGAGGATTTTCTAGTCAGTCTAGCCGAAATGTAAGGGGGCGCAGTGTTGTTAAGTCCTTTATGTGTGAGAGATGGTGTTTTAAGGAGAACTCTGTCGTTGATTTTTAGCCAGTGGTTGTATATGTGCTCTGCGGGGTATGTCAAGGGATGCTCTAAGAGTATTATTCTGCAATATTTACAATTTGTTAGTGACAGTTTTATTGGCGCCCGCATAAAGGGCATTACAGTAATCCAGTTTGGACATTACTAGGGCATTGGCTAGTGTGATGCAATTGTTTTTGGACAAGTAAGGTCTGCAGGCCCTGATTAATGTGCAGGTGTAGGCTGTGGAGGAAGCCAAGGCGTTGACTTATTTTTTGAGAGATAAAGTGGAGTCAAGTTGCCACTTTGATTATATTACCGTCTATATTGAAGGCACTATAGTTAGGGCTAAGTTTTTTAAGGTTGGAGTCGGTACCCAGTATCAGTATCTCTGTTTTATCGTCATTCAGGCAGAGGCCATGTGAGGCCATCCATGCCTGAATGATGAGGTAAATCTTATTTACTAGAGCTGTGTCTTCAACAAAGTTGCCAGATAGTGGTATGAGGATCTGCGTATCATCCACATAGTTGGTGTAAATTACCCCCAATCTGTCAAGTTTGTCAAAGAGTGGCTTAGTAAATATATTGTACATTGTGGGGGAGACACATGAACCTTGTGGGACGCCACAGGTGATATGTATTGGTCCGCTGAGGCTAATGGGGAGAACACTCATCGTACGGTTGGCTAGGAAGGATTGTACCCATGCTATAGCTTCACTTGAGAAATGGGCGGCAGACGCTAGATGGTTGCATAACACTGCGTGGTCCACTAGGTCGAAGGCCGCCGATAAGTCAAGGAGGAGGAGCATAGCTGTTTTACCTTTATCCTTCAACTCGTCGAATTGTGTCTTAAGGTCGATTAGGGCCGTTTCAGTACCATGTAGTGGTCTGAAGCCAGATTGGCGTGATCCTAGTAGTTGGTTTGTCTCCAGATAGTTTTCGATCTGGAGGTAAACTACTCTGTTAAAGATTTTAAGGAGAAATGGGACCTTAGTAAGTTGGGATGGCTGGGTCAAGGGTCTGTTTTTTCAGGAGTGGCAGAACCCAGGATTCTTTAAGGTTGGCGGATACAGTGCTAGATCTGAAGGAGGAATTTATTAATTTAGAGATGAAAGGCACTAGGTCTCTCGCTGCATCCTTAATGACTTGTGCTGGACAGCTGTCACCTTGGCAATTGGATGGTTTCAAGGATAATATCACCTTTTCGGTTTCCAATATGGATATGTTGGAGAATTTGAATGGTTTGCAGTTACTTTGAGTGACTATTCTAGGTATATCTGCCATGTGGGAGGTATGGGTCCCAGTGGAATTTAGGGAAGCTTTCTTCTTAGCAATTTTCGTTTTAAGAGTTGTGATTTTATTAGCTAAAGCATTTTGGATGCTAGTGCAACATTGTTTGTCCTTGGGGGCATTATCTATGGGTGTGATTGGGTTTTCCATTTCTCGAAGGATGGAGAAGAGCTATTTGGAGTTAGCTTTGCTAATTCTCTCATTAAATGTATTCTTTTTAGTTTGGATTATTTCCTTCTTATATTTTTTGGCCAAATTGTCAAGTGAAGTTTTATTCTCAACTGAAGGTATATGCCTCCAAATAGCTTGGAGTTTGCGTGTTTGGAACCCGTAAATCCTTGAGGTAGGGGGTGAACCAGGAGTTAAGATGAGATTCTCGTTTGCTTTTGCGCAGTTCAATAGGGCTTTGGACATAGTATTGTTGAATGTCTCAACTAGCATGTTAGGGTCAGAATTGATGGCGCTAGCGGAGAGGGCAGGTAGGAGGAGAGGAAGTAGTTTTTCAGCTGTGATTTCTTTTTTGCTTCTAGTAGGCATAGGCGGGGCTGAAGTAAGCTTGTCTAGTTTTGGAGGCTCTATGGTAGATGAGAAGCAAATAAGGTGGTGGTCAGTCCACGTTTGTGGTAAAATGTTGGAGATGGTCATGGCGCAGTTTCGGTTAGCTATCCAATCTAATGTCCGTCCTTTTGTATGTGTAGGGGCTAAGAATTTTTGGGTAAGACCATGATCGACTAGGATTGATTGGATGGAGTGGGCCTGTTTGTCAGTGTCGTCATTGAATCCCAGGTTAAAGTTACGTAGTAACAGGAGATGAGTGGAATCTTTGATGATATTCGAGAGGAGGCTAAATAGGTCCTCCTAAAAGTTACCTAATGGGCCTGGTGGTCTATACACCAGAATGACAGTTAATGTACTGTTGTTAGAGATAGGTATTTTAGCAGAGAGAAGTTCACAGGATGTGATGGCTGGGTGTGGGGTGGGCCTTATAGCTAGTTTCGTTTTGGCAATGATGGCCAGGCCACCTCCCCTAGAGTTAGGCCGATCTACTCTTAGTATATTGTAGCCATCTGGTATGGCAATCATAAGTGCGGGGCCCGCAGCATCATGGAGCCAGGTCTCAGTAATGGCTAGTAGATCTAAATTGTCCATGGCTAGTATATCAGCAATTTCCGTATTGTGGGCTATGAGGGACCTTGCATTGATGAGGGCTCCTGATAAGGTAGGAGTTGTGATTATTTTTTGGGTAGGTCTGGGACTAGGGAGATTGGGTCCCTTCTGGTTGTGGAAGAAGTTAGTATGTGTTTTTGGGTGTCTTTCTGCTGCTAGGGCATGAGGGTTGGAGTCAGAGGCAGTTGGAGTTAGTCTGGACCCAGGTGGTCTAGTTCTTTTGTTTTTGAGGTCATACAACCATGGTAATCTCGCTCTGAGTCGCATATTTCTCTCTTGAGGGTTACAAGGTATGGTGTTGGTGTAGGCCATTGTTATAATGGTAATGAGAATGGTCCACAGTAGGGAACAGAGTATGAGTGTACGGTAAGTCTTAGTAGAGCACATGTTAAGAGACAGGTAGCAGTAGCGCCAAGGTACGGCAGTCCCAGCAATGACTAAAATGCAATGAACATCACTGTGTTAAGATCACTGTGTCTACTTCTGTTACTGCATCTGTACAAGTGTAAACTGATTTTCATTTTCTTCAGCGTTTCTGTAGCATGAGCATCTTCATCTCAAGACTGAAATGTTGCTCACCTTTACCACCTCCTCTTCAGAGTTTATAGAATATCTATGTTCCTTTACATCGTGCATCGTTTCTGGGTGCATCAGCTCCATTCCGCATGACATCACCAGTCTTCTTTCTCATTTTCACACTTCTTTATCCAGAAGGCCATTATTTAATCATGAATACATATAAGGATTTCCCAATGGATTCCTTGTTTCCAGGATGATCTGTGGTACAGGCACCCTCACTGGTACTGCACGTGTCTCGATTTCCGACTCCCAACATAAAGGCAGCATGGGGGCAGAGCTTTTGGTGGAGGTACTTGACTCCACCTCTACACTCCCCCCCCCCCCTGGGTGATTCCTTGACCAATCTCTCATCAATATTCATATCAAGACATCCTCGTCTGAAGAAATGCTTCTTTGGGACCCATATCTTTGACTCCTTTCAGGCATCCTGCTGATTTCACATGCTCATCAACACTCCAGGTCATAAGCATGCATTGTCCATTGGGACTGTAGTAGATCCAGCTCCCCACATACTTCTTGTGGTTCTTGGGATACAGGAACTTTGTTCCCTCAGGTGCATGGATGCTGGCCTTTACGTAGTCTCTGATCTCTTTAAGTTTACATCTGATTCAACATCAATTGCAATCTTCATTCCTACTGCTTTCTTTGCAGTCTTCTTGCATTGTGTGATTATTATTCTGATCACACAGAATCCAAACACGATCATCATCAGCAGGGCTCCAAGTAACTTGAAAATGTACGCCATCCATTGTGGAACCCACGAGAATATTGACCAAAACCAGCTGTCATCACCAATGTCTTCCACTTCATCCTCCATCTTGATGTGTAGGTTTGTCAGCAACGTTATGGTATCTGTCAAGGTGTCATTCTCGTCATCGTGAGAAGGCTGGAACGTTCAACATGATTCTACGATTTTTGCTCAAACACCTCCATCCATAGCTGTGATCATGTCCAGGACATATCTGTTCTGAAGAGTCATCAGTCTTATGGCTCTCAGCTCTTCCTTGATAGCATTGAATCCCTTTATAGTGGTGTTCATCGTCTGCAGAAGCTCCCATCTGGTTATTTGTAACCATTTAGTATTTGCTGCCGTCTGGATCCTGGGCATAAAGTTTGTTGTGAATATTGATGAAGTCTGACAGAACAATCTGTGTCCATATGGAATGGCATCAAAAGCTTCTATTGATTTGACTGAGAAATAATTCTCCCTCTTCATCCGATTCAAGAGGTCAGCAGATCTCTTCTTCCTCAAGTCAGCATTTGCTTTGGGAAATTCACCAATGTTCTGGTCACTCTTCGGGATCCCCAATGCTGGAACATGGACAATCACTACAGAACATAGTCCTCCCCAATCTCTGGGCAGCTTCATATAAGCTCTGGGTCCACAGGCCCAATAGTGATCCATTGTCACTGCTGTCCCGTCCTTCATTTCTGGCACATTAAAAGATTCGTCCACATTGCTGATTCTCTCCAACGTTTCTTGTGCCATTGTATCTGAAGCATAGTTCTGCACTAGCCAAGGGCACTATCTACAATGGACCTCCTTTGTCTTCGACCCATGTGAGAAGCCTTGCAATCCTTGGCCATAGAGGCTTGCACAATTGTTCTGTGTTTTCTAAGCTGATTTGTGTGATTCTTTTGTTGCATGTGCTTTCCAAATGACTACACCTTCTTCCCATCCATCTGGAGAAAGCACTGTTCCCCAGATCTGCATCTGGCCTCTTTCTTTGCAATTTTGAACTTCTTCATCAGTTGTTCCTTGACAATTGAGTCTTCTGTTTATTTCCCATCTGATTCCTCCTCTCTTCATGCCAGGCTGTTCATATCTTATCACATGATTTCTGGTGTGTGCTCTCGCTCTTGTCTTTATGTCTTGCACATAGTCATCTTAATCAGGTGATGACCATTCTGTTACCCATATCAAAGACGCTGTTCGGCCCTGGAATTGACCTTTTGTAAGACATAGTGCAAGGTGAGTAAGGCAATGAGCCATTTGAACATCTATTTCAATAGCTATGAATATCTTAACTTCCCCATGGCATAAGGCAGGAGTGCACATACATAGCAATCCTCCTCAGAACCCCTCTTTCCCACCTCTTTCATGTGCTGATACCACATGTTGATCCCCAAATGTGCTGTGCTGTCCAAATAATTGTTTAATTCATAATCATCCTCCCTTGCACTTCTCCTAGGTCTCTGTTTCATTCTTGCCAAATGATTCTCCCTATAATGACCATTAAATAAATCAAAAACTGATCTCCCTCCGAAGGGAAGGTTTGGATTTTTTGTAACATGCATAGGTACCTCTACCTGAGCTACTGGAGTAGGGACAATTACATAAGGCTTTGGCTGTCTCACAATGTCTAGTTCTGCCAAGGTAACTGGAGTGGGAAGGATCAAAGGGACCACTGCTTTCTTGGGACAAATGAAATACAGTGTTGGTGTATCGCCAAACAAGGTAAGGATGAACTTGAAGCAAATAGAAAAAGATCATAGCAAGTAGCTTGTGGGCATCATCGTTAGACAGGACAATTTGTTACCTCCAGTAAGATGCTCAGGTAATAGTCTGATCTGTGTTATTATTGCTGCCTGTAAGCGTCTAATAGCTGGGCCATTTGTAGGATCCTGGAGAAAAGCACATATGTCAGTGCTCCCCCAACAAGAGCAGGGTAAGCTCTGAGTATAAATATGAAGACAGCAAGAAGTAATCTGTGTATATCAACATCGATAAGGACCATCCAAAGAGAAACTCAGTAAGAAATGAATCAGAGAACTGTTCCCTCTTCCAGTCGTCAAACACAAAATCCAAGTCTTGCATATTTTGCTTACTTCCACACTCTATAGTCCAATGTCAGCAAAGCTTCTGTGGGTTAAGAATAAATATCTTTTTCACTCCTTGCTTAGCAGCTACAAAGAGTGTCTCAGGGGAGCCACAGTCCAAATGTACACTTTTATCTGTCTACTGGACAGTCTCTGCATCCTTCTTCCTTGTCATCGATCGAGTCTGCACGTGCTGAACTTCTTCTCTTTGACTTGCCTCTGAATGTGTTGGGGATGCTGCGGCCTCTCCAGCATATATTTTCACATCACCTTGGTGGATCCAAGCTCGTTTTCCAAAGACTTTAACTGCTGATGGAGTGATATCCTCCACAATGAAAGGCCCACTAAATCTGGGCTTGTGCCACTTTCTTTTGAAGTTCCTAATAAGTTCCTTATCTCCAGGAAAAAGTCTAGGTACAGATAATTCTTTAACTGTGATTGCTGTATAGCCTTCATCTGAGACCGACACCACGCCAGCTTGACTTGATCTGAAATGACAGAGATACTAGCCATCATACATGTTAAGTACACATGTAGCTCATCACCTAACAATTCTGCAGTTCTCTGGTCATCACTTCTAGTCCTCGATGGAGGAGTTAGAGGCATTCGTATTCACCTCCCTGTAACTAGTTTGTGGAGTGTGAGGTGGTGGTCAGAGCCGGGATGATTTGTCAGTGCATATAATGCAAGGGGCAGGCAGTGCACCCATCCCTTTTTCAATGTTAGTTTCAATTTGGCTATTGAGCAGACCGTTGAGTCTCTCACATATTCTGTTTGCTTGCAGGTGATAAGCAGAAGGAAACTTGTGTTTTATACCAAGCAATAAGCTAATTTGATCAAATACCTCGTTCACAATCTGGGGGCCATTATCTGATCTCAACACCTCACATATCCCCCATCTAGGAAATACTTCTCAGACTAAAAACTTTGCAGCGCAGGTGGCGTCAGGATGTGTGCATGGACTAGCCTCGATCCACCTGGAGAAGGGGCACACCACCACTATCATATACCTGTATCCATTACAGACCTGCATCATGTCAACATAGTCAATATGTAAATGCTGAAAAGGACCATTTGGGCGAGGAATTACTCATCTGACTGTTCACAGCGTGTGCCCAGCAGTAAACATTTGACATACAATGCAATTTACTACATAAAAAGCAACATGTTCTAGCAGGTTCGGTACAAACCAGTCCTCCGCAATGGTTGCTGCGAGGCTCTCCCTAGTGACATGCACAGGGTAGTGTACTGTTCTAACGCCACCCTTAATAAGGCTACAGGTATCACCGGTTTACCAGTGCTCTCTTGCCACCACAGTGCCTCAGAAGGCGATAAAGAACACCCCCTCCGTGTCCACAAGTCTTTCTTTTCCTGTGGGGCTTCACCCTGAACTTCCATTAGCTGTGTTTGTGCTAAGTGATTAAAACTTTCATTCACAATCATCATCACAACCATTTTCTCTTTCACATCAGGCGTATCAAAACTCATTATGTCAGGTGAATATGCAACCCTTTTTGCCTCTTTGTCAGTGGCTTGGTTTCCGCGTGAAATAAAGTCTGTTCTCTTAGTGTGCAATGCGCACTAAACTATTGCGATGGTGGCTACTGAGCTTTGTAGTGCTTTAATAAGCCTGCCCAATAAGGTGGTGTGTTGCACCGGAGTGGAGTGCCGTCCGCTCGGAGGTAGACCCTCCTTTTTCAATGTGCTAGCCCTGCATGCATGGTTGATGTCACATAGGCAGAGTCACTGTGCACTGTTACTTCCTGGTCGGCGTGTTTCTTGAGCGTGACAATCGGCACCACTAATTCTGCAGCCTGTGCTGAAAAGTGAGTCGGTAGTCTTGCACTCAACATTTCTTCAAATTCCCCATTAGCTTGTGCCTTACTACAGCGGCACTTGCATGCCTTTCTCCATCGGTTTGATCGATCGTCAAAGAACCATCAATAAAGATAATCTTCCCCTGCTGCTAGAACATTTTCTTTCACTCTCGGGATATCGTCCTAGAATTCCTCATAATTTAAACAATCATGCAATCATGCACTTGTTTATCATCTGCCAGTGGTTCAGCTACAAACATGGCAGGTTTCACCATTTTACACCTGACTATTTTGATCGCTGGATTCAATATGACCACCTCATAAGCAGAAGCTCTTTGAGATGTCACTGTCCCTTTAGGTTTCAGCAAAACCGCGAACAAAGCATGCTCGACAAATAATGTCATGGAACACCCCATTACTATGGACTTCTCAATGCGAATGCGGCAGCTGACAATTATTGTTCACAAGGGAAGTGACCCCTCATTACTGGGTCCAAAATCCCACTGTAATATGCCAAAGTCTTGTACCCCAATATATTTCTCTGCATGAGTACTGCTATCATAACTGTTCAATTCGTATTTGAGAATAAAAAGAACTCAGAATAATTGGGAATCCCCAAAATTGGTGCTGCGTATATTGCCTTTTTTAGTTCATCAAACCCCTCCTCCATTTCCTCAGACCAGTCAATTTCTTCCTGATTCACCTGTGCCTTTTGCAGGGCCTGCAACAATGGCCTTGTGTATGAACTATAGTCAAATACCCATGCTCTGACATAGTTGCACAGTCCTAAAAACTGTTGCATTTGCTTTATCGTGTGCGGTTTTGATGTTTTCAAAATGGCCTCAGCTCTTTCAGGCGTAACCTTTTTTCCTTCATGTGAGGTTAACTGACCTATGTACAACACCTCTTCTTGGCAATACTGCAATTTCTCTTTGTCCACTTTATATCCTTTCTGTGCTAACACAATCATTAGCTGAATCGAATCTCGTCTGCACCCCTCGCCTGATGACCTGCAGATTAAAATACCCTCTACGTATTACAGCACGACACTTGGCAAATCAATATTGCTTAGGACGATCTGCAGGACCCTATTGAAAATCGATGGAGACTCACAATAGCCTTAGGGCAAACGTGTACTTTTCAGCTTAATCTGACGAAACATAAATGACGTAAGTTCTTGGGAATCTTTATGCAACAGGATTGAGAAAAACACAGTTTTCAAGTCAATCACTGTGAAATATCGCACCTCAATCGGGATACTACATAGGATCATCGCCGGATTTGGGACTAGAGGAAACTCTGCTCTACAATCTGGTTAATCGGCCTCATGTCCTGAATTAAACGCCGCAACCCCCCCTTTGATTTCTGGATAGGGTACACTGCGGTATTGCATGGTGACTCTGACGTCACTAAGATGCCTTGATCCATTATGGCTGATAAAGTCTTAAAAATACCCTCTCGAGACATAGGGTACTGCCTTGCTTGAGGTAAAATTGCTCCTGGCTTCAGCTTAATCTTGACTTATCCCACCCCCCTCAACAGGCCTACGTCATAGGGGCCCATAGTCCATAAAGTAGTCAGCACGTTTTCCATATCCTCATCAAATAATGCGGGACGCTGCTACACTATCATCATCTTCTGTGGGATCTCTCGTCTTTCTGTCCTGATCCAATACGTAACGCTCATTTCAAACACCACTTCGTCATCTGACGGGTCGTCTCTAAACAAATCCTCATCAGTGACGTCAGTCAATCTATGTCCCTCCCCAAAAGCAATCACTGTTCTCCATGGCCTGCCTTGGTCCCAACCTTCGAGCATGGCCAACTCCCCTCGTATTACGGCTGCCTGCAATTCCATGGGAAAAATCCATCCTCCCTCTTCATCCATGAGTATCTGTGGCCTAAATAGAAATTCATCAGGTATTCCCATAGTCTTGCCCACTAAACCGGGTAGCCACGTTAACAAAATTTGCACCCCATAGTGAAAGACTTCTGGTTCAAATGGCGCTCCTCGCGTGGCTATTTGTCCTGTAAATGCCATGATAAATTTGCCCATGATTAAATAGTGTATTCCTTGCGGAAAACACACTATGCCTTCATCAAATCTACGTCATCAAATCAAATCTCTGCACAGTATATTAACTGGTGTCAGTCTTGAATACAACAATGGGACCGACATGTCACATTCTCCTATAGAGGCAGGCAATTTCTCAGTAAAAGGAACTCTACTTGTAGCTCCTGAGAACACTTGACCATTCATGCCATTACCCAACAATGAAAATTTTCCCTCTCGTATATATGAGCGAGTCGCTCCAATGTCTACTAAAAAAGAAAAGTTTTTGCCTCCTATCGTAACATCCACCCTCGGTTCCTCTTGAGGATTAGGCATCACAGATAGTACTGAATACATCAAGTCACCCAGTGAGCTGTCCTATTGTGGATACATACTTATTCCCGTATCTGTGAAAGGATTCCCACTCTCAGTGGTGATCCCCCCTACTCCAAAAGTCAATAGCTGTCCTGTGTTTGCGCTCTGCTGTATTTGCATGGGTGCATGCTGTGCCTGCCATTGTGGCTGATTCAATGGTGCTTGTTGTGATTGCAAAGCCTGTAGTAATCTCGGTGCTTTTGATTGATACACTATCTGATCTTGGGCAAACCCGTCCCTGCTTTGTGGCTATATGCTGGAGGATAAGCTGTCCCCTCCCCCTCTTGAGAATTACCCATTCTGCACATACCCTTGGCTCCCACATGTTTGCACAATGTGTCCTGTCATTCCACATGTCCAACACACACAGGAGGGAATCTTCTAACTTGCCCATCCTGCATGCCTTGGTTACCACCTTGGTTATTCTGAAAAACTCCTTGATTACTCTGAAAGTTTCCCTGATTATTCTGAAAGCCTCCGCTTCCACAGAAGCTTCCCCTGCCACTTAACATAAATCTGTTACCTCCTTGATGAAACTGCGGTTGGTTAGTCACCGGCAGCATACCTGTTACTTGCTGTGATCCTGGCCCGTCTCCACTATTCAGCATCGCCCCTGCTATAGCATACTTCGATAGCTTCTTCTGTACTAACTTTGCTTCCTAGCATCCTCTCTCTTTCAATTTTTCTCCTGCAACAATCAGCAATGATCAGCTGTATTTCTGGCCATGTGTTTGCCTCCATGCCCACCAGCTTCTTGAGCTGTCTCTGTACCTGGTCTGGCAACCCCTGATATGATATATGATAGAATACAGGCATAGATTTTCCCCATGGCTCTCGAGTTTCTAAAGATCACAGCTCTTGAAGATTTTGAATGTAAGCAAGTGGATCTTCCCCTTCCTGCATCTTGCGTGCCATGCCATTACAATCCCACATCTGATGTATCAGGATACAGTACTCTAAGCGCTTTCCAGACTGCCACTCTACAATTATTCAAACGTTGCATCATTGTGTGCTGTGTTCTGTGCTGTGACACTTGCGTATCCTGCTCTCGTCCAAATGTCATCAGCTCTCTCCCCAAGGATAGCTGCTAGATGACCCTTAATGTCCCCCATAGCTAATATATTTTCTCCCGTTATTTTTTCTAATTCATAGATCCATTTTCCAGTGCCCGAAGTCAAACTCAGAGAGTTTACACCCTAAATTATCCTTATCCATCTGGGGCCACGGGATATACCGCGGTCTGGCCCTTCCTTTTTCTAACAGGGGAAACTGGGAAATCCCAAAATCGCAATCATCTTCCATTGTCTACCTATCCATAGTAGGGACAATGGCTCTTGATCGCCGCCTTCCTGGCAATGACTGTAGTCTGCTCACGTATGGTGGCGATTTCCCCCCTCACACTATGGGATTGCCCTTTAAATCGTTTTGTACATGCCATAGGCTCTGGCATTCTTTCTTTTTGTAGGTCCAAACCTGACCACCTCACTTCCTTGTTTACCTAAAAACACCCCTTGAAAGTACACGCGCCACCCTCCTCCCCCCAGAAGGTTTCGCTGTCTTCGTCTGACATATCTTGTCCCCAACTTGTATGACTATCTTCCTTTTCGTTTCTGTTTAGAATCAGCCCATCCAAAGACAAAGCTCCGTGCTTGAAACTATACTAGCTTCCCTCCTTATCCCGTCACTGGGAAATCTCAAATCGATCATCTTTCCCTATATTTTTGAATTCACTTTTTGTCATCTCTCGATAAACGTTGTCAATTTTATCTCCTATATCTCCTATCTCAAAATCCTCCTCTAGGTTTACCCTGGAGGGCCCTGGCATCAGTTCTTGTGATGGGAATAACGCCTCTATGTCCTCCCATGCTACTACTGGATTTGTTTCCATTAGCTCTTTCTCAATGTAATCAATGTCACGTGCTATCTGTCTTCTCTTTTGTTCCATCACCTCATCAAACGCCTCGGTTCTTTGCTTCGTCTCTAAGATAAATATTTGGGCACCAGTATCAAGCTTTGTCTTTAATGCAGCTTTATCAAATGACAAGGTACTAACTTCCTGGCGTAATGAAGAAATGCAGCCTATCTTTAAAAATGGTGATAGGAACAGTGCAGGGAATTACAGGCATTATGACAAAGTGCTGCTTATCGGTCTATAGATCTGGGTAGATAAGGTTGAATCTTTTAATCATCTACAAGCTGGGTGTATGCGGGGAATTCTCGCTATAGACCAGGGTTTTCGATTAGAAGTGATTTTCGCCAAACATGTTCTGCTGAGCCGTGTTCAGGTCTATGCAATTTTTGTTGACCTATGCATGGCTTTTGATAGTGTCCTACGCAGACATCTGTGACAGGCCTTGCAGAGGAAGGGTGTTCTGTGGGAACTACTACAGTGTATACAATCTCTTTATATGGAAAATAAGGCCACAGTCAGGTGGAGGTCTGGGAGGGGAGTTAACCACACCCCTGACTGTTGAGGGGGGTACGGCAGGGTTGTGTGTTGGCCCCCTTCTTTTCCATCTTTATATCGATGTTTTAATAGAGGAACCTGTAGAAAATAGTTTGAACCCTGCCAAAAAACTGGGCACAAATAGGTTCCCCACATTGTTCTTTGCGGATGATGCAGTGATGCTGGTTACATCCCCTTTGGGCCTGAGGCATAATGTACAAGTTTACACCTGGTAATAAACACAGAGAAAACCAAGTTAATGATATTTAGGCATTGCCTATCCAGGAGACCCAACCTAAAAATCAAGATGGAAGGTAATATTTTGGAGCAGGTTAAAATTTATGATTACCTTGGGATTAGATTTACAGAGGAGAATATCTCATGGTCTAGTAAGCAGGTTAAAGCAACATCCACAATTGGTAAATATTGAGTGGGGGATTTGTCACTTTTATCACACTCATGGCAGAGGGGCAACCTCACTGGCATTACATTTGTATAGGTTACAAGCTTTGCTTGCAGCCCTTTTATGGGGCAGAATTGTGGGGGTAATACTAAGGTAGCAGACTTCAGTGTATCAGAGAGCCTCTTCTTGAGAGATTTACTCATGCAGTCACGAGGAGCATCGATGGCTAGCCCCCATTGGGAGTGTAATCTACAGCCTGTAGGAAGATCCTGTGCACCAAACTGGGTGCGAAAATGGATCAAACATCTCTCAGAAGTTTTATTTGTTTGAATGGATCTAGATCACTTCCATGGTTCAGGTTTGTTCACAAAGAACTGCAGAGGTCATAGCCCCACTGTGGGACAAGCCAGGAAATATGAGCTCTAATTATAGACAACAGGTAAAGGAGGCATGCCAAGCACTAACCCAGTATCAAATGTACCAGGATTGTTCAATTCTGAGTACTTAGCGTCTTTACATCTCATCTATACAAACTGATGGTTTTGAAAATGACTTTGATGTTATTACCCCTGGATATGCAAAAGCACTTTAAATTCAATTACGCACAAACACTTCAAAAGTGGCAACTTTTATGGAAAAGTGGAAGGTAACGAACGTGCCGAGTTGCCCAGTCTGTTGTATGGCAGAGGAGACATAGGCTGTTTTTTACTCCTCTGCGAGGGTTATAAATATCTGAGATCTTGTTATCTATTGCCTATATTTAACCTTAAAGGCGTCGGGTCCATTAACTCTGTTCTGGACCTGTGTAAGAATACAAATGATCTGAACGTTGTATTTTTTGTATCTACATTTTTATTACGGGCATGGTTAAGAAGGTCTAGATGTGCCAAGACAGTTTTTAATTTAACCCTATTGATGAACTAATGATATGAGCAGTTTTTTTTTATTGTGTTTTATCCATGAATGCTTTATTGCTTTTATGGTAAAAATGCCAAATAAAGCTATGTTTCATCATCTAAGACGAGGTGAGCAAGGGTCCACACCTGGATTAGTCTTGTTTACTTAGGGTAAAACCCCAGGGTTTACAAATTCACCAGAGGTGTGGGAGACCCTCTACTGAGAATGAACATGGTTCAAGTAACTTGTTTTATTGGATTTCTTCCACTCAGGATGGCCTACAACCACGTTTTAGTTCACTGCACTGTTCACAAAGGAGCCATCTCATTGGCATATCAGTCTCGTCCCACCCACAAGGGCAGTTCAGCACCTGCCTACTAGGCAATTTTCCTCTCAACAATAGAACCATCAGCAAGTGCTCAGCTAGGGGACAGCAGACTGGTATGCAATTGGATATTTCTCCTCTGTGAAAGGTACAGTGAGCTAAAACGTGATTTTAGACCCTCTAGAGTGCGAACCTACCAACAGAGCAGATTATTTGACTCTGTTCTTTCTCAGTAGAGGGGCTCCCACACATTTGCTTACTTCTGAAACTACTTGAGTGTGAGAGACTTTCATGTAATTGTGTGAATTAATTTTAAAGTGTTTTAACAAGATGATTAAAAACAAGAGGTATGTGGATGTCTTTCGCATGGTACGTGCGGCCTGGCCAACCACGTGAAGAGGCGGGTGGCATTTGGAGAAGGATGGAGTCAAGGTATAGGAGTGGCAGCAAAATCACTTTTTTACCTAGGACAGCAAAACTCCTTGCATCACCCTGACTACCTTATAAGTGAAACTATCACGTGTCTAATCGGTTTTTCGAACACATTAAAGGAACAGGGCATTTCGCTAAACTTAGGATCAAATTAAAATGTGCGCCCCCTCATGTCTTTCACTTCTTCTCTTACAGTGCCAGCTCTGCGAAAAATCCTTCATGAATTATTCCTTTCTCGAAAACCATATTGAACGCCGACATTCTGAGATCTCAAAGGCTGGTAAGTGCATGCTGGTATCAGAAGGTTACACCTTTGTCCCATGCGCTTTTCACTGTTTCTCTGAAGTCTATTCTTTCCACGGATTGGATCAAGGTCATACCATTTTGTTTATCTTCTCACACTACTGCAGTGTCTTTATATCTTCCACCCTCAGGAGGACAGTGTTCCTTAATACATCAAGGCCATATCACCCGAGGGAGGCAAAGCAATTGATAATGAGAGTTATGGCTGTGACCTGCACTGAGAGTACTCACATTATTTGTATGTGCCTGTATGCAAATACCACCACCATAGCTCGTAGCATTAAGTATGTCATTAATTTCAAAGTGGTTATCACAGAGAAGACCAACATCATGCCTCTGTCACAGTGGCACTCCAACTAAGGGAGCTAGGTGGGCTGCAGCACCCTCCCACATTCTTGAATGTCATCTGACAGCCTCATCTGCAAGTGTTGCTGAGTCCTCACTTTCGTACACTGGATTGGCAAGCACTTCGTTTTGCTCAAGATGTTCAATGCAGTAGTTTGCTAAGTTGTGTAAAGACTGGGACTATCATAATGGGCCTCATTACAAATGTGGTGGTGCAGAAAAAAGTGACTGTAATTTAGATACTGTGAATTTTCCTGTACTGCCAAATTATAATTTGTTCGCCTTTACCACCTGCGGAATTACTGTGCGGTAAATCTGCCGACTTTCAGAGGTAAAATGGCGTATTCACCTCCACTTTACCTCCAAAAATCAGCATATTTACTGTGTTGTAACTCTACCCACAGTAGATCCGCCAAAATCCCCATGGAGTCTTAATTATCACTGCTTGTAATACCATGGTAACCACAGGGGACAAAGTGGTAGTAATGGAATTTATATATATATATATATATATATATATATATATATATATATATATATATATATATATCATGGTCATATCTGGTGATTGTTAGCAACACCCAATGCTTCTGCAGACAACACCACCAAGCAGACAGAAATGAAGTGTTGTGTCAACACTTATGTTACCAACTTTTTTGCGATGTTATGCCCTTTTCTCATAACAATATATATATATATTTTTAACAAGTTTATTTTATTCTGTTGCAATCATGGAGGGAGCAATACAACATTAAATATTTGGCGTGAGTCATTCATTGAGCAGTACATTATATGAAAATCTCTCTCACCTCTCCACCCTTAGGGGTTGCCGCCCCTCCACCACAATCTCCCACGGTCCAATGGGAAATGGCCAGAGAGTCCCCTCCTTAATTGTCATCCTGTAAAAATAGACTTGGTAGCTGCGGCTTGTACGTTTGTGCTGGAAAGTCCCGATCATACTCCAGGATTGGGGCCCACACATCTATGAAACTTTGTGTTCATAACAATATTTTGAAAGAGTACAATAAGAGTGTATGAGACTTTCCATCTTGGAACGATAACCTACCAGAAAATAATTGATTTGGTCAACATAAAGGTTGGATAGTGTGTTATGCTCAATAAGACAAGTGTAACATTATTTCTATGACTACAAAAATTACTGGAACTGATAATTGGAAATGAATATTTTAAATTTTTAAAAAGATCCAATGGTTGATGTTAATACAATTTTTTTATTGGCTTCTTTTGCTGATAATACACACCATTGTGTTTCTCAAAATGCCCTTCCTTCTTGGAAGGGCATTCGCCGAATAAAACCAATGTTCTACTTCATCTGTGAGCACCAAGGCAATGTTTAGTTTTGTGTGCTGGCCACTGATTGATGGGTAGAGGTGATTAAGCTTTACATTTGTTACAGTATGTAGAACACTAATAATAGAACACTAATAATAATCAGTAGTATCTTCTACGCTGATGACATAATATTGCTGGACTCCACACAAATTGCTTTGCAAGGACTGTTGAGAGCATATCATGATTAGACTCTAGTGATTAATATAGGGAAAACAAAAATCACAATTTTCACGGGCAAAAATAAAAGGGTCAAGATATAACTGGTGGCTGGATAACTAAAAACTAGAGATTATAAATGAATTGAAAAATCTTGGATTTGCCATTACGGTTTATCCAAACTGAAAAATCTTATTAAACAACTGGAAAAATAGGCTATTCTGCACATGATGGAAGTGAAATGTATTAATAACAAGTGTGGGACGTTTTCCCTAGTGTCTTTAAGTGTTTCAAAGGGAACTTATTCCCCCTTTGATCTATGGTTTGGAAACCAACCATCCTTTGTATGATGTGGACCGATCAAAAATTGAAGAACTCCTATCGAGCGACATGTTGTCTCTCCCAAATGGTGTTTCTTTATCAGTGATTTGTTTCAAGTTGGGGTTGTGGTCTCTGAACTTGCACCTTCTTTGGGGGAGACTTCTTATTTGTAAAGATCTAGTTTGGCCCCATCTGAATTCACTTTATGAAGTCTTTAGCAAGAACTCGCACAGTAACTCATTTTGTTATGCTGAGAAATGTGATAAAGCCATAGCAGCCGAAGGCATCCCATTTGTCCCAATTCTACAAAATATAGATTGCGCTAAAAACATAATTGGCAGGACGATTATTGCGAGACCTGCACGCAATTAGAAGATATGAACGTTTTGCCAGTCTAGGTAATGAACACAAGTGATTGGGGGAAAGGTGTATGTACTTGGTTGGGTTTCTCTCACCTTACTTGAGAAGTATGCTGATGAGATTTTGATTAAACCTTCTAAAGCCGATGGAAATATGTATACAGGAACAATTGGAGATCTCTATTCAGGTTTTTTTGCCTTAGAAAATGAAAATCTGAAGCATTTGGGTATGGAATGTGGAGTTTCACTGAACTTGCAGATTCTCTGCTATACACGCTTTGTGCTGACCCTGCTTTTGGAGAGTTTCTGTGCAAGGATTAACCAAGGAAATTACTCAGCCTCAACATAGGCACTCTTGCGATTTTTGCAGAGCATCAATTCAACTTCCGCGAAATGGGATTCAAATGAATTTTAGCGATCAAATAGATGTGACGTTAAGTCTGACTATTAATGAATTTGTCAAGTGGGACGAATAGTTAGGAACTGCTTTATTATTACACCGCTCTTTTTATTGGTGATAGATGAGGATTATGTAACTATTTTATGAAAGTGCTATTTATATTAATCAAGTTAGTTTGGAATCCTGTCATTCGAACTTTCTTGATGGTTCTTTTCTTTTTTTTCTATTTTGTGTAAGTTTTATCTTGCATAAACCATGAACACAATAAAAAAAAAGAATAATTGTAATCCCTCCTGCCTAGTTCGGTCAGAACCCCTTCACATCCATCAGAGCCTATTTGTATCCCCCTCACCTTCCCCCCATGTAGACATTCCACTCTCATTGTGATGGGTGGCATTCCAGCAGCACACATGCAATGCCAATGTATGTCTCCATATACCAGGCTAGTCCACACCTACATAGATGCCTCTGTGACGGATGTGCTCATTCTACATTTCACTATAAAAAAAATACAACCATCCCCTCCACCTTTCAGAATATATGTTTTAGTTATCTGGTTACATTGCTGTTCGATCTGACTTGGGTGGATTTAGAAAGCAGACATCTGAAAATGGGACCCTAAAATCGAGAGCGAGAGAGAGCGAGATATCACAGACAAAGTGAGAGGCAGATACTTCCAGATTGGTGTTGTTTGATACAATGGCTGTATTATTGGAAAAGTGTTCAGAGATTTTCACGATTTTGGGTCTTTTCAGGGGCAGCGGTATTAGTGACAGGATCTTCAAGAACACATTTCTGACTGACTGTTGTTGTTTTTTTTTATAGCAGTGTCTGGGTAAAGAATGACCACTGAATACATCTGTGTAATATAAATAGCTCTAAGTGACTAAGGGTATTAAAAGATGAATACCATAGAATTACAGTAACACTTAAAAAAACAACAGCACATTATAGGGCTCCTAGGAAAGACCCTCGCAGATGCTGAAATTTTGAGCTGATCGAACACAGAATAGCAGAGACTGAACATGCTACTTGACCGGGCAGCTTTTTAAAAGGGCATTTTTGAACAGACCAAACATTATGGCAATCTTCTGTGTTGCTTTCGTATAATTTGTCTGGCCTATTTTATTTATGCTGCAAGTACTGTAATAGAACTATCTTTATAACAATAGTTAAACATGAGTTTTATTAAAGCAAACATGTATCCTTTTACATACCTCTTACCAAATGTGAAGCAAATACTTAACGTTATGTGAAAACTAATTGATGCAAAAAACGACAATTTCTACATTCTCCACCTGTGTTTGGCTAGTGCTCACCTGTCACTTAAATTTGCATATTTGCCAAACACCTAACCCCATTTTATTCACCCCTTTTGTTATGTTTGCTCACACTTGTAGGCCAGTCTGTTTCTTTGATTGAACTATCTTGGATTAATCCACTACACTGCTACATGTTTCTGTGATGCTTGCACTAGATATTCATCAGGTAGAAAGTGTAAGGTCCATGCTATGCAACATTATGAAAAAGGAGAGTAAAGGAGTGTTAGTGCTATGAAATTATGAACCAACAATATCCCCCCTGAAATGTCTCTGGAGCAAGCATGGAGAGAAACATGTTGGAGTGTGATTGGAATAAAGTTTCAGAATAACACGGCGAGTAATTAATTACAAAAATAGATTGCCTTGAAAGTGTGGCCACAAAAAAGCACTAGAGGTTTGTATGAAAGTTAGATCGGTTTGACAATTGCTTCAATGTTTTGGTGACAGGTGCGTTCTAATGAGAACACACGTGCAATATGTTCAAATTGCAGTTGTAATTTCGCTCATTTGTTATGAGACAATACTAATAGTACTAAGTGTTTATAGTCTCTGTGAAAATTAACATGCAAGAGGACAGATGTTTGTTTGGGATTATTGTGGACCTGAGGGAATAACTGCCCAAATTGCACCACTTTGCCGAATGGGGCATCATGACGTCCAGTATTCCTAGTCTCTTTTGGATTTCATGGCACAGTATTAATCACTTGCATTACCTTATCCATGTGTCATTGGTCTAGGTGGACACAATCGCTGCTCTTAAGTTTCATGTTCCTGTCTCACATTTAGGCGGTGTTCAGGGCAAAAACCTTTGTTTTTGACCTGTAGAAACCGAAGGGGCATAGAGCACTGTGGGACATTCTAAATTATTCCATGATTACATGACAGCCTTAAGATTTGTTCTGGAAGTTCACAATTTTAGATGCATAAAGAGAAGAAGACTTGGGACCTCATTAGGATGCTGGTGGCAGCAGAATGAATGGTGCCGGTATGGCACCGGCACTGTTCATTTCGGTCAACCAGATTACGAGGTCTGCAGCGGATCCTGATTTTCACGCCTGGTCAGACGTCATTAACGGGCCCATTGTTAGCATCCTCCCCATTCCATTGAGCCTTGTGGGGGCTCAAATGGGAATGGGGATGTACCAGGTCCGGGTCCCGCGAAATGGATTTACCGGGCCCTCCAAGGTCGGAATGGCCCGGTAAGTCCCCTTTTGTGGGACCTGGACCCGAGTTTGGAGGCAGCCATGCCATTATTAAGGGCATGGCTGCCTCCAAACTCGTAATGAGGCCCTTGGTGTTTCCCCCCAGTAACACCGAGGCACCTGTCCATCAGTTGTTTCTAATGATTTCACAGGGCTAAGAGGCAATTAACCCATTGTATAGCCTGTTGTATCGATATATGGGGATACTATTATTATTATTATTATTATTATTATTTTTTTTTTTTTTAAGGCTCGTGGATAGAATTATTTTTAACGCACTACAGCACACCTTTTTTCAAAACTGTCTTGTTGGGGGATAACATTTATTACTTTGCTAAATATTCTTGCTTGTTAACATCATGGTGTGCATGCCACCTTTGTAAATTTGTTGAGGTGGCGCCATGGCCCAGGCCTGAAGCACACTCTGAAAATGGTCACAGCAGCGCTGTCTTTTTTAGGGTAGATTCATTGAAAATTTGTTATTTTTACTTCTACATCTTTTTGCCACACATCACAGAAAACATGTATGTCAAATGATGAAGGAAAATGGATGCTAGCAGGGTTCACATCAGATAGGCCAGCTCCTGAAAACTGGATGGTTTTATTCCCAGCGCATCCACGTGACCACTCTTTGGTGTTTTATTATATTGACAGACAAGAATAAGAAGAAGCAAATTATGCAGATAGAAGATGATATAGAAGGACTGAAGGCCAAGCTGCAGAAGACCGAAGCAGAAAATCATCACACTATACAGGTATAAGCCTTTAGAACAGGTAGTGCAAAAATGCATCACTTGACCAGATTCTTTTTATAAAAACACTTGACAACTCTTACTGCAAATCTCCCCTTAACTATTTTCCTGTCAAAAACCTTGAGAGTTGGAGATAAGTGCAATACACCTGTGAACATCATAGATTTATGTTAGGAGGTTACTTGAGGATAGCTTTCAACCACATTTACATTGTTGTATATGACTGTTAATTCTCTGAAAGAGCCTTCTACAAATCTTGTACCAGTTCTATGCCCACTTGGAATTTACTTATAAGATTTAAATTCATACAATGAGCCTCATTACGAGGACGGTAGTAACCCGCTGGTGCTACCAGCGGGTTGCCACTGTCCTCATAACACTGAATCCGCCGTCTGACATCCCGGTGCCACCGGGACATTACAAGTCCCGGTGGCCTGGGATGTCAGCCAGTGGATTCGGGAAGTCCACATTCCTGTGGAGTCCCATAGAACTCCATGGGAATGGGTTCTAGAAGCACCGGCCCCAGAAGGCAGAGTTGGAGTGTGGTGGTCTGGAAAGAGTGCCGATACGGTGCGACTGGCACCCTTATTTCTGGACCGCCACACTTAGAATGAGGCCACATGTATATTTCTCTGTACCCTGTGTGAGAAACCAAAGGGTGTCTCACCTGCTAGTCCTCAGGGACTTGTCATCAAAGTGGCTAGGACATGGCCATCGCTTTTGGATCCAGTTCCTGTGGGTGGACCAGTGTGGGAGTTCACCTGGGTGAGGGGTCTTCAGGGAGTGTGGGTGAGGCAGCCGATGGTGAGACGAGGTATTTCCCCCCTTTTTTGTTAATCTACCCCATCCTATTTGAAAGGATTTTCCGAAGTCCCAACTCCCCTCCGCCCCCTTTGTTTCACAAACACTAGGTCAAGGAAGAGGATGACTGAGAGTAACCAGACTAACTCTCTCATATCGTACTGGAAATGTCACGTTATACGGGTCAGGCAAAGTCAGGCACTTTACACTAAGTGCATACACCTGATACCAGTTAACTCTCCTCACACAAATAAAAGGCAACACCTAAAGACACACGCTGAGCAAGGCAGAACATGAGCATGGGCAGAACATCCGGGACGAGGGCACACTTATTGGAGCAGAGCAACGGACCAAGGGATGAGAGCAGTGGGCCGAAAACCCCAATGGTTTCCTACTTGAGGTCATTGCCTCCGACAGAACGCGAAAGACTGGTGGAGAAGGCCAGATCCCATAAGTGAAGATTGCATTGTGTTCCAAGGATGCCAGCAACCCTCCCGGGTGAACAGCAGAGTTGGGGAGGTGAGGCCAAGCCTGAGGTACTAACCTTTGTGATGCTGGAAATGCACCGGAGGGACAGGGTCTCCGTATCCTTGTCCTTTACTGCTTTTTATTGTGTGTTATGTTGTGTTTTCTGTGCAGCAGTTCATGTGGGACTCCTGGCGGTGCAGCTCTCTCTCTTTTGGTTTGGTGAACAGACCCTTATGGCACCCATGGGTAGGGGTGCAACCCTGTGCCCCTAGTGTATGTTTTTGGGCACCTGTGTGTGACCCACAGAGCAGGGTACGGGCTGGTGGCAGCTCCGTGCTGAAATTACTGGTGCCCTGAGCGTCCTCCATTTTGGGATGCCCAGGCCCTGTCATTGGAATCGGTAGATTCCGGATGAAGACAAAATGGCCCCCATGGCCGCTTGCCTTCCATCACCTGTTACCTTGATCTTCCTGAAGTCCCGGGAAGCCCTGCCTCTGTCCCTTCCCCCTGACTGGCTGTTGGGTGAAAGTTCCGTATATGGTAGTGTGGGGAAGTGCCAACCAGACTGGCTGGAGCCTTCTCAACGACCGTATGTTGTGGGTATGCCTGTGGGTGGGACCTGGGTGAATGGAGTGTGTGACGAATATACATTCTATGTTGTGGCTGTCTAGTATCTGGTGGTTGACACAACGGTTGAGACAGCCCTGCCCGAAACGGGTATGAATGTAGCTTGGAGTGTTGAATGGCTCAGTACTTGTCCCAATACACATAACTTGTTGAGTGTCTGGAAAGAAGTGAATGGCCTGAATGCACCGTGTGCCTGATTGGCTGCCTGCCTGCATGAATGACTGTGATTGGATGCTTGAGTGTGACCCAGCGGAATGAATAGGAGATCAACAGTATATCTGGGGACCTCTCACTGCTAGGAATCGTGTTCAGAAGCTGAAGTCCACTACGACGAGTAACTGGAGTAAGTGAAGCTTGATGTTGAAGTCCTGCTGGACGAGAAGAATTGCTGTTGCTCTCCTTCACAATCTGAAAGCTGTCATGCCTCCAAGAACTGACCCAGAGAGGACCTGGTAAGGTGCCCTCTTCTCGAGCTATGAGGGACCATCGTGCACAGCTGATCTTTGTCTAAGCTCCCTGGTAGAGAGACCTTCGACAGGCTACCGACCCAATACAGAGACTGCTGCGGAACTCCAAGGAAAAGCACCCGGTCTGTTCTCCGCCACTGTCGACGACTGCCGTCGCTGACCGGAACCGCCGTGATACCGTTTGCCTAAGAACTTAATTGATCCAAGGACGCTCTCGTCCGCATCGTCGCTGCTGTATCCTGCTGGAGAAGGCCTGACCATCAACACGCCGAGGAGCATCCACCAGTGGGTTTCCCGCCACCCAAAGACCACAGAGGCATCGACGACTGAATGCCCTTGCTGGGCCACAGTTCTTCCAACTCTTTGTGGTCCAGAACTATCGACACCGAGGTGCCCCGCACACCTCTTCCTTGCAGGACGCTTACCCGTCAACGAGCACCGCTAGGGTCGACGCGGCCACTTCACCGTCGTAGCTCGACCTGTTCTCTGTCGGACGTTCGATGACCGGTGACTCCTGCCTGAAAGGGAGGACACCCAAGAAGGGCCGTTGATTCCCTGACACGGAACGCTACCACTCCAAGGTACTTTGGGGTTGCAGAACTATTGGAAAGTCTAGTGTGAACAATATATGGACTGGGCTTGTGATACATCTTTGCTTTACAGGTTGTCCAGGTGGCGGGATCTCCACACAGAACTCTGTCTAGGTATCGGGGCCAGTATTCTGCCAATTGTTCAACCATCTGGCGTTCCTTCCTCTCTCTACTGCTGGTTTCCTCTTTATTTTGATCTTTGTGTCATTCTGACGGTATGCACTTTAATGAGATCTGAGAACATTAGTGGTACCACTTTTGAACTGTATATATTTACCATTGTTGATTTCTGAGTACAAAGTGAGTTATCTTGATAGTGTATGTGACCTTGAATATTAATTATATAAAGTCTGTGTTTTAATCGATGCAGTGTGCGGACATTCCTTTGTGGGTGCTTGGGGACCACACTGTACTTAAGAACCAGCTCTCATCACCTCCTGAGAAGCTAGGCCTTGATTGCTCGACCACGTTTACCAATAATAGAGAATCTTGGCAGGGGTCCTCTGTGCCTCTCCTCTACCATATAGAGAGCGGAAGTACAGATACCCCCCTCCGGTCTTTACAACCTTGACTCGTGAATGGAAAATAGCAAAATAAGAAAGAAGCGCACACAGCCAGTGAGTTGGCAAGCGACCTGATAGACCGGTGTGTGTTAAAGTGTATGAAGTAGCAACATTATATCACAAGTGAAGGCTCCATGCATGTGAATGAGATGCGAAGAAAGGCAGACCTGTGAATGAACTTTGAAGTAAAAAGCAGCTCTGATATCAGCAATACTAAGTAACAGAGTAGTCTAGCAAAAAGAAGTAGCCCATTCGAAAGTCTTTGTGAAAGGTACATTGTTTGAAGTTATAAAGCAAACCGACAGCAAAAGCAAACTAAGTGAAAGTGACCGTGAACTTTGAGTCAAAGTGTTGCTGCGGTGGTCTGGTAAAAGCACCACGCACATTTTAAAGGGGTCAGAGCTCGATTGAGGGAGATGTGAAGTACAATAAACTTGGGGACCGGAGCCCCCTTGCATGTTTGTGTTGAAATGTGGCATGAGAGTTCTGAGCCTGGCCAAGGGGGACTTTTGTGAACTTTATGTTGGAAATACAATTTTGGAAAGTCAAGAAAAAGGCTTTAACATTAGAGGCCAAACGGGCCTCAATACACTGTTTGGAACTGCTTAGAGTGTTAGAAACCGAGCCAGAGTGTGTCATCCTGGCTTCATGGACAGCCTTACTCTGTGATGTGTAACGTGAGAAGGAGAGCCGGTTAAACTACCTTTTATTCTTTTGACACTGATTTTTCTTTTGCATACATTTCTCCTTTTAGACTTTTTGTATAAGAGATAGGGCATTAATTAGGTTTTGTTAGCATAGGCCATTTTGATTGTGACTGAAGCCATTAGGACTGTTTTTTTTTATTGTTTGATGGTCGAGACTATTCCCATCTGAGTTATAGGGCAAATTAGGAGCATCTCCAACCAACAAAAAAAATGTCAATAAAGGTTTTGCAAATTGTATCCATTGTGTCAGTGTCATACTTGTGATACCATGCCTTTCCTACACCTGTCTCTGGAACAAGTTATTGACAGAGATGAGAAACACCCCCTGATATGTGCAAATGCACACAGGGATGAAAAAGGGCATCTGAATGAGCACATATAAGATGCGCTCATTCAGATGCCCTCTAAGAATGGGTGTTAGGCAGAATCACGTGCAGTACCCTAGGGGAACACTACATGCAATTAAGACTACAAGTGTCAGTACAATTTCACCTTTGGTACAATCCCGTACTACAGTTATGTGGTAGCAGTGGCTGAGCAGCCAGACTTATCTCAAGAGTTTAGCGAACAGTAGAACAAGTTACACAAAGGACCAACAAATACAGTGGGGGCCATTCCGAGTATGGCGGTAGGGGGTTAATGGCACCGGTAAGGATGCAGGTGTCGTTAACCCCCTACCGCCGCATTCCGAGGTCCCTTAGCGGGTCCCACTAGGGCCGGCTGGTTTAACTAACCGCCCTTAGCGGGACCCGTTAAGGGACCATGGAGCTATTAACGGGCCCGCAATTTCGAAATGGGGACTTACCGGGTCTGCCTAGGTCGGAATGTCCCGGTAGGTCCCCATTCCGACTACCTGGACCCGAGTTTGGAGGCAGCCATGGTGCTAATAGAACTATGCCTGCCTCCAAACTCGGAATGACCCCCTAGGTTATAAGAATAGACAGCCCAAATACATTCATAGGCAGGGCAAAGGGTTTCAGTTAACTACAACCAGCAATTCTTCTCAATAGGCCTGAGCCAAAGTCAATGGTTCAGAGTCTTTGTATAGGATAGCACAGTTCTGGTAGATAACAGTTGTCTTTGCCACAGAGTCTAGAAGAATTTGGCTAGGTGAAAAGTTTGACGAATGTCTAGGGAAGGACAAGCCTTAGAAGTTGAGAAAGTTTCTACAAACTTTCACGATGGCCGAAAAGATTTTCTCAAATGCATTTGCACAGTACCTTGTTAGTGAAGAAGAGTTGTAGCTGAGGCAGTTATTCCTGGCAGTTCGAGCAGATCTCGCTGTTTCAGTTTCAGCTTCAGTCGTGGGGACAAGAAGACACTGCCCAGGGATTAGGCCAAAAGCTTAGCAAGACATCGGTTTAAGATGTGGGTGCCTTAAAGTCCACTAGCTGGTTTCCTTCCCTCTGGCTATCCGGTTTTCAACAGCACTCTAATGTAAATTCGACCAGATGGGGACAGTGTCCAGGTGGCTTGGGAGTTTGTTGTTCCCACCAAACTCAAGAAAAGAAGTTAACCTTGAAGGGCTTCTCTGTCGATGGAGTTTCAGGCAATTCGGACCTCCAGCAGGGCTTCCCGGTCGTCCAGGAGCTGCAGCAGTCCTCTTCCTTCAGCTCGTCTTCGGTTCTTTCGTTCCCGTGGCCGACTCTGCTTTCCAAGTCCCAGAGACCTGCTTTTAAACAGTTTTCCCCCATTAATTCCAGCCTGGCTGTCAGTCACACAACAGGGTGGCTGTCCTTGCCGGACAGCCAGCCCGCCAATCACGCCAGAGTGCATTCAGGTCTCCTAGGAGACTAAGCACAGGGAGTTTCAGGCATCTCCCTCACATCCTGTCCACCCCAGACACCCTGGCGCCAGCGGAGGGCTTCAGCACTGAAGCCTGCCAAAGGCCAACAAACAAAGGGACCAAACCTGGTTTGGTGCACAGAGACAAACACAAGAAGGACCTTTCCTAAAAGAAATGGCAAAAAAAGTCGACCAGAGTCTGTTTTTACAGATAGGTCTTGGGCGCCATATTGAAAACATGGCTGACCCAATATTTAGCTACTGTTGTTAGCGGTCAGGAAAAATCATGGTAGTTTGATCTAAACCACTGCCACCAGCCATTTAAAGTAGGAAAGGGTAACATTTGACTGTTACATGAGTGTTTTGACTCAGGGGAAGCGATGCAGCCCCTCCAGCACTCCGTAAGAAGATAGTGGGTGCTGGGTCAGTAAATTTAAAGAGACTAGCAAAGTCAATTTAACTTTACATGCTCTGGGAGACAGTAGACCGTCCCAAAGAAGGTATTTACACCTTGGAAAGTCTGAAAGACATCACTGTACCACTGCACAGAAGGTGCTGTGTGACACACAGAAAAAGATGATGCCTATGGAGTTGTTTTAAAACTCCATAACCAAAGAACACAAAAGTAAAACACACATCAAAATACATGGAAGAGTGGAAAAAAAGGTTCTCACTCTTCCCAGGTAAAACAATAAAATCCTAGAAATCCAGCAAAGTTGCTGGGGGCCTCAAAAGGTGAGGGAAATTAGCACATATTGAGAATTCTCCCTAACAATGGGCTTGCTCCTTTTTTTGGTGAAAGTGATGGCCACTTATGCCTAAAAATGTTTTTGAGATTCTGGCTGTTTGTTTGTCTCACGGCAGGTGATACTATATTGCAGAATTCTCAAATTCTCTATAAATCCTGATGATTTTACATGCTATCCAAGTGTTTTCTCGCCCCCCTGCCCCCACTCTCTCTATCCCCACCCACCTTGCCCCAACTCTCTCCACCCCACCCACCACCTACCCTACCCGAATCTATCCACACCCTACACCCAGTCTCTCCAGCCCCCACCCACCCTACACCCAGTCTCTCTATGCCCACCCTACCCCCACCCTACCCCCAGTCTCACTATCCCTACCCATCCAACCCCCACTCTCTCTAACCCTGCCCCCCACCCTACCCCCACTCTCTATCCCCACTCTCTCTACCTGCACTCTTTCAACCCCCAACCAACCTGCATCCACTCTCTACATAACCCCACTCTCTTTACCCCACTCACCCTTCCTCTGCTCTCTCTACCCCACCCACCCTACCTCTGCTCTCTCTACCCCACCCACCCACCCTACCTATGCTCTCTCTAAATACCTTTGCTCTCTCTAACCCACCCACCCACCCTACCTCTGCTCTCTCTACACCACCCACCCACCCTACCTCTGCTCGCTCTACCCCACCCGCCCTACCTCTGCTCTCTCTACCCCACCCACCCGCCCTACCTCTGCTCTCTCTACCCCACCCACCCGCCCTACCTCTGCTCTCTCTACCCCACCCACCCGCCCTACCTCTGCTCTCTCTACCCCACCCACCCGCCCTACCTCTGCTCTCTCTACCCCACCCACCCGCCCTACCTCTGCTCTCTCTACCCCACCCACCCGCCCTACCTCTGCTCTCTCTACCCCACCCACCCGCCCTACCTCTGCTCTCTCTACCCCACCCACCCGCCCTACCTCTGCTCTCTCTACCCCACCCACCCGCCCTACCTCTGCTCTCTCTACCCCACCCACCCGCCCTACCTCTGCTCTCTCTACCCCACCCACCCACCCTACCTCTGCTCTCTCTACCCCACCCACCCGCCCTACCTCTGCTCTCTACCCCACCCACCCGCCCTACCTCTGCTCTCTACCCCACCCACCCGCCCTACCTCTGCTCTCTCTACCCCACCCACCCGCCCTACCTCTGCTCTCTCTACCCCACCCACCCGCCCTACCTCTGCTCTCTCTACCCCACCCACCCGCCCTACCTCTGCTCTCTCTACCCCACCCACCCGCCCTACCTCTGCTCTCTCTACCCCACCCACCCGCCCTACCTCTGCTCTCTCTACCCCACCCACCCGCCCTACCTCTGCTCTCTCTACCCCACCCACCCGCCCTACCTCTGCTCTCTCTACCCCACCCACCCGCCCTACCTCTGCTCTCTCTACCCCACCCACCCGCCCTACCTCTGCTCTCTCTACCCCACCCACCCGCCCTACCTCTGCTCTCTCTACCCCACCCACCCGCCCTACCTCTGCTCTCTCTACCCCACCCACCCGCCCTACCTCTGCTCTCTCTACCCCACCCACCCGCCCTACCTCTGCTCTCTCTACCCCACCCACCCGCCCTACCTCTGCTTTCTCTACCCCACCCACCCGCCCTACCTCTGCTTTCTCTACCCCACCCACCCGCCCTACCTCTGCTTTCTCTACCCCACCCACCCGCCCTACCTCTGCTTTCTCTGTCCCACCCACCCGCCCTACCTCTGCTCTCTCTGTCCCACCCACCCGCCCAACCTCTGCTCTCTCGGTCCCACCCACCCGCCCAACCTCTGCTCTCTCTGTCCCACCCACCCGCCCAACCTCTGCTCTCTCTGTCCCACCCACCCGCCCAACCTCTGCTCTCTCTGTCCCACCCACCCGCCCAACCTCTGCTCTCTCTGTCCCACCCACCCGCCCAACCTCTGCTCTCTCCGTCCCACCCACCCGCCCAACCTCTGCTCTCTCCGTCCCACCCACCCGCCCAACCTCTGCTCTCTCTGTCCCACCCACCCGCCCAACCTCTGCTCTCTCTGTCCCACCCACCCGCCCAACCTCTGCTCTCTCTGTCCCACCCACCCGCCCAACCTCTGCTCTCTCTGTCCCACCCACCCGCCCAACCTCTGCTCTCTCTGTCCCACCCACCCGCCCAACCTCTGCTCTCTCTGTCCCACCCACCCGCCCAACCTCTGCTCTCTCTGTCCCACCCACCCGCCCAACCTCTGCTCTCTCTGTCCCCCCCACCCGCCCAACCTCCGCTCTCTCTGAACCCCCCACCCGCCCTACCTCCGCTCTCTGTGCACCACCCACCCGCCCTACCTCCGCTCTCTGTGCACCACCCACCCGCGCTACCTCCGCTCTCTGTGGCCCACCCACCCTACCTCCGCTCTGTGCATACCTCCGCTCTCTGTGCCCCACCCACCCACCCTACCTCAGCTCTCTGTGCTCCGCTCTCTCTGCCCCACCCACCCGCCCTACCTCAGCTCTCTGTGCTCCGCTCTCTCTGCCCCACCCACCCGCCCTACCTCCGCTCTGTGCATACCTCCGCTCTCTGTGCACCACCCACCCGCCCTACCTCCGCTCTCTGTGCTCCACCCACCCGCCCTACCTCCGCTCTCTGTGCTCCGCTCTCTCTGCCCCACCCACCCGCCCTACCTCTGCTCTCTGTCCCATACCTCTGCTCTCTCTGTACCACCCACCCGCCCTACCTCTGCTCTCTCTGTCCCATACCTCTGCTCTCTGTCCCACCCACCCACCCGCCCTACCTCTGCTCTCTCTGTCCCACCCACCCACCCGCCCTACCTCTGCTCTCTCTGTCCCACCCACCCGCCCTACCTCTGCTCTCTCTGTCCCACCCACCCGCCCTACCTCTGCTCTCTCTGTCCCACCCACCCGCCCTACCTCTGCTCTCTCTGTCCCACCCACCCGCCCTACCTCTGCTCTCTCTGTCCCACCCACCCGCCCTACCTCTGCTCTCTCTGTCCCACCCACCCGCTCGCCCTACCTCTGCTCTCTCTGTCCCGCCCACCCACCCGCCCTACCTCTGCTCTCTCTGTCCCGCCCACCCACCCGCCCTACCTCTGCTCTCTCTGTATCGCCCACCCACCCGCCCTACCTCTGCTCTCTCTGTCCCACCCACCCACCCGCCCTACCTCTGCTCTCTGTGCTCCGCTCTCTCTGCCCCACCCACCCGCCCTACCTCTGCTCTCTGTGCTCCGCTCTCTGTGCCCCACCCACCCGCCCTACCTCCGCTCTCTGTGCCCCACCCTCCCGCCCTACCTCCGCTCTCTCTGCCCCACCCACCCGCCCTACCTCCGCTCTCTCTGCCCCACCCACCCGCCCTACCTCCGCTCTCTCTGCCCCACCCACCCGCCCTACCTCCGCTCTCTCTGCCCCACCCACCCGCCCTACCTCCGCTCTCTCTGCCCCACCCACCCGCCCTACCTTCGCTCTCTCTGCCCCACCCACCCGCCCTACCCCACCCACCCGCCCTACCTCTGCTCTCTCTACCCCACCCACCCGCCCTACCTCTGCTCTCTCTGTCCCATACCTCTGCTCTCTCTGTAACACCCACCCGCCCTACCTCTGCTCTCTCTGTCCCATACCTCTGCTCTGTCTGTCCCATCCACCCACCCGCCCTACCTCTGCTCTCACTGTCCCACCCACCCACCCGCCCTACCTCTGCTCTCTCTGTCCCACCCACCCACCCGCCCTACCTCTGCTCTCTCTGTCCCACCCACCCACCCGCCCTACCTCTGCTCTCTGTGCCACCCACCCACCCTACCTCTGCTCTCTTTGTCACACCCACCCACCCGCCCTACCTCTGCTCTCTCCGTCCCAACCTCTGCTCTCTCTGTCCCACCCACCCACCCGCCCTACCTCTGCTCTCTCTGTCCCACCCACCCACCCGCCCTACCTCTGCTCTCTGTCCCACCCACCCACCCGCCCTACCTCTGCTCTCTCTGTCCCACCCACCCACCCGCCCTACCTCTGCTCTCTCTGTCCCACCCACCCACCCGCCCTACCTCTGCTCTCTCTGTCCCACCCACCCACCCGCCCTACCTCTGCTCTCTCTGTCCCACCCACCCACCCGCCCTACCTCTGCTCTCTCTGTACCACCCACCCACCCGCCCTACCTCTGCTCTCTCTGTACCACCCACCCACCCGCCCTACCTCTGCTCTCTCTGTCCCACCCACCCACCCGCCCTACCTCTGCTCTCTCTGTCCCACCCACCCACCCGCCCTACCTCTGCTCTCTCTGTCCCACCCACCCGCCCTACCTCTGCTCTCTCTGTCCCACCCACTCACCCGCCCTACCTCTGCTCTCTCTGTCCCACCCACCCACCCGCCCTACCTCTGCTCTCTCTGTCCCACCCACCCGCCCTACCTCTGCTCTCTCTGTCCCACCCACCCACCCGCCCTACCTCTGCTCTCTCTGTCCCACCCACCCACCCGCCCTACCTCTGCTCTCTCTGTCCCACCCACCCACCCGCCCTACCTCTGCTCTCTCTGTCCCACCCACCCACCCGCCCTACCTCTGCTCTCTCTGTCCCAACCACCCACCCGCCCTACCTCTGCTCTCTCTGTCCCACCCACCCGCCCTACCTCTGCTCTCTCTGTCCCACCCACCCGCCCTACCTCTGCTCTCTCTGTCCCACCCACCCGCCCTACCTCTGCTCTCTCTGTCCCACCCACCCGCCCTACCTCTGCTCTCTCTGTCCCACCCACCCGCCCTACCTCTGCTCTCTCTGTCCCACCCACCCGCCCTACCTCTGCTCTCTCTGTCCCACCCACCCGCCCTACCTCTGCTCTCTCTGTCCCACCCACCCGCCCTACCTCTGCTCTCTCTGTCGCACCCACCCACCCGCCCTACCTCTGCTCTCTCTGTCGCACCCACCCACCCGCCCTACCTCTGCTCTCTCTGTCGCACCCACCCACCCGCCCTACCTCTGCTCTCTCTGTCGCACCCACCCACCCGCCCTACCTCTGCTCTCTCTGTCGCACCCACCCACCCGCCCTACCTCTGCTCTCTCTGTCGCACCCACCCTCCCGCCCTACCTCTGCTCTCTCTGTCCCACCCACCCTCCCGCCCTACCTCTGCTCTCTCTGTCCCACCCACCCACCCGCCCTACCTCTGCTCTCTCTGTCCCACCCACCCACCCGCCCTACCTCTGCTCTCTCTGTCCCACCCACCCACCCGCCCTACCTCTGCTCTCTCTGTCCCACCCACCCACCCGCCCTACCTCTGCTCTCTCTGTCCCACCCACCCACCCGCCCTACCTCTGCTCTCTCTGTCCCACCCACCCACCCGCCCTACCTCTGCTCTCTCTGTCCCACCCACCCACCCGCCCTACCTCTGCTCTCTCTGTCCCACCCACCCACCCGCCCTACCTCTGCTCTCTGTCCCACCCACCCACCCGCCCTACCTCTGCTCTCTCTGTCCCACCCACCCACCCGCCCTACCTCTGCTCTCTCTGTCCCACCCACCCACCCGCCCTACCTCTGCTCTCTCTGTCCCACCCACCCACCCGCCCTACCTCTGCTCTCTCTGTCCCACCCACCCACCCGCCCTACCTCTGCTCTCTCTGTCCCACCCACCCACCCGCCCTACCTCTGCTCTCTCTGTCCCACCCACCCACCCGCCCTACCTCTGCTCTCTCTGTCCCACCCACCCACCCGCCCTACCTCTGCTCTCTCTGTCCCACCCACCCACCCGCCCTACCTCTGCTCTCTCTGTCCCACCCACCCACCCGCCCTACCTCTGCTCTCTCTGTCCCACCCACTCACCCGCCCTACCTCTGCTCTCTCTGTCCCACCCACCCACCCGCCCTACCTCTGCTCTCTCTGTCCCACCCACCCGCCCTACCTCTGCTCTCTCTGTCCCACCCACCCACCCGCCCTACCTCTGCTCTCTCTGTCCCACCCACCCACCCGCCCTACCTCTGCTCTCTCTGTCCCACCCACCCACCCGCCCTACCTCTGCTCTCTCTGTCCCACCCACCCACCCGCCCTACCTCTGCTCTCTCTGTCCCACCCACCCACCCGCCCTACCTCTGCTCTCTCTGTCCCAACCACCCACCCGCCCTACCTCTGCTCTCTTTGTCCCACCCACCCGCCCTACCTCTGCTCTCTTTGTCCCACCCACCCGCCCTACCTCTGCTCTCTTTGTCCCACCCACCCGCCCTACCTCTGCTCTCTTTGTCCCACCCACCCGCCCTACCTCTGCTCTCTTTGTCCCACCCACCCGCCCTACCTCTGCTCTCTTTGTCCCACCCACCCGCCCTACCTCTGCTCTCTCTGTCCCACCCACCCGCCCTACCTCTGCTCTCTCTGTCCCACCCACCCGCCCTACCTCTGCTCTCTCTGTCCCACCCACCCGCCCTACCTCTGCTCTCTCTGTCCCACCCACCCGCCCTACCTCTGCTCTCTCTGTCCCACCCACCCGCCCTACCTCTGCTCTCTCTGTCCCACCCACCCGCCCTACCTCTGCTCTCTCTGTCCCACCCACCCGCCCTACCTCTGCTCTCTCTGTCCCACCCACCCGCCCTACCTCTGCTCTCTCTGTCCCACCCACCCGCCCTACCTCTGCTCTCTCTGTCCCACCCACCCGCCCTACCTCTGCTCTCTCTGTCCCACCCACCCGCCCTACCTCTGCTCTCTCTGTCCCACCCACCCGCCCTACCTCTGCTCTCTCTGTCCCACCCACCCGCCCTACCTCTGCTCTCTCTGTCGCACCCACCCACCCGCCCTACCTCTGCTCTCTCTGTCGCACCCACCCACCCGCCCTACCTCTGCTCTCTCTGTCGCACCCACCCACCCGCCCTACCTCTGCTCTCTCTGTCGCATAAAACCCTCACGCCCTACCTCTGCTCTCTCTGTCCCACCCACCCTCCCGCCCTACCTCTGCTCTCTCTGTCCCACCCACCCACCCGCCCTACCTCTGCTCTCTCTGTCCCACCCACCCACCCGCCCTACCTCTGCTCTCTCTGTCCCACCCACCCACCCGCCCTACCTCTGCTCTCTCTGTCCCACCCACCCACCCGCCCTACCTCTGCTCTCTCTGTCCCACCCACCCACCCGCCCTACCTCTGCTCTCTCTGTCCCACCCACCCACCCGCCCTACCTCTGCTCTCTCTGTCCCATCCACCCACCCGCCCTACCTCTGCTCTCTCTGTCCCACCCACCCACCCGCCCTACCTCTGCTCTCTCTGTCCCACCCACCCACCCGCCCTACCTCTGCTCTCTCTGTCCCACCCACCCACCCGCCCTACCTCTGCTCTCTCTGTCCCACCCACCCACCCGCCCTACCTCTGCTCTCTCTGTCCCACCCACCCACCCGCCCTACCTCTGCTCTCTCTGTCCCACCCACCCACCCGCCCTACCTCTGCTCTCTCTGTCCCATCCACCCACCCGCCCTACCTCTGCTCTCTCTGTCCCACCCACCCACCCGCCCTACCTCTGCTCTCTCTGTCCCACCCACCCACCCGCCCTACCTCTGCTCTCTCTGTCCCACCCACCCACCCGCCCTACCTCTGCTCTCTCTGTCCCACCCACTCACCCGCCCTACCTCTGCTCTCTCTGTACCACCCACCCACCCACCCGCTCTACCTCTGCTCTCTCTGTCCCACCCACCCACCCGCCCTACCTCTGCTCTCTCTACCCCACCCACCCACCCGCCCTACCTCTGCTCTCTCTACCCCACCCACCCACCCGCCCTACCTCTGCTCTCTCTACCCCACCCACCCGCCCTACCTCTGCTCTCTCTACCCCACCCACCCGCCCTACCTCTGCTCTCTCTACCCCACCCACCCGCCCTACCTCTGCTCTCTCTACCCCACCCACCCGCCCTACCTCTGCTCTCTCTATCCCACCCACCCGCCCTACCTCTGCTCTCTCTACCCCACCCACCCGCCCTACCTCTGCTCTCTCTACCCCACCCACCCGCCCTACCTCTGCTCTCTCTACCCCACCCACCCGCCCTACCTCTGCTCTCTCTACCCCACCCACCCGCCCTACCTCTGCTCTCTCTACCCCACCCACCCGCCCTACCTCTGCTCTCTCTACCCCACCCACCCGCCCTACCTCTGCTCTCTCTACCCCACCCACCCGCCCTACCTCTGCTTTCTCTACCCCACCCACCCGCCCTACCTCTGCTTTCTCTACCCCACCCACCCGCCCTACCTCTGCTTTCTCTACCCCACCCACCCGCCCTACCTCTGCTTTCTCTACCCCACCCACCCGCCCTACCTCTGCTCTCTCTGTCCCACCCACCCGCCCAACCTCTGCTCTCTCTGTCCCACCCACCCGCCCAACCTCTGCTCTCTCTGAACCACCCACCCGCCCAACCTCTGCTCTCTCTGTCCCACCCACCCGCCCTACCTCTGCTCTCTGTGCACCACCCACCCGCCCTACCTCCGCTCTCTGTGCACCACCCACCCGCGCTACCTCCGCTCTCTGTGGCCCACCCACCCTACCTCCGCTCTGTGCATACCTCCGCTCTCTGTGCCCCACCCACCCACCCTACCTCAGCTCTCTGTGCTCCGCTCTCTCTGCCCCACCCACCCGCCCTACCTCCGCTCTGTGCATACCTCCGCTCTCTGTGCCCCACCCACCCGCCCTACCTCCGCTCTCTGTGCCCCACCCACCCGCCCTACCTCCGCTCTCTGTGCTCCACCCACCCGCCCTACCTCCGCTCTCTGTGCTCCGCTCTCTCTGCCCCACCCACCCGCCCTACCTCCGCTCTCTCTGCCCCACCCACGCGCCCTACCTCCGCTCTCTCTGCCCCACCCCCCCGCCCTACCTCTGCTCTCTCTGTCCCATACCTCTGCTTTCTCTGTACCACCCACCCGCCCTACCTCTGCTCTCTCTGTCCCATACCTCTGCTCTCTCTGTCCCACCCACCCACCCGCCCTACCTCTGCTCTCTCTGTCCCACCCACCCGCCCTACCTCTGCTCTCTCTGTCCCACCCACTCGCCCTACCTCTGCTCTCTCTGTCCCACCCACCCGCCCTACCTCTGCTCTCTCTGTCCCACCCACCCGCCCTACCTCTGCTCTCTCTGTCCCACCCACCCGCCCTACCTCTGCTCTCTCTGTCCCACCCACCCGCCCTACCTCTGCTCTCTCTGTCCCAATACCTCTGCTCTCTCTGTCCCACCCACCCACCCGCCCTACCTCTGCTCTCTCTGTCCCACCCACCCACCCACCCGCCCTACCTCTGCTCTCTCTGTCCCACCCACCCACCCGCCCTACCTCTGCTCTCTCTGTAGCACCCACCCACCCACCCGCCCTACCTCTGCTCTCTCTGTCCCACCCACCCACCCGCCCTACCTCTGCTCTCTCTGTCCCACCCACCCACCCGCCCTACCTCTGCTCTCTCTGTCCCACCCACCCACCCGCCCTACCTCTGCTCTCTCTGTCCCACCCACCCACCCGCCCTACCTCTGCTCTCTCTGTCCCACCCACCCACCCGCCCTACCTCTGCTCTCTCTGTCCCACCGACCCACCAGCCCTACCTCTGCTCTCTGTCCCACCCACCCACCCGCCCTACCTCTGCTCTCTGTCCCACCCACCCACCCGCCCTACCTCTGCTCTCTGTCCCACCCACCCACCCGCCCTACCTCTGCTCTCTGTCCCACCCACCCACCCGCCCTACCTCTGCTCTCTGTCCCACCCACCCACCCGCCCTACCTCTGCTCTCTCTGTCCCAGACCTCTGCTCTCTCTGTCCCGCCCACCCACCCGCCCTACCTCTGCTCTCTCTGTCCCGCCCACCCACCCGCCCTACCTCTGCTCTCTCTGTCCCGCCCACCCACCCGCCCTACCTCTGCTCTCTCTGTCCCGCCCACCCACCCGCCCTACCTCTGCTCTCTCTGTCCCGCCCACCCACTCGCCCTACCTCTGCTCTCTCTGTCCCGCCCACCCACCCGCCCTACCTCTGCTCTCTCTGTCCCACCCACCCACCCGCCTTACCTCTGCTCTCTGTGCTCCGCTCTCTCTGCCCCACCCACCCGCCCTACCTCTGCTCTCTGTGCTCCGCTCTCTCTGCCCCACCCACCCGCCCTACCTCCGCTCTCTGTGCCCCACCCACCCGCCCTACCTCCGCTCTCTGTGCTCCGCTCTCTCTGCCCCACCCACCCGCCCTACCTCCGCTCTCTCTGCCCCACCCACCCGCCCTACCTCCGCTCTCTCTGCCCCACCCACCAGCCCTACCTCTGCTCTCTCTGTCCCATACCTCTGCTCTCTCTGTCCCACCCACCCGCCCTACCTCTGCTCTCTCTGTCCCATACCTCTGCTCTGTCTGTCCCACCCACCCACCCGCCCTACCTCTGCTCTCACTGTCCCACCCACCCACCCGCCCTACCTCTGCTCTCTCTGAATCCCGCCCTACCTCTGCTCTCTGTCCCACCCACCCACCCTACCTCTGCTCTCTCTGTCCCACCCACCCACCCGCCCTACCTCTGCTCTCTCTGTCCCACCCACCCACCCGCCCTACCTCTGCTCTCTCTGTCCCACCCACCCACCCGCCCTACCTCTGCTCTCTCTGTCCCACCCACCCACCCGCCCTACCTCTGCTCTCTCTGTCCCACCCACCCACTCGCCCTACCTCTGCTCTCTCTGTCCCACCCACCCACCCGCCCTACCTCTGCTCTCTCTGTCCCACCCACCCACCCGCCCTACCTCTGCTCTCTCTGTCCCACCCACCCACCCGCCCTACCTCTGCTCTCTCTGTCCCAACCACCCACCCGCCCTACCTCTGCTCTCTCTGTCCCACCCACCCGCCCTACCTCTGCTCTCTGTCCCACCCACCCACCCGCCCTACCTCTGCTCTCTCTGTCCCACCCACCCACCCGCCCGACCTCTGCTCTCTCTGTACCACCCACCCACCCGCCCTACCTCTGCTCTCTCTGTACCACCCACCCACCCACCCACCCGCCCTACATCTGCTCTCTCTGTCCCACCCACCCACCCACCCGCCCTACCTCTGCTCTCTCTGTCCCACCCACCCACCCACCCGCCCTACCTCTGCTCTCTCTGTCCCACCCACCCGCCCTACCTCTGCTCTCTCTGTCCCACCCACCCACCCACCCGCCCTACCTCTGCTCTCTCTGTCCCACCCACCCACCCGCCCTACCTCTGCTCTCTCTGTCCCACCCACCCACCCGCCCTACCTCTGCTCTCTCTGTCCCACCCACCCACCCGCCCTACCTCTGCTCTCTCTGTCCCACCCACCCACCCGCCCTACCTCTGCTCTCTCTGTCCCACCCACCCACCCGCCCTACCTCTGCTCTCTCTGTCCCACCCACCCACCCGCCCTACCTCTGCTCTCTCTGTCCCACCCACCCACCCACCCTACCTCTGCTCTCTCTGTCCCAAAACCTCTGCTCTCTCTGTCCCACCCACCCACCCGCCCTACCTCTGCTCTCTCTGTCCCACCCACCCACCCGCCCTACCCCTGCTCTCTCTGTCCCACCCACCCACCCGCCCTACCCCTGCTCTCTCTGTCCCAACCACCCACCCGCCCTACCTCTGCTCTCTCTGTCCCACCCACCCGCCCTACCTCTGCTCTCTCTGTCGCACCCACCCACCCGCCCTACCTCTGCTCTCTCTGTCGCATATCCAACCACACGCCCTACCTCTGCTCTCTCTGTCGCACCCACCCACTCGCCCTACCTCTGCTCTCTCTGTCGCACCCACCCTCCCGCCCTACCTCTGCTCTCTCTGTCCCACCCACCCTCCCGCCCTACCTCTGCTCTCTCTGTCCCACCCACCCTCCCGCCCTACCTCTGCTCTCTCTGTCCCACCCACCCACCCGCCCTACCTCTGCTCTCTCTGTCCCACCCACCCGCCCTACCTCTGCTCTCTCTGTCCCACCCACCCACCCGCCCTACCTCTGCTCTCTCTGTCCCACCCACCCACCCGCCCTACCTCTGCTCTCTCTGTCCCACCCACCCACCCGCCCTACCTCTGCTCTCTGTCCCACCCACCCACCCGCCCTACCTCTGCTCTCTGTCCCACCCACCCACCCGCCCTACCTCTGCTCTCTCTGTCCCACCCAGCCGCCCTACCTCTGCTCTCTCTGTCCCACCCACCCACCCGCCCTACCTCTGCTCTCTCTGTCCCACCCACCCGCCCTACCTCTGCTCTCTCTGTACCAACCTCTGCTCTCTCTGTCCCACCCACCCACCCACCCGCCCTACCTCTGCTCTCTCTGTCCCACCCACCCACCTGCCCTACCTCTGCTCTCTCTGTCCCACCCACCCACCCGCCCTACCTCTGCTCTCTCTGTCCCACCCACCCACCCGCCCTACCTCTGCTCTCTCTGTCCCACCCACCCACCCGCCCTACCTCTGCTCTCTCTGTCCCACCCAC